>NW_027466110.1:6620000-7292500 GCF_046127955.1 Nelusetta ayraudi
GCCGCCGTCGTCCCTGGAGACCAGAGAACAGCACGTCCCAACCCCCCCCCCCCCCCCCCCCGCACCCCCCAATCCACCCTCCTCAGCTATGTGGCCTACTTTGGATCCATCCCAAGGACTACCTTGAGATGTGTGTGTGTGTGTGTGTGTGTGTGTGTGTGTGTGTGTGTGTGTGTGTGTGGAGTCCCCCCCCCAACCCAAGTTCTTCTAAACATAGATGCAATGATAAAAAACAACAGTCACGAGTGTGCAACAACAACCATAAACAATACGAGGCTACAGTGGTTAAATGTAAATGAGCCTGAACGTTGTTGTTTTTTGGTGAAATATGAGCTGAACAGTTACAACCAAAAAAACCCAAAACAATGATGTTTTTTACAATGGGAAAAAAAAAAATGTAGAAAATGCAGCGTCGCTGGATGCTTCAAATGCTAAATCTCGCTCGTCCGTTTTGTCTAATTCCAACCGAGAGCGTTTTCAGTGGCTCCACTCCCAGAACCCATCACACATAAAGAAATGAGAGGCACAAAAAACGATGCGGCAGTGATGAAAACGGGAGATAACGAAGCTCCAAACTGGTTCAAGGCCAGGAAGAGGAAGTTACGACAAGGTGTAAACAACTGCTGCTGCTAAACTGGGAGTTTCATTTGAGGCCATTTTATTAGATCTGGATGGAATTTCTCACATTAAAAGAAGAACAGGGATACAACAGCGTCACACACTATTTCTGACTCGGCTTGGAAAGAGGTTAACGAGGGATCGTGCGATGGTCACGACCAAGAGGGATTATTATTGTCTTACTGCTTTAGTATCCAGCAACTAACCAGCAGTGAAATTAGAAACTTAGTCTGACGCGGTGATCAAAGAGATTTATATTCATGGTAATCTGACAGGACAAAACCCATCTGCTTTTAAGACTGATTTACACCATAACTTCTAGCAAACAGGAATGTCCTGCAGGGATAACAAAACACGGCGAAGCAGAAGAGAAATTTTCTCGTCACCCTGGGCCTGAAACAGCTGTGCTTTCAAGCACAGCTGGAGTTCCTGAATCCCCTGGAACGCCCTGTGTTCTTAGACAGTCACCTGAAACCGGTGTAGCGATACACAAACACAACACACACACACACACACACACACCCACACACACACGTGGACGTACTGAAACAACACGCATGCAAAAGGCCAGCTCGGGCCGCCGCTCGCTATTTTCATACACGGCTCGGACGTGACTCATAAAGTTATTTTAAAGTTAATCCCCCCCCCCCCCCCCCCCCCCCCCCCCGCTGCCGTGACCTCGCTCCTAATCCGGCCTGCGACAGACACGAGGAGGAGAGTCGGCGTCACCTCCCCTCACTCGTCCCACTGCTCAACAGTCGCTACTCATCAGGCGGAGGTGCAGGAAAAGGTCAGACCAGCCCTGAAATCAAACAGGAGGCCTCAGAAAAACGCCATCGCATGTGCAATCGTGCAATAGAGAGATTTGCTGTGAACTGCGTTTCAGGTCACAGTCGTCCTGCCAGCCTTTCACCGCCGTCGATTTTTGTATTGAGGTCTATTGGAAAATTGCTTTTTGAGCCTGGTGGGATTTTTTTTGCCGCAGTACCTCTAGTGGCCACTGGGGGAAAATAATCAGCGTGCCGCTAAATTCCCATTCCGGCATCCAGTTCTTCTAATACATCCATGGGGCTAACACACAGCTAGTCACTGTTCCAAGCCAGCGGGGGGGGGGGGGCGACTTCAATGGTGAAGTTGGGATCTCGCAAACAGCCGCACGTGTGTGGCTTCATTCAGTCCTTCAACCGTTCAGACGTCCCTCTGAATGAGCTTCGAGAGCCGGATACAGACTGCGAGAAGAACTTCCATTGGCCCATTCCAAGCTGGCCATCAGGCTAACGTGTTCAGAACAGTTTAGTCAAAGGCAGGTTTATAAACTCCAATGTTATTTATTTATACAAAAAAAATGATTTGTACTCCTTTCTGGCAGCCTTTTCCTGTGGAAACATCCAAAAGCTGTGGTGGGCGGAGTATAAAGCAGCAGAACTAAAGAAACCAACAACCCCCCCCCCCCCCCCAACCCCCTCACCCCCTCACCCCCCGTGCAGAGCAGGCGTCAGCGACAACATAATGACATTAATTAAGGCCGGCGCCACGTTTGGAGTCGTAAAAAAAAAAAATAGGTCATTGAGGGGGAGGAAGAGTCGGGCTGGACTTTGGGGGAAAACATACAAACTTCAGGTCAAGAATCCAAAGTGTCGCCCCCTGCAGGGAGGAGCCGGCGCTGCGTTTTGGATGCTCATCTTTGCTTTGTCCCGCTGCTTTGTCTGCGTTGTCGCACACAAAAAACAACCAGCGAGCCGTTTTTTGTTCGATTTTTTTTGCCCTAAACTGCTGCCTTCGAGCGGGCGGGCGGGCGGGCGAGCGAGCGAGCGAGCGAGTGAGAGAGCGACCGCCGGCCGCAACAAAGGAACCGTCGACAAAAGAACAGCGACACAATGGCGGGCACGGCTGAAACCCCGAGAGAGCGCAAGAACGGAGGGGTCAAAGGGCACGGGCGCACACACATGCACATGCCTACGCTACCATGTGTGACGGGCAGATACGTACCAGCGCACGCATCTCACATGTAGTGTGCACGTGGCGCTGCAACAGGTAGCCAACACAACACAACGCAACACAACACAACGCAAACCCCATCGTGACGGCCGTTTCTCCTGCGTGTGTGTGTGTGTGTGTGTGTGTGTGTGTGTGTGTGTGTGTGCAGTGCAGTGCATTGTTCTGCAGCTGATTGCACACACAGTTAAAGAGACTCTCAGGACAGTCAGGTGACTCTTTGTGCGTCTGACAGGAGCAGCTTTGATGTCGCGCTCCTGCTTTTTTGCACAATAACAACATTCCTCACTTTTACAGCGTCTCATTTTTTCTCTCTCTGCTTTCCTGCCCTCGATAATAATGTTCCTCTCAGACTTGTAATTACCGCTTTGGGTCTCACCTCTTTTTTTTTCGCCGCCTGTGGGTCTGTCTGCACTGCTCTTCCTTTCTTTCTGTCTGTTTAATCATTTCTTTTCTTCTTCTTCTTCTTCTTCTTCTTCTTCTTCTTCTTCTTCTATCATTTCTTCAATCTACGATCCTTTGACGATCACAGACTCATCAAAGAGCCCAGAAATATTTGGACAGGTGAGACGGTTTCAAACAAAATCACCATGTGTACATTCTACTGTGAATTCAGCCCAGTGGCCACAGCTGAAGACTGACTGGGAGTCGACAGGAGACACAAGTCACTGCTACCTGCTGAGAATTACTGCAGGTTCAGAATAAAAACTTTCCACGACAAAACAGCGTCTAGTTCCCTTTCTCCTGTCCAGGTGTGAGACGGGTCAACCACGGCTGTACCATCTCCACTATCTCCATAACCTCCTCCAGCACCTCCTCCATCACCAGCACCTTCTCCATAACCTCACCCACCACCTCCTCCAGCACCTTCTCCATAACCTCCTCCACCACCTCCTCCATAACCTCCTCCACCACCAGCACCTTCTCCATAACCTCCTCCACCACCTCCTCCATAACCTCCTCCACCACCAGCACCTTCTCCATAACCTCCCCCACCACCTCCTCCACCACCTTCTCCATCACCTCCCCCACCACCTCCTCCACCACCTCCTCCATCACCTTCTCCATCACCTCCTCCACCACCTCCTCCAGCACCATCTCCATAACCTCCTCCACCACCTCCTCCATAACCTCCTCCACCACCAGCACCTTCTCCATAACCTCCCCCACCACCTCCTCCACCACCTTCTCCACCACCTCCTCCACCACCTTCTCCATCACCTCCTCCACCACCTCCTCCATCACCTCCTCCATAACCTCCTCCATCACCTCCTCCACCACCTCCTCCATAACCTCCTCCGGCACCATCTCCATAACCTTCTCCAGCACCATCTCCATAACCTCCTCCACCACCAGCACCTTCTCCATAACCTCCTCCATAACCTTCTCCATTTCCTCCTCCACCACCTCCTCCATAACCTCCTCCACCACCTCCTCCATCACCTCCTCCACCACCTCCTCCACTGCCTCCTCCACCACCACCTCCTCCACCACCTCCTCCATAACCTCCTCCATAACCTCCTGTTGTTTCCAGAGATTCCTGACCTACAATCAGCCGTGAAGCTCTGCTGTAAGGTGATGATGTGACCTCAAACTCAAACTGACCAACCAGTTCCAACGCAGTCACTTCAGAATGCCCAGATTTCGAAAGGCTGTTGAAACCTTCATACACTCATATGTTATTATTGTTGTTGTTGTCATGGCTGAGCTTCCTGGTTAAAAATACGTCAGGATTATGAGGGTGTAAAAGATTTACAACGTTGTGTCCTTAAACAGCTATTACCTTGAGCTTTATTGCTGTGCCAGCTACTGGAATTGAACGCTGGTGTTGTTTTTTAGCCTTTCAACCACAGTAGGAGGACCGGAAGGACACTCCTGCTACAGAAACACACGTACACAACAATAAACAGCAGCGTGGTTATGAATGCCCAAACTCAGGGGCAACTTTAACTGTAAAAAAACAACAACAACAACATCTCTACATCAAGTTATTCTCCATTGGTTTACTGGAGACCATCATGGCAGACTGACCAGTCTTACGAAACAAGAGAGTTTTTTTTTTTTTTCAACCTGCTTTGCCAAATCAGCTCAACTCGCAAACCTAAAAAAAAACAACCCTGAAAACAATAGACGGATAAAAATAAAGAAAACCTCACTGGCTCATATCTGCACTGGTTTAGCACACAGAGTGGTCGGCGCTGCAGTAAACTGCGGACGGGCAACACAGAGGCATCGTGGGAAAAAAAACACGGGCCCACAGTTATTGTCACAACTACCTTCACTGACTTAAGGCTTTATTTTGACCCAAAGCAGTGCTGGTAAATGTCGGAAAGGATAACAAAGAGCTCCGTCTGGGTGTTGAATATATTTAGCTGCTCCGCTGATCTTTTAAAGCCAAAATCATGGCAGAGCTGGGGGTGCAACGCAACACAACACAACACAACACAAACAGAAACAGAAACTCATTTTCTGACCGACGAAAACAAGGCCTAAATCACGACACCAAAGTTGTGTTTTTGCTTTATTTCCTGCAATTATGGACAGAAAGTTTACACACGGAGCCATAAAGGTCTTAGCAGCCGTGTTCACGCCAACAACTTTCTATGGAGAATCGCCGTTGTGTCAACACTCCCCATCACAATATCACTCTGCCTTCGGTTCAGTGTGTCAGTCTGTGTGTGTGTGTGTGTGTGTATGTGTGTGCGCGCAGTGGTGTGAATCGTTCTCAGTGCGGCCTGGGCTGCGCTCAGGTGGTGCCAACCCGCAATCAGTGCGCACGCAAGCAAACACACACACACACACACACACACACACACACACACACACACACACACACCTCCAACACTACGAGGCTTTCAGCCTTCAGAGAAATGTTATTGCTGAGACTGTGAATTTTCTGCGGCTTCAAGCGACGGTGTAAACACGTGCGATGTGGAAGAAAAAAGAGAAAGAAAAAATTGCACCCTCACTGAGAATAAACAGCCAAAGAGATAGATGGAGTGGACTCATATACTGAGGATTTTGCTGGTCTCAGCAGAAGCGCGGTTCCAAACACTCACTTAAAAGTGAAGGGACTTCCTCCCAGAGCGGAGCAATAACACTCCTGACGCTGAAAAATACTGAAAAAAAAGGTTGTGACCCAGTTTGGTTTGTTTGTCTGTGCGGTCGTTAAGAACCAGAACGTCCCAACTCGGTTGGTTCCTCTTGAAACGAGCTTTTTCTTTAGCTTCAAGTGTTGCTGTGATGAAGGAAGCAAATCGTTGCTCCTTTGGGGATTGAAAGTGCTCAGCAGTGCCAACAGTGTGTCCCTCTTAATGTTGAAATGAGTGGAAAGCTCCTCCGGTCCGCATTTGGCAGCTCAGGACTGCACGGCGTGCCAACCGGGCTGGAAGGGAAGTGGGAAGTGCAATTCTAATTTCCAAGCCAGGCTGTTCAGGTAAAGAGTGAGATTTTCACGTTCTTTGGGGGCTAAATGGACCCGTGAGAGCTCAGGGAAGCTCGCGTGTCAGCGACAAGGGAAACACTGAGGGGGGTCCTGTTGGGAACCGTGTCACAGGTGTCAAAGCGTCTGATGTGGTGGCTTTGAGTGGATTATTTTTGAGCTGATTGACCACAATAATCCTTCAACTTCATCTTCAACGCTGCTTTAAATAGTCTGATGCAACGTGAGACGAGCCGCCCTGCTGATGTCCATCACAACTGTTGCACGTATGTATGAACTGGTATCACACTGTATGGTGGTGGTGGTGGTGGGGGGGATGGTGGTGGGGGGTTTCTCAGAGGTCATCCCCCGAGAACTCTGTCGTCCTTCTAGCTCATGTGAGTAGCTTGGTGGGATTGTCAGAGGCTCTTGGAAACAGCTGTGAGCAGCCTGTTGTCAGATCTGGGAATCCAGAATTCACCTGGAATCATCCTTGGCGCTCAGGAGCAGCGCGTCGCCAAGAGGCGCCAAAAAGAAGGACAGAGTCGAGGCGCCGAAACCAGAATAAGCTGCATCAGTTTGAACCAGAGGTGGCCAAACTTTTAGACTGCTGGGCCACCAAGCGGTTGCCAGGTTGTGGCAGCCACATTAGCGCTAACAGCAGTATTAAGATAGACAGCAGATCAGGCAAGGGATGGTTTGCAACAATGATGTTAACTAGCATCTCTGTAAAAACAGTGCTGAAAACACATCAGCTCTGATCTAACAGCTTTTTGACTGCTGTTAGCAGGCTAGCTGGCTCAGCTATGCTACGCCAATCAACCAATACGCTACTTTCATTCTGCACCTTTCCTAAAATGTTCTTCTTCTTTTTTAAAAAAAACAAAAAAACAGAGGAAAGCGCACTGCTGGTTTGTGTGATAGTGCTGCGGCTGTTCAGTCAGCAGGAAGCCTGAACTGAGGCTGTTCAGCAGCACACTGACAGCAGCGGCACCTCTGAGGTAATATTTAACCCTCCTGTTTGTGCGATGCCTCGATCAAACATTCCTCATAGACGTGAAAGAGAGACGACCCTCCTGCATGATGTCACTGACTGACCCTCCCTCATCCCACCTGCCTGCAGTAGCAGCTGAAAAAGAGCTTTGTTGTCTAGAGGCCTCCTCCTAATTTTAATGTTTTTTATTACGCCACACAATATTGTGTGTTTCTGTGTACTATTATTTTGTTTTTTTTTTACACATTCCAGTCCGGTCCAGTTTTTCTTTTTCCTCTCAGGAGGACGTGTGATGTATGTCACGGGGTAGAAACGACACATAGATGATCCAAAGAGCGCCACCGTCAGGCCAAACTGGGCGGCGCCTCAGCGCTGGGGTGCGCGCGGACTCACAGTTTACCGTCACAACATGTGGTGTTGTCGCAGCACACTGACACTTTGCTGCTTCCCAGCCAGGATAAAAAAAACAAACAAACAAACAAAACAAAAACAACACCTGCTGGTTCGTGCAGAGACTTGAAATTCGGAGCACAAAGCTCAACCACTCAGGAGGGCTTAAGGCCTTTCTTATGTTTAGAAAGATGGAATGGATGGATGGAACTGTGCAGATTTATAGAGACTGAGTCACAAAACTGTAAGAAAAGTAAAAACCTCCCGCTACTCTACGCTACAATAACTATAGTTGTGATTCTAATTCCAGTAGTTATTGCGTGTCTCAACACGTAAAAAACATCAATATTCAGGACAATATTCTGGACCTTTGGCCCAGCGGCCTGATTGTTCCTCAATACCTATCTAAATTTTCTTAACATGCAGGAGGCCTATAATAATCTTACAATACAAAACAACTTCATGGCTATATTGCATCAGAGCCACTAACGTCACCTTTTATTCATTCTTCTGTGAGGTACATATATATATATATATATATGTATATATATATATATATATATATATATACATATATATATATATATATATATATGTATATATATATATATATATATATATATATATATATGTATATATATATATATATACATATATATATATATATATATATATATATATATGTATATATATATATATATATATACATATATATACATATATATATATATATATATATACATATATATATGTACATATATATATATATATATATATATATATGTATATATATGTACATATATATATATATATATATATATATATATATATATATATATATATACATATATATATACATATATATATATATATATATATATATAAATACATACATGTATATATATATATATATATACATATATATATATATATATATTTCATATATATTTTAGCTTTTTCAAAAAATATGAGACCGCTCTTAAAATTTTGCCCTGAGGCTTTCGGGGGTCTGATGGGTTAATCGGGGGGGTCCCACCCTTGACCCTTGCATCCCCCTGTGTTTGGCTCACTGCCTGCGGCTGCGCAGGTAAGTGGGACGAGCCGTCGGCATGCCAGCGAACAGACGTCATCAGTCCGTCTGGTCTGAGCTCAGCAGCTGCAGCTCCAGCACGCTGCTCATAAAGACGTCCGGCAGCCAGTAAAACCTCCACACGTGCTTCTCGGAACAGATGCCCTGCCAGAGGTTGCAGCCACGGAGGACCAACCCGTGCAAGCAGCAGCAGCAGCAGCAGCAGCAGCAGCAGCAGCGGCGGCGGCGCCAACGCTGTTCTTCCGCTTCGTGTGAAGAAGAATGAGAAAAAAAAAAGAAAAAAAGAAGGGTCTTTAACGGGCATGGGCAAACTATGGCCCGGGGGCCATGTGCGGCCCATTCAGCTTCTTAATCCGGCCCGCCGAAATTGAGTAAGTAAATAAATAGTAGCTGTATTTGATCTATTTCTTCAGTCATTTCAATGAAGAGCTAAATACTGTGGGGCTTCAAAGACGCTTTTCTTCATTTTCAATAGCAAGCAACATGTTTTCTACTCATCCCATGTTATATTTGTGGCCCCACCAGTCAGAGAAGAGTTGCCCCCCCCCCCCAGCCTTTCATCTCAACTGTCTTGAGATCTGAGCGGCAAGTAAATAGGAGCATCACACATAATGCACACACATACACACACACACACACCTTGGCAGGAGGTGCATTTTATTCTTCGTGTGATGTTGAGCTGCTTCAGGTTCCCTCGCAAAAGATAATCTGCTATTGTGGCTGCAGGCTTATGTCTAGATGACAGCGCTCATATGGCTTATGTGTGTGTGAGTGTGTGTGTGTGTGTGTGTGTGTGTGTGTGTGTGTGAGTGTGTGTGTGTCCTCTGGGAGTGATACGCGACACCCTGAGTGATCACTGGAGAGAGCGGCACTGCGTGGGAACTGCTAACGAGGCCGTGCCGACCAGCTGACGGCTGCTCCTCCAGTTACGACGCCACAACACACAACGGCTTCGATCGACCACGAGCTCAACTTTGACTTTTACTGCCAAGACTCTCGACTGCAGGCGGGTTGCCCTCCGCTTGTAATGTCATTACAGTTTGCCCTCTCGGATCGGCCTGGGAAGCCCTCGCCGTGCAGGTTGTGCAAGACGAATTTCAGGGGAAATTAAGTTTCCTGATCTCATCTTCATTTGGTTTGGCTGCGCAGCCTGCAGGACGTCCCGTCCCGTCATGTGATGTGATGTGATGTGCAGCATTAGAGCCCCGAGGATGACGAACTGGAGGCCAGCTTGACCTACAGGCCGAAGGAACATGCAAGGACTTTATCCGGTCCCTTCATTAAGAATTACTCCCACCAATGAATGCGACTTTATTGTGACCCTGTGCACGTCATGAAGCACAAAGTTGTTGTTTTTGGAAATCTTCCTCCAGATAGAACAGTGAACCTTTTTCTATGGATCCAAGCAAGCGTTGCTTCAACCTGAACATGGAACAGGCAAAGCTTGATACTATACAATAAAGAGTTTGACACATATGATATAAACATACAGTTTATAGGGTTAATTCTTACTGAAAACTAGGCTTTAACTATAATACAAGTGAAGGGCTCCAGTCAGTCCAAGATTTCACTTTAATTATTTGACATGACTTGATTGAAATCTGTCCATTCCTGTTGCTGCAGCTCTTTGGCTCTGACTGTTAAATCTGTGAGTTGGTTTGGTTTTTCATTCAGAAGCGAGATGAAAAACACAACAAAAACAACAGTTGACACAAAACGTGTCTGAACCAGGTTGTTGTTCGTGCGGGAGCCTGGTCTGTTTGCAGGTTGGCGCTCAGGCTGCACGACTGTCTTGTATCTGTTAACAAGTGTTAACTGGAAGACTAACGACCCAAACTGTTGAACTGCTGATGTGTCTGAGCGAAAAACTGGGTCAAACTGGCTTCAGTGTGCAGCGAACCGGCCGAGTGAAGTGAAGCCATCCATCAAGTGGACGCGTTGCCTTCATTTCAAGGTGTCGCTGTCAACAGAACAGCGCAAAAACTTTTCATGCACGTGTGTACACACACATACAAACACACACACACACACACACACACACACACACACACAACTCTCTCTGTGTTTGGGCTGTGTGTGTGTGTGTGTGTGTACATACGGCTTTCAAGCTTCAACAGGGCGGCTGAATTCCTCGAGACCACGTTCAAATATACCGACACACACACACGCGGCCTGAAACGCAGGATGTGTACACGGAAACACAAGACGGCTGCGCTGCGCCGCCGTGTTTACCTACGACCCGGCCGTGGCAACAGGCAGGAGAAGAAGGAGGAGGAGGAGGAGGAGGAGGAGGAGGACGATGAGAGGAGCGCAGAAAGTGAACCCGACGCCCCCCCGACAGGCTTCAAGATGGAGACGAAACTTGAGACGGCGTGAAGTGGAGGAGATGGTTGAGGGTTCGGAGCTCAGCTGCTCACCAACCAGGACCAGGGTGGAAAGTGTTGCACTGGGTAGCGCAGTACTTTGTCGAAATTTTAGAAATGCCACTTTTATTTCGTTAAAAACTGTGACGGAAACGCGACTAATTTGGACCAGAGCAAACACTGCCGTGACAATAGTTGCATCAGCCAGCGACCCCTAAAGTTCTTCTACTTCTCCTTTCTTAAGCAAATCTGACAACAACGATCTGATCCCAGGTTCAACAATCACACTGCCACAGTCACTGGATATTGAATGCATCTGAATCTGAAACATCCATTAACAGTGGTTCAGCAAATACACTATTACACTTGAAAGACATGAATTAATGACATCTGGGTTCAAAATGGTTTTGTGCTTGACTCAGCATCTCCTCCCTGCAGGCAGCACAAGGCCCAGGTGAGAATCTGAAATATTCTTCTCAGCTGGGTGTGTCCAAAATCCATACTACTGTAATAAATACTTGTGCGTTCACAATGAGAAGTATGTAGAAATGCAATGCAAAGAGTCCCTCATCACTGCCGAGGCTGCAGAACCGGCATGAATGTTGTTTCGGCAGCAGAGTTGAGTTGGAATTTTCTGTTTTGCTTTTTTTCTCATAAAAAGAAACAAACAAAGAAATCTGAGACGATGATTTGATGAGATGACGAGACATTTTCTGCGAGATGGCGGCAACAGTCTGAGGTGACCACGAGTCAAAACAAGAGGGAGGCAGAGCAGATGATAAATGCTGATGTTTCAAGGGTAAATATAAAACAAAAGGAGGAAAACGCCTCCAGAGACGGGCTGCAACCTCAGCACAGAACCCTGTGCTGCTGCTGCTGCTGCTGCTGCTGCTGCAGTGACCAACCGACCTGCAGCACAGAACAGCTGCTGACTGTTTAAAGAGGGCGATCCCTGCTCCAAAGTCTGTAGCAAATATAACTTCTGACCCCTCCATCATGACGTGCAGCACACGCTCCAGTCCGACTCGTCTTCAGTGCCGCCGAAGACTTTGCAGCCTCGGCATGGAGTGACGGCGCCCTCTTTGCTACGACGACATCAGGAGGCGGCTGCAGCCACAGAAGATGAAGCCGACGGGTGACGAAGAGAATAGTGCAGAGGCTACAGGAGTGACTGTCTGATCAGAACCAGAGGGAATCATTTTCTCATAAATTGAGAGAAAAACAAAAAACAAAAAACCCACTGAAGTTCACCAGCAGGTGGTGTCACAAGTGGCCAATAGGAAAACCTCCAATTGTTGCTGCTGCCTCGACTGGCACTAAAGAACCCGACTGCTGCGTTTTTGAATCCAAAGCCTCTCCTTTGGCTTTTTGCCTGATGGATACGTGTCATAAATCCAGCGGCAGGTATTTGGAACGGCTCCACCTGGCACGCCGCGCTACTGCTTGCAAGAGTGTGTGCAGCAGAAGACCTTTTAAAATAATAGGAGGAGACGTCTCCTGATGAGTGCTCAGCTCTGTGAGTAGCTGAGTTTCCACGACAGTTTTTCGCAAAATTAAAGTGATATTTCTAAAATTTGGACAAACTCCAATTGTGATTTGCAGGCGTTTCCATTGAATGGTGTGAAAGGCATAAGCCGCAATTCTAATTACGTTTGCTTTTGTTTGTTTGCTGTCGTGAATGGTTGTTATATTTTTCTCTTTGATTGCTTGTAAAAAAAAATATTCCGTCTCCTCCTCCAGCCAATCATAACGCGGCATTTTCACTTGAAGTGAACTGGTCACGTGACCCCGTACGTCACGTCCGGTGACGTGTAAATGCGAAACAGTGTTTCCATGACACTTTTGCGATATACCTCTGTGGATACGTCTGAAAAACCGTCTCATGAGAGCATCAAAACCTTTTGTGCATATTTGAGAGTTCAGAGTTTTCTTGCCATATTTAGGTTTTGCACAATTCTAGGGCTCATGGAAACGCAGCTACAAAGGAGAAACGACTTGCAGAAACACCTTCATGGAAACACTGCTCCGTAGTTCTTGCTGAAGCCCGAACTCCGACTCTCCAGCGCCGCCGCCCGCAGTGTAAACACGCTGCTGCTTTCAGACGCGCTGGCTGGAAAAACAGAGGCCTGTTTAACGCCAGGTGGATATTTTTACAGAGACTTCAGTGCCTCCCGGCAGGTTGAATTTAATTTACACCCCTGGCACGTGAGTCCTCTGAGCTCGCTCCTTTGAGCGGGAACTTGTTTATAGCCTGATGAAAGGTGAAGGCTGGGGAGTTCTGGACGGCTCGGCTCGGCTCTGTGTAAACTGGCAGCACTGAAGGCAGGGGTACTGAAAGTGGGTCAGGGGGAACCCATAATCCCCCTGTGTCCTCCTCCGACCCCTTCCCCCAGTTTAATTCACTGCTGGTGGATGTGATAGCAGTAGCACTTTTTCATATGCAAGGTGACTCCTCAGCAGCAGCCGCAGCAGCAGCAGCAGCAGCAGCAGCAGCAGCAGCAGCAGCCGCAGCAGCAGCAGCAGCGAGCTGTTTATTTGCTCTGCCTCGCTCTCCCCTGAGGATGATTTCCAGCTCCTCTACTGTCAAATCATTTTAGCCTTCATAGAAACTTGAAAAAAATTACATGAGGGCACAATGACACAACTCTGCGGGCATTTTTACACTAAAATGGGCTTGAAAAGATGACATTGAAAGAATTGGTGGTTCTGGCAGAAGCCTCAAATCACACGAGGGAATTTGTGGATTTAAAGTGAAAGTTTTGAGATGAACAAACACAACAACACAAGTCATATACCACACTATGTTTTGATGTCTGGGAAGGCAACAACAACAACACAAGGCTGCACTATATGGAAGCACTACTGACTCTGAAATTCTTTCCACTGCTCTGACTCTCTTCTGCCCAGTTTGTCTTTGTTCTCTGCAGACAGCCACAGCTAAAATGTGGGCAAATGACCAAGTGTGTGTGTGCGTGTGTGTGTGCGTGTGTGAGAGAGAGAGAGAGAGAGAGAAGCTGTGCCAACCTGAACATTCTGACCTGCAGCTCCAGCGAGGCCTCTCTGAATGTCGGCACCTCCTGGAGGAAAAACACTTCTGTTGAACTCTGCAGAAATATTTTCTTTTTTTTTTTTTTTTTTTCCACAAAGCCGATTGTTTTCCATTTGAGGGTTTTTAATTTTCAATCTTTATACTAACAAAAGGCTGTTTTTTTTTTTTGTTTTTTTTGAATTATTATGCCACTCCTGGCTGTAAACCCCAGCAGCACCTTCACTGACATGGCGTCTATCTTGCCTCCCCCTCAATCCGACACGGACGACATGCGCTGACCTCCGACTCTCTGTGCTTTTTGGCTGTGCTGCACCCTTCCTCCCTCCTGAAAAGTCAGACTCTCTTAACGTGTTGCTCTTTCCAAAACAACGACCAGCAGATTTGATATTGTTTCAACAGAAACTTTGCTTCGTGTGTGTCTATAAACAGCCTGCAGCCTTTAAACACACGGTGGACGGCCGGCGGGAGGCAGAGCAGGAATTCAATAGAGTGATGTCACCACTGCCCTCATTGGAAAACAATCTCGAGCCATTGTTGAAAACGTCGCTACGCTGGAGCTTCTTCGGCTGCGACATTTCGCGAAAGCAATTTGTTGCGGCTCTAATTATCGACCCTTCCTAATTACCGGCCACCAGTCAATAACCCATCCTCTTTCGTCCGTCGTTGCTATTCACTGTGCCTCCAATGCGCATTGATTCGGGGAGAAAGACGACGCGTGTGTGAGGAGGTTGCTGGTGAAAGGCCGCTTCACGTCTACAGCACGGAGCCAAAGATTCGGCCAATAGGCCTCATCCAACAGGGACCCCCTGGCGATCTCAGCGTCACTGTCCCGCCGAGCTCGCTGCTAGTTTAAACAGAGGAAACACTACCCCCTGGTGTCTACTTTGTGCTATTACCTCCTAACGAAGCAACCTATGCCTGCGGTGAACTTTGCTGTCAATGATGCAGTAGCACAATGATCAAGTCTGTGAAAGTCTCTTACTGAATGTTGGACTTGGAGTCGAAAGCAGAGGATTGTGGGAAGCCAAGACTGCTGCAGGAGTGAAATGAATCTGAAGCAGCAGGAAGAAGAGAAAAACACACAGGAACAAGTCAGTGGCGAAAAGGTCAACCTGCACAGCCAGAAATGAAATATGTTTGTTGGCAAGTGATGTGGTATTGTTCCTGGGAAGGAGTTACCTCCCCCCTGCTTTGTGACAAATCTTGAGGACACGAGGTCTCTATTGCACCACTTCATTTGGCCATGTCAACCCACATGCCAACGTCTCAGCCTGACGCTCTTCTTGAGAGCAGGAGCAGAAAGAAAATGGCAGTCGTTCGTATGCTGGATCTTACATGTGATTGGTCGAGAGAGTCACATGATCAATTTCACTGTGAAACAAACATTCTCTTAATGTTGAATTTCTTTCCCTTCTTTAAATTCCTTTCACATTGAAGTGAAGTAAAGCAGTGTATTGCAGACCTTTGGCGAGGTCTGCACTGCAGCACCCTTTATGAAATCTGACTCATTATTCATCAATCATACCTAAACAGTCTGAAACTGTTCAGGTAATTCAAGAACGTGGGACTTCACCACCAGGGGATGTAGCTCAGAGGTAGAGCGTGTGCTTCGCATGTACAAGGTCCTGGGTTCAATCCCCAGCATCTCCAAGTTCAGGTGACAAAACTTTATAGTGGGGAACAAAAATGACCATCACCTTGATGCACACATTTAATTACACAACACATTTAGCACTACTAGCAGGGGGATGTAGCTCAGAGGTAGAGCGTGTGCTTCGCATGTACAAGGTCCTGGGTTCAATCCCCAGCATCTCCATCAGTTGGACACCGTCTTCTGTTTTCAAGTCCAGGTGACACAACTTTCTATAACAATGACCACCTTTCTTTCAGGAAGACAATTTACATCACCTTGATGCATAGATTTCTTGCACAAAGAGGGCATGATCAATTAGCACATCAAGTCTACCTACTTCTTTATTCGAACAAAACACTAGAACAAACAGACTTGCACCTTTCAGCTTTTCTATAGAATTAGGTGATACATAGGTAATTCAAGAATGTCGGCACTTACCACCAGGGGATGTAGCTCAGAGGTAGAGCGTGTGCTTCGCATGTACAAGGTCCTGGGTTCAATCCCCAGCATCTCCATCCTATGTGAAATTTCTTTTCTCTCCTGCAGATCCCAGGCTGTGATGAAACTGATGACCAAGCAGAGTCTGACATTGCTTATTAGAGGAGTGTGAGGACTCAACAGCTGAAAATCTAACTGCAGCAAGAGACGGGGATGTAGCTCAGAGGTAGAGCGTGTGCTTCGCATGTACGAGGTCCTGGGTTCAATCCCCAGCATCTCCATCATTTACACAACCTTCTATTATGAAGTCCAGGTGACACAATTTTGTAGCGGGGAACAACAATAATCATGACAGTTACGCACACATTTCTCGCACAGAGAATACAAGAAAACAAAATCAATGAACACATCACTTCTATCTGCTTCTTTATCTCAACAAAACAGACAAACAAACAGACTTTGTCCCTTTCAGCCAAGCTTCTACTCACAGGGGATGTAGCTCAGAGGTAGAGCGTGTGCTTCGCATGTACAAGGTCCTGGGTTCAATCCCCAGCATCTCCAACATGAACAGGCACACCGTATTTCACATTTTAATACAGTTTTCATGAAGCACACCGAGAATTTTGATCATTCAAAAGTACTTAAAAGACTGTGACACTCAAAATGATCTCCGTCACTGACTGGGGGACTGAAAGGTCCTGGCTTCAGCTTGCAGCACCTTCAGCGTTGCAGCGTTTTCTTCAACTTGCACCTACAGATGATATGAAAAGAGAAACAGCACCAAAAACAAAAACAAACTCATCTAAACCAATCAAGACCGCACATAGCTGCAAGATTGTAATACAAAATAATTGTTGCGTGAAGACAACTTCACAATCAAAACAAATTTATTTATCTCTTGACAAGAAAATCAGAATTATTATCGTTGCCTCTTTATTTATTTCTTTTCTAAAAATGCATTGAAACCAGTTGCAGATTTTTGCATGATGTTACAAAAATATAGAAGTACAAAATTACTGAGTTAAAAATTCAGTCCCATTCAGCCTGATGTGAAGAAGTACAGCCTTCATGACTTGTTGAGATGTTTTATAAAGTAAATACACTAAAAAAACAAAACAAAAAAAGAGTCATGACTGACTAAAAACTGTGTTATTGAATGAAGTGAAGGTCTGGGATGAAAACAAAGCAACAGACACAAACTGCAAATGAATTTCTGGGATGCAAATGTTTTAAACAAAATGGTAACAAAAAACTTGTGGACATTCGGTCAAAAGGGTCTTAGAACACAGAAACAGCAGAAACTTCAACAGTCAGTGATGGTGGGATTTCCTATAGAAAACATAATGACATCATTTGTTTTTTTTGACATGTCTGTAACAAATACATAAAATCATGTCCAAATACAGTGCTGATTACAGTTCATCTAAAACTCATGGGAATTTCTTTTAGACTTAACTTGTAACTATACGGCACCACTAAAAGATCTGCGTCTGGAAAGGTTTGACAGTTATTAACCGCAGACGGAATGATTTCAAAACACCAAAAACTGCTTGATTTTTAAACATGTGTATAGTTTGAAAATTTAAGAAGTGAATTTGATGAAAACACAGAGTAGACAGCCAGTGGAATTCAAAGAGCAGCAAGATGTTACACAAGTGAAAACACTCATTTTAATTGTTCCATGCAATTAATTCCTTGAAATATGCAGAACTTAGAAAAACCGTAACATTATGCTTCCTTTTTTTCTTGAATCATAGGTGCTTGTTCTTGCGCACGCACGCACTCACACGCACACACACACACACTGAAGAACAGGGGTGTGACCATTTCCTGGATAAAACGGCCAGTATTAAAAACGTCTCCCTTTGTTGTAAAAATGCTGTGCTTCTAATGAAGTGTGCAATATCTAAAAGCTCCTTTCCTACTTTGAAAAGTATAAATAATAAAATAAAATGCGTGTGTGTTAAAATGAGTCGAACACAGTCCTGCAAATCAGGCTACATCACACACTGATAACCTCGAAAGCCTGTTTAGTATATTAAAAATATTCTTTTCTCCCAAATCAAAACTCAAATCAAATCACTGTAAACAAGTGCAGAATAAAACAGAAATTAGTTCAAATACTTGGATCCTCTACGGAGTGCATGAGTGCAAAAAACATCACGCACTTTTAGTTTTACATTTCATTGAAATTCTCTTCTGTACATCACAACCATATTTTAGACACAGAGAAGTAGATCCATCACTTCCCCTGGAGATCCTGCAAACAGGAAGCAAACAAGGCAATGCGAAAAACTAATGAGGGCTACAATGAAAAAAAAAACAAAAAATTTTTAAAGTGGTGCTAAGTGCTCAGTATTGCCTCATTGCTCAGAAGATAATAATGCAGTTTTATGACTTTCCCAGCAGAGGGTGATGTGCTGCTTCCCTTCAGAGAACCTGGAAGAGCTTCATTCTTTTGGTGTGAACTGGATGTAAGACAACCATCCTTGTCAATTTGAATGAGGCTTTGTCCTGCTTGCGTCTGCTGCAGCTTCCCAGCAGCCTCCAGTCCCACACTGCTGCTCTGACTGGGTTTCTTCTGGAGGCTCTGAGGTGCGGGGGCTTCCTATGTAGCCGACTCCTGCTGGATCTGGATGTAGCAGGCCTGCAAGGGAGACAGTCAGCTGATTTTTGAATTCATTTGTTCTCAAGCGGGATGATATCAGCTGATTTTTGTATAATCAAGCTTGTGATCTGGCGGAGGGCGACGTGCAACACAGACCTTCAGTGTGGTGAACATCATGCCCAGCTCTCCGTGCTGAATGTTGGGATCCATCAAGTCTTCTATCATGTTGACCTCAGCTCCCAGATTCCTGATCCTGGTGGACGGAGCAGCAACAAACACAACCGACAAAGAAAGCAGCATGTTGCCCTGAAGTCGTCTCATCAAAGTGTCCAACAATTCAGGTTTGAATCAAAAGCTAAATTGGTTGTTTAAAGATGCAAAATAACAGAAGTGTTCATTACACATGCACACGACACAGTCAAAAAAAAAAGTGTGTGTGTGTGTGTGTTGGCATGCACACCTTGCTCTGACCACCACGTAGAGGAAGAGGGGCAGCAGGTCGTCCATGCACCACATGAAGTGGTTCTGCTGCACATGTTTGACGTCCTGAGTCAACTCCTCGAAGGTCTTCTGGATGACGACCAGTTTGTCCGATGGAGTGAAGGTGGTGCTGCACACACACACACACACACACACACACACACACACACACACACACACACACACACACACACACACACACAGGTTTCTTATGTGCTGACAGTAACTAATGGTCATGCAACACAACACAAGCACGAGCGTTCAGAGAACAATCAGAATGTTGGGTCAGGCCTTCGTAGAATCCTAAAGGTCATATTAGCTCAGGTCCCATTTTCATTCCTATTATTTCTAATCCCAGACTTGCCTATTGTACAAAAAAAACTTTATAGCTCCCCAGAACACAGCAATACTAGCCCTCTGTGTACAGCCTTCCACAAAAAACTCATCAACTCGAAATAAAAAAGTCATTTGAGCAAACTGCATCACATTTCAATTAAACGTGAGGTCACAAGGCAGCTACCTGATTTGCTGGAGAGTCTCCACAGCAGAAACAAAACAGGCATCTTTGCTGGTGGACACAATCTGCAGGCAAAGTTGGAAAAGATCCATTATTCAGTGGCCTTCAACATCCAACAACGTCAGACAAGCAATCAGGCAACGCACCTGCTTTTTCTCTCCCAGAATTGACATCCAAACAGGCCAGAACTTCCTAAAACACACACACACACACACACACACACACACACACACACACACACACACACACACACACACACACACACACACACACACACACACACACACACACACACACACATCAGTTTGCAGCTGTGTCCAAAAACCAGAGCTACATCCTTGAACTGGAAGCCAGACCAGGTGTCTGCTGTGTGCTGATTGGTCAAACTCACTCCTGCACCGCCAGGAAGCTGAGCAGCGACTGGTCGGGCTGCTTGTTGAGCCGCAGCGTGTGCTCCCAGTACTTGGCGTCCAGGTGCTCCTCCCGCAGGCAGTAGAGGGTGAAGAGAGGCGGGTAGAGTCGCGGGAGCAGCAGGGGGAGGAGCAGCGAGGAGGAGCTCACCACCACCACGCTGCAGGGGAGGAGGAGGGGAGGGAGGAGGCAGGAGGGAGGAGGCTCAGTGTCAACAGCGCTGTGATGGACATCGCTGAACGGCCATGATGTGCGAGCACCTTTACCTTTGCCACGCCGCATCAAGACCAAGCAAGGGTTTAGACGGGGAGCCGGGCGGCTCGGGGATGATGCCGCCATCTTCTGGTAACCCTGGGAACAGGAAGCTGCAGGGCAACGGTTGAAGCACAGAGACTGCAGTGTTTTATGTTTGTCAATAAAGCCAAAATACAAAGAAACTGGGATAACTATTAGCACTAGCTACCATAGCTTCTCACCCCTGGGGGAAAAGACAAGGAAACAGGAAAACAAACACTACCAGTTAATAGTGGACACACCTCCTCATCTTTAGTACTTTCTACACTGCAGAAGACATCAAATATATGAGTAAGATATATGTAATTATGCAGAATAAAAAAAAACATGTTAAATAACTCTAAACATGCTTTTTATGAAATGTGGCTATTTTGAAGAATTTAAATATAAACCATGTTTGAGTTATTTCACACTTTTATTGTTTGGACTGACGCGTCTGAAACTAGGCTGAACCCGCAGGGGTCGACTAGAGTGGGAGCTCGTATCTACCAGACGATGCTGTAGAGGTGGTTGAGGTACGCCTGGACCTCCTGCACCGCCTGCTGCAGCAGCCTGCGGTTGGAACCCACGCCCACGTAGGTCATCCTGTAGACGGTCACCAAGGTCTCCACCAGCCAGCCCACTGGGTGGAAGGGGGTCTCCGATGCCTGGCACAGTAATTGGGGGCATATTCAGTCAGGTTATATTTCATATTTGATGTAGGAAGGCTGGAGCGCTTGGAAAATCAGGTATTTATTCATCCCCAAAGGAGAGGACATTAGAAAGGAAAGAGATTCAAGTTACAAATGAGCAACTTCAAGTCCAAATCAATACAGTGCAGTGATTGGTTCTTGAATAGTGTTCAGTGCACGAGGACAGTGACCCACACACCCTCCCAGCTTCACCTTGATGAGGTACCGCCGCACGTTGTCATAATTGGTAGTGGTGATGGGCTCTCCGTGCTGAGGGATGATCTCCAGAGACTCCAGCACTTTGCTCTGAGACCTGCTGAGGTTCGGGCTGCACACACACACACACACACACACACACACACACACACACACACACACACGCTATTTTCTATTTTCTTTTTGTGTTTCTTTTATTTGTGTGTGTGTGTGTGTGTGTGTGTGTTAACCTATGTCGTCGAGCGTTTGTGATCATGACAGCGATATTTTCCCAGGCTGCACTTCTCTCTCCTTTGCCGGCCGCCTCGCAGCCCAGTCGAGACCAACACTCGTCAAACACGCACAGCCATCTCTGAGCAGCAGGCACGGCGTACTGCCCTAACCTGCTGCACACACACACACACACACACACACACACACACACACACACACACACACACACACACACACACACACACACACACACACACACACACACACACACACACACACTTTAAAGAACAGGATCAGTGTGATGTGTGTCAGCATCTTTAAAGGGTCTTTAACTCACAGCTGGCTCTCCCTGTTGCCGATTCCTGGCTCGTCACTGGTTGGCTTGGTGTACGTTCCCACTACCTTCAACCCGCTGGTCCAGTCTCCGTTGAACAGGCCCTCCACACTGTCACCATTGGCCAAGGATAAAACACCCTGAAGAGCAAAAGAGGACTTTAGGTGGAATTAAGAGCGGAGAGAGGCAAAGACGTCTTGGCTCTTTGCTCTCTTGTGAAGAGGATCCTTCATGTGAAGTGGAAGTGCAGGGAGAGAGATCATTCTCACCTTCCCGTTGATGACCCAGTCATCGGAAAAGTCTCCCTGCAGAGCCGTGTCATCATCCGACACCAGCAGACCGGGACCCTGGTGGGAGACAACGCACACATGCACGTCGTTCAAGACCTACGCGTCTTTACCGGATCGCTGGGATTTAATGGAGATGCTCCCTGGAATACCGATTAAAAACCAAGGCACACGAATGGGCAGTGAGAAGTCTTGAAACAAAGACACACAGAGGGCTCCGAATTGACTCACACTCATCTTGTTGTCTCTGAAGGTTCCCTCATAGTAGACACCAGCCTGGGTGACCACCACAGCGCTGCCGTGTCGCTGCTCATCCAACCACTGGCCCACGTACTTCTCACCCCTGGGGGAAAGACACGAGAACATATTAAGATTCTCTGCATAGAACTGACACAAAACGATTGTTGTTAATCAGGTTCTAGATAAGACGAAAGAACAAGAAGTTTCTCTTCTTTTACACATTTGCAACAACAGCGACAAAACAAAGCCGGGGAGAGTTCCCTCCACCTGGTGATGTCATCATAAACGCCGTATCCCGTCTTCTTGTCGTGGACCCAGTGGCCAATGAAAACGCTGGAGGACGTCTTGGCCAGCCGACCGGAGCTCAGCATGCCGTAGCCGTGGCGCTGGCTGTCGTTGAAGCAGCCTTCGTACACCTCTCCCCTCGCGTACCTACACACACACACACACACACACACACACACACACACACACACACACACACACACACACACACACACACACACACACACACACACACACACACACACACACACACACACACAGGAACAGGAACAGGGCAAGGCCTCTGAGTGTGTGCATGGCAGCGCTGGGCGGTTCTTTGGGTTTTTTCCGCCGTACTGACTTGTACTTGCCGAATCCGTGGATCTTGCCATCTTTCCACTGGCCTTGGTAGCTGTCGTGCTTGTTCAGCTCTTTGTTCGGCATTAAACACTCTCCGTAGCTGGAAACCATTTGCAAAATGCATGCATGTTTATTTGCGCAGATGTTACCAGTTAAGCGCTAATTACAAGTTCTGGGCAAAAAAAAAAGAAAAGAAAAAGAAAATCATGGCCACGCCTCGAAATAAAAGGCAGAGTTTTGCGGGTTTCTGATCATGAACCTCGATGTACATGTATCCACAAGTGTTGTGTTACTTGGCTTGAGATCATTTCTAACCGTGCTCACCCGTCCTCGGATCCGTTCTTAAAGTTGCCGCTGTACGTCCGTCCATCAGGCCACTTCATGGTACCTCTGCAAAAAAGACAGACGTGCATCTGTCATGCAACTGCAGCTATTAGCATGAAGCCTGCATGACTTAAAGGCCCAGTGTGTACACTTAGTCTGATTTATGATTTTTATATTGGTAAAAGCTTAATATACTGCCCATACATACATTAATAAAAGTGGATAATCGCAATACAATAAAGATAATTTGTTTTTCCTCCCTATAGAACGGTTCTTATTTGTATATAAGATATACATGTAGGAAGGGTCTTGCTTCTAGTTGCTGCTATCTTGCTCCACCATATTTCTAAGGAAGCCTGGTGTGGACAATCCGGCTGCCTGACGCTGCAATCTAAAATGTAAACGCTTGATGTCGCTGTTTCACAAACAAACACACACACACACACACTTTCTGACCTGCCGTGGACTCGTCCGGCCAGCCAGCCGCCGCTGTACTTGGCGTCTTTGAAGCGTCCCTCCCCAGTGAAGGTGTAGGAGGCGGTGCGGGAGATTCCCATCACCCCTGGCGACGACCCCTCCCCTCCGCCACCCAGCACCTCGTCCACCGCCTTGTTAATGGATCGCAGCCACTTGTTCTGGAACCAGGAAATGACCAACAATGCACTCGGCATTCTACAACCTGTCACTGTTAGCCAGAGAGGCTAACTAATGACTCATTTAAACTGTAGTGGTACCTTCTCCTGGGGAGTGGAGGCCACTAAGGTGAAGCTCTCCTCTGGGCAGGTGATACTGATGGCAAAGCTGAAGAGACACAACACACATGGATATGATGACATAACACACACGTGTGGTTTTTTTTTTTTTTTTTTTTTTTTAAAAGACCTTTATCTTACTCGTTCAAACATAAACGAGGGGGCTTTACTTTGAAGTATTTTAGTATAAAGACAATTGTATTTGACAAGGATTTCAGAAGAGTGGAGCGGAACTCACAGCCCGCTGCCGTCTCCAGAGACCGGCTTCACCCACAGGCAGCTCAGAGGATAGACGTGATGCGTGGAGAACTGCAGACACAGAACCCAGGATAACTTTATGATGGTGTGCTTCGCAACACTGTCCTCCCACTCTCACTGTGGTCTGGTGAACTGGGGAAGTTACACAACTGTAATTTCATTTTTAGTGTAGGCACAGTGCAGGAGCACTGATTGTAAAGTTGCGATACAATCACTTCCTTTTTACAATTAAAAAAAATTACATATTTCTCAACAGACTCTTTTATATTAAATCATAAATGATGTTTCAGTTTGACACCACTTCTGCTTTATCCCTGGGAAAGTTAAAAACCATTGTCATGACACCGAGCAGGTCCAGCAGGTCCAGAACTCAAATGTTTTGATTCTACTATAAATGCATACATATGTAATTGACTTATATTCTGTTAATCTTTTAAATCACTATGAAACAGTATTATCTTCAAGTAACACTGCCTTAAAGGTCAGGAATCTCTAAAAATGTTGAGTATGTCATGAAAAAAAAAAAGCAAAGCTATGAAAGCTTTTTCATATTCAGGACCAGTCGCATGTCCTCTAGAGTCTTCAGTCCTGATAAACTGGACATAGTTTCAGTGTCAAATGCAAATGGAGCCCAGAGGCAGGACCTGCACAGGCTGCACCACAGCCTGCCATCAAGAAACACAACACGGCACAGTGAGCAGAGACCAGGGCAGGTGTTAGTCGGGGTTCAGCGCCAAACGGGACCGCAAAACAACTTGTGTTGGCTTCTGTGTACTAGTATGCAAAATTACAAAGTGGCGACTGTTACGATTCCACCTGTCTATGTCTATGTGGGAGATGTGGGAAAACACACAACGCAGGAAAGATGAACTAAAACCGAATCAGCCAATTCAGTGAAAAAGATCCAAGCAAGATCCACATACCAGTGCAAAGTTTAGACTCACCCTATGAACTGAATGTCTTCTCTTTTATTCTCATGACTATTGACATTGCACTTTCTCACTGAAGGCATCAAAACTACAAATGAACACATGGGGAATTATGCAGGAAACAAATGTGTAAAATAACTCAAACACGTTTTAAATTTAAATTCTTCAAAATAGCCACCTTTCGTAAAAAGCATATTCAGAGTTATTTAACATGTTTTTCTTTGCTGCATAATGACGTATATCGTGCTCATATTTTAGATGTCTTCAGTATCTATCTGCAGTGTAGAAAGTACCAAAGACAAAGAAAAAACATTACATTAGATAGTGTGTCCAAACCTTTGACTGGTAGTGAACATATGTTTTAGAAAATGTGATCCAACACACACAAGTGTCAAAATCAACCCTCTGTGGCGTCACAAAGAGCACTGAATTTTAGCGGGAAGCTATAACATGCTTTTTTTTGGGGGGGGGGCAAGAGGCTGTAAACAGGGGGATAAATAGGCTGTTTTCTGGGGAGAGCTTCAGAGGTTTTGGTTAATTAATCATGCAAGGCTGCACCACCGAAGCCCTGGGTGAAAAATCAAGATGTGAAAACAGCCACAATATGGGAACTTCCAAAGAGACACGCCTACGCCACTCTGCATTCCTCTATCTATGTGAACAACACCACACCTCTGCTGATGAGACAGCAACTAGCAGGCTGCAGAGCGGTGAGAATCTCTCAGCTCACAACGCTGCTGCGTTCAAGTCTACGGGCCTGTGAACCCCGAGTGAGCAAAAGCACCAAACAGAGGCCAGGACACCCCATGCTGCTGCGGCCTGAAGCCCAGTGAGGATTAACTGGCCAGTGGGCAAACAGGTGGCAGGGATACTTACAAAGCTCTGGGAGGGAATGGCACCCTGGGTGATTGAAAGATACAACGTTAAAAAGAAAAGAAAAAGAAAAAAGAAAGATTAAGCACAACATGTGGTCACGGTGCCAGGAGGACACAAAAGAAACAGTGAAATGCTTAAAAAAGGAAAATAAATGACTGCGGCTACCCGCTGAACACACGCACACTGTGTGTCTGCGCTTGTTTGTTTACCTGCGTGTGCACCAGTGCGTCATTGAACAGAATGAACCAGTGGTTGGTGAAGCGCCCGGCGTTCTGCAGAGTCAGAGACCTGTTGCTGCTTTCGCAGACCACACGGCGCTGCGGGAGTCGCAGAACCTCCTGCAAGGACATTCACTCGTTGAGAGAGAGAGAAAAAAAAAATACAAGAAGAGGAAGGAAAAAAAACACTTTCCCATAAATCCTGCCTCGATCAACAGTCAAGCCAGGCAAGGCAAGCGTGGCTGGTGAGATGCAGTAGTGAAACGGTGCTGTGCTCACAGTGGTTTTTCCAGAGTGGCTCTTCCAGAAGAGGAAGGTGCTCTCGGACTCCTTCTCCCTCCTCAGCAGTGACAAAGAGAGGCACTCATACTGGCTGCAGCCCTGATGGAGGGACTGATACTCTGGCGTTAACTGGGGAAGACAAACGGGTCGTCTTTTGAGAACAAGAACCACATTAGAAGTACCAGGAAGCATCAATCTGCTTTTTTTCCCAGGCACTTGATTCTGGGAATTGAGGCAGAATCCAATAAAGCCTTATTTGCAAAGAGAGAAGGATGAACATGAAAATGAAATCTGTAATTATACTGCACTCTCAGCAAACACTATGAGGGACAAGTGAAACAAATCAAGTTTCTAGAAAGGTGAAAACCCTATTGTGACTTTGCGCGGAGAAGAAGCAGGAGCAGCGCAGGCTTTCCCCTCACCACGTCGAAACAGGCGGCCAGCTTGAGCAGGACCCTGCTGTACTGGTGCAGCTGCTGCAGCGGCCGGTAGAACAGCAGAACCAGATCCACGTCCTCCTTGGCTGACTTCTCAGACACACAAAGGCTTGAGAGGAGGGTGTGCTGAGTGCCTAAACACTCACTGGGCACAGAAACACAAACAGAGAGAGAAATCCTGTTACCACTTGCTTTTATTCTTCAAGGTCTTTCATACTGAATCTCATAGAAAATAACTTAAAAGCAGATCTTTTTCATTTCAGGGAAGTTCTTGGACCATCTTTCTTGAGATGCTTGATATTGTTGCAAAGCACTGAATTTGCATAACGTGGCCCTATGACTTATTATGAGTCTATCTCCTCAGCTTCAATTGTTGATGACTTTTTAACACGAGTGAGGAGAAAATCTGAGGGAAAAACATTAAGTTAAACTTACAGAGAGAGTTTATGGAGTGAGTGGAACCCCCCCATCACCAGAAAGTCTCCTACTGAAGAACAATACCTGCAAAGAGAGAGAAGAAGAGAGGATGGACTTCAAATTAAGGGGTCAACTTATCATCTTTATCAATTTGCAAAAAAAAATCCACAATACCCTTTTACACCATCTACTGTAAACAAATAACATAAGAAGTGAATAAATACATAATTCAAGAGAAACTATTTCTGTCTTTGACATAAACCTTACTCCTTATAAATGTCCAGGAAGTGCTGCATGTGCGTCAACAGAGGGAGGCAGGTGACGTCGCGGCCCTGGGCGTGGTGCAGGAAGTAGCTCAGTGATGCAGAGTGTCGCCCAATCAGAGCGCTCAGGTGGAAAAACCGCTCGCAGAGAGAGAAGAAGAGGTGGGTGCACGGCTCGCCCAGCGATGGACTGGCGCTCTCTGTGAGGCAGTGAACAGTGTGGACGGTAAACAACACTGAGGTTTGTCTTATTTTCTTTTGTTCAGACAACTAAGCAGAGATGTAAAGATGTTTTTTCTGCTTGACAGTTTCGAATGTGACTCCAGTCTCCCTTAGAAGTGTCATTCGACGTCCCGCCAATGTGACATTTAACTTGGATGGTCTCTGGAGAAGGTATGTGAGAGGGTGTACGCCCCTCATCCTGATCTCAACCAGCCATCACGGATAATTACAGTAGAAATAACCACATCATGGACTGGGATAAGGCCAACATCATCGCATCTGAGACCAACAAATTAAAACGTTGGACAAAAGAGGCCACTGGGATCAGGAGGAGGTCGAGCGGCACCATCAACCGGGACGAGGGGGCGTGCACCTTCTTGCATACCTGGGATTCAATTCTCCAGAGACCATCCAAGGCGGGTGAGGCAGCTGTTAAAATGACACGTCAGCAGCAGTTGGATGAAGCCTCTGAGGGAGACTGGGGTGATAGTCGAAACTGTCAAGCAGGAAACATCTTTACAATTCGACTTATTTGTCTGAACAAAAGAAAAGCGTGATCTATCAATGAAGACAAAATGAACATTTTCAGTCTAACAACACTGAGGGCTTCAAAGTGTTTTAAGCGGAAAGCCTCTGACCTCGGCTGCGGAGAGGCGTGAGGAGGATCCTCCTGACGCTGCTCAGCCAGCAGTAGATCCGCCTCTCGCTGGACGCCAGCTCGTGGATCGCAGAGACGAAGCCCATGATGTTGTGGTCGGCCAGGGCCACACAGGTCTGACCTCCGCTGCACACGCTGCTGAGGTAACCCATCTACACACACACACACACACAAACAGACAGCGACATACCCACAGTGGTGCAAGAGAAACACTTTGATCTTTCATCAGCGTGACCTGATTGTTCTCCAGCTCCAGGCGAAGCTCCTCCACCTCTGCGGTGCTTCATCAACAGGAGGTTCAAACACTTCTAAGAGTCACAGCTCAGGATATCCTGTCTCATACAGTATGATTCACCACCACTCTGCCTCTTTCAGGCTTAAAGTGAAGGTGTTGTGTGTTCAGAAACAGACTCTTGAACTTGGTCAATGTTAAACTTGTATTAGCTGCATTACATAAATGGGTATTTTATGACATAGCTTTTTTTTTTCAAATCAGCAGCTCCAATACAAACTCAGCTTTTGTTTAATAGGAGCTTGAAATTAGATTTTGCTAGGATACATGAAAAAATGTTTTAATCAACATGAGATACCAGGGCAAGATTTTTCGGGTCGAAAAAATACATATCTATTGCATTTGTTTATTACACAAATTGCAATATTAAAATAGTAACCTAAAATGACTCCTCTCTGGGTGATCTAAGGGCTCTGACATACATATAAAAGTTTGAATCCTGCACCGTCAATCCTACTGCAAGACAGCCACGCTGGGCCTTTCACACAGACCTCTGAGCAGAAGGGCAGCAGGGTGGGCCGTACAGTGTAGCTCTCCGCTCTGCTGGGTGACCTCTGACCTTGACCAGGCCTCTTGCTCGGCTCCTGCTGCTGACCGCAGTACAGCAGGACGGGCTGCACGCAGTCCCCGTCAGCCAGGAGGAGGGAGTGGCTCTGGCCGCCGGACACGTCCCAAACCCGCAGGCCATCGGAGAGCTGCAACACACCACCAGCGCCCCCAGTCTGTCAAGAGCGACTGCAACACGGTGAACTGGGCAGTCTTGTTTCTTTTTTTTCTTTTCCCTGCAACACACCTTGGCCTGCTGAGGGACAGTAACAGGACTGTTGACGTGACCCAGCTGTCCACACATGTTGCTACCCCATGAATACACCTGTGGAGCAGAGATGTTGATTTTGCTCAGACCTACGCAGAGATTTGGCTCAAAAAGCTTCTTCGAAGTCATATTGAAAGAAACTCCAATACCTTCCAGGGCAACAGGTCGATTTATTGTATAAAAGTACATTAAATCGAGTCAAAAATTTGGACAC
Organism: Nelusetta ayraudi; assembly: GCF_046127955.1. Lineage (NCBI taxonomy): Eukaryota > Metazoa > Chordata > Actinopteri > Tetraodontiformes > Monacanthidae > Nelusetta > Nelusetta ayraudi. Next base: position 6,649,843 of record NW_027466110.1, read on the forward strand.
ACCTTCACATGCACACAAGTTTCTTCACTGCAGACAGATTCTGAAGACATCAAATATATGAGCAAGATATATGTAATTATGCAGAAAAGAAAACACATTAAATAACTCTAAATATGCCTTTTATGAAAGGTGGCTTTTTTAATAGAATTGAAATATAAAATGTGTTTGAGTTATTTTGGACTTCTACAGTTTCCTACATAATTCCATGTGTGTTCATACGTAGTTTTGATGCCTTCAGTGAGAAAGTGCAATGTCAATAGTCATGAGAAAGAAAGAAAAGACAATAAATTCATAGCTGTGTCCAAATCGTTGACTGTTAGTGTAAACTGTATGATGAAAAAGAAAAGAAAAAACCTCAAGTACAGTAAGTGAGTTTTTTTTCTTGAAAAACGTCTTTGTTACCTGACACTGAGCAGTGAGAGCCAGAGAGTGATGAGAACCTGCTGCCACTTTGATCACCTCCTCGCCAGACAGGGGCTTTATACACAGAGGCTGAAGTCTGCACATGCACACACACACAGACGCACACGCACACGCACACGCACACGCACACACACACACACACACACACACACACACACACACACACACACACACACACACACACACACACACACACACACACACACACACAGGCAGGCATATCATATTACAATTGACATTCCCTGAAATGCAAATCTCGTACAGCTGCACTGAGTGGGACTGTTTTGTGTTTATGTGTTTTTGTGTCCCTGTCTGTTTATTTCAGGAAATGAAGTGCAAATATTATCCCTTCAACATTTTCTGGTATGTACAAATCTATCAACAGCTCCAAACCTGGCGAGCTGATCTCCGTGTCCCAGCTGGCCCTCGGAGCCGCGGCCCCAGCTCCACACCTCCGTGTCCAGGGACGGCAGACCGTCTGTGGCCACCTCGCACGCTGCAGCCTGGAGGTGACCTCCAGGAGACGACCTGCAGTCACATGGCCGCTGTCGCCGTGGGGACCCTGAAAGAGAGCCGCAAACGGTAAATGAAACATCCTGCTACTGATGTTGGGATCTTTTATTTTTATATGAGCGTGAAGAATGAGGCAGCTAAAACAGCAACCAGCCAGCAGAAGTACACAGCGTGTCCTACATCACAACATCACCCAATCTTTCACGCAGAGCAACTCCATCTTCCACGTGGGCAAACACACAGACTGCACAAACAGGTTTGATGTGATCACACCCTTGTAAATACCTGTAAAGCCCTGCGTCCCTGACTTAAAGCAAATCTAGGTAACTTTGGGTGGAAATGGCGAAGTGACGAAGTAAACGCGCTGCAGCGCTAGTTCATTGATGTGGGGAAATACAAATAGTCGCCTAGCTGGAGCGCTCGTATGTGTTCAGGAAAAACTCCAATATGAAAGGTAAAACAGACATTGACAATAACGTCGTAGCAAACACTTTTATCACTTCGTCTTTCATCGAGGTTACTTATTGGGTTCCATTCCGTCATTGTACAATCTTATGTATTTGTAATAGCAGTATGTAAGACCGCCTCTAAATAAACGTGTGGTTCATCCTATATGTAATGACAACACAGGAAGGCGTCTGGGGTCATGCGTGAAAGTTACGCAGTGCAGTTACAGCTGGCACAACCCCCCCCCTCTCGCTGCCGAGGCGGCACCACTGATCATATTCATCGTTTATCTACTGCTTTACTGAGTTTGGAATCATAATTTTATGGTTGAAAAGTTACCTAGAGTTGCTTTAATGAGAGAGTGAGTGAGTGTCATGAGGTGAATGAGTGACAGGACCACATCAGAGAGAAAGAGCAGACCCTGACCCTATGGCTTATAGCTGCTCTCGTGCTTTGAGTGGCCACAGCTACCAGGAAGTAGTTGCCTTCGTGTGAAATCAGTCTGTGTAAATTCTGCAGCGTCAAGACTTTAAATCATTCTGGTTCAAAGGTCACATTTGGTTAAGTTGGAAGCTGTGACTCTGAAAGGAACGACATTCTTTCTTACTTTACAGCGGAGAAACACAGACACGGTGCTGATGGCAGCAAGAAGCGAGAGCACTCGTGCTGTTCACGCCCTGCCGTTCCTACCCCGGTTGGGAGTTCCAGGCAGGGAGCGTCTCCTGCCAGCCGCAGAAGCCTTGGTCCACTGGTTTATGTTGGACAGGCTGGAGCTCTTCTTCCCCTGCAGCACCTGCTGCTCTGTTCCCAGACAAAGCCGAACTTCTTCCACGCACAACGGGGAGGAGGAGTGCGGCTGAGGTGTTGCATAGTTACTGGAACAGAGAGGGTCAAATTCAGGTGAAATCACATTCCTCAAGGGATGCAAACAGCAAAAGAGGGAAAGGGAAATTCTTTTTCTGCAACAGTTGCAGGGTAGTAGTTGAAAAAAACAACTGCTCCTACTTGTTGGTTTCAACCTTTATTTGAGCCTCTTTGAAGCTTGCGGTGAACTGATCAGTGGGAGGAGTTGAAGAAACATAGCTGTCATCTGCAGGAAGCAACAATAAAACAGTTAAGGTTCACAGCTGGAACAATAGAATTTATATACCGAGATTAGTGTAACTGCATAAGAGTGCAATGCATGGTGAGACAGTGTGACAAAAGAACACATGAACATATGTGGAAAAAAAAATTGAAAGCAAACAATGTAGATAAAGATATCAAGAGTAAGAAGTTTAGAATGGCAGACCTGAAGTGTAACTGCTCAGAGAGTCAGTGTCTCCCTGTTTGTCCAAAGTGTGATGAGAGAGTTTCCCAAGGATGCTCTGCAGCTCCAACTCATCCGGGAAAGCAAAGTTCTTATTGGCCGTCCAGCCAGTGTGGGCGTGTGACTTGGGGATACCATCCGTCTGAGCCACAGCGTCACTGTGGCCGTCAGGCTCCACTGCAAGTCTCTCCCTGAGGGGAAAAGGAGGCAAAAAATTCCAGAAATGTTATGGGAGACTAAATCTGACAGAGGAGAAGCCTTTGGCAGAACAAGGTCACGTACATTCTCTGCCACTGGTGTTTAATGACACACTGAGACGGTCAGAGTGATACTTAACTGTTTAGTGTTCATTTTGCCTCCTTCAGTAACTCGTGTTGACCTTGACACAGAGCCCGGACTGCTGCCCGCTGACCTCCCGTCAGGATGCAGCCTTCGCCTTGGACCCCTTCTGCTTGGAGGAGTCAGGGACTGCAAAGAAAAAAAAGAGTCAACAAGGAGTGCTGAAAAGATACAGACCTATAAAGACAGGAATGGATCGACAAAAATGTCTGGTGATACATCTGTCGAAAAATCTCAAAAAACCCAAATGATTGGTGTTTACCTCACCCCCCGACGCCCCTTCGGTCAGCTCCACCCCCAGAGGGCAGTAGTGACCCCCGTCCACCGCAGACAGCTCTTCTCTTTCCCCCACAAAAAAGTGAGGGGACCGGCCGCGGTCCCTCGTCTCAGGGGCACCCTGGGTGTTACGGTTCTTTGCAGGTAAACTACGAACCAGCGCCACACTGTGGTAGGCGCCACACGCCACCTGAGGAACATTCATGCAGATGTTTTTTTTTTTTTCTGGGCACAGCACTGACTATGTTTTGATTTAAAATGGGCAAAAGTGCCATTAGAATACCTGAATCACATGCCTGCCGGCCAAGTGCTCCACCTGAGCCAGAGAAGAAAACCGACATGCAGGATTAAATCAAGAGCTGCTACACCGGTAGTTAAACTTTGGCCAACATTTGATGTGAAGAGTCATTTTTTTCTAAACTGCACACAAACCGACCTTCTGTGGCCGACACACAGGGAAGGTGCTGGTGACCAGGCCGAGCTGGCAGCCGCTGCCCCACGCCCACAGCTCGTTCTGGGCCGACAGAGCCAGGCTGTGCTCCCTTCCGAAGGCCAGGTCCACAACCCGGACCACTGCAGGGGGACCGACGTCGCTGTCCACCACGTTGACCAAGTACGGTTCTGAAACTAGCACGGATGTTTTCCACAATGCATTAGGCAATATCACTCACAAGGGAGAGCTTTTGTATTGAAATTAACATGGCTGGGAGGGAAGGAGGTGTCACAGGAAGGGTGACGCATCTTGTCAGACATTCCAATGCTGTTGTAATTCTCTTTAAAAAAAAAAAAAAAAAAAATTCTCTTTCCCAATTAAACCCATGGGTTAAAATTGAAATGAATAATTAAAAAGGTAAAGACTTTAGGAATTCCCAACCAAGTTAATCAAATCAAATTTATTTACAGAGCACATTTTAAAACAACAAAGTTGACCAAATTGCTGGAAAGAAGAAGAAGAAGAAGAAGAAGAAGAAGAAGAAGAAGAAGAAGAAAAAAGAAGGGGACTGTGTTTCAAACTGACCGGTGATGCTTGCAGCCGTGCTCCTCTCTGCCAGGCCACACTGTCCCGCGGTGTTTTCCCCCCATGTGTACACGCTGCCATGCTCACTCAGCACCCCGCAGTGAAAACCTCCGGCAGCCACGCGGACCACGCTTGTCCCCAGCAGTGAGGCCTCGAGCAGCGGGGCGGAGGCCGGGACGCTCTGGTCTCTCCACAACAGCTCGCCGAATGAATACACCAGACCACCTGCAACAGCTCGGCCCATTACAGCTGATTTGATGACTGTGTCATCGGGTCAAACCCTGTTTGGACTCTCACTGTGGCTCTCACCCTGTGTCAGCAGGAGTCCGTGGTGATCTCCCAAGGCAACCTGGAGAACAGGCTTGGAAAGGAGCAATCTCTCCGGACACAGCTGTGCACTGGCACCTGCTGACTTCCAGATGTGAGCCAGGCCTCTGTCTGGGGCTGAGGGGACCTCCTCCTCTGTTAGGCTGCATTAAGACACAAACACATTAGGACATTATGACAGAGAGTGAGTAGCAGTCCGCGTGTGTGTATGTGTGTGTGTTGGGAATCCCTTACCGGTCCTCTTTCCTCTCCATCACTTCAAGTTCTCCATTCCACAGGAAAGTGAAAGCGGCTCTCTTGGCATTGCCAGTAAGATCTTCTGAAATGTAGATTCAGCCTCAACTATTTTCAGACAAAAAGAGGATTCCTCTTTCTTGCCTCGAAACCTTTTAGGTGCATTGCTAAAAAGTGAAGAACAGGTTTTAATTAAAAAAAAGAAAAAAAAAGAAGAAGAAACGGAAAAGCAGACAGGCCTTTGCAACATGTTGAGCTCTCTGAATTTTTCAACTACTTTTTGTCGCCACTGAACTGACCACTACACCAAGTATTTCATAAGCAAAGCAGCCCTTTAAACACACACATTTATTAATTTTGTTTTATTCTTGCTATATCTAATGTGTGTGTGGGTTCTTTTTTTATTTTTTATTTTTTATTTTTTTTAAGGATGAGGGAAACATCCCAGACTGAGTACCCCCCCATAAAGTATGGCTTTATACCCCTATAATACACGATAACTACTAGTTATACGCGCACTACATGCTAAAAATGTGCACAAACTACTCTGCGCCAGGGAACCTGTGCTTGGGGACGGGAGAAGAAAAAAAAAAGAAGATCACATCATCACTGTAATCACTTTACGCTAAGCGCTTTACAGTCACCGTTTACGCGAAAAGAGCGCCGCTTATTAAACAGCAAACGCGAAACGCACAAAGCAGTGAATACACTTAGTGCCGGCTGTGTTGACAAGTCTTAATATTTACCCAAGTCTACCACTTCCTCTAAAATAAAACACGGATGGCGACAACCGTGTACAAGGGCGAACTGTGCCAAGTAAAAGTTGGCTAACTCAATGCTAGGGCTGCTACAGCGGGCTAACTCAACTTACGGACTGTCAGTTGGATCCGTGCTCACATTCCTGACGGGAGACACTGACGGGTGCTGCTGGTTGTCCCGACCCCTCATGGAATGTGTACTGACGGTGACGTTCGAAATATTCGAATCAGTGCAGAGCACTGTAGGCAAAGTTGACAGTTTGGTGCTGCAGTCCGGAGAAGCAGCTTCTCCTACGGCTGCCGAGCAGGGACAAACACCGACGGTGCCACACCTGTTGCTACTTCAAAGAGGCGGTACTCGGGAAGAAACAATCGCTCTACGGTAACGTATAGGCCGCATTTTGACACAGATTGGCCAAAAATAAATATAATATATAATAAATATGTGTAACTGTATTTAATAACTCGACGTTTTTTCAGATAATGACCCAAAACTAAAACACCCTTGGCCAGCACGTTGGTTTCATTCAAAACATAGACTTTAAGAGGCTAAATCTCTCTCTCTCTCTCTCTCTCTCTCTCTCTCTCTCTCTCTCTCTCTCTCTCTCTCTCTCTCTCTCTCTCTCTCTCTCAGATTTAAAGGTTTTGTCATCTGTCAACGTGTGTTAAAATGTGTGTTTCGTCACACTAACGTTACTGATTTATTTATTTATTTATTTATTTTTTAACTCATATTTCATTTCAGAATTGAAGTTGGGTTAACACAGGTGTCTCTGGCTTTTAATGAAGTGAAACTAATTGGCAGAAGTACTAAAGTAGTTTAATGAGAGATTAGGGAAGTAGGGAATCTATTTCCGTTCGTCACAAGCCTGCTGTAACTACAGAAGATTATTTGACTATTTTTGTTTGTTTGTTTTTGATTTTTTGATTTATTTTTTTTTCCCTCCCCCACCATCATTGATGAAACAGCAGAGGTCTCCCTTCAGTCCAGTTTGGACTAAAAGATTTTACTCCGAATGTTGAGTGCAGCGTCGCCTACAGGAGGACATGTGCACTGCAACACTGTGCACACATTAAATGTCACTCTACATTTGAAAGTCATAAACGCGACAGTTGTTAGAAACTGGTGCTCCAATAATATCTGACCTAATCAGATTTTTCTCATTGAATGAGGTTTGAACTGTGGGTTGACCAAATGACCATGAATCAACTTTTATATGTTTAAATCCATCACAAGATTGTTTGTTTTAAACAGTTTGCAAGGATCAAGAGTCAGTTTGCACTGATCAAGGATAATAATTTTAATAACAAAAACAATTTGGGGTTGCTTTTTTGCCCTCAATAAAGTGTTTTTAATAAACCAATCCATGCCTGAAACCATCCTTTCCTGTGATTAACTGTGATTAACATGAATAGTTTTACGCTGTTTGGCTTTGGCTTCTACAACTTGCTCCTGGGTTTCTTCTTTCCTGTTTTTTTTTTTTTTTTCAACTTCCTTTCTCCCATGTTCGTGATCAGCTCTTGTTTGCCATTTTAAGTACTCTCTATATAAAAGCGTCCAACAGGTTTTGGCTCCAACTTTTACTGCCTGCAGTAAAAGAGGGGGGAAAATGAAAAAGGAAGCGGGGTGGAGGATCGGGAGAAAAAGAGTGTAATATTTTTGCCATCTTGGAGTTAAACACAAAACATTAAAAGAGAACAGCTGTGGCCCTTAGCTTCTGTCTTCGGCCCTGCATCAGGGCGTGTGAGGCCCGAAGACAGACCGACGGCCTGTGCTGCAAGAACTGCAAGTCCAGCAGAAGAGATGCGTGTGGTCCCACTGAGAGTTGCGTGATGCAGGAAGCTGCTCGAAAAGGTTTTAAAGCAACAAAGGTGTTTGTGAGAGTCCTAGTCTCTCATTCATTTACTGGAAATACGCATCAACAAAACAACTGCTAATCAAAGACGGACATCAGGATGATGAATGAGCCACGAGTCGATGCCTCCTGTGTTTTAGGAAGACTGCTGCAGCAAATAAAACCCACAGAGCAGACGTCAGGCTAATCCACACGAGGCCAAACACCGGCCGATTCGACTCTTCTGGTTAAAACATGTACTTTTCAAAATGAAAATAAGATCTGTATAAAGCATGCAGTTCACGTAAAAAAAAATGAGAGTTCACTTGTATTCCCAGGGCAGGTTGACGCTGCTCTTGTGTTATCTGTGCGAACCCACCCTCTGGCGCACACAGACATTCAAAACTATGATTTCACATCGTGACTCGAGCAACAAGTATTCCCTCATCCAAACTCCCTTATAAAACTCCAACTGCAGCTGGAGACGAGATTTAAAAGGCAGCGGGGGCAATTTTTGGATGTGTGTGTGTACGTGCGTGTGTGTGTGTGTGTGTGTGTGTATTTGTGAGCTGGCTGCAGCCCCAGGCCGCAGAGACACACCACGTCTGAGGGGGCGGTTTGACTGACCGCAGTGTCGTGAGGACTAGGCACCGCTGACACGCAGCGCCCTGTACCCCTTGACTCACACAGCAGTAGCAGCAGCAGCAGCTGCATCAGGTCACCTAGCGCTGCTAACACTGGCTTCTATCTACCGTGTACAATCTACCATGAGTCTATTGGACAAAATCTGTCCATTGTTTCTTTAAGACCATTTTTCTTTAAAAGAGTAGGTTGGAAAAGAGACCAAGAATAGTGTGAGTGTGGATGAAAGAGCGTTTTGTATCGATATGAAGACGAGAAAAAAAAAGTCAGATGGGAAAATTACTAATTTCCTGTGAAATATTACCTTTGCCTCTCTTTCGAATTCTAACTCTGGTCGACTTTTGTGAGAGAGAAAAAAACCAAATACCTCTGATAAAAGGGAGAGAGGAAATCAGATCCGCTGCAATTTTCTTTAATACGACGATTATATTTGTTTCCAACTGGAACCTCGTTGTGTTTTATTACCTCACTTGTGTTTGTTACTGCTGCTTTTTTCAAAAACTTGTTTGACACATGTAGAATTCATCCTGATGTCTTTATCATCAGACAGAAAGGAAAAAATATAGCTCACAGTCTGCTTCGCGTTAGTGCATTTATCAACTTATCTGATTTGTATCCCACATGTGATGCCAAGATTTTACCTCACTATCTGAGAAAAAACAAGGGGAGCGGCTTCAATTCAAGTATCTGGGACTGGAAGAACACTGTCGGTGTGTGTGTGCGTGTGGTGTGTGCGTGTGTGTAGGCTGACTATATGAAGAACATTAAAAACACATGTCTGGACCCTGATAAAACATTTTCCACACAGGCTAATTTGGCACAATCGTTCCCCCGCTCCCTCTCTCTTTCGCTCTCCCTACACACACACACACACACACACACACACACACACACACACACACACACACACACACACACACAAATATGCTCAGTTGGACAGAGGAGTTTGTGGGTATTGGTGGAAAAAAGTTTTTTTTCAGAACCGGTCGACCCCATTATGAGATCACAAAGGCTTTGGAGTAACAGACTTTTTTTTTTTTACCTTCATGGGAAGAAAACCTCCATATAAAGACAAAAGAGGATAAAGAGAACATGTTACTGATGCGTCCTTGATCAGGCACCGTTTAAACTCGTTCACACGACAACGCGAGAGAGGGAGAGAGAGAGAGACAGACAGACAGACAGACAGAGAGAGAGAGGGAGAGAGAGACAGAGAGAGAGAGAGAGAGAGAGAGAGAGAGAGAGAGAGAGCGCCGTCTTGAGATGTAGCCGCCGCCTCGCAGGGAGTGTGTTGGAAAAACACTGGCCTCGTGCGGACATGACAAAAAAAAAAGTCATAAAAAAGACGGTGACCATCTGGCCCGGGTCAGACACCCGCCGAGAGCGATGATCACAGCCGTGGCAGTGTGTGTGTGTGTCCCCTGCCGTGAAAGGTGACGACTGCAGCTGTGTGTTTGACCTCCAGGACGGCAGGAGGCCCTCCCCTCCCCCACCCACCACCGCCTCCTCCCCCACAGCCAACCCAACCCCCTCTTCCTTGTTTCGCCTCCATTCTTTCTCTCCCAGTTCCGCCTTTCTCCAGTTTTTTTCGCCTCCTTTTCCTCTCAATCCATCAAATCTCGGTCCAAAAAATTATTTGGAAGCGCTTTGGGGGTTTATGGAAAATCATGACATGAAGAGAAAAATGCATCATGACCTCCTTCCTCCTCCATTATTTTGCATCAATTAGCACATCACCCATAAAAGCGCCTCTGTGTGTGTGTGTGTGTGTGTGTGTGTGTGTGTGTGTGTGTGTGTGTGTGTGTGTGTGTGTAGGAGGGAGAGAGTGAGCAAGAGAGAGAGAGATAGCCTGCTGTCGGGGGAGGGGTTGTGAGAAGTAAAAGCCAGTCTGCCGATTTCCTGGACTGTTTCCGTTTTATGATATTTTCATTCCTAACGCTCTCCTTTATGCACCATCAGCAGCACATAAAGCGGCAGCGGCCATAAACGGTTCTCTGCAGCAACACGCATGACAAAGGGAAGTCAGCTCCAGCTATCACTCCACCTCGTGCACGGCAGGGGTGTAATGTAATTATGCAAACTCTCCAAAGTGCTCTTATTTGAATGGCTAAAAAAAGGTACCTGTAGCCCACTTTTTTTTTCATGCCATGTGATGCTTTGTTTAACTTACAAAACAGGACGTTTACATTGCTAATCAAGGAAGAGGATTGCATACATGCAATCTTAGTTTAGTGCAAGGCCCAGCAAAAAAACAAAGCAGCAACAGCTACAATGTCAAATTGCAAAACTTATAGTTGAAAGAGTTCATTTGTTAATGGAGTTAATTTGGAGTGTGTTAGGAGGCAGATGGTTTGATGAAACACTTTATGGCTTCACCAAGCGAATGGCACCATCCCCATTAGCTTCTAGTGGGTCTGAACACAAGGTGTAGAGTTCAAAACAATAAAGTCAAACTTTCAGAAGGGACTGAATATCGTGTGTCATACGCATTTCCCAACATAAGGTTTTACTTTTAATTGGTTAAGTACATTTTCCTAATTCAATTTTGACATACTTTATCTTTTTTTTTTTTTTAACATTTTCATGTTGCTTTTTTTATAAAGATGTATTTCTTTTGTTATTTTCATAAAATGTTCTGTTCCCACTTTTGCTTTCACTTGAGATTCTTCCTCTGTCCTGAATTTACAAGTTTTATCTGGCGTTGACTCTGTTATTCTGAATTAGATTTTCTGCCTTACAGCAGAGACAGGGCGGGACTCCTGTGGCAGTGTCCTCTGGTGTCAGCGCTTTTACTGTAAGAGCTTATTAGCTGAGAACAAAGGTCAGCCTGACTGAATTGTATACGCAAGGAATTGCCCCTTATGAAAACCAATGTCCTCTTTACTCTGCGTTTCCATTACAGTTTTTCGCAAAATAAAAGCCATATTTCAAAAATTTCGACAAAGTACAATTGCGATTTGCAGGTGTTTCCATTGAATGGTGTGAAGCCAAACAGTAATAATTCCTGTCAATCTTGTCCTGCAAGACCCCACTTTGAGGAGGATGGAGGTAGAAAACATTTTGCGTTTTGGAGCAGCTATTCCAGTTGTCACTACTGCTGTTGCCACTGTTATCATCAGGAGACAGATATATTCCGTCTCCTCCTCCATCCAAACATAACGTGCCATTTTCACTTGAAGTGAACTGGTCACGTGACCCCGTACGTCACGTCTAATCACATGTGAATTCCAAAAAAGTATTTCCGTGACATTTTTGCAATATACCTCGAAATGGATACGAAAAACCACCTCATGAGAGCGTCAAAAGCCTTTTAGCAATATTTGAGAGGTCTTTCCTTGTTCAGGTGTTTCCATGACCAGTTTTTAATTGCGATATTTAGGTTTTGCGCAATTCTCGGGGTCATGGAAGCGCAGCAAGTGACACAGAGTACAAAATACTCATGTTAGCATCTGTTTAAATGAAGCAATGGAATGAGGTAGAAAAATGCACCTGAGGCCTCTGTTCTCGTATTGACACAACAATTAGTTTAAGTGAAAGGCTGTTATGACCAAAAACGTCAACAAACTGGAGTGGACCTGCACATCGCTGCTGTTAAAGTGCCTGGTTATGCATGTTTGTGGCTAACTTTTGAAAGACCTCTCACGCTGCAGAGGTAGTTGGACCCTGCCCGTCTACTACTTTTTTTTTTGAGACAAACAAAAAAAGTTTAGCCAACTCTATTTGTGACTTTCATGGGTGCACCGTCGTGCACGTTCTGCCTCCTTGAATATCTGCTTACGATACGGCTCCAAGACCTGGAGAGAGTGTTTACGAGAACAAAATCACACCTTCGGCTTGGACCTCCCTGACATTTAAATGCTTGTGATGCAGAATGTTGGTGTTGAAGGTCAAAATGATCACTCGGTGTGGTAACGGATCCTGTATAGCTGCCTGTAACTGTTTCTCCCTGTGCGCTTGACCTGCAGTTGGTAAAACTTAGAAAGCCCCGGATTTGGCAAACAGTTTTCAAACAAAGACTTCTTTTTTTAAAAAAAGAAAATAAATATTCTCAAAGACCTCCTCAGGAAAATGCTTCCATATTTTAATTTAGATCATTTTGCTACAAAGCTGCAAAATTACAAAGTTCTAGTTTATGTCAGCAGTTACACAGATGACAGTGGGGAAGGTAAACTCAGTCCACCCGCGATTCAGTATGAATGAACAAAAGTACAGACTTCAGGGCTTCTTTTTGGCCTGCTGCACATGAGCTGATCCCAGAATGCTTCTGTTTGAGGGAGTGAATGGGGTCGTCACGGTTTGACTGCAGTCAATGAGACGTCGTGGTCAGGCCGGGCAGGGCCAGGCTCGCTCTGGTCCTGCCCGGCCTGCACCCTCTAAAGAGCAGCGCAGGCCAGTTGGAATGTTAATGGAAAAACAAACCGACGCAGCATGGCGTTGCATGGCCTGGTGCCGCCAAATGTTCCACTTTCAAAAACTCAACAGGTCCGACGGGTGCAGACACATCTGAGGTGACTGCAAGGCAACGTCCAGTGTTCCAGCGTTAAACAGCTGTCAGAGCGTCGGGTTTCCAGATGAATTGCAATAAAAATTGTCCGGAGACATTAAAAGTGCTCTTGGGCTTAATTATAACAACTTTGTAAATCGAGTGACTTCTGCGTTTTAGGCCACACACTTTTATGGCTGCAGCTGCACTAAAATAAAATCTCTCACAAACTTCTTTTCAAAAGACTAGTTCTCATTCTCACGCTATTTGAAACGACTGGGGAAAAGAAATGTCTACACCTTAAGCTTTAGCTGAGTAGTTAAAGATCCAGTGCATAGAATTTGGCAACCTCTAAAGGTGGTGCAGCAGAAACATGTGAACATTATTCCCTGGTTTCTGATGTTCTGCTTTCCAACAGGAGCTGTGGCCTCATTGTAAAAATCACCAAACACTGAGCAGGTCCACGATCAGGACGACTGTAAACATTCTGTGTCGCAGTTTGTTTCCACGTCCTTTCAAGTGGAACCGCTTATTGGCAAATATTAACGGTTAGCGCGCAACAATCCAACAATTGCCTATTCATAGTTAATTCTTCTGATGACACGCGAACATACGTAAGTGTTTTTTCCCCCATAGCGACACATCACTTTAAGCACTACTGGACGTTTCAAAGTATCAACGCTGCCACTCACAGCGAAGGGAGCACGTGTGAAGAGGATAGGAAATAAGTTCCAGTGTGTATACATTACCATGATAAATTCAAAGCAGGGCGCGAGCTCGTGAATCCTGCCGAGTACAAACAACTGAAAATATTTAGACTGTCCTGCACTTTGAGGCGGGGAGGCGACTGGCTGAGTCCCACAACGTCGTCCCGGGTCCGGAGAGCGTAAACGCGAACTGCACATGACCTAGACCGTCGCCATGGCAACTCTGACTGTAGATTTTTTTTTTTTCATCATGCTCTCCCACCACCAGCACATTGTAATTTACAGCAAAAGATCTTTGGGGCCAAACACTCTTGTTTTTGTCTGCGTAGTTAAGATGTCAGTCAGAGAGCTTCCTGCTGCCCGCCCCTGGACCCGACACACACTCTGCTGGCCCAAATAAATCCTTCTTTCATCACTCTGTGCATGTGTGTGTGTGTGTGTGTGAGAGTCGTCTAGTACTGTAGGCTCTCTGTGCTGCACTGACAGACACAAACCAGCTGCCTGAATTCCTCTCTCTCTCTCTCCCCCTCCATCTCTGCCGACTTCTTGAGGTCGAGAGCCCCTCCCCCCGTTCAGGAGGTTGCCCCACACATTCTTCTCTCTCTCTCTCTCTCTCACACACACCCTCTCTCTATATATATATGTATGTCTGTATGTATGTATGTATGTATGTATGTATGTATGTATATGCCGAGTCATAACTCAGATATGCACACATACGCACGAGGAAACCCAAAGAGAAGGCATGAGGCTGCTCCTACAGGAAGGATTAGGAAGGGAACCCTTCAAACAGAAGCGGCTGTTTCTGACGTGTTGCTTTCACAGCTCAAGCCCAACCATCGCATAGTGCTGCCAGCCATCCTCGGCCCCATGTAACCGACCTCCAGTCATCCTCCTCAGCCACTGAGACGCCGTTTCCCACCATGTTTCAGCGTGTTATCTTTACGTCTATTTATACTTTGGCCACCAGCTGGTTTTTCCATACGACTGCAGAGTTCATCGTATGTCTCCAGTCGCGTCTTTCGGCTATTTCTGTCTATTTTGGCTATTATACATGTGCTGATTTGAAAGGCGGTTAGCGAAACATTAATGTTTCACCGCCCTTTTCAGCTGGTAAATGATCCACCGTGTTAAGTTTGACTGGCTGCACTGCAGCTTGCAGGGCCCATGCGCACCCAAATCTGCAAAATATTCATAAGCAGATCTACAACGTGAGGCATGAATGGGAGAGTTCACACAATTTCTTTACACACATTTCTCCTAATGCGCTGTGCGCTCTAGTGACATTTTCTAATTCACAAAACTGTTCATGAGAATTAAAGAACAAAAAAAAAAACTCCATTGTGGACTAGTATTTCTACACAAAAACAGTATTACAGTATTGTTCTGGCACTGCTCAAGTGGTGTCACTCAAGTGAATAAAAGTCCCTCTCTGTTGCAAGTAAGGTGAGTTCTATTAGTGTGTTAGTTTCCAGGTTATGCACAGCACTTGAACAGAGCCCTCAGCTACAACAGCCAGTCTGGTACCGAGGGTAAAACATGATGCTCACATGACATGCGTTGTCTTGGACGGTGTTCCACATGCAAAGTAGAGACATGGCATGTGTTTTTGTCTACTTCTCGTATTTGACCACAACAGTTTTCCATCATGTAGAACTCACGCCAGCAAGGTTCTGTGGATAAGAACAATTCACACCAGGGCGCACAGGTTGGAGTAGTACTTTTCAGGTTTGAGAGAACTATCCCTTTAAAGCTTGAACATGAAGTTAAAACCTTTGAGGCTCCTCCTCCTCCCCAAACCCTCACACCATAAAACACTTAATTCTGGTTAGGCCAACTTGGTCAGCCGACATGTCCAGCAAGACTTCCTCAAATTTGAGAACCTCCTCAGACCAAACAAAAAGGCTTATGTTTTCCACCTCCACTCCACATCCAAATAGTTGCTCAGCATTAAGTTTCACACGGTAGCTCAAATACTTTGCGTGGCGGTCGTGCTTTGACTGAGCAAGCACGGTCCGGACCATCAAAGTCTCCTCTGTGTTGTTTATTTCGCTTGGGCCTACAGTAAATCTATTTGTTGTTTTTTTGCTGCTCCCCCTCCCTGCCCCCCCTCAACCTCCCCGGTCACCAGCAAAGGTCCAGATGCAGCAGACCGTAGTCCAAACAGTGACTGACTGTCTGGAAACCATGCTGGGCTGTCATGAAAGCTGCTTGACCACTGCAGACACTATCAACATAAATACGCTCGCTCACACAAACAGTGACAGTTAAACATGATGGAGTGCGCCTGTTTGACCCGCTGCGGCTGCTAACTGCTGCACTTCGCACCGCAGGGGGAGTGACCAGGGCGAGCTGGCTGGCCCAGGGGATCAAAGTGATGTCGAGTCCATTGTAAAAAAAAAAAAAAAAAAAATGCAATTCACCTGGACTCCATTATTAACTGTAAATGTGAACAGTGTATGTGTTTATATGTTTTACGTCAAGGCTGGTGGACATCTGTGGAGGATTAAGAGGTTAACCATCAGTTTAGAACAAATCATGGCAACAATGTGACAGCCTTGCATCATCGTGAATTATGATTGAAAATTAAGGTCTGCAGTCCTTTGCTGAAAATCCCAAAGTTACAAATTAAAATCAATCTTACCTTAATCAGCTAAGGATTTAAAAGATATATATTTTTTAAATTACAATGCGTGATGTGAATTATGTTAATCTAAATTCCAAACCTACACGGATGTTTGTGCAGTGACT
Source organism: Nelusetta ayraudi (assembly GCF_046127955.1). Classification (NCBI taxonomy): domain Eukaryota; kingdom Metazoa; phylum Chordata; class Actinopteri; order Tetraodontiformes; family Monacanthidae; genus Nelusetta; species Nelusetta ayraudi. The sequence continues at coordinate 6,665,905 of NW_027466110.1, forward strand.
TTATTATGGTGACACTTAAATTACATGCAACGGTATTATATAAACTGTCTGCAAATGTACTGGCATACACACTACATCTCAACATTATCAAGTAAATACTTTTTTTTGCATAAAAAAAAAATCCTCCCTATATGGTATATACTGAAAAAGGTAACTATATTGCTGTGTCAATGTTGACCCTGTTTTCTCTGCATCCTGCTTGTCTGTGACGGTGCAATGTGGCTGCTGCCTGACAAGCGGATTGGCTCTTTATGTAAACATCCATGTTATCATTAGTTATTAAAAAATACATTGGTTATTTATTTTCAGCGACTTTGTCAAAACATACATTTTAATCCTTTCTCAATTTCATGCCTCCAAATCCCTTAGAATGTTATACATTGGGCCTCCGAGCCCACGTTTTATATGCAGGATTATTTATCTGAAGGAGTCGCAGCTGCTAAAATGCATCTAAAATCCACCAGGCCCACCGTTTATTAACTTTTCCTCCCATACCACGGCTCTAACATCACTGTTTGTGTGGGCCATGACACACGGCCATTTATCCAATGGCCTCCTGGGAAATCAGTGCACTAACAACATCAATAACTTTAATACCTGGAGTCCTTAATTATTATTACACAGCTGTCCATCAGCTGCGCATACCCAGGCTCAAGTCAACCAGTAAAATCAAGAGGCCGTTGCCAGAAAACGTGACTCATCCCTCTGTTTGATAATTGAGTTGTCTGAAAGTCCCAAGACTAGAGTCGTTTGTGTGTGTCATGCAGCGCAGATATTCAATTTATTTTCTTTGAGTTGTTAAAGACTGGGGTTGTGTCTCTGAACGATTCCAGACCATGAAGAGGCCAGTTTATTTATACAAGATCTGCGTATTACACGATTGTATACGGTGGAAACAGTCAGGGAAGATGGTGGAAAGGCAGAGGGGGATTATAGCCAACAAACTCTGCGCAGCTGGATTCAAAGTCACATCAATAAGTGTCTTGGATGTCCAAGATGCATAATAGCAAGGCGGAGAGAGCATTCCAAGACCTGACGCTTCTCCCAGAGTGACCCAGACCAAAGCTGTCTACCCTGAAGCCAAGCCTGACATAGAGTACTTCATATAGATGGATCACTATTGGCACATGGAATGACAAGAAGCAGGAAATCCCCCAAAGTCTAAGGTGATGATTTGTTCTTGAGTTTAAACTAAAAGCAGCAAAGAACATTGAGACACTAACCTTGCTTTGACTTTGGCCAGTGTAACTGACAGCGTGCAGCAGATTTGTAGCCTCAGGGAAATGACAGTGAAATGTTTGCCTTATCTTTTCCTATATATATCTATAGCTAAAGTGCTATGGTCCACTTTGACAAATGACAAAGATTGATTTCAACAGCAGGAGACAGACGCTGAAAAAGAGAGAAAAAAAAAAAAAAAAACTAAAACATGAATGAATTCATCAGAGAAAAGCAGAGAGCTGGAGTTCAGGCAGAGCTACTGAACACCATTGAAAGTAAGAGTGAGATTATATGTATCTCACATTGGGAAAGTCAACATTTGTCAAGAGGGGACACTTTGAACTTCACAGTATGGTCATACAAACTTAATCTGTTTGAATTTCACTGCAAGTCACATGAGCAGCAACATGCAACTCAGGTGCAGGATGTAGCTAGTGCCCAGTGACAAACACAGCATAAAGGAAGACATTCCTGCATACGAATCATTCAAGGCTCCATATAGTTCAGCAGAGAGGAGAGGGATTTCTTTTTCTAACTTCTTTGTTGTTTAAGGGCTTATTTTCTTTTACTCCCATTTTTGCTGAGCCGAGCTGTTATTATATTATTACTTGAAATACGTTGGCCCAAATAAAACATGTAAATGTTAACTAGTCTTTTTCACCATTAGATCTGTGGGGTCTGAGCACGACAGGCTAATCGCTGAATGAAGTGTAAGACAAACTAAAGCCCACTCACAAATGCCAAGCCCACATCTGCATATTTTTGGTTGTAACACGGTCCCTCTGTAGAATTAGAAATAAGTGTTTGCTTACTTTTTTTTTTTTTGATGTGTCTTGCACTGCTGTAGGTTTGAAAAGCTAGAGAGTGGCCTTCTTCCCCTCACTTTGACTAGAGTTTGAAAACTAAAACGAATTTGTCCTTTGAGTTCAGCTTATTTTTTGCTCCCTCTCCCTTCACTCCCCCCCCCTGCCCTCTTCGACCTTCTCTCTTTTTCCTGTCCCATCCCCCACCCACCCTGCCCCCACCCTCTTTTATCCCACTCGGGGTAGAAAAGACACCAAATGCGGGCAAGGCCACCAGGCAGCTTCCACACCTCCCACTCTTTGTCGCCTGTGGGCCGATTGATCAGGCTGCCAAACCAAATTACTGCTGATATGGCTCCTGATGTTTATTCCCGCAATGATCGCTGCCTCGAGAGCTGCATCTTTGTTTGTAGTAAAAAAGAAAAAAAAAGAAAAGAAAAGAAAAAGAAAACTCTTTTGAGCAGTTAACAGCAACAGGTACTTGCGGTGTTTGCTGAGGTCGAGTGGTTAAAATGCTGGAATCCACTTTAGGGTGTTCTTTCTCTCATGGCTCGCTCACTGTGCTGCAATGTGTTTACATGCCCCACACATAGTAAGTGACTGTGTAGAGATCCTGGGAGAGATGGAAGAGGCTCAATTTTCAGAGTGCAAGCACATGGAATGAAGGGGGGAATGTAAAAGACGAAGCAGATTAAAGAGAGAAAAAAAATCCTGCACTGATGATAAAAAACAAAAAAACAAAAAACCAACTGTTTACTTTTGGGACTCAGCCATAATATAAATTCAGCTTATTACCATGGAATACAATGTGAGCTTTGTCTAAAAACTGAAGTTTCTTTGATACACTTTTGCATTGTTTTGTCTGTGTTCAACAATGTTATCTTGAAGATGCCCTAGTTACTGTTTGCTTTGTTTTTCCTGACATGTAAAAACTTGAATCATTTCATAAACAAGATAGGCGCATGACAGGAATTACAAGAATTTGACAGTTGAAAAAAAAAAAGAAGTGAGATCTGTCTTTTTTTATTTAAGAAAACAAAATATAAGCCTAAATCCGATACTTCAAGTGCTGGACAAGAACGCTCAAATTAGCAAATTGATTTACGACCCTAATCACAAGAAGATTTTTATTACTGCTTAAGATCCCATGTTGCAATTACAGCAAGACATTTTCCCTTCCATAAAACTAAAAGCCAATCAAGATATGAGCCCGTAAGAAAACAAACGGCCGGATTGGCTGATGCGCGCCATCCGTTTCAAGGCGCCCCTGCGTTTGTCGCGGGGTCTCCTGAATGGAGGGGGCGCCTGGAAACCGGTGGAATCTGTACGGAGTGAGGAGAACGAGCCCCTGGACTTCCAAACGCTCAGCATGTGAACCGCCGCGCTGCGCCAAGTCAGCTCGAAGAAAACGGAAGAAATACGAAAGTTTTTACGATTCAACCATTTTTCGATTCACCCGTCGTCGTCTCGACTCGCTCGGAGTGATTTGGGGAGCCGCGCTACGCGAAGGAAAATGGGATTTAGGATGTTGCCTCCATCGGACTGTGAGTGAGAGCAGACTGCTTGGAGTCACTTACAAAGACCGTCAAGAAGTCATGACACGACGAGCTTTTCTTTGGGGCTTTTTGACGCGAAATTCGAGGTAAAAAGCGCTCCCGACGCCGCGAAGTCGCACAGCCCGGACTTTGAGACGAGTACCCCTCAAACTCGACAAGTTTTTGGGGACTTTTTCCGCTTCTTTTCAACTCGCCCTACTTGGATCAAAAGTTTTCTTCCTCCCCTCCCCCCCTACTCCATGACTATGGCGGCGGCCAGGTCCACCACTGGCTCCGTGCTGCTGCGGATCATGTGGCTGATGTGCGGCCTGTCCTCGCTCACGTCTGCCCAGGCTTACAACAGCGAGAGTGGAATATCCGTGCCGGAACACGGCTTTTGCCAGCCCATTTCCATCCCGTTGTGCACCGACATCGCCTACAACCAGACCATCATGCCGAACCTCCTGGGTCACACCAACCAGGAGGACGCCGGGCTGGAGGTGCACCAGTTCTACCCCCTGGTCAAGGTCCAGTGCTCCGCGGACCTCAAGTTCTTCCTGTGCTCCATGTACGCGCCGGTGTGCACGGTGCTGGAGCAGGCCATCCCCCCGTGTCGCTCCCTGTGCGAGCGGGCGCGGCAGGGATGCGAGGCGCTCATGAACAAGTTCGGCTTCCAGTGGCCCGAGCGGCTCCGCTGCGAGGCCTTCCCGGTCCACGGAGCCGGGGAGATCTGCGTGGGCCAGAACACGTCCGAACCGAGCAGCCCGGCCTCGTCGTCCTCCCCCTACGTGCCCGAGCCTATGACCCTCCCCCCCAACATGGGGCGACCAAACCAGCGGCCGCCCCAGCACAACCAGTACCACCAGTTCTCCTGTCCTTTGCAACTGGAGGTGCCCTCCTACTTGAGTTACCGATTCATGGGGGTCAAGGACTGCGGGGCGCCCTGCGAGCCCAACAAACCCACTGGGATCATGTACTTCCGAGAGGATGAGGTGAAATTCGGCCGGCTCTGGGTTGGAATCTGGTCTATCCTGTGCTGCGTGAGTACCCTGTTCACAGTGCTGACCTATTTAGTGGACATGAGACGCTTCAGATACCCAGAGAGGCCCATTATCTTCTTGTCCGGCTGCTATTTCATGGTGGCGGTGGCCTACGCCGCTGGATTTTTCCTGGAAGATAAAGTGGTGTGTGTGGATAAGTTCAAAGACGACGGCTACAGGACTGTGGCTCAGGGCACCAAGAAGGAAGGCTGCACCATTCTCTTCATGGTGTTGTACTTTTTTGGTATGGCCAGCTCCATCTGGTGGGTGATTTTGTCCCTGACCTGGTTTCTCTCTGCTGGGATGAAATGGGGCCACGAAGCGATTGAAGCCAACTCCCAGTACTTCCACTTGGCTGCGTGGGCGGTGCCAGCCATCAAGACCATCACCATCCTCGCCATGGGCCAGGTGGAGGGAGACGTCCTGACTGGGGTTTGCTTCGTGGGGATCTTCAACGTAGACTCCCTGCGGGGCTTCGTCCTGGCGCCTCTGTTTGTGTACCTCTTCATCGGCACGTCTTTCCTCCTGGCCGGTTTCGTGTCCCTGTTTCGCATTCGCACCATCATGAAGCACGATGGCACCAAGACGGAGAAGCTGGAGAAGTTGATGGTGCGAATCGGTGTGTTCAGCGTGCTGTACACCGTGCCGGCGACCATCGTGATCGCCTGCTACTTCTACGAGCAGGCCTTCAGGGAGCACTGGGAGCGCACCTGGCACATGCAGACGTGCAAGCGCTTCGCCGTGCCCTGTCCCGTTCACAACTTCGCCCCCATGACACCTGACTTCACCGTGTTCATGATCAAATATCTGATGACCATGATAGTCGGCATCACTTCGGGATTCTGGGTCTGGTCCGGTAAGACGCTCCAGTCGTGGCGGAGGTTTTACAAACACCTGAGCAACGGAAACCACGGAGAGACGACGGTCTGAGGTCTGGATGGGGCAAAGCTGAGATGCTTTGGATGTTACAACCATGTAAAATGAGGTCAAATAGCTTTCTTTTAAAATACTATTTTGGACACATTTTTCATTTGACTCCTTTTTCAGGACCTGGTGATAAATCAGGCCTTTGGACACCAAATTTAAATCTATGTTAGATCAAAGTTGGACTTGTTTTCTATATTTTGGGTTTTCTCTTGTTGTTTTTGTTTCCTGGACATGATCAGAGAGTCGGCACTCCTGAGATTTGTTTTTGCATCTATGGATTTAAAAAAATGGTGCAAATGGCCATACTGGACGGTGGACTATATTGCCAGACCAGTGACGGTACTTTAGTTATGTATTTCTCCCCACTTTATTGATTATATTCTTTTCATATTCCAGTTTGAATGTAATGTTATGCCTTTGCTGATGGGAGATTCACAAAGGAAAAACAGTAACAGAAGATGGGTGGAGCTCCTTGGCCCTCCATCTTTGCTCCAGAAAAAGGTCAAAGGTTGGATCCCTACAGCAACCACACCCTCTGATGTAGGTCAATGTATGAGGGCGCCTGTTACACGTTCATTTGAGATGTTTCTTTAATACCAAGTTATTGTTTTTTTGTTTTGTGTGATAAACCTTGCTGAGCACAATCTCCACATGTATAATTTTGAGAAATAATCCATCCATCGACTGACGACTCCTGCACTGTGTTGAAGAGGCTGCCCAGAAACCATCACATGTTACTGTTATTTTTTATTCTTTTTATTCTTTTTCTTTTTTTTAAACTTTGACTGTAAAAAAAAAAATTCAGACAGTAGTTCCTTCTGTGTTGAATGTTCACTCCGAAGGTGAATGAAGTTATGTAACGGTTTGCACAACTATTCTAAATTTTAAGTGTTAAAAAATGATTCACTGCAGAATGACCTGGATCAAACAGTCAAAGAGACCACACACACAGGCTACTTCTACTCTTTGCAATGAAGATACAACAGCTCATTGTTTGCCTCTCTGTGTGTGGTCTCTCCACTCTTGGATCCCCATCCGAAAGAACTTTTAAGCTTTTAAGACATCCAAAGCACCGTTTCAAGGATTCAGATTTAATCCGCATGTGGTGGAAATGGTCGTTTAGGATTAATGATATTATTTAGCCTCAGTATAGAGCTCTGCCAGAAGTGCCACATAAATTCTATCTGGTGGAGCTGAAATGGGCTTACTTTTATTATTACTTTTTGGAGTTTTTATGAGATGGCTGAACATTTTAATGTCAAATCTAGTGTCTGATTTTGTTGAGGATTCTTTCTTTCACGCAGCCTTACACCAGCCCTTCAGAGTACAAACTATACCTTTCCCTCGCAGACACGACTTTGCAGTATTAAGGATACTAAGCAGCGGTAGTGAGTTTTACTCTGGCCCCAAAGCTAAATTAGCCAGGTTATTTTAAATAAATCAGACATTTCGGTCAAGCAGAACACCCACAAGGTGTCCTTTTTCTTTTTCTTTAAAAAAAAAAAAAATTGTGACCTTTTATAAAAGTTATGAGATTCTGTCAACTAACTTTTCCCATAACCAAACACAACCAAAGATATGTATTTTGTCATATTGAACTTGTTAATTTGTTTTTCTGGAACCAGAAGCTGTGAAAATTTTAAATGGAGGTACTTAACATTAAATTTCAAACAGAAACATTTGTCGTCAAAAACGCTGTTGGATTTTGTTGACGAAATGGCAAAAGCAGCTCTGATTTTTATCCCATTTGTGATGCACACTGCAGCACAGAAGATTTCTTGTTTGCAGTGAGTCAGAGGTGGCTGCGTGATTGGCAGCAAGTCGTTGCCTATGGTTGTTGTTTTTTGGCATGAAGCACATGTTGTGTATTTAAGTAAGGAAACACCCCGCAGCAGCGAGGGAATGCTGACTGTGACCTTATAAACCTGGTATTCTAGTTATTTTAATCTGCAAAGCTGTGTCTTGACAATACATACTTAAACTAGACATATATGTCAGTCTCTTTTGTATATTGTTTAAGCAGTTTGTACGCAAATAAAGTGACTTTTTCTAGAGATTGTACTCCATACCTCAAACCCTGGTGAACGGATTTAGCAGAGAAAAGACGGGGCGACGCTCTACTACACGACTCAATTTTTTTTTCGACTGAGTTTTTGCCCAACAAGGCAAAAAGTGTTGTGTTCTTGTCTCTCAGCGTCTCCAGCCAATGTCGGTGATTTCAACCTAATGTGTACGTCTTGTACTTTCAGAAGGAATATTCATGTTTTGTTTTTTTGTTTAAATATAGCATCATATGCAGCCTATCAAGTAAACACAGACTGTTCCTAGAAGCATATTTATGGGGGTACTCGTTTTTGTCTTTTTTAAACGTGTGTTTTTCAATGCGATAAATCTGTTGTATGTGTACAGTTTGAATAAAAACATCACGGTTTGTAATGAGGTGAGCCGTGAGTCCTTATTTATTATTTGAGTCATAGTCGTGTATGTTTGGCTCGGTAGTCAGTGACCTCATAAACAGCAGTTGACAAAACAGTCCCAGTTTCTCAGTAAGTGGAACTCTTACCTTCAGTCTGTTTGGTCAACATATGGGCTGTATTTGCTGTTAAATAACACCTTGATTATAATACTTTGCTGTAATGAACTGAATCCAGTAAAAACGCTGAACACATTAATAGCAGGCATTGTGTCCTCCATGGATATGGGAGTGCAGGATTTAAAAAAAAAAACTAAACAACCTACAATTCTACACTCACAGATACTTGTAATATTTTGTTGGCTGCAGTGTATTTTATTTTTATTTTTAATGTAAAGACTGTTGATTGATCATGTGGGTGTGTAATGTGCAAAAGTCCTTATGGCCCTTGGTTATCAGTATTATAGTAGTACAATAGTAGTTGTAGTAGAATAGTAGAATTTCAGTATAAAATGCGCCTTTTTCCAGAATCAACTTAATCATTTAAGAAGTAATTATTATTATTATCTCAGAATTAAAATTTGCTGTGTCTACTAAGTTGGAAGAAATGAGTTAGAGCTGCCGTGTTGCAACAAGCAGTCACAATGTCCAACACAGTTAAAGCAATTACGAAAGGGGAGGACCAACCTTTTGCCTTCAATTTAATTACAGATTCAATAAAAATCCTGCCGAAATTGATCTAAAACTAATTTTACTGAGTTATTGGTGTCCAAAATACATCTAAAAAGTTAAACATTTGATTTTACCATAAAGTTTGAAGACAAATGTCTATAGACACACAATAGAGCTGTTTGTATATGGAAACTGCTTTTATATTTTGCTGTCTGTTTAAAGTGGACGGGGAAACAAGTAGGTCCTCGTTCTGTGGCAGCATGTAAAGTAGTGGCTAGACTGAGTCAAGCCTTAGTTGTCCTCTATCATCCACAAATCTATTCTTGCATCTGTTATTTAGTTGTCACCTCCTCTGTCATTTCACCAGCCGTTTTAGTTTTCTGCTCATTTAGCTTGTCATTGTTGACTGTTGGATTTCTGATATTATGCTGCCCTCTAAAGGCAAAGATAGGCAAGTACATGCATAAACAAGAGACTGAAAATATGAGGTTAGGCCGAAGAAAAACTAATATTTCATTCAACACAGTAACCAGCCCTTGTCCGATCTCATTTAAAAAAAAATTTTTTATGTCAGTACATGATGTGCGACAACACATTATTGATTTCTATTATGTGTAAAAAATAAAATAAAAATAAGCGCATGGATGTTTTGGTTGTTATCTTTATCTATTGAGAGTTTAACATGAGAACCAAACTTCACGTTGTCGAGGAAGACCGATTAAATTGTTTAGAAAGACAAAAAACAGACAAAAAAAACAAACAAACAAAAAAACGGTAACGAGATACGTATTAGTTGTACAGCGTTGACCACGTTTGGCCAAGTCACAGAAAGGAGCCTCTCTTGTCAGTCAGGGGCAGCTTTCAATTGTTACTATTAACGTGAGTAACTCAGGCAAAGGCCTATTTTGTTCTGACTACTTGGAAACCTTTGGTTCTAAAGACAAAAAAAAGTGTCACTGAGGATGTGACGGTAAAGTATAAATTGCTGGACCTTCTGTAAGTCTAATACCGACATGTGGCCAAAAGTAGAAATGCACACGTTTCACATTTCCACTCCATATCAGCCTGCGGACACATGATTTACAGAATCTTTTCCATTTGTTACATCCACTTGACGATGCTCATTTCTGACTAACTTCTTTTCAGCGTCCTGATGCCACGACACCATTCACACATGAATGCTCTGTGACCTCAGAAATAATTACCATTCGACACACCAGGAAAAGGGAGGGCTGATTGACAAAATTAGACATTAACTATACAAATTCCTATTCCTACACTTCTATTTGTTAAATCTATATAGAGCTCAGTCCATCTCTAAGATAAACAATTCGTCATAAACATATGTATCCCTTTATTTTGCTCCTAATTTTAGTCAGATTCAGTCCATAAATGATGGGGTTAACAGCTGGAGTAATTATGACAATTTGAATGGCCATGAAGTTCCTCAAATGCTGAGGCATGGACACCGATCCATATCTGGTGTACATGATATCAAAAACCAGAGTGGCTGTGACACAGAACAGGCACAACAAATGTGGCAAACACGTTTGCATAAACTTTTTCCGACACTCCCTCGACCTCAAGGAAAACCTCACGAGGCGTGCATACGAACTTGCGATGCAGACGGTGTGGCCGATGTAGAAAAAGACAACGATCATCCCGGCGATGCTGTTCACCTCAGTGGAACCACAAGCAAGTTTGACAATGGACCAGTTATCGCAGTAGAGCTTGTCTATGGTAGAACCGCACAAGTCCAGCCGAGATGTCAGGATCATGACCATGGCCAGGCAGCAGAAGGGAACAAGCCAGGACAAACACAGCAACACGGTCGTCCTTCGGGCCGACATCATCGAGTGATAGTGCAGGGGTCGGCACACGGCCATGTATCTGTCGTAGGCCATGAAGACCAGGATGGAGTAGTCCGTCGCTGCACTCGAGTAAATGATAAAGACCTGTAACAAACATCCCCCGTATGATATCTCATGAACATCAGACAGGAGATCCAAAGCAAATTTGGGGTAAAAGGCGCTGGTCCCGTAGAGTCCGTTGACGCACAAGGCGCACAGAAAAATGTACATGGGTTTGTGGAGGCTGCTGTCCACAATTATTGTGAAAATAAGAGTCAGGTTTGCCGTTACAGTCAGACAGCCACACAGTAGAGTCAGGCAGAAGAAGAGGCCTCTGTAATTGTATGTAACACTGAAGCCTGTCAGTGAAAACACCTGTACAGCGGTTCTGTTAGTCATTTGTGCTGCTTCTTCCAGCATGTTCCTCTCTGAGTGTCTGTCCGCAGTGAAGTCAGACCCTCCCTCCTCTGGTTCACTACCACACCACTGGCAAAACATTTATAAGTGTTTGTTGAACTTCTTTCAATGCCTGACACTTTTCTATCTCCCCAAAGGCCCACAGTGCATATGTAATGAATTCATTACATATGAGATTTTTCATGATATAATGGACGCTAACAAAAAAGTTTTGTTTTGTCCTCACACTGTCACTGATCATCAGAAAATCCAATCAAGATAAGAGCAACAAAAACATTTTTTTTTTGGTTCATTTAGTTGTAATTACTGAACAGTACTGGACATAAACTGAAGAACTGTCGCTCGTCAGCAGGACAGAATTCAGCCTTCAGAATGATTGAAGTAAAGTACACTGTTGCTCTTTTCAGATTGGGTCTATATCAGCGTTTAACATTTACAGACATTGATTATTCAAGCTTGACATGTCACATCTAATTAAATATATTTGTGAAGTCTGCAGGTACTAGCCGAAAAATGAGAATATCAAGTAAAAGTTGTTTTATTTTGGCAATTTAACATAAAAGATGAAACCAACAAATTTTATTAAGCCATTACACGCAAATTGACATCTCAAGCAGTTCCCTGTTGTAACTTTGCTGATTAAGATTTTCATTAAGATTTGACTTTATGTAATATTCTAGTTTTCTGAGTTTTTGAATTCGATTTTTTTTTAGATGCAAGACCTGATCAGCCAAATCCAAAGAAATAATAACTTGAAATATATTGATTTGCATATTATTCGTTTATATAATATGTCAAATTCACCTTTTAAGTTGAATTGCAGAAATACAACAACCTTTTCAGGATATTCTAATTTTCTGGGTAGTACTGTATATAGAGCTCAGTCCATCTCTAAGATAAACAATTCGTCATAAACATATGTATCCCTTTATTTTGCTCCTAATTTTAGTCAGATTCAGTCCATAAATGATGGGGTTAACAGCTGGAGTAATTATGACAAATTGAATGGCCATGAAGTTCCTCAAATGCTGAGGCATGGACACCGATCCATATCTGGTGTACATGATATCAAAAACCAGAGTGGCTGTGACACAGAACAGGCACAACAAATGTGGCAAACACGTTTGCATAAACTTTTTCCGACACTCCCTCGACCTCAAGGAAAACCTCACGAGGCGTGCATACGAACTTGCGATGCAGACGGTGTGGCCGATGTAGAAAAAGACAACGATCAGCCCGGTGATGCTGTTCACCTCAGTGGAACCACAAGCAAGTTTGACGATGGACCAGTTCTCGCAGTAGAGCTTGTCTATGGTAGAACCGCACAAGTCCAGCCGAGATGTCAGGGTCACGACCATGGCCAGGCAGCAGAAGGGAACAAGCCAGGACAAACACAGCAACACGGTCGTCCTTCGGGGCGACATCATCGAGTGATAGTGCAGGGGTCGGCACACGGCCATGTATCTGTCGTAGGCCATGAAGACCAGGATGGAGTAGTCCGTCGCTGCACTCGAGTAAATGATAAAGACCTGCAACAAACATCCCCCGTATGATATCTCATGAACATCAGACAGGAGATCCAAAGCAAATTTGGGGTAAAAGGCGCTGGTCCCGTAGAGTCCGTTGACGCACAAGGCGCACAGAAAAATGTACATGGGTTTGTGGAGGCTGCTGTCCACAATTATTGTGAAAATAAGAGTCAGGTTTGCCGTTACAGTCAGACAGCCACACAGTAGAGTCAGGCAGAAGAAGAGGCCTCTGTAATTGTATGTAACACTGAAGCCTGTCAGTGAAAACACCTGTACAGCGGTTCTGTTAGTCATTTGTGCTGCTTCTTCCAGCATGTTCCTCTCTGAGTGTCTGTCCGCAGTGAAGTCAGACCCTCCCTCCTCTGGTTCACTACCACACCACTGGCAAAACATTTATAAGTGTTTGTTGAACTTCTTTCAATGCCTGACACGTTTCTATCTCCCCAAAGGCCCACAGTGCATATGTAATGAGTTCATTACATATGAGATTTTTCATGATATAATGGACGCTAACAAAAAAGTTTCGTTTTGTCCTCACACTGTCACTGATCATCAGAAAATCCAATCAAGATAAGAGCAACAAAAACATATTTTTGTTGGTTAATTTAGTTGTAATTACTGAACAGTACTGGACATAAACTGAAGAACTGTCTCTCGTCAGCAGGACAGAATTCAGCCTTCAGAATGATTGAAGTAAAGTACACTGTTGCTCTTTTCAGATTGGGTCTATATCAACGTTTAACATTTACAGACATTGATTATTCAAGCTTGACATGTCAGATCCAATTAAAAGGCTCCCAGATATTATTTAAAAATCCCAGAACCTGTTCAGTTTGCGTTACATTTTCTCTAATTCAATGAAGCTGGGATTCAAATCTGTGTATTTATTTTGAACAGACTGCACAAACTTAATGCAAAAGTTTCCAAGACTTATTGTTCTGATTTATGTTCATCACTGATCTATCAAACAACAGGAAGATTAAAATCAAACCTATCGACTACCTCATATCTGTTGCAGCAGATTGCATTAGCAATCAGTCCATATTAGAAAACTCAAAACTAAAACCAAAGAGCACTTTGGGGAAGGACACCAAGCAAAACTTTTGATGGACTTCTAGGTTTAGGTGTTGTAATGTGTGTGCAACCAAACATGCACACAACGGACATTGTTTTGATTTTGTCCTTTGTGCATTTTGTGTCTCAGTGGGCACGAGTGGCAGTCAACTGACAATAACAATGATGAAACTTAAAGTGATGAAAGAAAAAAAAATCTCCGAGCTGACCTGCATATTATGAAAAGTTACTGCACTGGGTATGATGACTGGGAGCACACCAGTGGGACTCAGTGGAAAACAACAGGCCTCAGAGAGTCGGCCGAGCTCCAGCCGCCTCATTATGAGAGTGGGGGTCATTGTGAGGAAACCTCACGGGATTGATGGCGAAACAGAATCTTTAATCCTCTGTTTAAACACGGTATGAGAATGTAAAAGAGTGTGTTGAGCGCATTAAACTGCATATCAAAGTTCTTAAAGAACTTCAGTTCATGGATCTTTACGTCCAAAACACACTTGTGTGTATGTGTGTTGTCCTCTGGGTGGAGTGGTAAAGTGTTTGCAGTAATTATTGTCAAAGTGGTCAACAGCCCTCACCCTCTGAGACCAATTAATGTCAAACAACATCCCTGCGGCAACACAGTCCAAGCAGCAACAAATAAGTTCTGTTGTCTCCACAACAAACTTAAGTAAAACTTTAATACATTTAACCAACAGCTTCTTCTAATGCACTCAAATGGCTGGAAATATGATGCTACATTATGTTTTGGAATCAAAAGTTAAAAATATCAAATGTCAAAAGAGACTTTCTATCAATATATTAATTGCTTTAGCAGCTTTGATTTATTGTTGTAAATGGATGTAGTTTGAAATGAATTAATGTAGTTCAGAATGTAGTAAATTAATGCAATTTTATTGGACTGCATACAAAAAATAATAAAGAATAATTAAATGTTTACTGAAATGAAAAAGCAGTTTGAGAAATTAATTAACATTTTCATTGTTTAATAGTTTTTGAATTCATTCTTTGAACTTTTCAAAGGATAAAATTGTCAAATTACAAAATGTCTTCCAAAAAAATCTGAAACAGGAAAATCTCACTGTCCACTGCTTTATTCAGCCCTGCCCCTCACATGGTCACTGACAGGATGTGAACCAGCATCACTGGTGACTCACTGTCACAAACAACTTCACTACACAACCCAGAATGTCACACTTCTCCTTCTCCTGGCGCACTCCATGATTTACAGTCCACCCATCAACTGGCTCAGCTTTCGGTCATAATCGTGTCCCCTGTTTGTTTTTGGGTCGTTTCACTTTTCACTCAGGCGTTTAAAATCCATTGTTGTGCAGGTAGACTTGAACCACCAACCTCCTGCACCACAAGTGGCATTCAAACCCGCTGAGCTGTTTCTCCTGATGAAGAAGTGAAGTGTTACAAGATTATTGGAACTGTGCTGTTTTCAGGTTACTGGTCAAAACCAGTAACTGGTCAAAACCAGTAACCTGATTTTTGGTTTTGAAAAGTTGTTCAATAAAACAGAGGAAATGGATGGATGGATGGATGGATGGATGGATGGATGGAGGATGGATGGATGGATAGATGATGGATGGATGGAGGATGGATGGATAGGTGGATGGATGATGGATGGATAGATGGATGGATGATGGATGAATGGATGGATAGATGGATGGATGGATGGATGGATGATGGATGAATGGATGGATAGATGGATGGATGGATGGATGGATAGATGATGGATGGATGGATGGATGGATGGATGGATGATGGATGGATGGATGGATAGATGGATGGAGGATGGATGGATGGATGGATGGATAGATGATGGATGGATAGATGGATGGATAGATGAATGAATGGATGGATAGATGGATGGATGGATGGATGGATGGATGGATGGATGGATAGATGGATAGATGATGGATGGATGGAGGATGGATGGATGACTGGAGGATGGATGGATAGGTGGATGGATGATGGATGGATAGATGGATGGATGGTGGATGAATGGATGGATAGATGGATGGATGGATCTATGGGATGGCAGAATGAACTGAGTAGTTTGTCAGTCATCCGTTTTAACGAACAGGCTTCAACACTGACCATGAGAACAGGTGGGGTGGGCTTGCTTCTAAGTTTAGCAGATTTACGTTTCAGAAATCAAGACGGACAGTGTTCCCTCAGGTGACAGTCAAAGGCAGACACACCACTCTGACCTCCACAGACAAAAACAACACCAGAAACTTTCTCAATAGTTTTGTGCTAATTAACAAGCCTCAGGAGGTGAACGGACGGGGTGACGTCTACCAGGTTGGACAGAATAAAAAAAGAAGAGGCTTCACTTGAGTTCAGAGTTGAGCTTCACCTGCGACCCCGTAGGCAACCAGATCCAACCTCACCATTTAATCCATGACAGATGCGATTAATGTATTTTAACACAGATGATGCTTTGATTGTATTGTACTGTATGTGTGCGCTGACTTGACCTGAGTTTGCAGACATCAGCACGCCGGGGCGGCTGTGAGGATGGAGAATACCACCCTCCCCTTCTACTTCAACTTCACCATGTTCATGAACCTGGGCCACTACCACTACCCCACCTTCGTCTTCTGCCTGCTGGTCTACGCCTTCATCGTGTCCTCCAACCTCGCCATTATCTGCATCGTCGTGCAGGAGAAGTCGCTCCACGAACCCATGTACGTCTTCATCGCCTACCTCTCTGTCAACTCCCTCTACGGCTCGGCCGCCTTCTTCCCCAGGTTCCTCCTGGACCTCCTGTCGGACGACCACCTGATCCCTCGCGCCGCCTGCCTCGCCCAGATCTACGTCATCTACACGTATGCCTCGTACGAGCTGACCATCCTCTGCATCATGGCGTACGACAGATACGTGGCCATCTGCCACCCGCTGCATTACCGCAGGAGGATGTCTGCCAGAGTCGTGGCCGCCCTGTCTTTCCTGGCGTGGGCCTGTCCGGCCTGCAACCTGGCCGTGAGCATCAGCACGGTGGCGCGGCTGCCGCTGTGTGGCCGCAGCATCCAGAAGGTCTACTGCGCCAGCTGGAATGTCGTCAAGCTCTTGTGCTCGGCCAACGCGGTGAACAGCACGGTGGCCAACCTGGGGGCCGTGGCCATCGCCTTCTTGCCCTTCGGATTCATCGTGTACACCTACCTGAGGATCGTGGCGGCCTGCTGGAGGACGTCGGCGGAGGTCAGGGCCAAAGTGCTGCAGCGCTGTTCGCCGCACATCATCTCCTTCGCCGTCTACTCCTTCACGTCATTCAGCGACACGGCGCTGAGCCGGCAGCCGCCCGGCGCCATCCACCCCGTCTTGGCCGTCGTCCTGTCGCTGGAGTTCATCGTCATCCCTCCAGTGCTCAACCCCCTCATCTACGGCCTGAAGCTGCCCGAGATACGGCGGCACATTGTCCGGGTGGCGGCAGGCTTCCGTCGGCACAGCGGCAGGGTTTCCTGCCAAGCTGAGAGGAAAGTGGCCACCAGTAAAGTTTAATCACTTGAGCTTGTCGATTGCTCGAAAAATGAACTAATTGCAAAAAGCACTAGAATGACGTTCAATAGAGTAATCGCCCTGCTGATAAGATAATTACCATTTTCTTTTGAATGATTTTCTTTGAATAAGGCTGAAGGATTTTATTTGTCTTTTTTTCTTTTCCAAAGAAAAGACAAAAGGGTGTCAGGACCAGAGAGGTCATTCACTGCTTCCATTGACACCTTTGGAACATTTAATTGTTACTTGCATGGCTGTTCAAAACAACATATTTTCATATGTTTGAAATTCATGAATGAATGAAATAAATAATTCATAAATAATCAAGCATTTCTCACTCCTCTAAAATGTTTTACAATTTTACAAAACTTGGCAATTAATCCTGCTTTTTTGCAACGCAGACAACAATGTTAATTTTATTTGTTGAAATAAATATTATAATTGACTGGATTCTTTTATGACTTCTCAAATACTTTGTGCTCTGCTTCTACGTTTTGACTGTGAATTCACAGTTCGGCATACACAGGATGTCGACCTCTATCCAGAGTGTTCTGATGTGTTAAAGCTATGCAAAGGGGGATTTGCAACACACATGCTCATGCATGGAGCAAACTGACATCCACCAGAAGCTGTAATAAAACCACAAGCTGATAACTCTGGTTGATGGTGAACAATAAAGTTAAAACAAAACCCCGGTCACCGCAGTGTGCACAGCCTGTTGGAGTGCTCTCCTCTGCCACTACTTCTGCCACAGTCATCACACAACCTTGATGGTTCCACACTCTCTGCACAGAAAAAAATGATCACTCAAGTATTGCTTCCAATGATTGACTATGCTGACGTCGTGTATCGTAACAGCACAGATAATCACCTCAAGTCTCTCAATGTTTTATATAATTCTTTGTGCAGGTTTCTACTGAGGTGTCCATACAGAACTCATCACTGTCTTGTGTATAGTTCCCTCAATTGGTTGCAGCCCAAATCAAGAAGGCAACTTCATTGGTATCTTTTCATTATAAATGCATTCACTTTACTTGCCCTTCTTATTTGAAACAGTACTTAGTTCAGTCTACCTCGTCATATTCATTTAGACATCTGCAATATCCTTACTTTGAAATACCAAAAATGACTAAACTGGTAGGAAGGAGATCCTTTTGTTACAAAGCTCCCTCAGACTGGAATAATCTTCCCCGATCCCTCAGATCAATTTCATCCATCAGTCACTTTAGGACTTCTCTTCATACACATCTGCATTCAATCTGTTTATGTTTTTAAAGTGATTGTACATGTATTATTCTGATATATTGAATGTGTTTTCACTATGCCCCTTCTTCTCATTTTATATTATTTTATTTTATTTTTCATTTATTTATTTTTTCCTCCTCTTATTTACTCTGCTGTGTATCAGCTGATGGTGTAGTGGTCTTAGGGGTGGGCGGGAGTGGGTGAGCAAGCTATGTGTGTATGTATATATATGTCAGTTTGTGTGTATCAATGCATTTAGCTATATATTTAAGCATCTGTATAGCTATGTTTATGTGTTTATGTTTTTGTTGTGTGTTTGTTTGTTTATTTTGGGACCCCTTGAAAACGAGATGGTACATCTCAACGGGCAATCCCTTCAATAAATAAATAAATGAAATGAAATGAAAGATATCATTCAGCAGAACTGTTTGTGTGAGCAGCATAAACAGAGAGTTGAAAACCTGATTTTGGGACATTGAGGAGAGACAGTGGTTACCACAATTTCCTCACAGCTAGAAGGTCACAGGTTTGATTCTCAGACTCTCCCATATAACAAACCAGGCCAGTAAAATGTGCAGTTCACCGTACACTACCCCGTCTGAACTGTACAACCACTCTGTGATCAGGAAGGCCACTGTGATCACAGAGGACCCCTCACATCCCCTCACCCACAAAAATCTTTCATTCCCTTTGCCAAAACCGTCCTGAACACCCTGAGATAAACACTGCACTTACTTTCTTTCTTATTTTATTTTATTTTATTTTATTTTATCTTATCTTATTCGTGGGGCCTTTCTGTGTTTTGCATGTTCTCTCTGCGTCTGCCTGCCTTCTCACCGGGTCCTCCAGTTTCCTGCCTACCACAAAGAAAAGTTGGCAACTCTAAAGTGTGTAGGTTGGATGGAGGCATCACTGGGCCAAGGTCAGCCAGGGTCAACTTTGGCAAAATGACCGAGTTGTTCACACAGATGAGAAGCAAACAAAGGAAACAGAAGAAGGGATGTTGGGAAACTGGGGGAAACAAGCGGCAGCTGCTGAGGTTTCCTGATTGATGCAGGCAGGATGGCTCTGGCTAGGCTCCGCCCACCGACACAGCCTGTGGTCTATCCAGAGATCTTCCCGAGAACAAAACGTGAAGCGCGCTCACAGATTTCTCACTTTGGCAGAGGTGAGTGAGGTGAAACCACAGTCAGGTGACGCAGCTTTTTTGGCTTTTAAAACTGCTGAAGACAAAGACGCTCAGAACCGAATCAGCTCCTCAATGATGCTGCTGTCGTTTCAAATGTGATGGACAACGGCAGCACCTCTCCATACTTCAACCTCACCATGTTTGTGCACATGGGCCACTTCCGCCACCCGGCCTTCGCCGCCTGCCTGCTGCTCTACTCCTTCATCGTGGTGGCCAACCTGGTCATCGTGCTGGTGATCTCCCGGGAGAAGTCGCTCCACGAGCCCATGTACATCTTCGTGGCCCTCCTCTCCGTCAACTCGCTGTACGGCTCCAGCGGCTTCTTCCCCAGGCTGCTGCTGGACCTGCTGTCCGACACCCACCTCATCTCGCGGGCCGCCTGCTTCGCCCAGATCTACGTCATCTACACCTACGCCTCCTACGAGATGACCATCCTGGCCGTCGTGGCCTACGACCGCTACGTGGCCGTGTGCCACCCGCTGCACTACCACGCCAAGATGACCAGCAGGGCGGTGCGCTACCTGGCGGCGGCCGCCCTGCTCCTCCCAGCCGTGGCCGTGCTGGTGCTGGTGTCGATGTCCGCTCAGTTGCCGCTGTGCGGCAACCGCATCCAGAAGATCTTCTGTGCCAACTGGAACGTGGTGAAGCTGTCGTGCGTGGGCACCGCCGCCAACAACGCCTACGGCTTGCTGCTGTCCGTGCTCACCGCCTTCTTCCCGCTGCTCTTCGTCCTCTACACCTACATGCGCATCATCGCCGTGTGCTGGAGGAGCTCGGCGCAGTTCAGGGGCAAAGTGTTCCACAGCTGCCTGCCGCACATCGTCACCTACTGCGTCTACACCATCACGGCCTTCTGCGACGTGGCCCTGAGCCGCCACAATGGCAAAGACCTGGACCCGTTCGTGGCCACCATCCTGTCGCTGGAGTTTGTCGTCATCCCGCCGCTTCTGAACCCGCTGGTGTACGGACTCAAGTTGCCGCACATTCGAAGAAACATCGCACGGATGCTGTCAATATGAGATTTTTGTTTTGTATAAAACACACTGGTGAATCTTGAAAGCTTCTATTTGCTGTTTCTAACCTTTTTTCCTCTGTGGCCTGATTTAATGAGCTGTTTAATCCAAAGACGTTCATGGTGTCTATGCTTTACTTACTTATTTCATCTATATCAGACACACAGCTTTGTCCTGATGCTTCATAAGACAAGTCACACCTAGAGACGGCCCTGACGAAGACGGAAGAGTTTCATTGAAACACGTCAAACGTGGTAAAAACAAACGTGTGTGTCTGACATGGACAAAATAACGAACTAACTAAGTTATTTGCCTATTTACTGAGATATGGCCACGGGATTCATGCCGTGTTTGTTTGGTTGAAACCGAATCAGAACAAAAGTCTGAGAGCAAGGTTTCCTGAAGTTAACCAAACAAGTGTGAGCTGGGAAAGTTATACCTCACTTTTGTCCAGTGTGGAGACGTCAAGCTGAGATGCATGATGAGCAGGTCCCTGGGGACGGAGGCCTGCAGCTCTCTGGAGTCTGAGGCGGCCTGCACATCCCCTGCTGCATTCAGCCTGATGAGCACGCTGGGGTGGACTGGAAAAAAACACAATGTTAAACTATGATGTAACTATATAACTATGATCAACTATGATGCAACATGCATTTTACTATTGCAGCAACCTTGGAGGAGACGTTCATGGCTAAAATTACAATTTTCCTTGCCCCACGTACTTGATTGCAAGCACTGTTTGCATTAAAGATGTTAAAAGGTTTTCTGTGAAGAGCAAAAAATAACAACAACCAAAAACTGAAATTATTCTGCACGCATGCATTAGAATCCAGAAGTGTTTTCGAAACCATCGGTGAACGTTGGTTATGTGATCGTTGGTTATTTTAAAGTTCAAGGCCTCAGCTTCTCCACAGTGATTTGCTTGACTGTTTCTGTGGCAACATGCCTGCCTGCCTGCCTGTCTGCACTGAAGGCGACAGAATCTGGGTGCGTTTGGATTGTCACAGGTCTGAGTGAATAGAGATTTGAGTTGACAGGAGAAGCATGAAAAGAGGTGCCACACTTAAAGGTCATCAAGACCGAGGTTGTGAGGAGAGGCTGCGAGCCAGACTGAAACTCTGCAAATCCATGAAAACAGACAAAAACTTTGAAATGAAATGTTGAATTTGTAGCAGTATAAATGCAGATGGAACACAGCATTTACAGCTTATATCACCCTTTTAAATGTTTTGAATAAGCTTTTAGACATCAGCATAACACGGAACATCTAGACAGCACCTAAATTAAAGCATGGTATAATTACAGAGGTTTTAATAAAGACACATTCTTCATTTTGTCACCAATTCAGATTTGAGATTTCCTAGGGCCCAAGTTGTAAACTTAGTGTTTACTTCATTTAAATGTGAATGGGTCAAACGTGTTGATGAATTAATGACTGAATGAAAACAAAAAAAAACAACATAATTATCCCAGAGCTATTCCTCATCCCCTTCAAAGAAAAACGTGCAAAAGAATTGTGTCTCCAAAAGGAACAGATTTATTCAGTGCAATCGTTACCAAACGTCACCAACTTATGAGCAAACGACACATCAAAAACACAAAAGTTGCCGTTGCCTTTTTCTGAGGGAGTGCAGAGGCACGACGACACCGTACGCTAGCAGAGGTTGCCACTGTCATTATCTAATGTACCATAGTTATAACCACCATCTTTTTCACTGTCGTCGTCCAACTTTATGTGACTACACACTACAGACTAGGCTAAAGTGCTGCCATCGCGAGGTAAAGAGGAAATTTGCAACGTCAGTTTATTTGATTCAATACTGAGTGGCGTACCACAAGGAACATGTTTTAGAGACAAAAAACATAAAGATCTGGCCACTTAAAATCAGTTGGTGGGCCGCAGTTGGCCCACGGGGCATAGCTTGGACACCTTGAATGAAATGATCAGACTCATAAAATCCTTTACTCTACATTTCATGTGCACTGTTTGCCACTTTACAAGAAAAAATAAAACAAGATAATGAATGTCTTGCTTTATCAAACTACTTAACTTTCTTATTCGCTGGAACAGCCTCTCGCTCGTCCCCTCGGGGGTCCCGCTGCCACATCGTTTCCTCGGGTGAATTAAACAAAAGCGCTGTCACAGCCGCTAAGGTGGAGGTGTCTGGCATGGGCAGGCACAGAGCCAGCGGCGCCATGAGGGACAACCTGACGGAGGTAACGGAGTTCACCCTGTCGGGGCTGAGCGGCCTGGCCAGCCACAGGTTCGCCGTCTTCGCCTTCGCGCTGCTGTGCTACTGCGTCATCTGGCTCCTCAACGTGGGCGTCATCGCCACGGTGGCCGCCGACAGGAGCCTCCACGAGCCCATGTACGTCCTCCTCTGCAACCTGTGCGTCAACGGACTCTACGGCACGTCGGGCTTCTACCCCAAGTTCCTCAGCGACCTGCTGTCCACCTCCCACGTCATCTCGTACGCCGGGTGCCTGCTGCAGGACTTTGTGCTGCACTCGTCGGCCTGCGCCCACTACTCGCTGCTGGTGCTGATGGCCCTGGACAGATACGTGGCCATATGTCGGCCGCTGGTCTACCACTCGGTGATGTCCACGCGGAGGGTGCGCGCGCTGCTGGCCTTGGCCTGGCTCACCCCGGTCTTCCTCATGTCCGTGACCGTGCTGACCACGTCCACGCTGAGGCTGTGCGGCTCACACATCCCCAAACTCTACTGCACCAAACACCTGATGATCAAGATAGCGTGCTCGCCCTCCAAAGCGCACCTGGTCATGACCGTGGTCAACTACACTTTCTACTGCAGTCACGTTTCCTTTGTGGTCTGGTCCTACATGTACCTGGTCAGAATGTGCCGAGCGTCCAGACAGGGCAGGAGGAAGTTCATGCAGACGTGCCTGCCGCACCTGGTCTGCCTGCTGGCTTTGGTCGTGTGCTTTCTGTTCGACCGCCTGCACATGCGCTACAGCTCAAACCGGCTGCCGCAGAGCGTGATGGTGTTCATCGAGATGGAGCTCTTCCTCATCCCCCCGATACTTAACCCGCTGGTCTACGGCCTCAACCTGAGAAAAATAAGGAATCACGTGAAGCACTTCTGTGTTGTAAAGGTTCGGGAAACCCGAGACACCCGCGTCAGTCCAGTGAGATGTGTGAGGTGCAACAAATCTGATTTATTTGCATGATTTGTTGTTTATCATTGTCTTGTAATTAATCACCGGTGCAACGCGGAGCTCACAAAGCATTAGTACTGTTAAAAAAGTACAAGTTAATATGTATGTATATATATATATATATATATATATGGACACAAAGTCCAGATAATTTTTAAAAATTTTTTTTAAACCTTCCTTGTGTTTAAAAGGAAAGCAGTTATCAACTGTTTCCACCTTAATGCTGCCAACAATACAGAGAAAATAAATATTGTGTGTTTTTTTTGTGCAGTTATCATCGAAGTGCTACATTCAATCACCCAAGTTGTGTTGAACATGGTATGTGCATAAAATTTTGTACATATTATTTCTATTTTTGGATGCACAGACCAGATCTGTCTACGTAGTCTTGTTTCTCCTTACTGTTACTGCTTGGCTGCAGTATGCACTGCAAACCTCCCCAATGAGGGCTAATAGTTTTTTTTTTTCTCTTAATCACACTGTTTACTTTGTGCTGATGCAATTGGCGCTGCTATAAACAGAGTTGTGTGTGAGGCAGAGCCAGATCAGAGCGACACGGTGGACACACACCAGGCCCTCTGAGCACATGTTTTACTGAGTGTTTCCTTTGGGGGGAGTGGTAGGAGGGAGTGGAGGGTGTTCAGGACGGTCTTCACCTTCGGCACGTACGAGATGTCCCTCCTGGTGCTCATGGCCTACGACCGCTACCTGGCCATCTGCCGCACGCTGCACTACCGCGCCTTCATGACCCCCAGGCGCCTCTGCCTGCTGGTGCTGCTCTCCTGGCTCGCCCCCAACTCCAGCTGCTTGGCCAACATCGCACTCACCTCGTCGCTGAAGTTGTGCGGCTCAGAGATTCAAAAAATCTTCTGCGTCAACAGGCTCATCGTCGAGCTGGCGTGCCCCGACGCCAACACCGCTCCCACCGTCATCCTCTTCTCCATGTCCATGCTTGTTTACTTGTGTCACATGCTTTTCATCACCTGGTCCTACGCACACATTGCTGTGACTTGTGTGAGGTCAAAAGACAACATGGTCAAGTTCATGCAGACCTGCGTGCCCCATTTGCTGTCTTTAACTGTCTTTGTCATTGTGGTACTTTTTGACGCGTTTTATCTGAATTTTGTGAGTTTAGAGATCCCGCAAGGTCTTAAAAACCTAATCACTATTAATTTCTTGCTTTTCCCTCCCCTAATGAATCCTCCAATATACGGCATTAAACTCCAAAAGATACGACATCGGATTTTATATATAGTTCATGGCAAGAAGAAATGAGCACTTTATTCAACCTTCCTGCATTTCATTTAATCACAGTCTGCGAGAACTCGACTCCTCCCCTGCTGAAGTCATGGCCTGGACCTCCGACTTGTTGTTTCAGTCTTACAGAGAGAAATTAGAGGTTGGCAGAGGACTCAGCTAGAGGTTGAGTCCTCTGCCATTGATCTCATTGTTTCTTGAAAAGACAAATGAGAGGAGGGAGATATCCTGCTTTGTTGCAGTGACAGTGATCTTTACATTATATATTATACATTATATTTTATGTATCATATTATTTTTTAACATATAACAACATTTCAAAAAAAAAAAAAATCAAGATGGGCTGGCTGAATTGATTTTCTGAATTGTTATGACATCAGATGACAAAAAAACAATTAGATTCACATATTGGATTCATGTTGATTTCTTTGTGGGGTTTTTTCTGGGATCTGCGATTTAATAAAAACTGTTCAAATGATGGCAATGTTTATGTAGCATTCTGCAAAGTAGTTTGCTCTGTCTAATTATATAAAAGAAAGCATGACGGAACAGCTGACATAAGGTCTCCTTTAGATTTTCCAGAGTGGCCACACACTAAAAACCAAGAACACCTGGTCTTAAGGAGTCATTTTCATTTTATTCAGAGGACAACATTGCTATTATGATATTAATTAAATTGCATTACTTTCACTGCATTAATTTTTCTTTTTTCATCTGTTTTTTTTTTTCTTCAACATTTTCAACCCAGATTTTATAGCCCATGGGCCCTGGAGATTATCAGCTCGTCTTGTGACGTAGAACGTTTAGCAAAGTCGTTAGTTTTATATCATAGCTGTGAATTTCTTTTGGAGATGATTTGGTGATTGGAGATTCTTTTAGAGAATAAAGAAATGAAAATTTAATTTTTTTTCCCCCTTTCAGACTCAGGCCTGTGCATCCCCACATACCATCTGTTATTGGATTTAACAGACAACTGCAGTCCAACTTTGGTTCTGCAAGCAAACAGAGACCCCTGTGACTAGAAGTGCAGCAGCTGCAGCCTGTGCTGCAACAACTCTTGCAGCTCTATTTTCTTGTTGTGGTGTGAAAAAACATTGTCAGAGGTGTTTTACGATAGAGACTAATGCTAATGCTCGGCGAAATCCCCTTTCCTCTGCTGGGGTCTGGTTTCTTGCACCAGGAAAGTGGCCAGCGCTGCCCCAGCTGCAGCCGCAACAGCTGACCTGGTACTCAACTGTGTCCCGAACAAGAAGGAGCTGCCAGCGGCTCCATGTGCAGCTCCCAGTGCA
The DNA here is from genome assembly GCF_046127955.1 of Nelusetta ayraudi. NCBI lineage: Eukaryota > Metazoa > Chordata > Actinopteri > Tetraodontiformes > Monacanthidae > Nelusetta > Nelusetta ayraudi. Next base: position 6,692,060 of record NW_027466110.1, read on the forward strand.
GCCACTCCGGCTCCCCACCACCGACCAGCCCAGTCAGCTTCCAGAGGCCGTGATTGGTTTGGAGTGTCATCCTAGAAGTCCAAAGGGAACCACCTGATTAGTTATTTGTGTTATAAACTTTAAGGATAAGTTTTGTTGTTGTTTTTTTTGGGGGGAAAAAAAAGTCGTGCAGACTTTTACAATGGACACACGACGACTCTTAGCAACCAACCAGGACTCTTGACCACTTTCACCATCAGTTCCAAACCCAATGAGGTTTACTTATTACAGACTGAATCCATTTTGGCTCTCAAGCAGCACTGACCTCATCAGCTAACCACCTCACGTCACGGCCTGACACGACCAGTTCTTTCTCCATGGCTCCTAAAACATTCAGAGATTTGTGTGTTTTTATTTCAAACAGGCGGATCAGCAGCAAACCAAACTTACTGTAAATGATTTCACTCACTGAGTGTGTCTGCGACGGCTCGCTGCTGCCGCCGGCTGTCTGCTGTGTGGCCGTTGGCGGCGTCGGCTTCCCTCTCGAACCTGTCGCTCTCTTCTTCTCCCTCACGGTGGCGCTGCCGCACGACTCCCAACAGCCTCGTTGTCGCGTTGTTTTCTCTCCTCAGCTCTTCTATCGCGGCCTTCAGCTCGCCGACCTCCCTCCTGTGATTGGCCATCAGCTCGTCCAGCTCTCGGTCTTTGTCGCTCCCCTTGCTCTTGAGGGTCTCCACCTCTCGCTCTGCGTCCCTCACTCTGTTCTCCAGCGCCTCCCTCACCAGCTCGCCGCTTCGCCACAGGGCCTGGATCAGAAGGTCCTTCTGGGCGTTTCTGTCACACAGGCTCAAAACCATCCTGTCCTGTCCGCTGATCAGCCACTCGAGCTGCTTGTTGAGGCCCTCGGCCGCCACCAACCTCCTGGCCAGCTCCTGGCGGGCTTTACTGTCCTGCCGCTCCCCCCCGGCCTCAGCTGAGGCCCTCAGCGATTTGACCTGCTCCTCTCTTTCTTCAGCCGCCTTCACGGCGTCCTCTGCTGTTTGCCGGAGATCGTTGTTGTCCGCTTGTGCCTTCTTCAGTTGCCTTGTGACCTTGCGGAGACTTTTATTCAGCCTCGTGTTGCTCTCTTGGAGTTTCACGAAACTACGTAGCACACGTGCCGTGTCGTTCTCCAGCTGCATCTCCTCCACCTTGGCCAGCAGCTCTTGGACCTGGTGACCGTCGCCGGCCTCCTCGGAGTTGTGGAAAACGTGATACCTGTTCCCACATTGATCCACCAACCACTGGAGGGCGGGCCACCTCTCAATGTGCCACTCAATGTCTGAGGCTCCCAGTCTGTCGCCCCTCGTGAAGAGCACGATGGTCCGACGCCAGGCATCCACCCCGAGCGAGATCAGGTGTTCCTGCACGTTCAGGCGGTCGGTTTCGGTGAAAGACTCGTCACCTCGAAGCACCAGCAGGAGGGCGTGAGGGAAGGGCGCGCACAGTGATGCACCATGGGTAATGAGCTGCCGCAGCTCCGGTGGCGTATCCTCGCCGCAGTACCGGCCGTGCCAGCCGGGCGTGTCGACCACACATACACGCTGCTCGCCGTCTGTGTTACGCAGTTTCTGACAGCATTCCAGTGTCGGGTGTCCGGCGGAGAAGACGTCCTCACCAAGGATGGCGTTCGCAGCTGAGCTCTTTCCAACCTGCTTAGGACCCACAATCAGGATTCGAAGCTCTGTTGTTGGGGATTCTCCTCGGTCTAAAGGAGAAAAATAAAGATTGCAGTTATTCTGTGAAGATCACAAACAAAATACAAATGCAAGGAGTGTTTAGGACTTCTGTTGTTGATATACTGTGGTGTGGAGCCAGCAGTGACATTGTATAAAAGCCTAGCTCAGTGTCAGTGCTCACCTCCAAGACATCTGAGCGTACTTCTCCTAACCTCCACATCCCTCTGCCTCTGAGCCGCCCTGGCCTCCAACTCCTTCCTCCTGGCCTCAGTTATTGTTGAGACTTCACTGCGAGCAGGTGGCAGGTAACCGACTCCTCCGGCCCGAATGTTCTCCGAAACCATCACGTCGACCTTCTCCAAAAGCCCTGAGACCGCCACGTCGCCGCGTTCTCCCCTCCCGCGGGTGTCCAGCAGGTGGTATCTGTGTCCACACTTCTCCACGAGCGCTCTGAGAAACCTGTGTTTTGAAACGTGGTCCTCAACAGTCGAGCCTCTCAGTCCCTCCGGTCTGGTGAAAACCACTGCGGTGTTCCGCCACACGGTGTCGCTGAGCAGCTCGAGGGCTCCCTCTACTGGCCACTCTCTGCCTCTGTGGGATCTGACGGGTACGACCATGAGGAAGGCGTGAGGTCCTGGCTGGCACGTGGCCATGCAGGCCTGCATGTTGCTCCTCACTAGATCAGGGTCCTGGACAGAGTGTTGGATCCACCTTTCAGGGCTGTTGATCACTACGATCCTCCGGCCATCGACGCGAACAAACTGCCTCCTCACACACATCTTGACGTCCCTGTCGGTGTCGAAGAAACGTCTGCCAAGGATGGCGTTTCCTGTCAAACTGTTTTCCAACCAGTCGTGGCCGAGGAGAACAATCCTCAGCTCCCGGTGGCCTGGAGAGAGTCAAGCGGATCATATTTGAATTATCTGTACATGATGCACCAAAATATGTCTGAATGCAACTGATTGTACATTTAATTTTGAGATATTCAAGGGTGTCAAGTAGAAAACAACAAAAAAACAACAACAAACAAAACAAAAAACAAAATATATATTAATTCAATATATATATATTGAATTCTTGAAATCTTGAAATTATAATTGTGATTCACAGCTTCAGCTGAATGCATTTTCAATTTTATGTTTATGGTAATGAGGGGATTCATGTAATACACTCACATTCCCTCTACCATTAACACAGCCAAAAAAAATAAACAGTGAGCGTGTCACAGTGAGTATGGTTTTATGACAGAAAGGTGAGAACAGCTGAAACATCGTACCTGTCTGCGTCGCAGTCGCACCGTCCGGTGAAACATTTTCTTCCATCCTTGATTTTCGGTCTTTTATTTTTTTTAGGATTTCATAAGCCAGCGGCGCGCTCATGTTACGCTTCTTCGGTATTTCAGGCAAAACAGATCAAAGTGGCGTGTCAAGCTACCCCCTAATGTTTGACTCAGCTTTCTGAGCAGAGGTCAAAGTCCAGCCAACACAACCAGTCAGGCAGTTCTTTACCCTAAAGTGAGAGCCGACAGCTGGACTCACAAACAATGTCGCTTTTCTCCAGCAATTTGAACTTTTGATGCCACAATTTTCAAGTTCTATTACTCAGTCATTTACTCAAGAGTCAAATAATAAATTGGAGGGACTATTGTGCTGATTGTTTTTTTGGTGTATGTGTGTGATTAACAAGTAATTCACCAAACATATTCAGCCAACCCAGAAAGTCTTAGTTATGAGTTATTGTCACACCTGCTGCATCACCAGTCTTTAAAAGTCCCTGAGTCAGAATCAACTTGAGTCAGTGACTCTGCAATCGGGTACATCATGCAAAAATGATATTTTTAAAAAAAGGCAGTTTAAAAATAAAACCTTACTGGTGTGACTTAGGGATATGGCGGCAGCGGGGTTTGTTGGATGCATCTTCTTTGAGCTGTTAAAAACACGTTTATCCGGTGAGCACAATAATTGTCTCGCTCCATAGATTGGCATTGTCTAACATGAAGGTTTTAGCCTCAACACTGCCCCCCCCAGTGGTCCCACATCTAACTGCTGAGGCTTTCCTCCACTCCACACATTTGGTTGTAACCCGAACGTATGGCCTGTCGTTAAAGAGACCGCAAAAGAACGAGAGGGAATCTCTGCCTTCTCTGAGGAATTTAAACATCAGACCCAACAGCTACATTTCCATACCTTGTCAAACCACATCTTCACTTTTTTTTTTTTTTTTTTAGGGGGTGGGTGGGGGTGCAGTCACTCGTCATTTGGTCCTGGGGAACGTGAGGAGTAGTTGATGCATCCTTCAAAAGCTTTACTGCAAAAGTCAACAGCTTGGTGCGCATCTACAAGTTTCTCAAAGAACAATAAGATATTCATCATTTAGCTTCTTTACATATTTTCATTCCTTAGTTTTTCCTTCACACACTGTGACCTCATAATGTAATCACATGCGTAAAATAAGACTGAATGTTATGGATGAGATATGGCTGTTAAATGCACTCCTTCAAGAATGCCTGTATTGATGGAGTGGAGAAGATGGAGGTAGCGTGCTCTAAAACAGCGCCCTCTAGAGAATTCACACAAACCCAAAGAAGTCAAAGGAGTAAGAACAGCGTTGTGATTTAATCCTTTAATATTCTCAAGTGTTTTAACTGAGGAGAACATAAAAATAGCCTCAGATAACAAAAACAAAGCTCAAGTGTCACTAAACTGTTTAGGTATCAATCATGATAGAAAAAAAAGAAAATAAAAGGAACAATTCACCCAAAAAGTCATTGCCTGTGACCACTGACTGAGGTTTCCCCCCATCCATACAAATTATTTGAAGCTACGAGGTCCCTTGGTTTTTTTTTTTCCAGGTGTTAGGGAGTGTTTCAGCAAAAAGCTCCAGACATGTTTTGTGGAATTAAAAATTAACAAACAAACAAACAAACAAACAAACAAACAAAGACAGCTTTTCCGTGACTGAAAATGGTAGAGAATAATTTTTTGGGGTGAATAATTCCTTCAAATGGGTTCAATTTCTAATATCACTTGATTCCATCTGGAAACTTGGAAGGAAGGGGAGCGGGGGGGGGGCGGGGGGGGGGACAACCACTAGATACATTTCATGACTGAATAAAATTATCCAGTGTAAAAACCCTTGTTCCAACTGAGCAGATCGGACTGCATTCACATCCGGTGTACGTTCAAAGACAACGAGCTAAACTGCGCAAACGTCTGAGGTAAAAGCAACTCAAAGTAATCATCTTGTTAAATACAAAAAGAGTGGTTTGATTATGAACGGTGCTCTTGGGGAGACGAGAGCAGACTCGACCCACTGTCGTTGACTTGGCTATGATTCCCAGCAGCTTGCTTGCTTGCTTTCTTTGCAGGACATCTTTCACTGTTCCATCCCTCGCTACTACACCGGGGTCCGGTTAGTGTCTACATCTTCGCACGCGCGCGCACACACACGCACATTCATATGCACCCGTGCACAAAAAAAGAAACAAAACATAGTTAAGCAGCACTGTCTATTAAGGCTTGCATGGAGTCTGTGTGGGCTGAGGAAACTCTACAGAGAGAGGAAGGATGTGATGCATTGCTGCTGAGGAGAACCAATGTGGGAAAAAAAAAAAAATAGAATTATGTCATGCTACAGCTTTTTTTTCTCTTTTTTTTTCTTCGTATTTTGGACCAGGAAATGTGCTGTGGGACGAAACTTGCTCATGAACCGCCTACTTTTTTTCCCCCCCTCAATAAAAGCAAGCAGCAGTCTTAATTACGGCGACGGCGAACAGAGAACAACCGCACCACCTTTTGCACCTCCTACTTCGCAAATCTAAAATCTAAAAGCTTCCCGTTAGGCTCGGCAATCAAACCACAAGGATGACGTGAGATGAACAGGCATTACGCAAACATCGCATTCCATCCGACTGTACGAGCGGAGGCCAAACAGAATGCATGAGAGACGGTGACGGTCTTTGTGTACGAGGGGTGGCTAATGAGCGGCGCCCCCCTTTGGCCTGAGCAGGCTCCTGTTAAGGCTGAAACGACGACGCCGGTTGTGCTCCATCTCTGGCCGGACAGCAGCGGATTCCTTCCGACAGCTGTGGAGCCGCGTCGAGACAGCTGGTGACCTTTGTCTGGGATGCGCCAGAGCGCTCGCAGCAAGCAGAGCGGAGAGTGCAGCGTTACAGCTGTCGAGACTGGCGACGCAGAGCAGGGGCGGAGCAGAAGGCGGGCTAATTTTTTTTATATATTTTTTTTTTGGGGGGGTTGGCCGGTCAGACTGTGGTTATTACCATTTTTTTTTTCTTTTTTAAAGCTAGTGGCGATTTGAGATGCAGTGGATGGAGGAGCGAATGCTGCGGGCTCCAGTCCAGCCCTGCAGGAGATGCTAGGAGTCCCCCAGCCAGGACACTTCAGAGCCCTTGCAGCAGGTTCGAGTGACACCAGCCTCCACACGACCACTCGTGACAGACAGAAAGTCAACGGGACTGTGAGACTTTAAAAACAAAAAGCTGCGATGATGTGGGATGTGTGTGATCGCAGGGGAACTGGGTGTTGTCATTATGATGTGAGAATTTCAAAATATATATATTAAAAAAAGAGCAATGTTTCCTTAGTAATAACAATGAGACCATTGGTTCTCGATCTTTAACATTCAACACGTGGGTCAGAATAAAAACTGAGAGAATATCTAGGACTTGTTGGTGAAGAGGGAGGAAGAAAATACTGCCGTTGAGTTGCTGAAATGCAAGTCGGCCCAAATTTAGTTCCTGGCCAGAATTTTCATGGGCAATGTTTGGTGGATTTAGAGTGAAATGAATGTTGGTGAGTACAGAAAACCAGGCTGGGCCTCAAGGCACTGGTTCCCATTGCAAGTCCCAGTTAGTGGGGGAGGGAGGGGATAGTGGGAGGGGTGACTTCTCCCTGGACCAGGAAGATGAAGACCGAGCAGGTGGCCGCTCCCTGACAGCGATGGCAGGAAGTGGAAGAAGGGAGGTAGCTCAGAGCAGGAAATGGACCCATGTGACCTCAGACGGGCTGAGAGCTTCACCTTTGGGTGTTAACGGGATATAATGGGAGTGGGACGGGTGGTGGTGGGGGGGGGGGGGGGGGGTTAGGGTGGCTTCACTAGCTGGATTAGAAGAAACACGCCGGTGTGCACTGCCGCATCTCCCGCTCATCATCATTTGTGTCTCACAGCAGACAACCTTTCACTCTCTCTTCCTGGTTCCTTCACTTTTCTATGTCTGGCCTCGATTTTTTTCTTTTCCTTTTTCACAGCCGAGTGTTCTCCTCCAAACCTGCCGACTCGACTGGACAGTGGGAGGAGAACCGGGCGGGAGCAGGGGTGAGACGCCGCGCAGCGACCGCACTCGATCAGCGGCCGGATACAGGAAGGGGGTGAGAGAGGGAGAGAGAGAAAGAGAGAGAGAGAGAGAGTGAGAGAGAGAGAGAGAGAGGGAGGGGGGGGCGAGGGACACACTTTAGTTTTGTTTCTTGGCCTCCTGGTCGCCGTAACTTGAACCAGTTTTCTTCACCTCGGTGACCCCGATGAGGCGTCGGATGGCTATAGAGGCTGCGGAGAGGAACACAGAGAAGCAGGGATTGAAGTGATGGACAACACGGGGGCGTCCCGTCGTTTCTCTTCAGTCCAAATCTAATGTGAGAGAACGCTTGTAGGTTGTCCCGACAAGTTCACTGCGAGGCACTTGCGGCACTGTCGTTTGTAGGTTCAGCGCGTCATATTTGGCATATTTGTTAGGAAATACATAGACAAGGGTCTCGCTCCTCGTTAGCTGGAATCCAGCTTTGGGTGCGCAGGCCACCGTTAAACACGGTGCAATCTAAAATGTAACCACTTGACGTCGCCGTTTCTTCTTCAAAATCTCAAAATTTTACACACTTAACCTTTAAAATACTTGTTTTCCCTGCAAGCAAGTTTGATGCAAATCAAAGATCCTCACAAACAGCCTCAACCGTGCGCTCGACGTCAGCGGTAAGAACGAGAGCAAGCGACTGGCTGAACACTCACCGACGATGAGGAAGAGGATAAAGCCAATGATGAGGAGTGGGGAGCCACTGACGGCCACCCCACAAGCAAACTTGATGAGAGGCGAGAGCAGCAGCGTGGCCCAGAACAGGAAGTTGAGCAGCGTCCAGAGCCGGCGGCGTGGGATAATTGTCGGTCCGGGAAACTTTCCCTCCTTGTTGTAATTTTCCTGCAAGGCATCCTGACCACAACAGGACAAAGCAGGAGCGTCAGTCATAGTAGTAGCAATAATAGTAGTAATGAAAAACATTTTAAAGCCCCAGATGATCCCACGCGGCAGCTTTTTAACGTGCCGTCTGTTTTGGTAACATTAACCGCGAAGCAAGGACGAGCTCGAGCACGTTTCATATGATTCACATTCACACGTCGTTAAATCAACAGAAACCAATCACACAGTTATTCAAATAATCGGCATATAATCCGATCAGATAATTTGAACAGTATTACACCATAATCCAGTGTGTGGCAATGGTTTGTGAATTGGTGTTTCTATTATTTATCTTGTAAATCAAGGACAAGAAAAAAAGAAAGACGAGCAATCGACTCCAAACACACAAAATAATGACGGTTAAAAATTGCAAAACACATTTTTCAAATTCTATACGAGTGAGGCCGATGTTCAGCGCCGGTGCGCCTCACTTTACCTTCTCCTGGTAGAGCTTGTGCAGCCAGTTGGCACACTCCTGCTCATCGTCTGGTATGTCCTTCACATCAAACCGCCTGGCAGGGAAACAAGGACGAGGTTCAGGATTGAAACAGTGGAACGGCGAGCTCTTTAAATCAGGGAACAGACGTGGTTCCTTCAACAGGTCAATGGGGAATTAAAACAATCATGTCTCTCGCAGCAAACTAAATAGTCGACTGCAACAGTTCAAGCTTCTAAAATACATATATACACAAAAAAATGAAACATAAAAACTCAGATTTTTGTGCAGTTAATTCACACGGACAGGTGCTTTTTTTTTTTTTTACTTTAGAAAGCAGGTCAGCTGATGCCCGACGATATAAAAAAGCTAAAAACGCCTTTATTTGGTAAAATACAACACATAATAATAATGATCACGTAATGGGGCAAAAACATTAAGAAAGATGTTGATTACATTTGTAGCTTTTCCTGTTATTTTATTATATTTTTTTTTTACAGTTAGTTTGTGATCTCTTTTCAAACTATGCTTCGATCCATCAAAGCAAGCGCGAACCTTTCATTGTCACCGGCGCTCTGTTATACTACGTTTTCACCACTAGGGGGTTCACCTTCCCAAAAATTTAGCAGAGCGTTTCCCTGACAGCTGCTTTCTCTCCCGCCCAACACAAAACCACATTTGTGCAGAAGCGAAAATAGTGCGCAGCCGTACACTCTTCACTCTGCCGGCCTTCTCTCACCAGCGTCACGGCCCTGAACGCACACAGACTCGGCGCTCGGCAAGCGGTCAACACTTGAGTGCTCTTTCTGTCCGTCGTGTCCGCCAGGGGACAAAAAAAAAACAACCTGCAGCTGGTGACATGGAAATCGGTCTAAAAATATGTGTTCCCCATAAAGAAACGGCAGCATGGCTTCAGCCGCCGTGCATTTAAAGCACACGTCAGCGACGCCTCGGAAGCAAACACAGTTTAGGCACTTTACCTGATTGACATGTCGGCTTTGTATTTCTTGCCATTGACGATGCCCAGCAGGGTGGGGGTCTGGTTGTCTTGAAAGTTGAGAGTCACGTCGTATACAGCAGATACTGCAAGCAGGGGCGGAGAGGATAAGAAACACAGATTGGTGCTCGTTCTCAAACTGAGCATGAGCAGATTGGTGTGTGTGTGTGTGTGTGTGTGTGTGCGCGTGCTTGCAGACACTACCTGTGCCTTTCAGACACGACAGCGTGGTGGTGAATCCTTTGGTGCGGGGCAGCAGGTGGTATTTGAGCTTGGGCAGGCCTTTACTCTCCGCCACCTGCATGCTGATCTGGTGCTTCTTCTCCGTGAAGCGGGTGCCCTCGCAATACAGCAGGAACTGCAGAGGGTTGAAAAGCACCATTTTGATATGTACACACACACACACACACACACACACACACACACACACAATGACTGATGAACCGACAGTCCCACAACATCACATCTGGGTTCGGCGACACACAATGTATGTTAAATCAAGTGAAAATATACACACACCACACGTACTTGTGGGTGTTTACGGTTTGCCTGAACACGTCATCTGTGTCAACAGCAGTTGACTAATTCTTGACTTTGAGTTAATTAGCTCAACTGCTGATCTACCTAATCTCTCTTTCGTTCGTCGAGAGGCAGCAAGCAAAAAAAAAAAAAAAAAGAAAAAAAATCATCAACACTAACAGTGATTTACGCCTTTGGCGAAGGTGCAACAAACGCAGCAGAGCCGACAGCCCAGCAAAGAGTTTGTGGAACGTAAAAGCGAGCGGCTTAATGAACTGAAGAGAAGTGCCGACTGTAGTGAGATGTGAAATAGAGACGGTGCCCTGTGAACTAGCACATTACCGCTGTAGCATCAGGCCAGCCAGCAGAATGTGGGTCAAAGGGCAGCGTGAGGACTCGTGTCACAAAGTGAATCTCAGTTATTGAAGTTTGTACAACCAAAAAATAAATAAATAAATAAATAACAATAATAATAATAAACCAAATCCAAAACAAAACAGTGTTTTGTTTAGTAAGCAGTCATGCATCTCAGAGTAAATGTCCCACCTACACACAGCAACTGAAAGAGGTTTTTCCTTTGAAAAGCGTCACTGAGCGGACGTGTGGCTGCATGAAAAGTGACTCAGCTCAAACCTCCAAAGCTCACAAAGAGCTTCGTGACAGCAGAGCACGTCGGCAGCAGGGGGCGGTGTGGCCGATACCTACCCACATACACTCAGGATAGTCTTTGAGTCTGTTCAGCCCACTGAACACCGTCTTCCGGTCCTCCTCCCACTTCCGCTTGCAGAAGACTATTTCCAGGAAGTACCACGTCCAGCCAATCAGAGGGACCTTTAGGAGCTCGTGCTTGGCCAGCACTTTGGAACTCTGCAAGAGGAGGATCTGGTTTTAAAAAGCACAACCCACAAACAAAGGGAGGTAAGAAAGCACAGCTCCAGCGGACCACTGACCCCTAGGATGCCGTATCGCTCACACATGGTCCAGCCGCACAGGAAGTCGATCTCGAAGTTGTGGTTGAGGATGATGATGACGTGCTCCTTGCCGAACTTGTCCACCGTAGCTTGGTCAGTGTATAGGGTGCATTCTGTGCCCGACCACCACTCCAGCAGCATCACCAACTCTGCACAGGGACGGGGTGCGGCAGAACTGTGACGCCACACTCGCGCAGTTTTTGCTTTTCTTTTCTGTGAGGCAAGCGTCCGTATCTACCGCAAAACGCTGACATCATCGCAATTAAAAATGTATGTGGTGGCAACAAATATGCAACCATTTTACTTATTTTGACGCGAATAGCAGTTCAAAGCGCTGACCCCTGCAGGCCTCGTGCTAAATTGCACCTGCGGACCGACTTTTCTGACAAGGTAACAGGAGAAGGACTCTTTGCTGACAAGCGTTTTATCCAGGTAGCAGATGGCCAGCTGCGCACCATCTGGTGCCGCTCCTGTTTGCAGGTTTCCCGCCAAACAAAAGGTTCTGCGTTTGCATGACAAGACGTGTGGGACGTGGGGGGGCAACTTGAAGCTCGAACAACAACAAAACATCTACTCACGACTCCAGAGGGAGTAGGACAGTCGGCAGTTGATCCTGCGATACAGCTGCTTGTTGATGGGCCAGAGGACGCAGGTGCAGAGCTGGATGAAGTTGATGATGAGGCCGCTCACCACGAACACGAAGCCCATCAGCAGCTGCAGGATGAACAGACTCTTCAGGTAGGCCAGCAGAGCCATGGCTGAGGAGCCTGGAGAGCGGAGCGGGCTCCTCTCTATACACTACGACCAACCTGCACGCAGGGAGAGGCAGCGGTGAGCGGGACAGCTGGGTGAATACGGACTTTAGTGACGTGGGCAAACGCGGCTGTTTGAGAGATTCAAAGGGGCAGCGGCGTCTCTTACCACGGTGGATCCTTTTACAAGCCGCGTTTACACGGTCCTTCGGCCAATACTACCGACCTGGGAGGACAAAAGAGAGCAGGTTGAGGCAGGAGAAAAGCCGCAGTACATCACGCACACTCATTCAAACAGAAAACGTTTAAACACGCCGGAGCAGCTGCAAGTGAAGAGAAAGTCGGCAATAATTGTTGGCCCAAGTTACTCAGACTGCTTCTGTAGATTGACGTGACCTACTGGCATGCCTCAAAACTACTACTGAAGGTGCCTCTATTCCTGCGGAGCTACTGATGAGTCAACAGAAAATAAAGGTCAAACACTGACTGCAGTTTGATCTTCAACCTCAGACCAGCCAGAAGAAGGAAGAATAAAATTGGCCTGCATTCAACATTCAACATTAGCTGCTCAGCATTAAAGTTCAATAAGCCAAACAAGCCTCACTTTGCCACAACGCTTAGAATCAATGTAATGCCAACATCTTATTTATACTTCACCAAGACAAGATTTACTTTAAAGCTCAGCTTTGCATTGATTTCTCCAGTAGTTAAGGCAACATACAAACTGGCCAACAGTTGGAAATCGTAAAATTGGGGGGAAAAAAAGACTTGAAAGCTGTGGAGACAGAAGCATCTGATCCAAGGAGGTCACACTGACATTAGCCTCCCAATATACAGAGCCTGGATTGTTCAGCGTCCAATGACTCGCCTTGTTTTGTCCACTATCACTGACTTGTGCCTTTTTTTTTCAGCAGTTGCTTAAAATATTAACAGGTGACAAACAACAAATTAACTGGTTGTATTTTATCCAGCACCACAACAAAAACACTGATCTGAAAAAACACTGAAAAATAAAAGAGCCAGTTGCTGCATTTCTCACTTCTTCTTCTCCTTTCTTTCAAAATAACAATCCTCCCTCTTCGCAAAGTAAAACCAGGTTCCCGTCCAACAACCGCAGCGCACAACTTGACAAACGGCCAAGTAGGTAAAAAGTCTCCCCTCTGTTCCAACCAAAAGCCATTTATCGCCGCCACTATGCAAACAGTGACAGAGAATGTGTGGCAGAGGGGATCTTACGCGCGCCTCCAGGGCTCGGTCTGTGCGTGTAGGACGAGACGGCCGACTGTTGGATGAATGCGCCGCTGACTGGAGCTACTGTGGAGGACTGCACTATCTGTCGCCTGGCCCATCTGACGACGAGTCCAAAAATCCACAGTTGTCTTTTACATCACGTTTCAGATATGACCTTTGCTCTCACAAAGAGGTCCAGTGGGAGGGAATAAGTGCCGAGAACTTCACAGATGACACCTGCGAGATTTTTATTCGCACAGAGAAGCTTTTTTTTTTTTTTTTTTCTCGCAAGAGTTGCAGCGAAGCGGGATGACGAGCTGCAAACGCTCAGAATCACAACTTTATTCTAATTCAGTGTGATGGGTGATCCTCATTTGTAGAGCTAAGCTCATCAGCGTATTGATTTAAATGTAAAACCACATTCCACATGCTGTGAGAAATTGAACTGTGTGCAAAGAGGACTTACAGGTAAGTGTTGCTACGTGGCACGCAAGCATGACTCTGTCAGAGGGAGGCAGAAACTGCTGGGATTGCTCTTTGGCTCATATTTTCAGCAGAAACTGTGGCTGCACTCTGACAGTCTGACAGCCGTGCAGGCTGTGAACTTTGTTCCAGTTCCTTTCTCCACATTCTCTCCCGTCGTCTTTCACACTAGGACACTGATGGGGGTCGCTCAAACTTGCAAAAAGCCACATATTTTCAACAGAGGTGAAACTCTTACGGTTTAAGTGACCAAAGCACATTTTCAAAATTCAACATTCTCAAATAGAGTGAACTAGCTGGTAAGAAAATTCTCAAGAGAATGTTTTCTGCCCTTTAGTCTGAACAAACAACCCCGAGGAGCAAAACTGCTGGGACAATAACACCATGTTCTGGACTCTACCCTCAACGCTGCAGGGCAGCCGTGTCTGAAGACAGCTTCACCACGTGAAGTATGGCATGTTTATAAGCTGTTCTACATAAATGGGCTCTAAATAAATGTTCCACTCAGGAGTTGCAGTGGCACGATGTTGATGAAGATGTCAGAGAGCAACACTTTTGGTGTCAGCTGCCTTTGATCCTCATGGAAGGAGAGGAAGAGATGTGTGTTCCAGGAACCCATCAATTCAAACCTTTCTACTGGTCCCCAATCAGTTTGCTCGGCGGGTTAAACAGAAGCCCATTGATCCAAATGATCGGCACACTGACTGTGTGGATCAGGAGAAAAGTGTGAGTTTACTGGAAATAACTCAAGATATCGTAGGGATAAATGCACCCATTCCAAGGAACCTCTGGTTGGTCTGCCATGGTTATACCAGGAGAAGGTGTCACTTTCACCTGACTCTCCACCATCTGTCCAACACCATCAACATCAGACTCCCGCTGCCACATCACCTTAGCGGTGTTTTGTCTTGTCTGAGTGTCATCTGATCATCTCAGTGCAGCTGTTCCTGGGCACAAACACCGTGGCGGTTCAAGCTGTCCTTTCATAATGCAGGACGGTAACAAAGCATTGGACTGCCTACCACACAAAGGCTCAGTGCTGATAAGAATCCTCCCTTGAGGGATGTCAGGCAGCAAATCTGTTTACATGACAACATAAAAGGTAAGCAGTGTCATGTGACACTGAGCTAATTGGCTAACGCACAGCAGCTTCGTCTAAACCACCTGCAATTCTTCTTTTTCTTGCCTTTATAATTAAATACAATTCAGTGAAACAACAAAAACAGCTGCATTGACTAGAATGTTGCTCAACAAATTAGATTCAGTCCCAAGGCTACCTGTGCTACTATTGGTTAAAAGGCCACCTATTATGACTATTAACCAGCAATTGCACACAAGTGCAGTTCTTAATATTTACACAGGAGCTAGGTCAGTGGATACAGTTCTTAGCTTGTCAGACCAAGCGCCACTGATTGGATCAAATGCTCCTCGTCAGCCAGTTTGGTTAGAGGCTAAATACTGCACACTGCCATTAGAACTCAACTCCCTGTCCAATCTGTCCGGCAGCTTCACCACATTCCAGGTGTCCTCTGTATCTTTGCGTTTGATGTAAAAGAAAAGAAAAGAGTGACTTAAAGAAAGTGGCAAACACTGAATTAGACCACGGAGCTTGGGTGTGGGTGCAGGACCTCCCCATGACCAACACAGCCTGAGGGAAAGATTAGAGACGCTGCCTGTGTGAAAGCTGCTTAAGGTTGGACAGCTGCCTCTACTCTGAATCACCTGAATACAACTTCTGTGCTGACCAGCACTACCTCACAGCCTGTACTCACTTTGAACATAGAACACCTGAAGACCATTATTGCCATTTGAAAACTAAAGGCACCTTGCTTGTCTTTATGATCAGGCACTACAACAGTTCTGAGGAGCTAAAAAAACCTGCGTCAAAACTTACCAGTAGACATAGTAGGCCATCGCCATGACCACCAATGCCCCACAGATCCCAGTGAAGACCATCACAGCACTCTGGTTCAGCATGTTTGCTCCTTGTGTCCTTCCGAGTTTAAACCAAGAAGAAAAGAGGAAACGAAGTCCCGCAAGGCAGCACAGCGGACACTCACAGACTGCCCTGTTTCTCAGCCATGATAATCCACAGAGGAAGATTATGATGATGGCAGCATGTACTCAGGCCGATCCCAATGCAAGAACTGTCTAATCAGCAAGAGTTCATTGGCGACCAAAAATCCCAATCGCTGGAAAGACGAAAGTGACCCGGTTTCAGGTGAACCTGCTGATGACCACTGCACTGTGATTCCACTGATGAATTCTGAGAAGACTGAAAGATTGCTCCCCTCTGGATAGAGGCAGGCACATATGTACAGGCAAGTCTGTCCTACGAGTTTTCCCATGTTCTAATCCAGTGGATCAGATTAGAGCTCGTTAGAAGGCTATTGGCACCCTGGATATGTCACGTTCCATTAACATTAGCGAACGCAACTGGGTGCACCTGGTAAATTTGCATCATACTAGCTGGTCTGAGCCGCAAGGTGGGAAATTTCAAAACAAAATCAAACCTGCTGTGAAAATCTGTATTTTTGTCAAACCTCAGAAGAAATGTCTAAAGCAAACAAAATCAATCATGCACATTGCAGCTGTACAGAATACTTCCACCTGTGGCTTTATGCTAGTACACCTAGCTACTTTGTTCGCTATACCTGTTCAACTGCTCGTGTAAGCAAATGTATAATCAGCAATCACATTCCAGAAACGAATTGCATTAAAGCATTTAGATTAAACTGAGCATCACAATGGTAAAAAAGAAAGAAAAAAAAGAAAAAAAAGTAATTTAACTTATTTTCAACGGACAATATGACTTCAACTGAATTTTATTGACAATGCTACACAGAAGAAGTTTTTTTTTTAATTGCCTTTTCATTCTTTTTTATTGTCCCTCTCCCTAAAGGACATGTGAAATAAACTGGATGAGACTTGAGAATCATTCCATGTCATTGTTATGAGTTATCCATGTAGCCAGAAACACTTTCCAGCAATTTAACGCAGGCATGACACATGAAACAAGTGGGCAAGCATACGAATGCCCCCCTGGAGCTCATGTCAAGAGCGGTTAGGACCAGCCCAAAGAAAGATGCAGAAATAAAGTGTTTACCGAAGCAAACAAGTCAAAGGTCAGAGAACAGACCTGAAGCCTCACCACTGGCCGTAAGGGCCAAATATAAATCCAGATAAAAATATGTTGTGATAGCCGAACAATGAAGGTCAGTCATGTCTGTAGCCACGAAGTCCTTCGAGTCTTGCGCACATGTGCTGCTGAACCCCAGCGGTGACTTTAGTAATGTAGAGGTTTGTTGGATTACATTTCATATTCCCAAGCTGCATCGCTGAATTCAACATTATCAAAGAAATTGTAACTCTAATAATTGTAAAAGACAAGTTGTATGGTTGGGCATGGCAAGAACCAAACACTGTGTGCCTGCCTCCCAACATTTCTAAAGGGACATTTTAAAAATGTGATAGCAAATCCAGGATAAGGACAAAACCAGCAGTGTATGAAGTCTACCAACATACATGGTCCTGCACAACCACCTTCCCATAAGAAATCTTTTACATCACTGATCCCTGCCCTTCAGCGTGGCCTTCAAACACATTCCATCTCCATAGATAGAAATACTATTTCACTGTGCTGTACAGGGGCTTCATCACAGTGGGTGCATAGTGATACATAAAATGGCAGACTCCAGAGAAGCCCCCAGTGGGGTCTAACACTGCGTTTCATTCTACCCTGGAAAGCTGGATGTGGGATATGAAATGAGGTTACAAGTAAATGAACCAACTGAAAACATTGGAGGCAGTTTGTGTCGTTGGTTCACAACCATTGAGGATGTCATAAGATAAAAGGATTAAAAGGGTATACCGCTAATCTTGGCATGTGTCTCAAAGTCCCAATGGGACTTTGCTTTATAGTGTTGTGCTGATAAAAAAGTTCAATAGTTTACTTTAAGTCAACAGTCACGCCACAGGACTTTGAACCCAACGCTTCTTCAATGAACAAGAGCATCCCTGGTCCGCTGGGACGATGCATTTGATGAGATGCGACTGTGTATACTATACTGTACTGCCGTGGCCTTAAACAGCGGTGGCGATCATCGTCTCTGGCAACAGGAAATTAACAGGTTGCATTTACAACTGAGTGAGGCACTCCAAGATAAACATGCATATAACTATTTCCTATGAAACATAATCACTATATGTCCCAGACGAGTTGGTGAGGGAAATTCAACTGCAGGGCTGACAGAAGCTCATAAAAAATAAAGTTTTAAACTTTGCATTTGGTCAATCACATCTCTATAGTCACCTTGTCAGCAGCACTGAATGCGTTACCAGCAGAAAACTGATTCCCTTTGCAATGATGTTCCATTTGTAAAGACCATTCATTTACAACATTGCCGACATTATCAGCAAAGAGAGAGTGAGCGAGTGAGGTCCAGGCTGCTGGCAGGCCCGCCCCACTGTCTCTACTGCCACATTCTGGAGGGGGTCTGTGGTGACCCTGGCTCTAAGGGTGGGGGAGTAGTGCTGAGTGTGGTCACCCTGGAGGGAGGATGGGGTGATCTGCCACACTGTGGACAATACGGGATTGCCACAAGCTGCAGCACGACGGTTGCTTCACCCAGGAGCTGTTAGTCCAGTAGCGCAACAATCCACACAGCACAATTTTGAAAAGCATGCAAGACAAGAGAGACTATGCCAACTGATACTCCTAAAAAAAAAACAACAACAATGGGTGGGGAATGTGAGGTTGCCCATGCTTGTGCCTTCTTGCAAAGGCATGGGCAAACTACGGCCCGGGGGCCATATGCAGCCTGTCAAACTTTTTAATGCGGCGTGCCAAATTTGTAGAAATTCTATTAATATTAATATAAGTAATGTAATAGCTGTACTTCATACACTTTATCAGTGTTTTAAGAGTCATTTCCATTGGGCATTTGTTCATTTTCAATTGACATTAAATCACATGTTTTCTTCATATCTCACAAGATATTTTTTCCTCCTATGAGGTGGCTCACCCAAAACACTCCATCCATCTGCTCCTGCCCGGTCCCCCCTCTGTCACATTTTAGAACACACTGTGGCCCACCAGTCGAAAAGTTTTCCCCACCCCTACCCTAGCACATGCACACAGGAAAACAGCGCAACTGCAATCCATACAAACAGGACAACGCAATAAAACAAACTTTGCAGGGATACAGGAGTTAATTACCATAAAGTGACAGCAGAAATAAGATCAACCACAAAACACGAGGTTTATCGAGATCCATCGAACGCACGCGTTCAAACTACCGGTCAAGTGCCGAAGCTTTAACCGTTGCTGTGAAGACAAACGCCTTGAGGGCGCGCGGATCAGCGCAAATCCCAGAAGAATCCCAGATCCAACTTTTGTTTCGGGGACTCTGCGAGAGGAGACCGCTGCCACACAAATACCAAATAACGGCATTGAACCGATCACTGGCAAACGTCCAGCTGATGCGGTAAATAGACTATAAAGGCGAAAAAGCGACACGTCTGATGGACGCAACCTTACTTTTTTTTTTTAATTGGCCCGGCGACTTTTGCTCTTGCTTGCGTTAGAACACGATGGTTGCAAGCTGCAAACCCGAAAGCCGCAGACTTGAATGAACTCCAGTAACCTTCTATGTGGCGTGTGCTATGATGACAGCGTGCGCAGGTCAACTCGGAGCCAACCAACCAACCAGGCGCTGCCTTTGACGTACCGAGGGGCACGGCCGCGGCTCGGAGATGAATGAACCCGGAGACACATCTGACCAATTTGATCAGCCATGCTCCCCCCCCCAAAAGTGTGCAACGCTACCGGCGTGTGGCCGACTGAGCAAGTTAAGCTTGAAGAAGCGACTAGCCAAGCAGCGTGCACTTCATGCTCCAAACCACCAGTGAAGCAGGCTGCATGACACCTGTCTTAAAGCATCCGGTGTTTGAAATAATACACATTTACTGGTCCAACAGGTCCAACCTTCTTAGAACGAGAGATTGACACGACCAGCAGAAAAGGTGAGGCTAGCTGGCAACAGCAGCAGCCTCAACCTGACGCAAAGTGCCCCCACGCAAACAGGGCAGCAGCGCAAGGACAGAGCTAACAGGGCTAGACGTTAGCAACGCTTGTAGCAAGTTAACGACGGTCAAAGGACAGGAATTGACAATGACATTTTGGTGGACAACAAAGGGACGAAGTACCTCCAGGTTGCCGCACTGGTAATGAGTGCCAAGTTTTCACCACACAAAAACATTTTTGAGCTGAGCTGTGCAACGGGCTAGCAGCATGCTAATGTGCTAGTAGTGAGCCCGCTAAGGCTGGCAGCCAGTGGCAGACAGTAACGGTACTCACCTCGATTTTATCCACTGCACACTGAGGCCGCTCCGTAGATTTTCTTACACCTTTACCGCTGCTCTCTGTCCCCCCCACCCCGCCGCGTGCCAAAAGCAGTCCTGCTAAGGGTTTCTCCCGACTTGCTCCGATTCTCGAAACAGGTTCAAAATGACTTGGTCTAATGCGATTTGCCAGAGCGCTATTGTTTGTCGGTTAAAGCCCCACATTTCCTCAAAGCCCATCTGGGGGTAGCAAGCCCAACATCCGGTCTGGACCCTCATTCATTTCCAGACATAAATGAAACACACAGCATTTTTTTTTTTTTTTTTTTTTAAACACATCTCTTTATTTACAGTGTGCAGGCACGAATACGACAGGTTACCATTTATTGTCTAGAAATAGTGATATGTATTTAAAAAAAAAAAAAAAAAAAAAAAAGTTTGCAGTTTGCAGCATATAATTTCCCTGTGACAATTTACTACCAGAATGATATAAAGTAGTACAAAATAAATAGTCTTTTAAAGGTTATTTTTGTTTTTAAAAAACAAACAAAAAAACGTGGTTCTAGATGGCGTATGCTCTGCATGAAAAAGATATATCTATGTTATCTACACATTTAATCTAACTTTTCATCATTTGAAATATGCACGCATTTCAAACACATTTTACAGCCACTGTGGTCAAGATGTGCTGTCACAACTCCTAAAACAAATCTCTGTTCTAAAGCGATTTCTTTATACTATTTTGGTACTACTATGAACGTGGTGCGCGTCACAGGCCACGCGTCAACTTTAATGTCAACTCCAATACGTGTGACGTCATTGCCAGTGTTTCCTGAGATGTACGTTCAACGAATTTAGACCCAGCTCGCCCTCTGCTGGCGTCATCGTATAACTCCAGCCTAAAATGCACACGCCACTTTTGAGGATGGGATATGTATGATCCAGACTATGACCCACAATCTTCATACCTTCTTCATGAATTATTATTTCTCTTCCATACGGTATATTGTTAACGTTTCTAACACGTCTTCTTTACTTTGCCAAAGAGTATTCAGGTTGCAGTTGGGCAGACATTGCAGACTGTCTGGCTATGTGGGTTAATGCTGGCTAGTCGATGGATTAGAGTTGGCAGAACAGAGCTGTCACCTGGCCCTAATCCCTGCTGTGTAGTAAGCGCTTGGCAACTGACTTGTCTGCCGTTCCTCCTTATGTTGTGCGGTTTAGATATCGTCTTAGATTCTCTCATATGCACAATATCAAATCCATTCAGGAAAATTCAATACAATGAATTTGTATTTAATTTCTAGATTTTTATAAAATAGTGAACTGCAATATTTATTTCCGTATCTTTGCCAAGTATTCCACAAAATAGTCAATTTAGTCATTTAAATGCCCCTATCTTTGAATTAGTCCATTTTTAAAGGTTGAATAAAACCACATTACTTTGTCGTAGAAAAATTGAGGTATTAAAAGCACATTTGGCCTTATATTCCCTTACGACACAACTATAACTAAAGTAATAACTAGTATTCTATGGATTTATGTAACCCAACACAAGTCTGTCTGTAACATAGCCATCACTCTGTGACCCTAATGGTCAACAGGTCAGTGACCGGTGGGGCTTAACAGGTTTTTAACAAGACAAATATCAGCCAGTATCTGCATTCCAAGTAATCAAACAAAACCATCACAGTTTGAGCAAAAGATACAATTTTATTACATTGTACAGTATATTATACTGTTCTTATAATTGCTCAATATTAGAGAAGCAGCTGGAGTTTGGCACTTGACTTCCTACCATGACTGAAGCTCATCTAATCCCCTGACAGTCGCCTCATTAAGGCTAATAATGTGTAGCATTCCCTGTCGTGCAGACTTTTCAGATATGACAACGGTTAAAATCGACACAATTATAATTTGTATTAAACATTCTAAAGATTATCTGTGCAAAAAAAAAGGCCTCAGTCAGAGATGTAGAAAATAACGACATTGATATATGAAGTTACACATCTGCTGATCAAAAAAAAAATGCAGGATTGAATAAAAGAAAAGATTGAAAACAGAAGTAATTATAGTAAGTAATTGATTCACAGAACAATCTTAGACATTAAGAACTTTTGTGATCGCTTTAGCCACTACTTGTTTGAGGCAATTGGTATAAAACAGGACGATACTGACTCTGTGTTGACATCACAGAAATTGCATTAGCTGTTTGGAATTCAGTGACATTTAAAACACACACGAGTTACAAACAAACATCCAATTAGCAGGGATAGGCCGGTTTCACCCAAAGTGCAAAACAGAACGACTGGATTCTAATCACGACATGCCTTATGCAATTGTTTTCCTTAGAAAACTTCAGGTAAAAGTTTGTGAATCTGACATCATTTGAAATATCATTATTTAGCAGTGACTGTTACAACCTCCATGATCTCTTATGCAAATTCTCTCCAAAATAAACATGTGCTTATGATAACTCCAGATGAACACGCCAGAAATACACGCGACTTGCCCTTAATTACTATGACAATGTCAACCAGTTAGGACCTGCCTGTGCATCCAGCACTGGTTCTCTATATATTTGCTTAATTTTGATTATGTGAGATTAGTAGTTTTCTAGCAATTAACAGTTTTCAACCATGTAAGGAGGGATTCAATTACGCTTGCGATACCTTTTCATCCTAAGAAAAAAATAAAAATAGTTGGCTACTGTCTTCTAGGGGGAGATTACATATGCACAGGTAAGAGTAAAGACATGTGGCAGTGATCCCAATGTGTCTGTGAGCAGAATGTGAATTAAATCCATCCTGCAGAGTCTTCTCATGAACATCATTCCGTAAGGCAGAGACGCGTAATAACAGTCGTATGTAATAAAGATCCTACATGTTGGACGGAGCAGGTTCACCTTCAGAACCAGGATATACTGAGACTGAAATGTACGCTGGACGTTCCCAAAAATCTGTCCGCATGGCTAGGATGCCTGTATGACCTTAGCATTCACGACAATGGCAGGGTTCTCGATGTCAGCTTTGCTCTGGACCATCCTCAGCTCCAGCTGCGCAGGGCTGGGCCTCTTCCCAGGACCGGCCACCTCTGGAAAACACACAGCAGTTCAATGCAAAGAGGTTTCATTCAAACTGTCAATGCTAAAACTGAAAGAATCCATTTTGAGGTGGGCTGTATACAAAAGGCTAAATATGCTGTTTTGGGATCATAAAAGAAATAAAAATGAATTGGTTTCAAATGGGGCACGTTGAAAGGCAAAAATGTCACACATTGCATTTCACCTGCCATCTTAAAAACAGCGAGGTGTAAAATATGACAAATCATTTCATAAAGAATTCCAAACCATACCGTTGGCATACGTAATGGTCCTCTTTATCACGTGGTGCATGACCGACACAGTCTTTTCACAGGCAGCCTGTGGCAAACAGAAGTCGAGATGAATTACAGCGGCACAGTCAGAGCAGACGTCTTGTCTCGAGCCGCCCTGAGACTCAGACCTTCAGGTCTTTGGGGTGATGGTGAGTCCAGGCCAGCAGCAGGGCGGCAAACAGGTCCCCCGTGCCCACAAACACAGCGTCCACTTTGGGAATGTCCATGCAGATTTTATGACTGGTAACTGTCCCATCTGAGTTTACTATAATGAGGAGAAACAAGTGAATAAACCCTTAAAAAAAAACTACAACTTGACTATTGGAATGAAGTTGCGACTGTTTGGGTAGGTTACCTATCTTTTGGCTGCCAAGGGCCACCAGGTACTGGTCCCCGTGCTTGGAGGGCAGGTCTGTACTGGTGAGGACGACAGTCTCTGGGCCCATTTTATGGAGCAAGTCCATAACCTGGATTAGAGGTCAAATCCCTGGTCAACAAATCATCTGCTTCTTTTGTTTGTAACAAAATCAAAAAACAGAAGTGTGGAAATGTGGTCACGGCTTCTCACCTGTAGGGCTTCTTCCTCCGAGTTAATTTTCCTCCCAGTCAACAGTCTGTGTGAAGGCAGACGAGTGTGTTAGTTCCAATCAAAGCTCCCTCCTCAACCAGAGGTGTGAAAATGTTATTTTGTGGGCTGATTTTTGATGCGTTTTTGACGATTGGCGCACTCACTCTGCCTCAAAATGGTTGGGAGTGAGGATGTCAGACAAAGGCACTATCTTCTCCCTGTAGACCGGCAGCAGGTTCTCTGGGACGTACTGAAGCAGGCAGGGAACAAGACACCAATCTCATGAGACTCCAGATAATAACTGGTGACCTCAGACAAGGAAACGGGTAAAGTCCAGAGCAGACTTTTTAACACAGAGTAGTTAATTAATATTCAATGTATGTATTTATTTTGAGTCCTTTCTTTTATGTTGGTAAAGCACTTGGGTAAACGCTTTAGATTTTGCAGGACATGTAACCACAGGCTAGTCGATCAGTTATACAATGCTTACCATGGCGCCTTGGTCTCCCATGACAGGATCGCACACTGTGGAGAGAAAAAAGAAAGAAGAAAAACTTGAATTTAAACCTCCGAAGCAACTAAATAACCATTTACGTAATTGACTCATTTTCCTTTTTTTAAAAAAACAAAACAAAAACAGAAACAAAAAAAACGATTCCAGTCTGCTTAAAAGCCACGATGGAGACAAAATGCTTCATGTGATATACAACAAAATGCTGAAATGCTCGTAGCCTTGTGCTATGAAAAGTATCCCCGCTCACCGTATACCAGGCTGGGATTGGCCTTCTTCAGCTCCAGGATGATGTCAACCACCATCTCCAGGAAGGACGTGTCCCTGCTGTAGCCTTGGAGAGACAAAAAAAAAAAAGAAAAAAAAAAAAAAAAGAAGGAAAATGTCAAAAGTTTGGACACACCCTATGAATTTAATGTCTTTTCTTTCATTCTCATGACTATTGACATTGCAGTTTCTCACTGAAGACATCAAAACTACGTATGAACACACATGGAATTATGTAGGAGACAATAAAAGTGTAAAATAACTCAAAACACTTTTTATATTTAAATTCTTAAAAATAGCCACCTTTCATAAAAAACATATTTTGAGTTATTTAACATGTTTTAATAGGTTTCTATCTGCAGTATAGAAAGTAAGATGTAAAGATAAGGAAAAAACGTTGCATTAAATAGTGCGTCCATGTATATTGTATTGTATTGCTTAACCTGCCCCCATCTCTCGCGCTGGATGAGAAAAGATGTTTTTATGTGACGACCTTGACGTGACATTAATGGTTGGTTATTTTGTTCCCTTATCCAGTGGGCACATCAAGAAACTATTCAACATATATTTTCTGCTGCTGCTGCTGCAATTCCACAGACCCACGGCTGTGGAAGGTTACACAACTCGGACTCACCTGTGAGGATGTAGTCATAATGGTTGACCTTGTTGAGCTTAATGCCCTCGTAGAGCACGTTCAGCTCTTCTGCAGTCAGCACTTGGCCCTTCCAGTGGGCATAGCCTGAGATTAATAAAAGGAGGAAATAGGATAGTAGTGACAAACAGATGGGGGGAAAAAACGACCCTTGGTTTTTAAAACAGTAAACAGGTGCTTGGGGGAGTTTCGGTGTCAATAAAGAGGCAGCAGTGTTTTTCACTCTCCTCCCCTCTGCTGAGGTTCCTGGAGCCAAGAGGGGCCTCCTCACTGCCTGAATGGGATGTCTGTGCCTCGCTGCCAGTTTCCCTTTCTCTGTCCCCCCCATGTTTTCACCATTAACCTTGAATCAACCCTCGAAAGCTGTTCCCACTGCGAAGAGAAAGGATGCCCTCCAAACACACTGGGGGAATAATGTTTACACTGAAGCGCTGAGTTTAGACAGAGCCCAAACTTGACCCTGAAGCAGCGAGAGCGCCTCTCCACACAGCAGATTGGAATTGGGTTGAATGTGAAGGAAATAATAAATGGAGACTTTTTCTTCTTCCTAACAGGAAATAGAAGATTGTTCACTGCGCGGTTCAGTCTCAGAAGATCAGATGTTTGTATAGCGGTTCAGGCAGGTCAGATGAAAATGTCTTGGTCCCCTGCAGTGGGAGCAACATTCCTCACATACTCTGGCACCACATACCCCAGATTATAATCTGATCCTCTCTGCAGGTGCCTCAGCAACAGTGTTTCACGGGAGAAATCACTGTTCCATGAAACGCAACAAAAACAAATTCAACACTTTTGAACATTTGTTGCTCAGTCTTTTTTGTCTTTGCTGCTTTTGTCACGTATGATGCTTAAATACATACAAATCTAAAAAGTTCATACGTTGAAAGCATTCATGAAAAATGTGTCATTGGTTTGCAGTGTTATTTCTGTAAAAAAACAACCTTTAGAGTTGCACAAAGAGGAAACTAAATGTAGCACTTTGAATACTTTTACCAATTTATTCACAAACTTTGAATTTCGACTTAAAACAAAGCACAACAGCGAAGGTCTATTTTCTTTTTCTGTAATTACCCTCAGTTTCCTCCTGTTACAAACGTGCAAATAACTCAGCTTGACAGTGGGATTAGTAGCACTGCATGTCATGCATGTAAAGTGGGACCTCTGCACTCTAACAGCTCTACATTGTTGAGGCCTCTCTGAATGGTTGCCGCCACCCCTGAGATTGAACAAGTAACTTTGAGCATAGACGTGGAGCCTCTCCAGTGGTGCAACACCAACAAAATAATAAACTAACCAGCCATGAATGTTGGACATTAACCTTCCGAGCTCAACATCTCTCGTAAACCTGGCTGATGACCAACAGGCTGTTAGGGGATCACAGAGCTCATCATGGCGCTTCTGTAGTGCGAGACAAAGTGCAAAGTCCCTCACACTGCGATTAACTTGTTGCCAGGTGTGATTGAAAGGACGTGAAGTGAGCTAAAATCCTGTGCGTGTCTATAAAAATTGACGTTGGGACGTCAGCGTTTGACTCCCTCGCCAGACTCCTGCTCTGCAGGCCTCAGCAACACACCTCTTTGAAGTGACCTGCTGCATTATTCACAAAGACTTAAATCAGACCCCCTTCACGGTGGCAAACCAGTAATAACACGACAAGAATCACAGCTTCATAATTGACTAAAAGAGTGAGGGCTGCGAGAGGTTATTAAGGGGGAAATGACGGGGCTTCTCTTTAATCTGAACGGAAATCACTTGGTTGGTTCGCACACAGCGTCTGAAAAGCGCTCGACCCACCTGTGTGATTAGAGAACTGCACCGAGTTGATTGAGTCCACTTCAAAACCCAGCACCTGAGGGGTATAAGAATAGAAGTGTGAAACACAACCATGAAGATAGAACAAGAAGATCTGACTGTACTGTTTAGATCCTACAGAGTTTGACTGTGAGACTGGGTCTCAAGGATCAGATTTATTATTAATTTATTTATTCTTTATTATTATTATTATTATTATTATTATTATTATTATTATTATTATTATTATTATTATTATTATTTATTTCTTAGCACACTCAGTTTTGATTGAATCAACCCATGCTCAGGCAGATATGGAGTCCTGAGCCACTGGCAAAATTTAATTATGCTTTTATTACAAGGGTGATTTAAGGTCTGAATACCAATGTAGGCCAACAGCAACAGTGAGTGGGACAAACATAAAAAAAAAAACCTGTGTCTGAACTGACCTACAATATTGAAATAGCTCATTTTGAAGATTGGCTTCGCAGCGTGTTGCTTTCTGAGGGTAACTGGAATGTTTTCAATGTGGTGTGAATCATCGCAACATCGGGTGTCTTTTATTGTCGGCAGCCAAGACGGACCAATAGTTGAATTGCACTGATCCTGAAGAAAGTTTCTGGGGCTAAGGCTCCTCAGGCCGAGCCCTGGGGGCTGTTTGAGGTGCAGGGCTGGGCTCAGTTTGTTGAGGGACTGCATCAGCTGGATGCTGAACAAGCTTCACACCCCAGTAAAGGTGAAGGACCGTGGGTCTCAGAATAAAACAAAAAACAAAACAGGATTACAATAAAGTGGGGGCACGTGGGGCTTTTGAAACTTGTGGCTGCAGCGTGTTCTTGTTGCAACAGTTGCTGAAAGTTGCACGCGAACTCTGGTGACTTGGTTCAACACAGAGCTGCAGCAGGGATTAGACAGGGATTGTGCCGCTGTCACTCTGAACTCAAACGGAGCATGGAGAGAACAGACACTCGAGTCGACTCACATTTGCGAAAAAACAAACAAACCCCAGCAACCCTTGTTCTGGACTGGGACGCAGCTGCTTCAACTCATGCAACACTGGCTGTCACAGACAGGAAGTCCGTCTCCACAACAGATGGACTTGGATATGCCGAACAATGCGAGCTACTAACTTAAACACACACACAGCCACCTCAGAATCAGACCCGTGTGCCATTTGTGGTTCTTACCTGCAGCGGAAATGTTGCCGACTTGTTACCGACGTATCCCCTGACAACGTGACTCTGGATAGACAGCACGCGACACTCCATTCCAGCAACAAGAGCGAGGTGGATTTTAAACAGAAAGCACACACGCACGCACGCACGCACAACTAGTGTGAGGTTCTGGGGGCTGCAGCAGAGAGTGGCGCGCTAACGTTTAGACGGCCAAACTTCCTGTGCGTGTGCTGCTGCTGCTGCTGCTGCAGTCAAGGGCAGAACCGTCGGTGCTGTTAAGAGACATAGAGCCGGTGTTATGACGAGGACTGCATGCTTGCCGCGTTCTGTGCCTCGCGGGAGCCAAGTACGGCAAACGACTAGGGTCAAATATTAATTCCGTTGCATTCTGTTAGCACACAGTCAAACCATTATACAAGGAAAAGACCCCGAAAGTAACTCACGACCACATTTGACTTGTCATTTAAACAAAAAAAAAAAAACAAAAAAAAAAACAACGTTATTTTTTTATTTATTTATTTTTAACTTAAACACCAACTCTGAGACGAGCCAGAATTCAGTAAATCTGTTTAATGTTCTAAATCTAACAACAATGTAATGGGTCGGTGCATTTACCATGAAATGATTAAAATCAAAATCAAATTACTTTAAAAAAAAAAACAAAAAAAAAAAAAACGGTTTAAATCGAGCGTTTTGGATTAAGATGTGCGCGTTACCGCGACGTGAAAGCACCTTTTCGCCGGGTACCCAGAATCCAACGTAACGACAGTAACTGGTGAATTGTTTCCGGTGTCTGTGTCACGTGGGTGTCGTCACCACTCCGCCCATTGGTAAAGTCCAGGAAGGGGTGTCATGCCGAGTTCTGCCCGCGTGCCTAGACGTGCGTTTACTTCGCTGGAG
The DNA here is from genome assembly GCF_046127955.1 of Nelusetta ayraudi. Taxonomy (NCBI): domain Eukaryota; kingdom Metazoa; phylum Chordata; class Actinopteri; order Tetraodontiformes; family Monacanthidae; genus Nelusetta; species Nelusetta ayraudi. The sequence continues at coordinate 6,720,970 of NW_027466110.1, forward strand.
CGCGCGCCGCTTCGGCAAGAGAGAGAGAGAGAGAGAGAGAGAGAGAGAGAGAGAGAGAGAGAGAGAGAGAGAGAGAGAGAGAGAGAGAGAGATCGTTTGATTAATTACTCATCACAGTTTAATTCAACTCAGAAGCATTCAGTTTATCGCGGTGATCTGAAAAACAGGGCGACTTGTGTTTATGAAATACACAGATTTGATTTTGATGTTTGAAATGTGATCTGTCATGAAATAAAGCATAATACACTTATTTCGTCATTGTGTTTATCTGGCTCACTTGAAATGTCATGCCTGAGTGTGGTGGTGGAAAGTTAAACTTTGTGACCAAGTGTCACAATATAACAATAAAACAATTAGACGTGAACGTCACAGCAGGGTCAAAATCACTGATGCCTGTTAAACGACAGACAGTGATGCCGAGGCGCGACGAAGCTACAGCGACGCGCACTCCCGCGAATTGAATGCAAATCCCCGCAGGCATGCAGAACTCGGCGTGACACCGGTCCACACTGGGCGATTATTTGGCGCCTTGACCACAAATGTAAACACTTTTCAGAAATTACATGTGGTCATAAACTTTAGTGACTTCTGATTAAATATTATAGTTCAAACACTATCGGCTTAATGTTTACTTTGTTTCTTTCACCATCACAACACAATTAATGAGTTCCATATTGCTTATTTATTTATTTATTTTTATTTAAGAACTAACAGTGTACCAATGTACCAAAAATGTATATCATGAAATGTGTAAAGACAGTTCTTCTTCTGAATCAGGATTACATTAACTAATTGTAACCTTAAATTCGTTTTTAAATTCACTGAAAGTAAATAGTGAAAGTATAGGAGTTTACAGTGAGCATTGACATCTGAATTAAAGATGATCTGGGTGCTGCATGTTTCTCCGTAGATCTGCAAAATGTACAATTGGTAGAAAATGAACGGGCTCTTCAGCATCTACAGCACCTTCAGCACCTTCAGCAAAAATTATTTTGAAATGAGGTCAACATAAATCCTCCAAAGATTTTCCATATTCATGCAAAGGTTTGCAGGATTTATAGTGAGCAAATGTATCAAGTAAATATAAGCATACAGGGTGAATGTGCAGTTAAACCTTGAATTTAGCAACTGCCCTCAGAGATGTGTCTGTGTTAAAAATATCCAGTGGTTATGGCACGAGACACAACCGTTCCCACTTCGGAGACGGGGAGTGTATATCATTTCATAATTCACACTTTTTGGCAGTTACACGAGCCCACCAGCAGTTGCATTCACAGGGAAAGTAAAGGACAGAACAGATCACTTCTCTCTTTGATGAAAGGCATCTTTTAATGCGCAGACAATGACGAGGTGAGAGAGGCAGCTTCTGAAAGAACTACATGACAGAGCACATCTTGCATTCATCCACAAAGTTCAAACAATTGGAAGAAAATGTGTTTCAAATGTGGTTGTCGCACATTTTTAAGACAGATGTACTTGTCTGAAGGTGAAGTTTCCGGACTGTGCTCTCTGTGGTGAAGATTGTCCTATTTTACTAACTGACCGTTTTGTGCCATGCCGAGAGGATCAGCCTGCAACCGCTGTGCCACTGCCTCACGGCTGAATGTAGGTCTCTGCAGGCAGCGAGATGGGCGAGCATGGGGTCAGCGAGTTTCAGGGGAGGATTTAAAAAGATTCAGTGGAAGGATTGAGTGAGCTGACCATGAAGCACACTGCCTCACATCTGGGTAATGACAAAGGAGGCCAAATGGAAAACAGCGACAGCAGATGGGCTGATGGCAGCACTGGTCATTACTAAAGAGCACACATAAGCCAGCAGCGCAACTGTATTACTGCTTTGCTGCACGTGTGCATATTCCGAACATACAGACGTAGAAGTACTTCTATAAACATGGCATGACAAGGGTTGTGCAAAGTTATTTTACAGCAAACACTTCTACTGTGTGGAAGTATGCTAGGGAGTGTACGGTTGCATTTTGGTGTCAAAAACCGTCATTAGCAAGACATTACAGCCTCTGATCAAAAGCTTGGCTTGACCTCCTGTTAAAACTGATTGTTTGTGGCTTGGTATTGGCACTGGTTCTGAGATGGTCCAGATGACACAAACAGATGGCTGAAAGTGTTGCCACTGATCTAGGAGAGTCATTTCCTCAAAACAAGTCCCCCAAACTGCTTGTCATAGTCTGAAAAGTTGAGCCAGAGAGTAAAGCCTGGACTTTTGTCCTTTCTGTGGAGTTCATTCTTTCGTTAACATGCTAGAAGCAGATAGTGTTTTAAAGTTCATTGGCAAAAGCAAATATACATATGAGAAAATTGTATTCCTATATAATTAGCAATAAAAATAAGATAGAAATGAACATATTTGTATTACTGAGTAATAATAATAAATGAAGTAAATCGTTTTATTTTCTAAATCAAGCAAAATACTTCAATGTCATATGGACCAAAGCTCTATCTGATCTGAAACACAGTGTTAAAACTTCAAACTTAACCTTTTTTAAAAAAAAACAAAAAATATATAAACAATACAGACGAATTGCAATCATTCTACTAAAATGTATTCATCAGAAATAAAGTATCTGACGACATTTTCGTGTCGAGTTTACAATTTACGCCGTCCCTGTTGTATCCCTCCGCGCCGTGCAGTCGAGCAGCAGCAGCAGCAGCAGCAGCAGCCTGGAAAGTAGAGCCGCCTCGCACGGGCAGGGGAGGGAGGAGCCAGGCCTCTCGCCGATACTACTGACACGTAAGAAAATCCCGCTAACATTTTCCGACGCGCAAGTTTCATATTTTGCTCCCCCTCCCCACCACCACCGAAGTTGAACGTGAGTACAGGTGTTGAGCGCAGACTCGATGTGGAGCTGACCACCAGTCCCGGAGCGGAGGCCCGGAGCACGGCTCGCTGAAGCGGCGGTTACTGGGCTGTGTTGTTTCGGCGGTGGATGAGATCTCGGTTCGCCACCATGAGATTCTCGGCGTTTATTTCTGTCGTCCGCTCGCTCGGCCCGGTGGTGATCGGGATCTCTCTCGGCTTCACCTTGAGCTTGTTGAGCGTCAACTGGACGGAGGACGCCTGCTATGCGGACGGCAACGAGGCCGAGCTGGTGACTCAGGGTCCGGACGGGCTGCTCAAAGGAGCCCGAAAGCCCAACTCCATATCCACCGCCAACGATGCCGAGTCCGAGGAGGATTTTGAGCCGCGAATAGTTCCTTACAAACAAGTCCAGAGCGCCCCAAAGAAAATCTTCAGGTGAGGGCGTGGATGCAATTTACTTTTACTTGAGTGTTTATACTTGTGTGGGATTATTACATTAAGTGTGGTGGTTGGATTATGTGTAAGCAGTTAAGTGTTTCCGCAGTGTAGCATCCTCTGTTTTCCCACTGATTTTGCTCTAAAAATTTACTTAGTTTTTCCCAAGTGTAAATAACAATGTACTCTGACAACTTATTGAAGCAGATTTACGGTGATAAAACTAATTGCAAAATGAGAGGTAGCTTTTTGTCTGTTCGGCCCCACCCGCAAACTCACCTTGTTGACTTTCTAATATTTAGAAAATAATTTTCATCTGATTTAAAAGAAAAGAAAAGAAAAGAAAAAAAATCCACAGCACCTCCTCTCACAGTAAGGACATTCCCTGCCAGCATACTTTTGGGCCCTGTCTCCACGCTGCCACACACTCTTTGGAAGCACGCAGACATTTCCAGGATTTTTCTGGATAGAGACCTTGTCCTAACGTCAGCCCTCGCACCCAAAGTGGTTGCATTGCAATGCATTTCTGAGAAAGAAGCTTTTCCCAGTGGAGAGGCTGCACTGAGCTCGGAGGTTGTGAGTGGTCAAGTCTCCAGCTGCAAAAGCTGCCTGTGGGTTGAGACTGCAACAAGTAATTATTTGTAATGGTCACGCTAACTAGTTTCTCAATTTTATGGTCATTACTTTACGTTTATGGAAGGGCAATGACTGCGCGGTCAGATGTCAAATACTTGTTTATTGCCTAACTTCAGGTGTGACGGTAGCGTTACACATTTAATGCAAGATGATCTTTTGCATGTTTGATTTCATGTCCTGTCATACTCACCCAACAGTGAAGATGTTACAGCACAGAACCATGATGCCTTTTACAAGGGAAAGGTTGCTGTACATCCTCGTTGCAGCAATAAAGCTGAGTTTATGTCACAGCATGTTTCGTTAAGGAAGAGCTTGTGGTTTTGGAAGCAAGTTAGCATGTCTGGATGTTTTAAAATTATCCAGAAATTCCATAAGGTATGGTGGTGACAACCACAGGCGCGCACTGGAAACCTAATGTTTGCTAATTATAAGTGACGCCTTGTTCACTGGTTTTAGTTGAAGCCGATCATGGTTGCTGCTAATGTAACAATATATTTGAGTGTTATACAGTTCTCTATTTTATCAGAAAGAGAATTTCCTCAGTGAATATTTTTGTGTCTTCTTTTCAGGTCAAAATATATTAGTACAGAGTTGGGGATGCGGGAGCGCCTGCTTGTGGGCGTCATGACATCCAAAAACAGCATCAACACCTTAGGCGTGGCCGTCAATCGCACCATAAGCCATCACTTGGACAACGTCATCTTCTTCACTGGCACGAGAAATCGCAAAGTCCCTCACGCCATGTTCGTGGTCTCCCATGGGGACGAGAGGCCGATCTGGAACATGTTTCAAAGCATCAAATATATTCTAGACCACCACGTCAATGAATATGACTGGTTTTACTTAGTCCAAGATGACACCTACACAGAAGCGGACAGGATCAGATCCCTGGTGGATCACCTCAGCATGGATCGAGCGCTCTACATGGGTAGTCCCGAGGAGTTCATCGGCGGGGAGATGGAGGGGAAATACTGCTATGGGGGCTTCGGCTACGTCCTGTCGCGTACCTTGCTCCTTCGACTGCAGCCCTACCTGGAAAACTGTCGGAATGACATCTTGAGTGCGAGGCCGGATGAGTGGCTTGGGAGATGCATCATCGATTACACAAACACAAACTGCGTTAGCGAGCAAGAGGTAGGTGGACTGTATTCTTGACTGGTAGATCAAGAAATTATCCTTGAGCTCTTAATCATTGTTGTTTGTTTGCAGTCACAGTGGGTAAGGACTGAACACTTGTCTGGCAGGCGACGATCAGGCATGTGCCTCTGGGACGGCACTTAAAGCTGACAGACAGCTTTATAAAACTGTAATTACCATGCTTGCACAGGGGTGGTATTTATATTACAGAGTAGCTTGCTAATACTCCTTAGCCTCATCCCCCCCCCCCCACTTCAGCTCCAGCAACAACATGGACTTGGAAAAACAGGCAAGCAGAACACAGCTGAGCTCACCCTTGCCTGGGTTCAATGGTGTGAAAATCCCCTGTGGGTCAACATGCTCTGCTCCGCTAATGTCATTAGCATTTAAGGTCAAACAAGCTCTGTGGAGCACTGATCTGTCCTAGTGCACTCTCAGGCGATGGTCGACATTTGGCACAGTTTGCCCAGCGCATGCTAAAGATGTGGTCTTGTTTCTGAGAAGGTTATCGGTATTAGCGTGTCCTTCGTGCTAATGAACTTTGCCTGCCAGTAGACATTGCCACTGTCCTTCGCCACATTCTCTTCCCCTCGCCGTGGCCTAAAGCAGAAAACTATTTTATCACGCTGTTAAGAGAGTGTCACGGCCAAGTGAAGTGGCCCGTCCAGCAAGACCTCCAGCTGAGCCTCGGCAGATAAGTGCAGACAAGTGAGAGGAATGTTAAATAGCCTGGTATCTGTGCAGTGAACAGAGCCTAGCATCAATTTTCACATTACTGAAGACCACTGATGATACTCTGGAACCGCGCATATCTTACCGAGTGTGCCACTGCAAACTGGAGGCTGTCCTCACTACTCATTTAAGTACTGCCTCCATCCTTTGTTCTTTTAATAGCTTTATCAGATTGGATTCACTTTTTTTTAATCACTCAAGCTCCTTAGGTCATTACTCTGTTTTCAGCTTGAATGTCCGTAAGCATTAAGTAGGATTCAGGGAGCCAGCCGGCGTCGGCCTATTGTATTTTGGGAATTACATTTCATGTCTTGATAGCTGTGTCCGACCTGATTATATAGTTCATTCATTAAAAAAAATGAGGCCACGTTAATTCAGATTAAAACATCTCTATCTTGTGTTACCTTGAGCACATTCAGTTCTTGAAAATGAACAAAGTTCCCAATGTGTAACTTTTCTCAGCTGTTGCACAACGGATCCCAACGGTTGCAAAACTGTTTCCCGAGAAAGAGGCGCAAGACAATGACGCTGCAACGTCTGTCCTGCTGCTTTTCCAACAGCTTATGAAAAGAACCTCTGTGTCTTTGACAGGGGCTTTCCTACCACCATTATGAGCTTGGAAAAAACGCCGATCCCAGTAAGGAGCCGAGTGAAGAGTTGAAGCAAGCATTAACTGTCCATCCAGTGTCTGACCCTGAACAGATGTACCGGCTGCACAGATACTTCACCGAGCTTGAACTCCAGAAGACATATGATGAGATTGCTAAGCTGCAGGTAAACCGTTTTTTTCTAAAGTCTTACAACAACAATAAAGTGAAACCGCATCTTGTAAAGGTCTCATGCAGCGTTATCCTGGATGAAAAATTGGCTTTCCGCCTGGCACCTGTCAAAATCAGAATGCTTCTTGTGTTTCTGCAGGGGGAAATAAAGAATGTGAGTGTGGTTGCCTTTGAGGGCAACCGAACTGCTCAGTGGCCTGTCGGAATAAATCCACCATTTGAGCCAAAATCCAGATTTGAAGTCCTCAAGTGGGAATACTTTACAGAGGAAGAGATTTATTCATGCATCGACGGCTCTCCAAAGTGCGAGCTGAGCGGCATCGACCGCTTGGACGTTGTTGATATCATAGACACGGCCATGGGCGAGCTGAACAGAAAGTACAAGCCTGTCCTACACTTGAAGAAGCAGCAGCTGATCAATGGCTACAGACGCTTTGACCCCACCAGGGGCATGGAGTACACGTTGGATCTGCAGCTGGAGGCGTTCAACCAAAAAGGTCACAGTCGCTCCATCGTTAAGCGGGTACACCTGATGCGACCCTTGAGTCGGACCGAGATCATTCCCATGCCGTACGTCACAGAGGCCACCAGGGTTCACATCATCATACCCTTGACTCTGCAGGACAGAGACCGTGTCAACCACTTCCTGGAGGTCTTTGCCTCCAACGCTTTCGAGACCAGTGAAAATGCCGTCCTCACGTTCTTGTTCATTTACGACCCCATGGAGGCGCAACAGGTCAACCAGAATGACATATTTGCTGGCGTGAAGACGCAGATAAACACTTACGAGCGCAAATACCCCACAGTGAAGATCCCGTGGATCAGTGTCAAGACTGAAACACCCTTCCAGATCAAATTTATGGACATCATCTCTAAGAAACATCCCGTCGACACTCTGTTCCTTTTGGCCGACGCCAACACCAACGTCAATTCAGAATTTATGAACCGCTGCCGAATGAATTCTATCAACAACTGGCAGGTGTTCTTCCCCGTCCACTTTCAAGACTACAAAGCTGAGGTCGCCAACCAGAACCCACCAGCTCCTGTCACAGCCGACCTGGTCAAGGACGCCGGCCACTTTGACCGCCAGCTCTTTGATGAAGCTTGCTTCTACAACTCGGACTACATGGCAACGCGCACGCGTATGGTGGCGGACGTCCAGGAGAACGAGGAGATCCTGGAGACCCTGGACATCTACGACATGTTTGTAAAGTACTCCAGCTTGCACGTGTTCAGGGCAGTGGAGCCGGCGCTGCACCAGAGGTACAACTACCAAGACTGCAACCCGCGGCTCAGCGAAGACGTCTACCACAGGTGTGTTCAGAGCAACTTGGAAGGCCTTGGCTCGCGCTCCCAGCTCGCCATGCTGCTGTTCGAGCAAGAGCAAGGAAACAGCATTTGATAACTGCAATGCCGTGTTGCTCGTGCACACGCTGCTAAAAGCTGTGTCTTTTATTGGCGAGTGACTCTGGCAGCACTTCTCACTCTGCCCAGAAGTCGAGTGGATTGGGCCGTGGTGACACGTCGAGCTACCTGATGTTTTGTCTTTTAGTGTGGCATCAGGTTTTAGTTAGTTTAAAAACAAAACAAAACTGAATGCAGTACATTCCCAACATGTTTGTACATGTGCATGTTTACAACACTTGTCCGTACAGACGAGTGACCAAAACCTTATTTCTTTGCTTCTTTAACGATCAAACACAGATGGGTAGCGCCTCAAAGTAGTGCTGCCTTTTTCTCCTCCCTTGTTTTTATTAAAGATTACAACAAGAACTACCACACACAGAACTTGCAATACAGTGTAATGTTAGGATATCTAATTCCAATCCCATTTTGTGTTTGATACGAAGCATTGGTAAATGCTGTCACACAAAAATCAACCTTCTGAAGTGTAGCAATAGTTATACATTGAAATACACACAACTTTCAATCACAAAGCTTTTGGTACGAACCACACTTCGCATTTACAAAAGTGCATCTTTACCAATGTGCCTTGACATTGTCTCAACACACAATGAATCTCTGTGACACCCTCGAATGCAAGGCTGATGAGTCTCACTGGGATCTTGCTGTTGTTACAACATGAACATTTTTTCTCAGTGGGCGGATTCTTTTATGCTTCACTGTAAAGATAAAAAAAAAAATGTTGCGCAAACTGGGAAAAATGAAATCAGTTGTCAGTTACGCTCAATTCTTCCTGAAAGAGAGTATGACGCCACAGGTTGTTGTTTTTTTGCCTAGGTGCGGTAGTTGGAATAGGAGTTGAGAATTCTGGGATTAAGTTGAGAGTGACGCCCCTCCTTGAAATCAGAGTTGCAAGAAAATGTAGGTGGAAGAGGCAAAGGAGCAGAAAAAGGAGATGTGCGAAGTGGTTGCTGTCCTCAAGCTAGCGGTACAAAGTAACAAACTCAGAGTTGTGATTGAAGTCAAGAATGTGACATCTTTTTGAATAGCAAATATTTTTATTTATACCCTTTAAGATATTCCAAAGTATTTTGACTGTATAGTGATGATATTATTATTTTTTCAAAAATTAGGTAATTATGAGCTAATTAGCTAGAGCGGTTACATTCCAGTCTCGAGGGAGACTGTTTCTACGTTACTGCGAGGCCGTACTCCACACCAAAATCATTGTTAGTAAGACACAATGTGCAATATTGTAGCGATCACATTTTCAAAGACGACTGATGACATCCGGGGACATTTCGTAAGCGGTACGGCAGTGTGTGCGTTCAGAATGCGTTTTATATTTAGAGCAAATATGAACGAGGCTCTCTGTTCTTTTAGGGGTAAATACACTGTAATTTGCATCGACAAGACCTTTTCTATTGTGTTTTTTGCTGTCACTAGACACTTTTCATTATCAACTTGAGCTTGATCATACATGAGATTACGGTAGGTGTGTGTGTTTAATTTGAATCTATTCTGAGTGTGTCGGGATCACGAGGCGGTCTTCTGCAGTCTTTGCTGTACACTCTGCCTCCTCGTGAGCTCAGAGTATTCAGGTCAGGTCTCGCTGAGCGTATTTTGCATTCAGTTCCTTAACGCATCTCTTTCTTCCATGAGAGCAGTTTCACACAGCGACGGCATGACGTGACATGAATGTTCTCCTCGATCCTCAGAAGAGAGTGCGACTCTAATCACGGGCACAGTTTTGAATCGGAACTTGTTTCTGTTATTTTGTTTTCTTTGTTTTTTTTGTTTTTTTTTTCAAAAACCACTGTGAAAGACGGAGGGCTGTGATGACAAAATGAAGTTGACGCGTGGCCTCTGCCTGGATGTGAAAAGCTTAAATGTAGGCAAGCTTGGCAAAATCCATTCCCCGTGTGTGTTTAACAAAGCCAATGCCGCTGAGCCAAGTCTCAGTGTATTTGTCCATAACTTATTTATCTGTCATTTTGTAATGAAATATGCAGATTCTGAAGACTTCTGCACTAAGAGAGGCTCTCACGATGCTCTCTGTCCATGTAGAAATATTTTAGAGACTCTATTTTTTAAAAGAAAATTGTAGTTCTATTTTCACAACCAATATTTAATGACCATTTGCGTGTGTCAAAGTGACGCACATACTGTATCTTTGTATTTTCTTTGAAAATCACGTGTCATATATTCCAAAATGTTTCACCTTTAGTCAAGTATTTCATTTCAAAGAGCAGAAAATAAACAAGCTTGTTCTTTAAAGTTCAACATCGCGTTTGGGTTGCGATTTTTTTTGTACTATTATTATTATTATTATTATTTTCCTTTTGCGTGCGAACACGTGTGTAACCAAAGCAATATGTTTTTAATGAACCAACACTACTACATTGTAATGTTTGCGGTACTTCCAAAAATGAACTGTGAAATATTGTAATTTTTAAATAAAGGATGTTTGAGTACAGACGTTTCTCTCCTGGTGTCGCGGCACCCTGTCTTCAGGAGGTGTGATGAGTGTGATGGGCTACAGAATCCACTTTGTCCTTTAGGTGTCAGCAGAAGAGCGCAGTGGTGGAGCAGCCGCAGCAGCAGCAGCTCCTGGAACCAGCACTGATGCTGCTGCTAGACACTATACTGAGCGTACAAGAAATCAGATTTCTAAGACAAGGACCTGCGGTTGTCTCCTCTGCGTTGTCAACCTGCGAGCGGGTCTGCAGTTTACATTCCTGGCTGGGTTGAAGCCGAGGTATGTCCCCGCGTCTGGGCCTGGTAAAAACACGGGGAAAAGGCTGTGACCTTAATTACATAGCTGTAGTTATTTCAAGAGCGCGTATGCGCTTCCCCGAGGCTGGCTGTAAAAAAAAAAAAAAAAAAAAAAAAACACATAAGTACAGAGCAGCTGGGAGTTAATTGTCAGTCATTATTTCGTATTTTTGGTTTACGTTCAGGTCCAGGACTTTCTCCTCCCACACGGACGCAGTTGTTCTGCAGAAAGTTATGCGGCTTACGGCTGTTTTCATGTTGGCCGAAGGGCTGAAGCTCACCTGGAAGTGGAGTGGAGAGACAATTTGCAGGGACGTTAGTGATCACGCAATTTCACTTTCTCGTGGTTCCCTTGAACGCCTCATTTGTTAAAAACGCACCTTTGAAATGCCGCCAGTCTTCCTGTGGCCCCTGTCAGTAATTCTTCTGTCGTTGGTTTATTTTTTCAGGGTTTTGCAGACCAAATTAATACATAAAATAATATGAAATAAAATAAAAACACACACATTTACATCATAATAGAAAATCAACGTGGGTAACAAAAGTGAACAGGGCTCCGGGTTAACCAATCTAAACTTTAATAGTTTATTTAGCATATTTAACATTTATAAAAACGTGTTCTAACAGAGGAAATAATCACGACATCACACATCTGTACAAAATTAAGCCTTTCCTGTTTTTTGTCCTCGCAGTGACGGTGAGTGAATGCATGATTTTTTTTTTTTCCCTTTCTTCCCCCCTCAACTCCTCTTTTCCTTTGACCTCCCCTGGATGTCCTCCTGGACCCTGATCCTTCAGTCTTTTTTGGCTTTCAAGCAAGTGGGGGACAGCCAGGTTTCCAGTGAACACATTTACAGCTCGACATCGATGGCATGTTGGATTAAATTTGTATTATTTTTTTTTGATAACGTTATAAACAAAAACAGACTATGAAGAGGCTGTTTCACAGAGCTGTGCAGGAGGAATCTGAGGAATGGAAGCTACAAAACTTTCCCATCTTGCTGTGATGGAGACCTACTAGACTCTGGCATCACAGAGAGAAACCAAAAAACATTTTGAAGTGCACACAATTTCAGAGTTATATTGTATCTAAGCAAAACTTGGGGGGGGGGGGGGCATGGCTCCAGCATTAATGCAGCGAGGCGACCCTGCATTCATCTCCACACTGTGGCCCCCGTGTGACTCGTCTGAGGATTGCCACACGCCTTGATGACAGACAGGATTGTTATGCACAGCCAGTACAGGATGCCATCCGAGACTGTGATTGGGAACCTTTTGAAAATGTCAGTCACACATGATTATGAATATTAAACAGCCATGTATAGCCCATGATTACTTGACAGGGGGAGGGGATTTGACAGATGCGGGAGAGCGGAATCTCATTGCGAGCCGGAATGATGCATGAGGATATTGGGCCGGTTAAATGCACCAATCAAATATTGCAATAGAAAAAGAAAAAAAAAAGAAAAGTGATGTCGTAATTTGTGAGTGTGATTTTCCTCCCCGTCAATTATGAATTAGACACTGAACAATCTGTCTGGAGTTGAAAACAGGCTTTACTTTGCTCTGCTTGGACTGCAAATGCGTCTAAAAATATTCTTTATTAGCAACCGAATCCGGTTCTCAGAGTTTCTAAATATGTCTACACAAAATACTGCACGAGAGCCGTGAAATGTTCGAGGATTAAAGGATTTATCTCCGAGTTGAGATCGCGAGCGTCATCCGTGTTCTGATCTGATCATGAAACAGAATATGCATTTTCTTGCGGCCCGAGTATTTTCCCATAGACGGCACATTGCAAAGTTCAGCAAAATAGAAAACACCAAAGCATGTTGTCACTCACGCCCCAGTAAACCTCGGCGATAAAGGCGGCGGGTGAAAAGGGGAAAAAGCAAGACGACAAGCTGTAAATCAAGTCGATCAGATGTCGACGTGGTTGAGTAAAAGACCTGAAATGAAGCCTTAGCTATAAAATATTGAAAAGACTATTTCAAAAAACATATTGAGGAAAGAAACAGTGCCAAAAGTAGAGCAGTTTGACAGTCCTTCGGTTCCTCCATGCAATGATGCTATGTTTCAATGTAGATGATCTACCTGCCAGAAGAATGGATCTTGAAGCAAAGCGGGATTACGTTCTGATTCCAGCACATTGAACAACAAATAACTAAAACCCAAATTCATTAAAAAATAAAAATAAATAAATCAATCTGATCTGATCTGATGTTGGTTGGCTCACCCTGTCATATCAACTCACACTGAGGGAGCTCCACTGAGGCTGACCATGCGATATAGGCAAGACTTGATCTTCACTTTTTGAGAACCCTGATGTTGTCGACCATCTGCATCTGGTATTTGATATCTTTACGTCTTTGAGTGCTGTAAAAAAATAAATAATGAAGCACCCGTTAAAACAAACAACCGACAAGAAGACTCTGCATCTGTCACAAACATTGCTGTCAAAGTAAATTGAAGATAGTGTGAATGAAAGACGAGGGAAAATGTTCATGTCTGCTGGTCCACTGCTTATTCTCTGTTCACTCCTGTTGCTAAAATGCATCAGGAATCAGAGCTGTCTGCCTTTGACTGCATGTTCAGTGGCAGTGAACTGATGATGCCGAGCAGGAAACCACACTGGAGAAGTCAAATAACCTTGCAGGCGCTCTGGTGGTGGACTTTTACTGTGTTAATCCAAAATGTCTCACCTCTTAAAGGAGAAACCTGAGGACAGGAGCTGTTAAAAGTCAAAAGAGGACGGTGACCTTCCGCCGTGACAATCAACCGTATAATAAATTTCTTCATTTTCACATTTTTATTCGGTCTTTGCTGACTCGAGCTCCTGGAAAGTGTTGCACGTTTGTCCCACCTGCTGACTTGGACGAGCAGCGGAGGGAATGTCAGCCTACGCGCCGCGTACGTGTTTAATTAAATCTTCTCTTTCGTGATACGAATCGACTGTTGTATAACAAGACGCTTTAATTCCCTATATCTGATTTTGAAAATAAATAAATAAAAAACCTTCACTGCGGCAACAAAGCTCCAAACTATCCCCATTTTCAGACGTTCTTCTCTTCATGGATCAGTTCAACCGAGTCACATCATCCCAAACAGGCTCAGTGATGCGGGAACAATGTCAGAGTGCACATGCAAGCAAGCATGCGCGCGCACACACACACACACACACACACACAAACACACATACAACATTCACGCAATGCCTGTTTTGGGTTTCTCCTGCACTGTAAATAGAGCTGCAACACTTTTACAGTGAAGTGGCCCGAAAACTGAGACAAAGTTGAGGTCTGGATAAAGAAAAAGTGTGTCCCTTATTGCTTATGTCAGGTTGGAGTCGTGACGCTCACTCAAGACAAAGAGAGGAAGGCAAAGAAGACACAATCAGTTCAGAACTGCAGACACAATCCAGGATGCGCAGGATTCCCATGTTTCAAAGCATTGCGGGCAAACGGGAGATGATGGTCTCAACCGTCGCAGTCATCAGTTTCTGACCGACGTTGGTCAGTGCACCGGCTGGGATGGCGTGTTCGGCAAATTGCTACAATCGTGATCAGTATTTGTCATATAAAAGTTCTATTTTTAATCCCTCAAATATATAAATAAGTAAAATTGATCGTACATGGGTTAATATAGAATATGAACCAAATGTAAACAACAGCCATTGAACGGAACGCGTCCTCTTTTCAAGTTGGACTTTATGTACAAGTAACACTGCTACGCTCTAACACCTTTAGCCACAAAGCAGACAAAGTGTATGAAAGTGTGGAATGCTATGCGTGGATGCCGCTGGATCTTCTGAGCCAAGGTCACAGAGGTCAGCCTAAAAAAAACCTCCCAATCATACTGGGGGGTGGGGAGGGGTGTATTAGGAGTCGGATCCACCTACTGATGATTTCCCCCTCTGTATACAATATACATTATAACATATAAATAATAGCGTCTTCTTCTTCTTATATATATATATATATGTATGTATATATATATATATATATATAAATATATATATATATATATATAATTTATTTTTTAAGTAATTACAAAATCTGTCGCGTGATGGCTTCTTGCTATGGTACACTGTGTGTTGGAATGAAGTCGGCTAGTTTGATGAGAGATAAATAGAGGGATACAGACAGAAAAACCTGGAGATGCTAGCTAAATAAATATATATTTTCCCTTCTTTGGAGAATAAACTGAATGAAGGTGACATGCGGTCCTCCTCTTGAATTCCTTTTAGTGAGCATCGACTAAAAGTCGGTTCCTGAAAAGTGCCTGTGTAGCTGGAAAAAGACCTGGGGGGGAGGGGATGGGGGAGGTTCTGGGGGTCCCGTCCGGACAGAGAAAAAAACCCAAAAAAAAACAAAAGCAGAACGCGGTGTCTGGTTTGTGCCTACATACTCGTACGTATATGCGTGCCTTGTTAGCAGCACGAGTCTGGTGTTCAACTTTGGCTGTAGCTTTTCACCGGTGACAGCGAGGGGCGGGACGACAAGAGGCTCTGCACACAGGCGCCTCTCGCCTTCCTCTCGGCCTCACCGGGGCTGGTCAGCTCTAGCAAGCAAAGTCCTCGAACACGCCGTGGTGTCCGCCGTGGTGGCGCTGAGGGTGGGGGTGGGGGTGGGGGTGGGGGTGAGGGAGGGGCTGAGGGTGTGGGTGGGGGAGGGGCACAGGGTGATGATGGTTGGGCAGGATGGTGTTGGCGTACGCCCCTTCCGGGTGATTCCTCGTCGTGTCGTTTGGCTCCTGTCGTGGCACGCGTGCACACACACACACACACACACACACGCACGCGCACACACACACACGCACACACACACACACACACACACACAAAGACATAAATAAACAAGAGCTAACAATGCACAATCACATAATATGATCATTTATTTTATAGGTCGCTCCGCCCCCTAAAGACTGCCTAGTTGCGTTTCCATTACAGTGTTTCACAAAATAAAAGTGATATTAAATAAATTTCGACAAAGTATAATTGCGATTTGCAGGTGTTTCCATAGAATGGTGTGAAAGGCATAAGGCGTAATTCTATTCCAGTGTGTGTGTGTGTGTGTGTGTGTGTGTGTGCGTGCGTGTGTGTGTGTGTGTGTGTGTGTGGCCTGCTAGAATCCTCTCCTAGAGTCTGAGCGCCGGAGCACCGCGACCCAAAAGTCTGCAGCTACATTTGGAACATTTATTTTAGCAGGAAGCCAAAGCTGCAATTTGCGTAAGGACTTAAGACCCTGTTGTCTACTTTATGTCTTGTTTGTTTTTTCTTGACATTAATTGTGCAATGCTGCTGCACTGGAGCATGTCATCAAGACTAAAGATGAGAAAATGGCACAAGCAACGACGGGACCTTTGAAACCTAAAACTCCCACCACACATTTTACGATGCGCAGGTGGTTTCAATTTAGTTCTTACTGGGAGGCTCCGCGCTTCCTCCGCGCTTCCTCTGCGGCTGCCGTTTACCAGGTGTCAATTGTCGACACGCCGGTGCTGAACTCTCGGCCTGCCAGCCCACTGTGAGGACGTTGTTACTGCGCTACTCGTGGCCACAAGCGGCCTTTGAAGGCGCACAATTTGCACGTGGTCGAGAAAACAAAAAAGAAATCCTTAAATTGTGTTGCGTACTGACTTTCAGCAGGAGGTGAATCAGCGAGGTGATGCTGTTGCGTCTAGAAACGCTGGAAGTGATGCAGCGCCGCGGCGGAATTAAGAGAAGGCCAGGTGACAAATCCAACTTTTGGATGTCGGCGCTTTAATACGCTGTTCTCGCTGATGTTCCGCTTGGTCTGCAGTCAGGGGGAAGAGATTGCTCTAAACGCCCCGTACGTACACGCTGCATATCAAGTTGCCGTTATTACATCAGGGGGCCCAGTTCCCGTTTATCTCAAATGCGTTTTCTGCAAATTGCGATTTAATTTTCCTCCACGCTGGATTTATTTATTTATCTATTTTGGGGTGGGGGGCACAAACTGTAAACCAATTTGACGTCGACGTCCGTATTGGAAAACCCTCGGCTGACTCGTTTAAACAAAGAAGAGTCTAAGACTGAAACGCAGCGGCGCTTAAATCTGATCATTCAGATACGAGCAGCTACACAATGGAGTTACGCAACCACGGCAGCCATCCAGCTCCGGGAGGGTTGGGGGTGGCGGTGGGAGAGCCGGGGAGGGGGAGGAGATGAGCTTCGCACGATGGTTAAGACTAATTAGGAACAATACGTTTTGCCATGACTGAGAAAGTCGAGAAATTAATTTGCTTTCCATATGAATTATTCCCTTGTAATTTGTGCTGTGGGGGGAAGCGGCCGACTCGGCTGTCACACTGAGTTCCGCTACCTTTGTTTTCATTTCCTCGAGACCCACAGTGGCGACGGTGCTGGTCGGCGGCTTGCTCTTCCTCTCCTCCTTCCGCGGCCTCAGCAGACGCTGTAGCCGGTGCTTGATCACCTGGTTTCACCCGTCGAACAGCAGCAGCAGCAGCAGCAGCAGTGGTGGCGGCGGCAACGGGGTAAAAGAGCAGAAGAAGTGAGGTAAGGAGACAAGAAAGGCGTCGGAGCGAGCGGGTCAGCCACTGTGACGTCTGCGTTAAAAGTCCGCCCCTTTGATTTTTGCCCTGATTTGAACGTGTCTGACGGCCAGCAGGTGGCCAGCAGGCGGGCAGGCAGGCGGTCCGGCTCCAGTCGTCAGGAGGGACCCAGCTGAGACATGAAGTGATCTTTTTTCAGCTGCACTGACCCGAGTGGAGACTCAGAGATTTTATCTCCAGTCTCGATATCAAAAGAAAGTCCGTGCATATACTACAAATACACACAATCTACCTCTCACCTTGTGTTTTTTTTTCTTCTCTGATTTACAGACATGCAAACTTTTGAAAAAAACAAAACAAAACCCACACAAGAACAGAAAACAATGGTATGTGAAGCCTAAATTAGCAATGAATGCGCTGCTGCCTTCAGCTGGTGTCAGCTGCGGTGCATCTCTCACTGCAGTCAGTCCAGCTGTTAATTGGTGCAAGTTTTCTCCCGGCTAGGCCCCGTCTCACACTGCGATGTGCGTGTGTGTGTGTGTGTGTGTGTGTGTGTCTGTGAGGATTGTGTACCTCATAGATGTAATCCAGTATCTCGAGCACCGTCAGGATGCTGGCGCCGATGAACAAACCCATCTGCCCGCCGATGTCGCCTGAGAAGAAGGCGGCACAAAGGGAGGTGAGCCGGGGCCGCTTTTGCGTTTGGTTTTAATGAAAGGACGGCGAGCGGAATGGCAAGTGAGTGCAGCCGCTAACAAAACACCTTTCATGCGGAGAGAGACTTAGTTAGTTCATTTATACCACCGGAAAACAGGGGGGCATTAAATCTCACCTAATAAACCTGCGACGTCGTAGGCTTTCTTCTGCTCGATTGTTTCGTAGTTCAGAGCCTCAAAGAAGATGTCGAGGACCAGGAAGTTGTCTCTGAAAACAGAACAAAGCAAGAAAGAAATCAACAGGGAGGATGGGGGCAAAAAAAAAAAAAAAAAAAAAAAATCTTTTTTTTTTTTTTTATTACAATTAGCTGAAAATCTTCAGATGGAAGACTTGAATCAGTATCTAAAAAAAGAAGACAAAAAGCAACCGTCCTAAATCACCTTTATTCACATTGTAAATTGCTGTGATGTCGCTTGTCAGGCCCGCGGCACTTTACACAGATCTAACAAGTGATTGGGAGATAATGAGGAGTTTCAGGGTTTAACCCAGAGGAGCAGAACGAGCGGCGACAGCGCGACTCGCTGGCGCCGCTCTCGTCGCTCCGCGTTCAGAGAGCCTGCCGGTGTTTTAGCTTCACGAGGCGTCAAGAGAAGCTCTTCTGTTTTTCACGAATATCATTACGAAGACGTGCTGCGCGGCGTTATACACTTTAAAAAAGTTTCAAGTTGCTGGAAGTTGCTGTTGTGTTCGCCACGCGTCGCAGTTTAAGACTCCGACAGGGTGGAAATGAGCAGCGTTAGTTAGCATGAGGTCCGCTCAAGAGGGTTTGTGTGGAACTCCTGGACAAACTTCAAGGATGTTTTTTTTTTCACGAGTTGCATGAGCGCAAGGCAGATATCTAACAAATCTGCTTGCTTATAATGAATAATAATCACAAATCGACCTCCTTATCATGAATAATAAGCAGGCAGAGGGTACCAGCAGAAAAGCTGCAGTCAAAATGAGGCCACTTGGAAAAAGTTTCTACCAGCGGTTTTCTATCTCACGGACCGAAACGTCTGAGTGCATTTCCACCGTTGGACCCACTTGAAGGAAATCTCACTTGTCCTCTACATGCCCTTCCACTTGCAGCAATAATGTAGAGAGCGAAGAGAGAGAGAGTGAGAACCTCGAGGCAAATCATGAACAGAACAGCTGATAGAAAACGGACGGACGGACGGATTTGTACTCCAGAATTCAGTTTGAAATGTCGTAATGTTTCCTCAGAATTCCGTTGGGGTTGCGTTTTACAAACGCGCCGTATTTCCAAAGAACAAACTGTCCATCTGCTCCACCATCTGCTCCACCATCCATCCATCCATCCATCCATCCATCCCGGCACTCTACACAGAAAGGCACTGCGGCTTTGAACCTGTGACCTTCATGCCTTGCACCCTTAACATTCAGCCAGGTATGTTTTTTACATTTGAATATATAACGTCATCTTTACTACTGAGCGACAGGTAGTCAGCGGAACCCAATCTTAAAGTGAAGCCCGCATGGAAAATACAATTAAGTTTTGTTTATATTTATGGGTGTTTATTAGCGACTACAAGCTAGAGGTCGTAGTTTACGGCCGCCCCACCCCACCACTTTTTTTTTTTTTTTTTTAATGGCGTGCTGCATCAGCGCTCGGGCAGGAACTCAGTCGTCGTACCTGATGTAGTCCTCGGACTTGTCGTACTTCCTGGAGAGATAGCGAGCCGAGCCCTTGCTGGGGATCTTGACCATGGAGAGCTCTTTACCGTAGCGGGTGAGATTACAGGGCGTCTCGCACGGACAGGTATCGGCCGTGTTCTTCTGTTGCTGCGCTGCAACACAATGGCAAAAAAAATGAAATAAAAAAAAGGGAGCCGTTTCGGCCTCGACTTTCTTGCCGGTCGCTCTCCCGTGGAAACATCATGGACACGTCCAGCAAGACTGCATCTGGAACAGACAACTAACAAAACACACACCAAGCAAATAGGGGGGCAAGGATGTGTGTTTCTCATGCAGTGTATTTGGACCATTTGGTGACAGTGGGGTGAACCTGGTATTGCAAAAATAGTTGCAGCTAAGGAGGAGTCTGGCTGTTTGGCCAATCACTCCACAGACGAGTCATCTAATGTGTGCAAGTGCAGCGCTGTGGGACGTCTGCATCGTTTGTGTAGAGAACAGCTGCACGCTACAGTCGCAAAAATAAAAGAAAAAGTTTGAGGAAGGTAAACGAGCAGTAAGAACAGCTGCTTGTTGAGGCCAACAGCAAACTGCACATTCTGCAGATTTCTGTCATCCTACAGCTTCTTTACTCTTAAAACACTGCCTCTCTCTCACTGCGCCTGGCTATGATTGATAATCACAATAACCTTGAATTACACTGATAATCCACCGTTGAATGTTTCCGAACCCAAAACTCAATGATTGTGTTCACACAGAACACGCGTGCAAAAATAGTTTCCATGTTGACTGTACACTACAGTACAGTCAGAGTCATCACTCTAAAACAACACAGTGCACTGCAGTGTAGCTTTATTTCTAAACATTGCATTCATTCAACCCAAGCATGAAAAAAATGCAGGGCCTCGGGAACGCCGTGTGCATCACTATTTTTCATACACAGGCCATCGTTTAGGTAAGATTATTGGAATGCAGCCACACGGCGGCCCTTCATCTTTGTCTCACGCGGCGGCAAAAGACACATGACTAATTTTCTAATTTATTACCTTCCATGGAGGACGTATTTATTCACCCCCCCTTTGACTAAAGAATAGCACTCGCTCGAATGTGGCCCATTCTTGTCAGATATATCTCAAATATCTCATATATATTTCATCCAGCCGCAATGTAAATGAGGTTCAAACTCAACAAAAGAGGGAGATGATTAAATTTCCGGCATATTTGGCTGTGGGCGGAGGATTGTTCTTTCTGTATGGATCTTTCTTGGGGCAGCACCTTGTAGGAGGGGAGGGTGGGGGTTGGGTGGGTAGCAAGAGCCAAAGGTGTGTGTGCTTGTGTCCTTCCTCACGTCTGCAGGACCGGACTGTCCGTCTGATAGTGACGGTGCCACAATGGAGGCGGCGCAGCAGCAAAGAGACTAAAAAGGCAGTGGGGGAAAAGCCATTTGGACATATCAAGTCCACCTCCAGGTATTTGCATTACAGAAAAAGAATCCTTATCATATTTACTGATTGCGTTTCCATTTCCCTTCAGGGGTGGTGGTGGTGGTGGTGGTGGGGTGACGGGGGGCTTTTGTAATGAGAAAAGAAATGAAGCGGGATTGTTTCTTACCGAGCGCTTTGTCCACACAGTTGATTTTACTGGGAGGGCAGATATCAGCGGTTCCTGGGGAAGAGGAGGAGGAGGAGGGAAGGCGGAGAACAGAAAATGAGTCTGATCAATCAGAAACAAAATGATCGCTGACCTGTGTCCGCGCACAAAAATAACACTGCAACGCCTTATTGTTCATCTCCCAAATGAAGGCGGGCAGGACGAGGACGAGGAGCAGCAGCAGCAGCAGCAGCGTCTGGGGCCCGACCCGCACGTCTCGCCTCCACTGCATGGAGAAATGGAGCGTGCAACCCACTTCCACCCCGCAGGGCATATTTAGAGAGTCTTTAAAAAACAATCAATAACACACGTATTGCTCATGCAGGTCATTAATGGCAGGTATTCATCAGGAGCACAATTAACTGGCAAAGTGGTGTCTGTTAGCAACGCGTTTCTGCCTTTAATGATTTTTTTTGTGCTTTTTTTGTGTCGGTTTGTTTCTTTCTACAGTCGCCCAGAGAGACTCGATGAACGGAAAACCTCTGGAAGCACAACAACAACAACAATAATAATAATAATTATAATCATAGGGATAATAAACCCAACATGTGATCGAGTGCATGCATCCTTGATGATAAGAAAATATGTGTGAAACATCAGAAAACACACACAGCAGTTGCGGAGCGGAGGCAAATGGAAAAAGATGCCATTAAAAAAAGTCTTGTCTTGGAAAATGTCAAATTAGCTGTACATAATTTAATGACACGTGTACATTACACACATTAACATCTGAGGATCCAACGTGTCTTCTCTCTTTCTCTGTTTTTCAGTCTCCACATACTTTTCTCGATAAGGTGCGGCAATTTGGCGCCAAATAAATCATCTTTAAATATGAATAATTGAGCGAGAACCCATCGTGCATATTTCATTTGTCTATCTGGAGTGAAGGCCATCGCTGTGAAGCGCCTGCGCCTGCTGTCCGCAGCTCAGTCTTTGGTGTGGTCATCCAAATACGGAAATAGGCCAAAATACTGAAATATTCATCTTGGACCGAGTAATCCAGGAAAACACAGTTTTGCTTCTTCAGCGGCAGTTTAGGAGGCCTGAAGAAAAAGGATGAAACACTTTACAGGTGGATTTCTAAATATAACGCGCCAAAATTTTAGCCTTTTTTTCATAAAACTGTCAGTGAAAGGAGGTGAACGCGAAACACACACACACACACACACACACACACACACACACACAGTCAGTACTCAGTGTGCATATAGTCCATATAATAAGTTAAAAAATATTTTCAAATTTAAATTTGACAATAAAAATGTTTTTAAATAATTAGTGCAGTCCATTGAAGATTGAAAACAGCTGCAGACACTTGTACTTTTTGCTGATATGCACTTAGCAGCGTGTGCAACATTAGCTGTCAGTGCTTGAGTGTCTGCAGAGCCACTGTGACTGTGATTTGTGTAAAAAACAACAACAACAACAACTACAAAAAAAACAACAGAGCTTCGGCGTGATTTCAGAAGTTCTTTGTCGTCACGTTATTTCCCTCTTCAGCCAACTTCCAGCCAATGATCCCCTTGAACGTTACAATGTACATTTTTGAAGTGGCTTTGGAAGAAAGTTGTTTCCTTGAAACCGTGACGAGATAAGTTTGCTGGCAGGACAGGAGGGACCACGGCTAGCCCGGGTTCCAGGAGAGCCACTTAAAGTTTCACACCTTCCTTTTACTTGCGTGTTTCATTCGACACAATTCCACTATTTCCGGCGGAGGTGCGAGCGCTGCCTTCGCTCCTCTCCACGGCTGAGAGGTGACACAGACACTCAGGTTCCCTCCTCCCCTGCGCATGCGATGAGGCCAGATAAATGCGAGGCTTAATAAAAAGCAGGATGTCAACAGCGGCGGTGGCGGTCGTCGCCTAATCACGAGCCGGTATTAACACAATGTGCGAGGCGCGACCCGTGGCCCCGCCGAGCGCGCAGGCTAATTAGAAACGTGTCCTGATGGCCGCCGGGCCAGATCAAATGATTAGCGGCGGATTGCACCGCAGATGTGCGAGCCTCCTCCACTGGCTGCCGAGGCCTGAGAGAGAAAGCCAGAAAGGTGCGAGTGAGGATCGTGACATGGTAAGAAGAGCATTTTCTTTTCTTTTCTTTTTTTTTTTTTTTAATTCATCCATAAAGCTGCGAGGTGAAATTCCTCTTTGTCAAAACTCTGCAACGTAACGCAGATTGAAGTGGGCTTCAAAACAGCAAATTTATCATAAAAAGTGGAAAACGCATATAAAGCGCCCATCACCCTGCTGTGTTTTTTTTCGCGCTGATTAAATCCCTCACGTTTGTCAGCCGAGCCGCACAAAGCTTCAAATGTCAGCCGTGTTGTGTAAAAATGCAAATGAGGGCGACTGCCAAACACCGCCGCTGCCCGTTTCTCTTCTTGACCGCTCGTTAGACTGGCTGGCGTTGGGTGAGTCATCTTCCTGCGACTCGGGCCCCGATGACGCACAAGCCCAATGTTCCGAAGCATTGAATTTTCTGCGTCCATCAGACCCAACATCATCAGAAATAACTCAGGTGCAGAGGAAACAAGCAAATGGTGGAATAAAGGGAGACAGGAAGAGGAGAGAATTGTGTATTTGTCTGTTCACTGCACAAAGATTTATCACTAAAATTTTAAAATGTTAAAATATATGTGTATGTATATATATATATACATATGTATATTTGTATATACTCACACATATGTATGTATATATGTATACTATATTTGAAGTGCATTAACAAATGTAAAATGTTTGTCCTGAGTCCTAACATCTTGTTCCTGGTATTTACCTTTCACTAGGCTTTATGCAGCATTATTTACAGCCTGCAAGTGTTCTGACAATGTGTACTGAGGTAGTGATAACAACGTTGTTGTTTATCTGTCATCTGTCATGAAATCTTCATCGATCATAAAATCTTCATCTATCATTAACTCCATTAAACAGACGAGCGACCAAGGCTGGTTCAGAAGGGGAAAAACTGTTTGACTGGATCGCAAAAATTTCAGCAAAAAAAGTGACTGCAGCGGAATTTGGCGTAATTGGGCCGAGAGCCCGCGGCGCCGGCGAAGAGTGGCAAACATCAAGCATGAAGGTCGGCTGAGTGGCAGAGCAAATTGTATCAGCGTTTGGATAATTCAAGTGGGTCAAAAATAATGAACAGCATGAAAAACAGCGGGCAGGTGTCTCACTCATCCACCAGAAACCATCAGTTGGAAAAGGGAGGAAATGTTGTCGTGCACATCGAATCGGATTTTATCCCGGCCCCTTTCTGAGTGGCCTCACAGGTGTGAGGGCCTTGCAGAACACCTCTATGTTCTCTGTGTTTGTGTGTGTGTGCGAACGCTTGCATTATTCCGCCGCTCCCACCCCTCCCCCCCCAAACCGCCGGGCTCGGTTCCGACCCGAGGTTGCGAACTCACCGGGCATGTGCACCATGCGGCAGTTGCACAGTCGCAGCACCTGGTTGGTCTCGCAGAGCAGGCGGCAGGCGCTGATGCTGTACGTGTCGTAGCCGGGGAACTTCTCCTTGCTGGTGGAGCGGCAGTTCCCCCAGGGCTGGGGCAGGTAGGTCAGCTAAACACAGGGGTTTGTTAGAGCCCGGGTTGGAGCCCAGTGGAGACGGGGGGTAGGGAGAGGGCAGGGAGAGAGGGGGAGGCAGGCGGTGGAGGTGTAATTGTGGAAGGTGGAGATGAAGAGGACCTACCCTCTGCTCCTGACAGGAAACAAAGGTCTGGAAGCCCGGAGAGACGCCGAAGCCCAGCTGGTGGATGTAGGGCGGCTCGTCCTGACTGTGGATCTGGACTCGGATGCCGGCCTCCAGGGACGTCTCGTCTTCAGGATGAAACGGTGCGCGGAGCAGCGGGGGAGCGTTGTTGGTAGCGGGGGAGGGAGGGGTAAGAACAAGAGAATTTCAGAAAACGCCGCTCCGTCATCCGTCAGCGTGGGCTCACTTTGAGGCTGACGGCGAGGAGCCGTGTTTCCGTCACGTTTGAAGCAGAAGGCCGGCGTGGAGGATCGATATCACGCAACCGCTGTTACGCAAGCACAACGGCCGAGTGTTTGTTTTTTTTTTTTTATTCTATTGATGGTTTCTTATGATAACTACTTATTATTTGCTACCTCTGACAGAACTTTACAGGCGCTCATTGGTGAGACAAGCCTGCCATCCCCTGCACCACTCCTTCACGCTGCTGCCATCAGGCAAACGATACAGAACAATAACAATAACAACAACAGAGCAATAACTGCTCTGAATAGCAAAAAATAATCTGCACTCTTTTATCTGTGTGAATGTGTTTGAGTGTATTTTTTTTTAATATGTAAAGCTGTGTCAAAGACAAATTTCTGTTTTTTTTGTTTTTTTTTAACTGAAAAACAGACAATAACGTTTATCTATCTATCTATCTATCTATCTATCTATCTATCTATCATCCATCCATCTATCTAACCATCTATTTATCTATCTATCTATCTATCTATCTAACCATCTATCTATCTATCTATCTATCTATCTATTTATCTATCTAACCATCTATCTATCTATCTATCTATCTATCTAACCATCTATCTATCTATCTATCTATCTATCTATCTATCTATCTATCTATCTAACCATCTATCTATCTGTCTATCTATCTATCTGTCTATCTATCTATCTATCTATCTATCTATCTATCTATCTATCTGTTGTTTCCCATATCTCCGTACAACAGAATACTGGATAATGATCTCGAGAAATGTGGAGCACTCGCTGTCAGCAGCAAGGCAGCGATCAGGAACGATGGGGTCACCTGAACCTGCCGCCAGGGATCCAAGGTCTGCACTTGGTGCTGGATGACTGTCACATGGAAACAATTTTTCCATTCTTATTAAGAAAATGAAACGAAGTAAATGAATACAGTAGTTACCGCAAAGAAAACGTAACATTAAAGTAAAGAAGTGAAAATAATTGCACGGCTGCCGGGGGGCTTCTGACCGTGCAGTACAGGAGAATCCTTCTCCAAATCACATCATAAGTGTGAGCGGTAATGGAAAAAAAGAATGCATTATTTGCTGTACATGGCCCCCGAGAAGCAGACACATGTTGTATTTATTCCCAGATAAGGCCCGGGCAGTATCTCGGCACTGTAGCGTGGGATTACATTACGTCGGACAAATAGTTTGCAGGCTTACTTGTCTCCCTCCAGATTGGCAGATACTCGTCCTGCTGGATATCCAACATGATCTCCAGCCCGTTCCCCATTCCGCCCTGCTTGGTTTTTCTGGAGGTGGTCTTGTTACCATTAAAGGTGTAGCATTTCCCATATCTGGTGTAAACCTGGAAGAGAACGCATTGGTATCGTGACCATCAGAATAAACATGACAGTCCGTCGGCTGGATGTGGTAGGGAGCATTGGGGGGTCGCGGATAAATGAATAAAATAAACACGCTGTGTGTTGTTCCCGGGCAAAGAACTGATTTTTCTACCCAGCAAAACCCTTGGAAGGCGTCTCCAGGCTCGGTCCCCCATGGACTCTGATAAGCCGCATTTGAATGAGCTCCCAACACTCACCGCACAGCCTCTATGCTGCGCAGCGGAAAAAAGAAAACGTTACAAGCAACCCATAGAAATACCGAGTGGAATTGGAATAATGGACGCTTTAATCTTCCTTCAGAAGATAACAAAAGACAATAAGAAAAGGGTCTCTGCTCTGAATGAGCTATCACGTCGCCATCTAACAGGGGGAGTCGTCTCGGCGGACGCTGCATCATCCCGCCGTATTCTTCTCGTCTAAAGTGGCGCGCTGACAAAAGTCGCTCCTCTTGTGATAGTTGTGAAAAGGCCGAGACGTGATGTATGTAAACAGAAGGGTCCTCGGGGATACCGCGGGAAAATAAAGAAAACCCTGCTGTAAAAAGGAAGGGAATCGGCAGTCGCTCCCAAAGTGACAAAAGGAAGATTAACATGACAAATTAATACATTTGCACGAGAGCTAAATTTTGATTCAGCTGTAGAAAAAAAAAACAAAAAAACTAGCCCAGCGAAATGTGTCTTTTCAATTATCCAACCAACAGTCGTTTATTTGAAACCCAGAGCAGCGATAACGGCGGTCATAAGTGAGCAGTCATGGGTGCGGGAAGAACACTGAGCTTTGGAGCCCATTTGACATATTGCCCAAACTATGCAATTAGAAACATCAACAGATGCACACAGGACTAAACAAATTGTTTTTCATTTAGCTCGTGTTGTCCAGGCGGGGAGACAGAGACGAGGTCTTGGCTGCTGCAGCTGTAGAGAGTGAAAGTGTTCCATCTAGATGATCCAGTTGAAGCGTTGATGTACAGATGAGCTAATGTTGCGTTTACAAGCTAACTCTACACCTGCACACTCAAACTGCTTTGGTGCGTCAACATCTCTGGGGTGGGTGGTGATATATTTATGGGGTTGGGAAGTCAGCATCCGGCCTGTTGTGTCCACGATCAGCGAGTGGGAGACTAGACAGACTAGGAATATATCACTAAATGACATCAGGCAGGCAAGAGAGTAAAACTGTCTGTCTCAACTGCTCTTTCTCTTCCATTTTGCCCATTTACAAGATTCTCATCATTATTCTCCCTCTTAAATCTAAAAACCTGGCGTGTGGCAAAACCAGCATGAAGGCCAGGAATCCACTGTCCGAAACAGTGAAATATGATATGTGAAGCAAAATCATGGGAGAATGCAGGTGAGTTATGAGAGAAATGCTATTTCAATTCTGGACTGACACTGTGACAACCTGCTGCTGCTGTTGTTGATTAGCAAGATCAATGCCCTGCATTTCAGGGATTCCACTTTATTTCCCTCTTTAAAATGTATATTTCTTTCAGTATGTCCTGATCATTATCTTGTTTTTGTGTCTGCTGTAAAAAAAACAAAAAACTAATTGCAAATAAGAAACATAATGAATAGAGCAGAATTCAGTTGCAAAGCAGCTGTGAGATGAAATTAATTTGTTCTCTGTTTACACTGTTTACAAATTCAACTTCTGAATTGATTTGCTTGCAATTATTCAATAATTTTATCATGTTGGATAAAATGTTTTCACACGTTGCCTCAAGTCTAATTTGCTTGGTGCCGTGTGACAATTGAGGAGGATCATGTAAACCTTAATAGAGAAGGAAACTTAAAAAAAAGCAAAGTAGGTGAAAAATTAATCATCTTTCTGGGTAATTCCAAAGTGGATAATGTCTGCTGGTGACAGTTAGCGTGTCAGAGTTAAAGTGGCTGGCTGTAAAAAAAAAAAAAAAAGGGTAAGAAGGGATTAAAAAAAGAAAAACGACAGACACTTTGTGAAAGTTACGGCCAGCTCGGAGGGAAGAGGGCTTTAGGGAACGGAACACTGATGAGTTCGGGCAGCTGCAGCAGCAGTTACGTGTCCCACAGCTGCAGCTGCCAAACCCAAGGACGACGCCTCCTCCTGGTGTGTGTGTCTGTGTGTGTGTGGGTGTTTGTGTGTGTGTGTTGATGTGCGACGCATTCGACTCAAACACGTCTCTCCGCGCACGGGCCACAATAAACATATACATCAAGCGCAGGGTTCACTTAGCAAACAACATCCCAATGAAAAGCATTACAGCCGAGGAAATGGAGAGGTGGGCGAGGTCAACCGGTGGAGAGGCCGCAGAGTGAGAGAGAGAGAAGGAACGGCAAACAACACGCGGCAGACGTGTCATTAGAGCGGAGCGGCATCTCGCACAGAGAACACCGACGTCTGTTTCCCCCGACTTTGATATGGGCTTGATCCGCCTAATGAGAGCTGTGATGTCTAAATGAGGGACACTGGTGGAACAACACAAGCTCTCATTTACCGACCGCGGGGTGTATCCGCATCCGAGATGATTGCGGCGGGCGAATCAAAGGCGAGGCGCCGGCTGAGGTTGAGGCGAGCGGTTTTCCCCGGTCGGTGGGCAAATTCAACATGCCCACAACAGTGATTATGGTCAAGAAAGAGGAGGGTCATTCTCAACGAGCGGCTTCGCTGCTTGTGTTTTCATGCAATAAGAGCAATAACAAGCCGGGCCTTTGATCTACATGAGGCGCATGTGTTTGTTGGGATGGAGGGAGGGCGTGTCTCTCGATGCCAGTGAATAGCAGCCCTCAAAGTGAGTCGGTGGAGAGCTCGGGGAGGGTTTGGGGAGTCGGGGCAAGGATCTACGCAATTGTAAATTACAGTTTGTCTCGGACAGTGTTTCTCAACTAGTGGGTCGGGGAACTGTTTAGATTGGGTTGCGGCTTCGTGGGCACTTTGCCTTTTTTTTCTTTTAAAAAAAGGGATTTTACCAGATATATATTTATAGAGAAAATTTGGGGCATTTATTTTTGCAGGACACACAATTCATCCTGAGCCCAGGGTCTCGGGGCTCTGCTGGAGCCTCTCCCAGCTGTCATAGGGCGAAGGCAGGGTGACACCCTGGACAAGTCGGCAGTTCATCGCAGGGCCACATAGGGACAAACAACCATTGGCACTCACATACACACCTACGGACAATTTAGAGTTCCCAATTCACCACATGCATGTTTTTGGACCGTGGGAGGAAGCCGGAGAACCCGCAGAAAACCCACACAGATACAGGGTGGTCCCAGGCCCGGAATCAAACCCACGACCTTCTTGTCATGAGGCAGCGTCGCTAACCACTGTGTCACCGTGTCACCCAATTCAATTCAACAATTTCAATAATTTATTTACTTGACATGATAGAAATGGGGCTAGCGATTTTATTTTTGTGTAAAAAATTTGGGCGCTGTGGAATAAATTGGGTTGTGACTTCATGATAAGGAAAAAAATGTGGGTCCTGAGACTGCACCAGCTGAGAACCGCTGGTCTAGGAGTTTCTGCTACTTGCAAATTCCAGCATTTATCCATCCAGTGTGATGATTGTTGCCCAAGGGGAGGGGTATGTGGGAGGCCGGTGGGGAGGAGGGGGGAGGCGAGGGTAGTGGTGGGAGGGATTGTGTGGCTGAAGCGTGACTTTTGACTGACATGTGCTATTAGGCTGAAATGGTTTAATCTCTTCCCGGCTGGGTGAGATGGAGCTAGTCGAGGAGGTGCGCTGCACTTTATCATTGATCCTCCTTCCCCCGCTCATTGACACACTTAAGCCTTGGCAGGCGGACTTTATCTGATGATGAGCAGGCAACAGAGGGAAGGGAGGATTTCTGCTTTAGAAACGCTCCAACCCCCCCCAAAAACCCCCGCCCCGACCGAGTGCCTTAGTTTTCCACTCGGAAACTTTCGGGGCTCTGCAGGACGCCGACGTCTTCACAAATGATGTCCCCGGAGAGCGCGGAAAAGTTTTCTCCATCGTCTCACCCAGGAAATGGTTACTGGCAGAGTTTCCGCCCATTTATTTATCCGCCGCCGCCACTCCTCTCTTCCTGCATCTACCACTTGATTGATGGAGCATTTTTCTCTTGTTACAAGTTGCACCAAATTTAGCAAAAGGTAACGGGCTGACTTGGGCAATTCCCAAGTGGGAACTTGGCGCCGCCGTTGACAAGCTGAAACAGAGCAGCGGCGGCGGCGGCGGCAGCGTGGCACCACGAACCGAATGAAAAGGCGTTTTGTTCTCCGCCGAGTCGCTCAAGTTGTTTACAAGAGCTAATTCCTGCAGCACTTAAAGAGGTATTGTTGGCTTAGTTGTCATGCGGATGTCAGAATCCTCGACACTGACGGATGTAAACATGTGCGTGGGTTCTCTGTCGCAAACTTCTGATGGTTCAGAGCGAGATCATGGAGAGCGGAACCTGCTTTGGAGATCGGGTTTGTTTTCACGTTCACGTTCGCGTTGTGAGCTGCACCAGAGATAAATGATCACCACGCTGAGGTTAAAGTGTGTAATTACTGAGAACGGTCGTTAGATTTAATCTGTTTAATAGAATCCAAGTCGAGCGATGTTGGTACCTTAACAAGAAGGAGAAGAACAAATAGAAACACTGAGTTCGTTGGATGAGAGGCTGTGGAGCTCTCTGCAAAAATCCTCACCTGCGGCAGAAAAACAAAGTTGTTGTTTTTTTTCTTCCTTGCCTGGTTTTACCTGCAGCAGAAAAGCTAATGGAGTTGAACTAATATGTTTCCGACAACCTTTTGAAAGTTATTGGCTGAAGAAGAGCACATCATTTATTCACCCTGGATTCTGTTCTGATGGACACGCACAAACTCCCTGCATAATTTTCCTCAGTTGGGTCAGAAACAGGATTGTCAATGCGTCACCGTTGTCATGACACTGGATCTGGTGTGAGTGCAGGCTTACAATGTAAAGCTGTTAAAGGCAAGGCAGCTTTATTCATCTGTTAAAGAGGTCGGGCTCTCATTTAGCATTTAAAGGCCAATTTACACTGAGCGCTGCAATTTTTTTTTTATACATAAGTCCTTGTTCATACTGTCTCTCCATGCTAAATACATGAAGAACCCCCACCCCCACCACCCTCACACACACACTGTTGCACAGAAGTTAAAAGCCCCGGCGGAGTGAGTGGACCTTTACACATCCTGCTCATGACTGGTCTGACAATCCCACTGCGCGTTTCCTTTTATGTAACCTGCAGGAGTCGCCGCCTCGTTGGAGGGCAGCTGCTGGGCACCAATTGGGACGCTTGATTAAGGGGAGGGGGATTTAAATCCATTTACAGTAGGTGGCACAATATGTCAAAGCACTGATTGGTGGTTAAAACCATTTAGGCTGGCTCCCACCGCTTGTATTTGTGAGCGTTGTCATGACAAGCTCTCAGCTGGAGGACTGGAGCAGCTTTTCGTCAAGAGTTTTCTGTGTTGCAGTGGAAAATAACAGCAAGTGTCCAAATGTTTTCAGCCGATCAGTGATTTATAAAAATGGACATGATGGTCCATCTGAGTTTCCAGTTCCCAGCTTCACTGTGTGAGCAAATAAATGCAATTTGTCTTATGTGACAAATGTTTAAAAAGACCAGCAAAAGGAAAGCATGGAATTATAGCATGATAACAATAAAGGGATGTTGGTGGTGGTGGTGGGGGGTTGGGCGTGGGGGTGCTGTCAGCCACTTGGATCTTGATTTGCACGGACACACACGCAGAACACGCAGTTTGTAATTTAAGGCCCAAATGTGCCAGCGAAACTCCCGCAACAAATAAATAAATCAGCACTGCCATGACAATGCATAAATCCTGCATAATGCATCAGTGAGAGTGTCATCGCTTCTCCAGAACTGAACTGGAGGACAAAGAGGACAGAGTGTGACAGAGGACAGTGCAGAGGGAGGCGCCTCCACTCTGCAGGCGACATAGTCGCAGGCAACCAGACAAAAGCAAGAAGGTTGAAACAAAAAGGCTGAGAAGTTTTATTCCTACAACTTCTAAACGCAGACCAGAAAACGTCCACACCTATAGAAAAAAAAAAAAATTTTTAAACTACATTTTCAAAGAGAAACCTTTGAGGTCATGGTGCAGCTCTTCCATTTATCCTTGCGCTTTGTACCAAAAAACCTGAACCACAAGCTTTGCTTTCTAAAGTTTCTATATTTATTACCAAACAACAACATCACCTATTAAAAAAAATCCTGGGGAGACCAGCGCAGTTCAGAATAGCTACAACTCCATTCACGCAGCTTGAAGTCCGAGTATGTGTGCGATTTTGAAATTTCTGCCCTCAATGTCAACCCCCCCGTTTCTGATGTCAGTGTAAAAACACGAAACCTTGAGCAAATGCACATTCGGTGCTGCTGCAGCCACGACATTGCGTCATCTAGTATCTAAATATTTCTCCAGCAGAGAGTGCAATCTGTGTCGTGTCACAACCTCAGGATCTCAGGATATATTCAGGAAAAAAGAGAGCATTTTGGGTAGACAAAGAAGAATTTCAGCCATGGAAACCGGAATTGGGTTTGAAAACCCAGAACAGCATTCAGCACCAGTTGTTCTTCTACGGGTCCCAACCTTCAAGGTCGAGGTCTCGATGGCAGCCCCGTGGAGCCATTTAAGTGAGATAAACACTCTCAGCGCTCTGCAGGCAGTCATGGCAGTCGCTCGTGAAATAAACACCGCTCATAATGAGCCGTCGTTCTGATTAATTAAAGCGGGGCAGGAAAAAAAGGTGCACGTCACATCAGCCCAGTGTGGCCTCAAATACAAAGGCAGGCTTTTCACGCTCTCCCGTTTTTCTTTTTTTTTTTTTTTTAAAACAACTTGTCTTTACACTCATTTGACTAAATTCCACGCATCTGAAACACAGACCTCTGACAGCTACCTGCGGGGCCTTTGCTTCAGTGATTAGTGTGGGAGTTCTGACTCATCGCTTCTCCTCCTTTGCAGCACCGGCTCTCTGGTTTCCTCCGACGGAGCGTCACAAATAAGTGGGGCACCAAAGTCAGAACAGTGCACTCAGCAAACCTCTCGCTTTTCAAATGTTAGTATTCCTATTTTTTCCCACCCCCCCACCATATACCCTCCCGGCGCTGCAATTCCCTGTGCATCAGAGCATACTCGGCTAATGGTGCAGAGAGAGATGCTCTTGAAAAACAGGTTTGGAAATGGACAGGCTCCCCTGCCCAATTCAGCCACTCACAAATAGAATGGCCCACTCGTTCTGCACTCAGAGATGTGAAAGCTTCCTTTGAGGACAGCCCGGGCTAAAAACAACTAACAAACAACAACAAAAAAAAAAAAAAAAAAAAAAAATCACAGTCACGGGCCTGTATGGCTGCTTCTAAATGAAGAAACTGTCATAATGCAGGTAATTCATTTAGAGAACCGTGAATCTCCAATTTCCCTCTGCCTGTAGTTGTGATGAATCACTTCCTTCATCCAGCCGGGCTGGTTAGTGCTTCAGACCAGTTAACGGTATGGAGAAGGAGCTGTGATTGTGCTCTGGGTGGCCATGTACTATGGCACCTCATATAATCCACCTGTTCTGTGATTTTCACGTTTCGCCGTCATTAGCCCCGATCTCAATCTCAAGAGCTGATCTAAATAAAAAAAATAAATAAATAAAAAAAAGATGTTGCCATGTTTAAAGAGCTCTGTCAACACTCGGAACAGCGTGAACAACCAGACGCTTCAGGCAAAAAAACCCCAAAAAACAAAAAAAAATTATATTATTTTGCCCTTTGGTGGGTTGGGAGCAATTTCAGGGCTGTTTCAGGCCCAGCCGTCAGCCTGAGATCATGTCTCAGAAGAGGGAAGTACGGCACAGTCATCGTCAACAGACGGGCTAAAGGGGCTCCAAAGATAGCAGCGGAACATATTGTCTGGTTCACATAAGCCAAGTGCGCTTTACTTTTCCGCTTCACCTCACTTCGCCCACGTTTCCGATCAGTTATTCTGCGCGTGCGAACACTGATACGGCCGAGGTAACAGTCGCCTGGGGCGCCGCGCGGCCAAAACGGCGTCGCCTTGGGCGTTTGTCTAACTGTCAACTCTGTTTTTCCGCAGTCATTAAGATGTTTCGGCTTTAATTAAAGTACCCCCCGTCATTAACACAGGATTTCATTTCTTGAGCTCCCAATCCCACACTTGCCTCTCTCCGGCTCTGGCACTGCGTCCAAAAACACAAACACTCCCACACCCGAGTGCCACCGGAAAAGAAGCGGCGCCGCAGCTCCTTGGCCAGAGTGTTTATTTAGTATTCATCATAACCCAGACACCTGCACGCTTGTTTTTCTTTTCCAGGGAGCTCTGGGGAAACGCTATCAGTTGGGCTGGAGCCACGTGCGCGGGTTGATGAAAGTAGGGAGGGATCTTCTATCTCTTGACATTAATCATCGGTATAAAATATTGTGTCCCCCCCCAGGGCCGCGAGAGACACGCGGATGCAAATGAACGTTGACGGGTGGCTCTTGTCATCCTGCGGAAAAAGTTGATGTCACAACGGTGCACACGTAACCTATGCAAATACCGATCAGGTAACCTGATAGTTGTGTGCATCCCAGTGCGACAGGAGGGGCACTGGGACTCGCAGCCATGTGCAACACTTGGTTTATTCACAAGATGGTGCAATAAGTTCACATACGCGGCCAGTTCCTGACCTCCCAAAATCCTTTTTGCTTTGGGGAATGTGAGAGTCGTAGATGACGACCTTCCAGCAGAGCGGCACAGTGCTGCGCAGGGACCCGTCTCTCGCTGGCAACGTGGATTCATTCAGTAGCCAAATCTGACTGGCTTTTAAAACCCAAGGAAGTCTGAGCAGAAAGCGACTTTCACACCAAAAACCTAAACAGGGCAATTTTAATTTGGTCCCTAATCAAAGCTTCCCCTCCGTTAGAGAGCGAGATAAATGCAGCAATGGGACAAAGGAGCCAGACGAAAGGGAATTGACATCCTCGGACGGACTCTGTCCTTGAATGATTCTGATCAGAGGACAGATGATGAAAATGAAGAAATGGGACTGAATGGCCATAATTTGGCTGGATTTATCTGCAGGAGGTTGATGGAGTTGTGATGATTAATTTGCTGATTTCCAGTCGTGGTTTTGACGGCATAAGAAACTCCCCCCCCCCGTGTCGGCTGTGCTGGAAGTCTGTTTCATCGGCCCCAGCGCACACAAGAAATCCCCTCAGCGCTGTCTTACACTCCAGAAACCTGCTTGGGATCTCAGCTACGAACAAGACATTTGCACAGTGACACATGACTTCTTCTCTCGACGCTCCGGTGGTTCTCTTAAGAGTTAGTCCTCCTGTCTCTCTCTCTCCCCCTCACCCTCTCTCCCACACTAAGTCGGCTCATCCATCACAGTCCCAGCAACTCCTGCCATTCGCCGCCAATGGAGGTCGATAAAGATTATAGATGATTTGATTCTCAGTTAATACCAGTTATTAAGAGTGAAAGCAGAGGAGCAGCGTAATCCCTGTCTGCACATCAAAGACTGGCGAGATGTCTGGCCTGCCATTAGCCCAGTGGCTGGACGCCACCCGTCCAGATGTTTGGCATGTGGACCCCGGGGCTGCCAAATGGGAATCGTGAGAGTGCGGGGATGGTTTCCACCAAGCATGAGAAGCTCCCGAACTTCAAGGACAGAATTTAAAAAAAAAAGAACTTCAAAAAGACTTCACAGATCTGCTGTATATTCAGAATTTGCAATGCAGACCACGTCGAGGTTTTACATAGCAATTATTTTTACAATCGATTAATTGGTGGATTCTTTTTTGATGAATCAAGTCACAAAATTAAAAAAAACATTTTTTATTTCTAACATTTATTGAAAATCGAAACTCACGGTGCAAATTCACAGTGCAAAACATTGTCATTGTTGCTGCCCCTGTGTTTCACAACTCAGTTTTTTTTAAGATCAAGTTGCCACCTTGCAGGTCTGGGCGGGTCTCACAAACCCATCAGGGGTCGATGGCGCAGCTGCGACGCTCATGAATCGGAATTTTTCACCAACATTCTGCATCAGATACACCACCGCGCCATTCGAGGGAGTCGGGTTCGGTCACGGCAACCTCGGGCCCGCCGCCCGGCCTCTCCGACTGTCACTTCAATAACCTGCCGGTAATAAGGCCTCAAAATATTGGAAGGCTTCCTGTGGTCGCAGCCCCGACTGTCTGTGCGCATTTAATCTCCTCGAGGTTACTTACACTGAAGTTGTTTTGCTATTATTATTTACGGCCAGAGCTGCCCAGCGCGTCGCTGCACGCTCGACTGAGCTCCTCGCCGAGGTCATCTGTGTGACCCGTCGCTGGGACACACTACTCAGTGTCACAGTTATGACACAAAGGTCAACAGCTACACTCGGTCCAAAGAAAAGCGATGAAATGGCCTCACTGAGTGGAAAACGTCACAAATCAAGAAAAAAAAACATGCGCTGGCTTGTGTTTATCCTACATTATAACGAGACAGTAAAAATTTGAATTGAATTCCATTTTTTTGTCGGAGAGAGTCAGAGGAAAACTTAATCATGAAGGCAAAGTGCAGACCGGAAACTGCGACCTGGAGGAGACTGTCAAGCAAAAGACAATTCAAGACGCCGGGGGCGGGTGGGGGGTTTCACAAGGAGCACTGTGGTGACCGCTGAGCTCAGACGTATCCAGGAGATGAGCTGGAAGTGTTTCATTCCCAGCTCAAGCTGCTCCGTGAGCAGCGACACTAGACTCACTTGGGGAAAGAGAATAAAGAACTGGACGGAGAGGTTCCAAAGTCTTCGTTCCAGATCAAAGCAAATTTTGAATTTCACTGGAAATCCAGCTCCCTGAGGACGGGAGGTGGAGGAGGACGAGGAGGAGGAGGAGGAGGAGAAGAAGAGCAGGGCCGCAGGACTCAAGCTGCGTGAAGTCCGGCGTGAAGGTTCGGCAGTCAGAGAGGACGTGGTCGTCTGCCAGTGAGTTTGATCAAGCACACAGTCAGAGCAGCCGTCCATGGGGGAGCTCGGGGCACTTCCTGCTTCTATCTGCTGACAAGCCTGATGGAGATCGTACTACTTGTACAGCAGGACTTTATCCCCCCGTTCACAATCGTAGAGATATTATACATTAACTATTAACTTTAAGACCATGATATTACTGTTCTTGACTGGGCTGACTGGTCTCTGTGGAGGAGCTTTGGGGTATTTACAAGGAAGTGAGAGGACATCTCGAAGTTGATTTGCTTGTAACCTCTGTTCCAAGTCAGTGAGTGTACAGGGTGCATTACGTATTCAAATAAGATGGTTAGAAAGCATGTAAACTACCCCACAACCTTTAAGCTGCCGAGGGAAAGAGACATCTTCTGCCTTTTAAATGAGTGCAAAGTCTGTGGACGAAAAGTGCAAATCAATCCTGGAACAACAAGCACAGACCCGGTTGAGATGCTGGAAGAAACCGAAGCACAAGTGCTAAAATCAACACAACACAAAGGTCATTCGGGCATGGAAGAAGCCATTTCAAGCCGGGAAAATAAATAAATAAAGAAAGAAAGAAAAAAAAGAAAAAAATAAATCTGACCAAACTTTTGCCACTCCATGCAAGAAAGACAAAAAAGTTCCCGGAAATGACCCTCGTTTCAAGGAGTGAAAGAGCAAACCTTTCAATGCATGTTTAACCAGAACAAGGCTTCCTGAGCCAAATTTCTTTTTTTCGCACTGGTGTTTTTTTTTTTTTTTTTTTTAATTGAAAGTGAAATTGAAGGTTGTCTTTCATCTCTCTCTCTGTCACTGTCTATTTGGTGTCAATCTGCTTTGCAGTTCTTACTGTCAGGATGCAAAATGGCAGCGTAGCTGAGTGTCCCAAGTTTCTTTAAAACGCCCAGTCATCATTATAATGGTGCTGAAGAACAAGGTAGGAAGAGCATGTAAAGAGTGTGGAAGAGAATGAAGGATCATCAGGTGGCAGCCAGAAGGAGAATGAAGATGAGCCGGTGACAGATAATACAGAGCCAGAGCGACGTGGCAGTTAGTGACTCAATGTTTTTGGCTGCTGTTGCTGTTTGGGAGACAACAGAAAAAAAAAAAGATCATTCATCTGCTTAATGTGGTGTTTTGAAAAAGGGTAAGAGACTAAGAAAAACAAGGAAGTGACAAACTTAACACGATGCGCAGTGTTGTGTGAACAACATGGTCCCTGGGTGTCAGCTTCTGAACAGCTGACACCCAGCGAGTCAGACCGGTTTGGATTTTTAATTCATGTTCGGTTTAAGATGTGATCGGTCAGCTCTTGGTCAAAACAGAGTAGAAATAAACAATATCCTATCCTACAACCTGCTGGTGAAAAAACAAAACACTAGCCCTCATAACACACTGCTATTTTGGTGCACTGAACATCACACACATGTGTAATCATTATAAACAGGCTGTAACCATGGCAACAATAACAGCATGACACAAAGTCAGCGGTCACAGTCGCTGGGGTTCAGATAGAAGTATACTGCTAGGTTGCTCTGTGCTGAATCCCTACAAACTGTTTCATTTCAGTTTAAGACGAGTGGATGAAAAGTATTTACAGTACATATCTTTATGATTAAAACGTTGGAGACATTTATTTGATATTATATTATTGGAGATATTTTTTTCCTTCGCTGTTAACCAAATGAGCGACAATCAGAAAGTCCAACAGGGGGGCAGATGAACCTCTGTGCCATTTGTAGGCTGGGAAAACTCTAGTAGCTAAACTCCAAACTTATGGGAAGCAAATGAACTGTGAAAAACTTCTGCAGCCTTCCAAAACTGTCCGAAGCAAACAAAACGTGTTCTCTTGATAGGAAATGTACATAACCTTAGGATGGAATGGAAAAGAGGAAGCATGGACATGGGAAGTGTCCACGCCTCCATGCAAATTCAACTAATGGTATCATTGCGCTATGATTGGCAGGTAATGTTTAACCAAAGCAAATGATATTTGGCCAGGATGTATGAAAAGAGCCCTGTGAAAACAAAAAGCCAAGATATTTGCAGGGTTGATCTGCCCCCCGGCACACCCCAGTACCAAAGCCGAATAGTTTCAACATTCATAATATGAAGGAATCAGGCTGCATGCATTTTTTAACGCGCATTTGCTACGCGCGGATGAATCTGTGTCAAATCCATTTCGGAGGTGGCATCCTCCGGTTTGACCTCGGCCACAGCTGCTCGGATTCAGGCAGAGTTTCATTAATGCAACTCTGAGCAATTTTGCCGCATTTAGCAGACACAAAGCCGACCTGGATGCTCCCGGTGATGAGACTTTCTTCCTTTTTTTATTTTTTTGTCCGCCCCTCACACTTTACACATCGATCATATCTGAAAATGAGCGCAATTCAAATCATGGCGAGGCATCTATTTGAAATTCAGGTTTTTAATAGGTTTAGGGGGTTACGCGTGAAGACAGAATTGATCTGTGTGGCATCATCAAGAATGCAGGATTAGTTTCTTGTACTACAAGGTCATTCGGTTCCATCGCTCCCTCTTTCACACTCTCTCTCTCTCTCTCTCGCTCTCCCCTCACTCACACACACACACACGCAATCAGCTCTGTTACCTGAAGGTGGGAAGCAGCTGCAGAGTGCGCTCTGCTCTCCCTCTGTTCTGCCTCTGGAGCATGTGTCGTATCAGGGCCCCCGACTGCAGTCAAGCACT
Organism: Nelusetta ayraudi; assembly: GCF_046127955.1. Lineage (NCBI taxonomy): Eukaryota > Metazoa > Chordata > Actinopteri > Tetraodontiformes > Monacanthidae > Nelusetta > Nelusetta ayraudi. The sequence continues at coordinate 6,761,214 of NW_027466110.1, forward strand.
AAAAACGCATGACTTATCATAACAAACGGTGAAGCTGTAAACCAGGAAGAAGAACTGCGACTTCTGCAACTCTCTTTTTCAAAACCATATAATTCATTCTGACAACATGTCAGGGAGGCGTCGTGTTTATTTTGTCGACAACGAGGCGTCACGCGGCTTTCACCTCCTCCTCCGACGACGACGGCGCCAGATGCCTCGACGCGCTGCCGGCGTGCGCGACTTTTGTCATTATCGAGCAAATGATGCGAGCGAGACGACTAAATCAGGACGGCGCGGCCGTTCGATACCGTCTGCGACTGTTGTGGCAGCGGAAGGAAGACCTGCTGACCGAACCCGGGGCTTTCCGTCCGACTGTCGGTGGAGGGAGGGGGGTTGAGGATGTGGACTGACACCCCTTAGCATCACTACGCTGCTTGTCAAAACAGCTTACACCGAGCTACTTCCACAACCCACCCTGGCAGCTTGAACGGGCAGAAAGACTCAAAAGTGAAAAAAAAAAAAAAAGCAGGTGGAGCAGAGGACAGCGTTTGTTCCGGCCCCTGGCGGCGGTGGCGGCGTTCCGGCGTGACGGAATTCTTTTTCCCTCAGATTCGGGGGGCCCCAAACAGAATGTTTCTCACTGATCGGCACGGCGAGTCGATGCATCAGCGTGTGCGCCGGGATGAAGAAATCAATGTCAGCGCACTCTCTCGCGCCTCTTCCATCTCTGCCAAGGCGAGGCCTCATACAGGCACTGAAAGCCATCGAGTGAACCTGCCCGAAGGGAATAGCGCACAGCCGCTATTGATATTTGAAGGGCTGCCTCGGTGCCAGGAAAAGGGGGTGGGGGGGCAGCTCATGTAAAAAGCCATGCTAAAGGATTACCCAAGCAAGCGTGTCCTCCTCCGGCGCCGCCGCCGAGAACACGAGTTTCCACCCTTGGTGCCGTTTTGAAGGGTCATTTTTAAGCACAGCGAGGGACAGAACAAACAACGGGGAGAGGCCGGGAGGGACCATCCATCACTCCCACTTGGCTCTACCCCGCTGTTTGTCGAGCCAGAGATAAAGTTGGCCCCTATCTTCAATTAGGCTTAATCAAACACACGGCCCCAATCTGCGATGCTGCACCAAAACAAACAAAAGAGGCTCGTCGGGGGGGGATAAAGGACTTTGTCAGACTGACGGCTGGGAAATTGCAAATTAATTATGCGGCGATGACGGTTGTAACGGGCGGACAGGAGCGCCGCACTGATAAAAAAAAAAACCTGGACTTAAATATATCACTCACATTCCAGATGATAGCGTCTGTTACAGAAATGCTGCCGCCAGCTTACAAGCGGATCGTTATCGACTGGGTTATTAATTTTTTACTGCTGTGTAAATGTAATTGTATCCGCAGAAGCGGTGGAATAACGTGAGCGCGCGGCAGCAGGTCGCTGTGGTCGGATCCCGATGACCGACACCGCGTCGGCCGAGGGGTTTCTGAGAGGTGTTGCATGCAGCTAAGCAGATAAGATTGATGCGCCTCCACTCTGCCAAACAGACAATGTGATTAAAGTCATGCAACCATGGCCCACACACTGCGACTCGGGCACACGCAGCCTTGTCCTTCTCCTCGGGACGCTCGGCTGACGACACTGACATTGATTTTAGCTCGTTCCTAAAGCGAAACGTTCGTGAAACATTCAAACCGGCGTTCTATCACAAGGGAGCTAAAGAGGATCTATTTTTGTTTGTCCTCTGAATAAGAAACAAAAGCTTGTAGTTTTGTTTTTTGTTTTTTTGCGCAACTAGGAACAAGCGAGGTAAATGACAATGTTTTTTTTTTCTTTCGCACAAAAACAAAAGTCAGAAAACGAGGATGATGTAAAAAAAAAAAAAAAAGATGTTCCCAAATTTTCTTAACAAAAGCAGTTAATTAGACAAACAGTTTGGGGAACACTTATAAATATGAAAAAAAAAAACTAATATTGTGTGTACTTCTGCGTTTTTTAAATAATAAAGCAACATTTTATATTTTTCTTCTCTCAAAACCCCCGAGAGGAACAGTCGCTGTAAAGACTTTTCTGTTTTGCTTTTGTCTTTCCAGAACTTGGTACATCTAAATTAAATATTTTAGAATTGAAATGTTCCAGAAAAGCATAGCTAATGTTAAGACAGCATATTGGGTTGTCATTGAACATATGACTAGTTGAAGGAAAAGTTGGCCGATGTCTCTTTCTGGACTGATGCTATGTGTATTTTATTTTCATTTATTGTCAATTCTAATTATGACTCTAAACACTACCTTGTAGAGGTGCAGTGATCTGTTTCAAAAGTGTCCTTGTGTGAGAAGTTTTAATTTAAAAGTAGCAGTGTAGCGGACAAAGAGAGCAGAACACCATCAGGATGGAGAGACAAACAAACCTGGTCAGGCCACCTCCAGCTGCCTGCACCGAGGCCCGTCTGAAAACCCGAACCTCACCTTTGAGTTTATTGCAACACATAAATTATCAGCATATCGTACCCGAGAACAAGCGCATGTTTGTTTTACCCGTGAGCGGCGACCTGGACTCACCAGGCAGTCTTTACTGAGGACCAAAGCCTGGGTATAAACAGATAAATATGAGAGGCTGACCCGGCTGTAATCCCCAGTTTAATTAATGCCAGGTCCCCTCACTGTAATTTGAAGTCTCCTTTATTAGAAATTTTAAAAGTGTTCTCCCCAGGGACGCACTGAGTCACAGGGAAATGGTGGCACAATATGTTTTTAATTTCCCTGGAGGTCCTGCACAGCAACTATTTAACGACGGAGCAGCTTTGCAGAATGAAACTAAAAGGTATGCTCCTTTTTACTTTTGTCATGTGACTGCCTCACACATGAAATACTCTTCCCTGCTTGCATAGTCCTCTTTTATTCAACCATGCAACCTATTTTTCATTTTTTGGCCCCCGGGATGAGGAATAATGGGCTGCTGGTGGATCGGACTGCCGCAACTTTGCTTTGGCCAGATGGAAATGTCTGCGATGTTTTAATCTGTTTTAATCTCTGAAATGCCACTAACTCTGTTTCTTACTTCTTTGTCCTTTAATTATGCCATAATTGGATTTTCAAATTTAATTAATCTGTAAAAGAATAGGGCCCGCGAGGTGCAATATTGACAAAGAGGTCGAAAAATGTTTCACTTTTTTGTTGCAAACAAAAACAAAGCAACCCGGGAGCGTTTGATGACGGAAATCAATTATTTGGTTTCGAAACTCTTTTGGAAGTTATTTGTAAGACCCGGCGCCTTTTGAAATTGAAAATGAGAACTGCCATGTGTGACGGGACTTTGATTCCATCACTGACAATCATATAATAACTTTTCAGCAGCAAACAGGTTTTGCATAACGATTAAAAATTTCAGGACATGCCATAATCTTTCCTTACATGGGGGTGGGGGATGTGTGTGTGTGTGTGTGTGCGTGTGAGAGTGTTGGTTTATATTGTTGGTATGTTCCAGAGGCCTTCCTATTAACATCAAATACTTTAATAATAACGTCAAGTCAAAGTCTTTGACTTAAAGAAAATCACTTTACCTGCTCAGTTGCAAATGCAACGGTGACATATTTCTTAAACTAATAGGTTTGCATCCTTCAATATAAAGGTCACAGATTAATGAGAGTGATTTGTTTGTTTATCTCCAACCGCAGCTTTACTTCAGCCCTTCCTCAGCAATAATCCTGCTGCGTCTCCGTCTGGGCCAGAGCTGAGGCCAACGCTTCACAGAGGAACTTCTATCCGGCGGATGAGGCTTCATTACGGACATATTTCCCCCAGCATGGTCACTGCACCAGTGTTGCTTCAGTCTGCACACTTCATCTTCTCCGGTCACAGGAGGCATCCATCAGCTGTTCCTGCATCCGACGGGAACCGGGCTCCTGCAGCCCCCCGGCGGGCTCCAGTTTAACAGATGCCCTGTCAGTGTCGCTCAAAAAGGGGCTCAACTTGCCGAGTTCCCTGTTTTGCCACTAGTCTCATGTCTACGTGGTACAAAAGAGAGCAACGCCCTCCTTGACACAAGTCTGTCACTTTGCTAATGAAAACAGACTGAGAAATGGAATTTTATTAATTCCAGTGTGGGAATTCAATAGGGCATTCTTTGTAACAAAGCAACAATTTACAAGGATTTAGCGGCATAGAAAGAAATATAAATTATATGTATGTGTTTAATTATATTGTCTAGCTAAGTACAAATCGTCCAAATGTGTTTCCATTCACCAATAATAAGAGTAAAGAATGTGGCATCATGACCACATCTTCGATCATGCAGCCATGAGGCGGGCCGGGTGCATGAGGCTGCTCAGGGTTTTGTAACTTTACTCTGACAGCAGAGCTGGTCGAAGAAAGATGTGACAACAACTGGGGCATTAAAAAAAGACTGGTCCTTCCTCAAACAGTTTGCAGATGATAAACAAGTTTGCAAAATCACATTGAAACCACCTGCTTTCTGCAAGAGCGGCGGGTTGGGCCAACGAGTAAGGGTGCAGTCTGTTTGATTGTCTGACAATCTTTCCCCCTGGCAAATTAACAGCTATTCATTTGTTTGCAATCTGCTTTCTTGCCACACGGTGCAGCTAAATCTTAAACACCGGCCCTTTAAACCTTGTGTGATTGCTTTTACTTTTTTTTTTTTACTTTTTTTTTTTTACCACGCAATGGTTGTGGTCATAATAAATGGTTCATTTTGTAGAATTGGTGGTTATATGCATGTCGACATTAAGCAGCTGAACGTGGAGCTGTGTGGCAGCAGAAGATCCGGACCTCATGACTCATGCACAGACAACCCACTGATTGAGCTGCAGTGTGTAGACGTGCACTCCTGTTGCTCTAGTTATCACGTCTCGCATATCGTTCCAATATTTTAATGTGTGTATACATATATATGCATATATACATATATGTATGTATATGTACACACACACACATATATACATACATACATACATATACATATGTATGCAAATGTATTTCACATCTTTTTAGAAGTTGACAAACAACATTGCATGGGATTTTTTTCTGTCTTGAATTTCCTTGAGAAGCTGAGTTGTCTTCAGTCTGTCTGTTCTCACAGTGCCGGGGAGTAGCGCGTGTATCGTCTGTAGATCTGATGGCTATAAAAGTGATTGGTTGGGCTCCAGACTTTCTTGGATTTTACTTTTGATGAGCCGCAGACCCAGAGCAATCTGCTAGCTTATTGCATTTGCTCCAGCACGTACGTCTGGTCCCTCTCCTGCTCAGAATTATTTCCGCTCAGCCAGAATGTTCTGAGGTCTTTTTTAACATGGTTCAAACACAGTTTTTGGCTATACGCTGCCTAAAAAAAAAATGACGGACTAAACAGAAAAAAGCCATCCGCAGCTGTGCCTAATCATCCCTTTGCATCTCCCCATCCTTTTTGTTGCCTGTAGTCTGTTGACATTTGCATGCCACTTTAGATGACGCACATGCTTCGTTCTCCTAATTGGTTTAGGTCTGACCAGTAGCATCCAAAAGCTTTCTAGGGGCTAGTGAGCAATGTTCCTGTTAATCAGCTGTGAAGTGAAGGAGAGCAGAACACTTGTTACTTTGAAAAAGTGGTCCACCAATGCCAAGGCAGCCACAGAAATAATCTTCAAACAGTGGCTAGCCTAGCGGGACATAGTGCATCCTGGTTAAGGTTGGCTATGATGTCATTGTCTATGGAAAGACGAGAGACTTTATCACTCTGGGATCCAGTTTCAAAAATGTTTATGTTCTGGCTCCCAAAACGCAGTAGAGTGTGGATAAAAGCTCCACACGATGACAAACTTTTGCAGTAAACCCGTCCCCAAAGGGAGCAGTGACTCGATTCAGCATTGTTCTTTTGTCAAGGCCTTTTAACAAAGAGCTTAATTACAGTTTATTTGTATGGCTAAAGTGTTTCTGAGTTTCAAGATCGTTCAAGTCACTCAGTTTATAAAACGTAGCCCCCACCACTCACCACCCCTCATCTCGTACTTCACCTGCTCTTCCATTGACTTTTAACAGTGCGATCTCTTGTTAAACTCACTGTTGTATGTCCATCTGGCCGTGACCGGGCTCCTCACTCTTCCATTTCCACTCCGGTTGTCCTCTGTTCTTTCCTGGACCGAGAGCGAGTGGGGACGCGTCCTCTTCATCACACAGCGGTGCGCTTCGTGGTGTCCCACAATAAATATTCCCCCTCTGCTGTGCAAACGGAGGCACATATGGGATTCTATACGGGAACGGTGCTAAAGTGTGTAATGTCGTATCGCGCCACTGTTTATCTGCACGTACAGTTCCGCAAAGAAAATAATAATTAGCGCTGCTGCTAATAGCGCCGCTGACTTCCACTTGTGAGCATCTCTGATTTTATCCTTGTGGTTTATGGCGAAGATGCACTACAAATCAGGCACGGCTATAAAGGAAGAGGCTGAATGCACCTCGGATGTGAGTTTAATAATACTGAGCTGGCTGGCGTCAGCAGTCTCCCACCACTTAGTCATGTGAGTGAAAGTGCGTCAGAGTGACTGGAATTCAAATAAATGACGCCTCGTCTCTGCACAAAGTGTGTATTCTCTCCTGGCTTGATTCAGTGCGGTGAATCTGCGGTGGGGGGGGGGGACCGGGGGGGACCAGTGGAAGTGTGTGCGCAGGGGGGTCAGGGGGCGTTGGATTTGTAAATGCAGGTCCCCCTGTGCGCTGTGCGCTTCCTTTAACCTGCACGTTAAGCTGTAGGAAACGCTGTGATGAGGATAGAAATGATTTAGCTTTGCTGGACGGCGGCTGTGCCACGGTCGGCTATTTTTGCCCCGCTTCAACATCTGTGCAGGTGTGACACAGAGTGTCAACACACTGTCAGGCCGGGTGGTTTTTCTCTTGCGGCTGGTCGACCAAGGACCTTCAGCAGACAAAGCAGTGACGACCGTCGGGGGGGGACACGTTGTTGATTTGAACCTATAGTGAAGCCGCTGTCGATTTTTTTTCTTAATGTCTCTGGTGTTTCTGCTCTAATGAGTACTTTATTTTTGCATAATGTACCTATTGGTGGCGGGGAGGGGGGGGGGGGGGGGACTCAACAAATCAGCCGGGGCAGCTAAGCAGCTGTTTGAAGTGCATCGTCTCCGTCCATCCGCCGCTTCACCACATTCTAATTTGGAGAGATACTGTCTTCTAATGCGCTTGTAATATACTGTGTCTTCCCGCCGATGACACAAATCAATAGATGGACTAATCCCGGCCTATCCAGTGGGGCTCCTCTTATCCGGCTGGATTTTCACACACTAACTTAAAAATCCGTCGAGTGGTCTTCGGGGCAAGTTCGTTATTCCTGTCAGTAGCAGGAGGGGATTATGTTACGTACTTAAAAGTTTCACACACTTATGAACTTTTTTTGCCACGCGAGGCAAAAGGAGAAAGCAGAAAGCAGACTCAATTTAAATGGGTGCCAACGTTGTGGCACAACAACTTAAAAAAAGGTTTTTTATTCCTTGCAAAGTTTGCTTTCACCGTCAAACTGGAAGACCTGGAAGACTTTCTGGAGGATTTTCCTCCTCCTGTTTTCTGCTGCTGCCACTCGTTGACACTCCACCCAACACTGAGCCAAGGACAGAGGAAAGTCTTTGAAGATGACAGCGAAAACTAGGCGGCGAGGACGTGGACTAGGTCAGAGGGGGTGGGGCCGGCCGATGTGGTAGCGTAAACACCACTCGCCGAGCAGGTTTCAACAGTCACCTTGCGGCTCTTTGAACAGGTGGAAGCGTCATCGGCGGCTCCGACGGCACTGGTGGCGGCACACCGCTGGGCGCCAGCGCTAAAACCCATATTTCATCTGTTCATTACTGAGCCGCAGCAGCAGCAGCAGCAGTCTGCTCAGCTCACACAGGCTCAGTGGCTCAGAGGTGTCGGATCTGTTGCTGCTTTTCAATTGCCATCAGACGTGATGCGGTGGCTGGTGCACGTGGATGTGCTTAAAGGTCATATTACAAACCTCTGCGTGAGTTGGACACGCTGTTGTTTAGGTCACAGAGGAGGAAGAAGAAGAAGAAAAAGAGGAGGAGGAAGAAGAAGAAGAAGAAGAAGAAGGAGAAGAAGAAGAAGAAAAAGAGGAGGAGGAGGAAGAAGAAGAAGAAGAAGAAGAAGAAGAAGAAGAAGAAGAAGAAGAAGAAGAAGAAGAAGAAGAAGAAGAAGCCATTTTCAATTTCTTGTCCAAACAGCCGAGACGTGGCCCACAAACTATCAAGGCGCTGGAGCAGAACTCTGAGACAGAGCAGTGATTCTGCTCGTAATGGACTATATTTGACTTTAATCCACCGCCGCGCTCGCTTCACTGATCTTCTTACTGGAACTTATTTCACATTAAGGGTATTTAGGTTGACATATTCCTGCCCGCTCTCCCCTCCCCCGCCATCCATCTCCAAACTATTTGTTGCTATTTTTTCTTTTTTCTTTCGCGAGGATCCAAAGAGGATAAGGCACGAGGCACCTGACTGACGGTGAATTATTTTCCCCCTGACGATTCTCGACGGCGTGTCAAAGCTCAGATTTACGACTCGGCTCACATATGAGAGATCCCAACATCTGACGTTGTCAGGGAGAAAAAGACTCAGCTTGTAATTGAATTGAAAAGCACAAAGCCACTGGTAGATTGGCCGGAAAAAGCCCAGAGCCTAAACATTTGAAATCAAGTCACGACCCCGGTCGCCTGTAAGCATCATCCAAGTCAAATCCATGCTGGTCACATGCGTCTCTCTCTCTCTCTGTGCCACACGCAGTCTGACCCCCTCCCCATCAATCCAGGACGGGTGGAGGGTTGGAGGGTTGGAGGGTGGAAGGGTGGACACGATCCCTGACAACCTTCCGCATCAGGCTGGGGATTAGACGCATAAGGTTTACGCTGGCCTTGCCAGAATCCTGGATAACATTTTTTGATTCAGCAATTTAAACTAATTTCAAGGCTGGCTCTGCAGCAATTTTCTGGATCAATGGAATGTCATAGCTCACTTGGTCACTAGCCCTCTTATCATGAGTGCCGAACACGCGGGGGGGGGGAAAGGAAATGCTACGCTAATTGCCTGAGGATCTTAGTGCATCTCAGCCTCGTGGCCCGAACTAAACTTGGCTGCTACACGCCGAGACAAACCGTTATCGAGTCGCATTGAAATCCCAGGGGAAGATGAAAATGTATATTTCCCCTATTTACTGCACAACACTTTTTTACGACAAAACACATTCATTATGAATTTAAGCTGTTTCTACAACACAGATATAGCTTGCTCAAGGCAAGACAGTCTGAATCTTGGAACGTCAACTCCACATTTTTAGCCAAATTATTCACTGCAGCCTTCTGGTCAAGTGTGCATCGACTACTTCAGAGAGACAGGAAGTTGTTTCGCACGCTACAGTGGCCAAGAAAGTAAAGTAAGTAAATGTCAGACAACTTCAACACAGGAGAGAAGTGCCGTCCGGGCTGCAGGCTCGCTGACCCCTCCCCGGCCTGAAAGGCCGTGGACGGCAGAGAAACTGAACAGGATGTTAACTTCGCTGTCAAAATGCCACGACTTCCAGACGCTCCAGTGACTCCACACGTGCACTGCGGTGGCGTGCTACGCTTTTTACCTTTTTCCTGTTCCCATTGGGTGGGCGTCTTTCTGCCTTCTAAACTTTAGAGCCCTTCAGTGGATCACAAAATGTCACCAGAGACTCCACTGGCACATGGGTGAGGAGCTACATGGCAGAAATGGGAATTTCGGATAAACTATCCTTGTAAGGGCAATTATTGGTGAGGCAGAGAAATCTATTCTGGGCACAGGAAGAAAAAAAAGCAATGTTTCAACTTTTATATTGCCAATAAAATTTAACCGGGATGTAAAAAAAAGAGGCTGAAATCTTACAATTTACACAGCACTTACACACTGGTTTAAAATGTAGTTTGAGTAACAGGAGGTTTTGTGAGCCCTGGGCCAACTTCTTAACTGAGGCTGTGGACTGTGGCAATGTTGCATCATTCCAATGTATGCAAATATACACTATGTGGGAGCACATACATTCTGCATTGCAACTCACTTACTAAACACATTTCTTTTATGGCTATATTATTGCTGAGAACACAAAGAAGAGAACATTCCCACTGTGGTTGCGGTGAAAATCACAGAACCACAAGTCCTTTCCCATGCCGCGGCTCCACGGTGGCAGAGTCAGGGACATTATCTGTTCGGACTATTAATTAGTGCCTGCGCTACCTGACACTTTTTAACATGACAACACAACCACAGTACGTCCCATAGTCAAACCAAATCTTTAAGTTAAATCTTGCAAGCACAACAAATCAAACCGGAAAGACACACAAACACGCACACACATATGCACGAATGCACGCATGCACGCACACACGCACGTACACACACACACACACACACACAAAGACAAAAATTTTCCATTTTCTTCTGATGCGTGAGGACATGCTCAGTCAATGGATGCTGGTTTGGGACGAGAGCAGAAAGCATGTTTTGATAAACAGCTCTGCCTTTATTTATTATTTTATTATTATCTTATTTTGTTCTCTTGCCGGCCCATCGCTGCACAATTTTCTTATGTTTCAATTGCCAAGGACAGAGCTAAGCCTCATAGGGTTAAAAAGCAATTTCCCACAGCATGTCAACGGCACAAATGTATAGCAGCGAATGTTGGAAGAGAAAAAGGGGGTGTGGGTGTGTGTGGGGGGGGCGCGGTAGCAGATAAGGGGGTGAAAGACACCGTGGTGGCAGTGGTGGAGTAGAGAGGTTAATCCTGCTGTTTAATCTGTGGAGGTGTGGTGGCTCTTATCTCCGCTGCCTGCTGCTCTCCTTCAGCAGCCGGTCCGCCTGACATCACTCAGGTCCGGGCTGAAGGCGGCGGTGGTGGGGGAGTGCGTGGAGGTGAAAGGCGGGAGCGGAGGCAAGTTAGCTGCACTACGCGAGGTGCCGCTGCTATCCGGGAAAAGTTCAGCGCACCAACACACACACACACGCACGAACAAACAAACACACACACACACACATGCGCGTGCTGTCGAGACACTTGGTGACAGCAACACTGCAGCAGCAACGCTGGGAGTTCGTGCTGAGAAACGGAATTTGCATATCTGTTTGGGTTCAATTTGATGAGGGAAGAAATCCCGGAACTCATTGGACTCCAATCAGACAAGTCTGTTGGCAAACAGAACAGCTTTCAACTAGCCTCTGGCAGCTAGGAAATGAGGAAAATCCCATATGGGCATAAGTTTTAGCTTTGCCTTTTCATTTTTTCCTAATTCATTGCGAAGCAGAAACCCTGATATTCACGTGTTTGGAGAAGCCGCTTCTTCCTGAGAGCTCATGGCGGATGACTGGATGGCGGTGTGTACACACAGGCCTGCGGAGCACGAAGCACAAAATAAACAACCCACTACCAGAGTGAGTGTAAAAAAAACCCTTAAAATATTGTTTAATGACTTCAACTTGACCTTCCTGCCACCAGCCTTGAAGACAGCAAGTGTTTCTGAAGGGCTCCGTTCAAGGAGAGCCTTGACTGGAACTGAAGTGGAGGGCGATCAGCTGATTACATGGAAGCAAACATGGAAAAAAAGAATTTGCCAAAAGCAAAAATAAATTGTGATAATTTCGTGTTCCAAGCAACATAAGAGTCTGGAACATTTGATTTCTAGGAGTCAACTGGAGCACCTGATCCCCCTGCTAGTCGGAGCCTCTTACCCCCCCAAAGATGCTCGATGGCAGTTTGTCTTAGTCATGTTTGGTTTTCGATGACGCGCGATAAAGACTCGCAAGTGCTGTCCGGAGACACGTTGGCCTGTTCCGGACCGTTGGACCAGATTATAATGACCCCGCAGCTGCACTTTTCTTGCAGAAAATGAGCGGCCGCTCGCCATGATAGTGACAAAAAAAGGAAGATAAATAAATAAAAAAAAATCAGCAGGCCAACAAAACAAATTGGCATCACAAGCCTCAGGCTACAAAAACAATTACCAGAAAATCCATTTATACATACACAGCTTCCTACTCTTTTAATGACTCTATTAATGACAACGCTGAATGGTCAAGTTCACCACCTTTCTTTTCCCTCTTATCCGGCAAAAAGACAAAGGTTGCAACCTCTAACCTTGACAGAGCAGCTTAGTGGTCTAGCGGTAGAGTGTCCATGCTGAGACTGGTAGGTTGTGGGTTTGATCCCCGGCCGGGTTATACCAAAGACTGTACAAATGGCACCCATTGCCTCCCTGCTTGGCACTCAGTATTCAGCGTTGGAATTCGGGGGTAAGACCACACAATGATTTCCAGTTGCGGCACCGCTGCTGCCCACCGCTGCTCCATCAGGGGATGGGAAAATTTTGCATCCTTCGGGATGTGACAATCACTGGGACTTTAACTTTAGTGAGGTTTCATCGACAACATCTAAATATCAGGAAATTTTACAAAGACAAGTTCATACAGATTTTGGTGAAAACGTGAATCGAAACATGTTTAAAAAGCCAGAGGTTTCCCTTCCACAATCTTATTCTCTCTGGGAATCTACTGTCATCAACCTCAGAAAATATCTCCAGGAACACGAGGACCACGTGGACACGGAACTCCAGTCCATTAGTTCGCTTCCTACTGATCTGAGATTGTCCAAACTAGACTGACGTCGGATTTAAAAGCAGCCAAATGTCACGGTGGCGCCGGCTAAACAACATTTTTTTTAATGGCTCTGGGGACGGGAAAACCCTGCAGGTGGCCGAGCAAGATGAAAGACGGAGGGGAAGCGGGGACAGCTGCCTCCGGAGGAAGGGCCGTCCTTATCGGCGAAATTACACCACCGCTCTCTTTCAAGCTGCGACAGCAGCGGGCGTCTGAAGTATTGACACGTCCATAAAACATCTTAGCAGGCAGGTCAAGGTGGGCGGCAGCCGCCTCAAAGTCAGTGATATCGACACCGGAGGTCTCGGAGTGTGTGATCCTCCCGCTAATTTGAGCTCCTTTCGCCGTTGCCTCCGCTGTTTTCTGATGTGTTGCTTTGCAGATTTAGTCAACAATGTTTTTTTTTTCTTTGTTTCTATGTTACATCACACACGTAGTTATTAGCCATCGAAACGGTCTAATAAATCCAAGCAACATGGCGATATGAGTGAACTCCACTCATGGCTGTTTACACACACAGTGTTGTAGACTGTTTATCTACACTGACGTGAACATCAGAACATGTTCAACAAGCTGTGACGGCGGCTCAGGTTCCTTCAACAGCAGCTCGAGCCACTCACCACTCAGCACACAGCTGTTCCTTTATTTTTTCACTTTGGTAGATTGATTTTTTTTTTCTTTCAACAAACTCCAACAGGGCAAAACAGTCTTGAAATGTTCCTCTCTGGTATTCAGCAAATGTATTATTCAATTATCTATTTATTCTATTTGGGCTGAGCATTTTAATAAGTTGTTGACAGACAGAACATGCATGAACATGGACTCTGCCTTCAGCAGTCAAAAGGAAGTCCTTTCAGCACTGATAAATAAAACATAAAACATTGATGCGTATTCATAGGGATGTTTTTATTTGATAAAATCATTTAGTAATTTTTCAACAACAACAATTTTCCGTCCATTTCCGAGCCTGAAAACTGATGGTTTGTATTAGCGAATGGCGACCAACAAAGATAATCTCTCCAGCAAACTGGCTGTGATTTCTGGAGGGTTTGCCTGTGAAGATTTCTTCCGACCCCCTTCTGCCTCCCCAATGAAAAGAAATTCCTCCATTTCAATACATACGTTTGCTATGTAGCAGTGCTGTGCTCCTCCTCCTCCTTCAGCGCCGAGTCCCAGCTAGCAGTTTTAATGCACAGTTGACGGCTAATGACCGCTGTATTAAGTGATCATGGGATTTTAATGGCCACTTATCCCTGGCTGTCAAAGGCAGACTGCTGAAAAGCTGCTGGGAGCTGCCGCAGCTGCCCGTCTGCCAAATGGACAGCTTTCTGCCGTCAACGCTCGCCCCGCTCTCTCTTTGACTTCTTTCTTTCAATTTTTGCGACTGAACTACGTACTGCTTTAACCGAGTACATCTGCGTCCCCGTCCACGGGGGTTCTTCTTTGAAATCGGCACACAAATTTAACGGAATCGTATCGTCTTGCTCTCTCTCCCCGGAGATGGAATAAATCTGTTTGGGAATAATTTTTTTTTTTTTCCTCACCGACTTGAATGATAGCTTTTGTTTTGGTTTTTGAACAATGACTAAGAAAAGAAAAAAGAAAAAAGAAAAAAAAAGGAAAAGTAGGAAATTCCCCTGAGGGATTTCTTGACTTTGACTCTGAGCTCCCACATCCCACTGTGAATAGCTCAAGAAGCATGGCGCATGGATGAAAGACAAAGGGAAGATCATTCAGTCATTAAGCTAATATCATCTATTAACTCCCTTAATAATCAACGAGAGTCTGATTCAGAGGGAACCCGCTGATAACAGTCACCTTTATCAAATGACTGCCCCTAATAAGCCATCAGACAGCAAGATTACAGTTCTCTAATGTGCCGACGCACATATTAAATATTTACATTTGGGATCCATGCGTGCGTCTCTCGAGTCAACATATGAACAACAAATGGCTGTAAATGGTCCTGGTAATCTCCTGAAACGAGGTGGATAAACAGGAAGCGGCCTCTGCTTTTTTTTATTGTCGTTTTTTTTTCTGCATTTGGATCGGCAGCTTTGCTTTGCAGCGGAAACATGTCTCTTTTTTTTTGTTGCGTTTGACACGGCGAGGAGGCAGTTCTGTTCAGAAATAATGAGATGGGGAGATGAGGAGGCTGGCGCAGCACCTTTGAACCGCAGAGAAAAGAGGTAAGAACGCATCTCAGCTCTCCCTCTTCCTTTTGGCAACCAACAGCTGCTGTGTGTGACTCCAGTGGGGGATTGTTTTAAAACACAGCCAACTCCCACATAACTCCACATAACCTGCACCTCATCCACGAACACTGCAAACGTTTCTCACTTCCCGCCCCAAAGCTTTGTTTAGACTAGCGAGTGCCGGCGATCGGCCCCTGGGCCTCAGCACTACTACTGTTTACAGTAATATTTATATATAAAGGAAGACAGAGCGTTTTTTTTTTTTAGACTGATGTTTGGCTCATTTTCTATCTCCTTGAGAAATATTTTCTTTTACAATACGCTGAACATCATTCCGGCCCGCATTTTATTTATTCTTTAAAATATTTTTATTTTTTGAGTCCCCTTTTCTGTCGCCAAACGCACAAATCTCATCAAGTAACATTTGAAATGCCAGTAGTTCCATTGATTTCCATTACAGCGGCTCATACCTCCTGGGAGCAGGCCGTGTGCTGCGAGCGGCGAGCTGTGTGGGTCAGAACACTTGAAACACCAAGAGTGTTGAACACACTTCAGCGCATTTACACATGATTGCGGCTACCGTGGCCTTCTGGAGCAGCTCAGGCCGGGTTTCTTTATCCGAGCGGCGCTATCCGGCACTGGGTACTGAACAAGGAGGAATGCAAAACGGGTGCGCTCTTTCTGACATTCTTTTTTTTTTCCTTTCCAGAAAACTCAGGGAGCTCTTACTGCCTCACAGCAGAATCGAAGGTCCATTTAGAAAAAAAGGGAGTGAGGAGCAGAACATCCCCCTGTAGGACGGTGGGAGGAACCAGCCAGCCGGGCCTCTTAAGACGGCACACAGCACTTGAATGCCATGTTGGATCACGTCAAGCATAGTGGGAATAAGGTCAGCTTCTGAAAACGCACGTCAGACCTTCGTGGCTACGAGGACGCCAGAGTTTGTAGAGAAGCGCAGCTGCCTCTCACCGAGGGAAAGTCTCTCCTCATTGAAAATGATCAGGTTGTTTTCTCACTAGTAGCCTCCCAGAATGTCAAACTGATGCAATTCCACACCTTCTGC
Organism: Nelusetta ayraudi; assembly: GCF_046127955.1. NCBI lineage: Eukaryota > Metazoa > Chordata > Actinopteri > Tetraodontiformes > Monacanthidae > Nelusetta > Nelusetta ayraudi. The sequence goes on from NW_027466110.1 coordinate 6,777,105, forward strand.
CGTAACACATTGACTAAATATTGTAAAACGTGTGTGTGTTACCTTCATATCGCTGTTCCGTATTAACTTCATTGATTCGTCATTTTCAGTGGTAGGTTGGAAAGTTGGATGCGTGGATTAAACTCGAGATTTTTTAAAGTACGGTCAAACACAAACAACATTTTTTAAACGCAACATATTTATATTGCTCACAGGGACCAACAATACACACACTGCTGCAACAAACACACGCTTGCAGATTCTCCTCTCCGCTGCAAGGTTATCTCGACTCTTTGTGCAGCTCCACCCATCCTGGGTACCGACGGGACCACGGGAGTTGCTCATGAATTTGGAAAAATCAATGTCGAGTCACACCAGCGTGCGCCTTTGTCGCCCCGTGTTCAGCCCTCAGACTGTGACGATCCCGCAGCAAAGAACAAGGGAAAAAAGTCACTCGCTGTCAAAAAGCATTACGGCGGGTGGTGGTGGTGGTGGTGAGGGGGGGACGTGCTTGACGAGCGGCGTGCGAGCACTTTTACCAAAATGTCAGGTAACAAGGTCGCGGGGAGACGAGGGGCGCAGACGCACAAGCTCATTAGGACTTCCTGTGATTCGCCAGGCCTGCGGCTGCATCACGAGGTGCTTGTAAAGAACATTTAGCCGGGGAGGAAGTCAATGAAGTGATGATGAAAATGAGCCTTCCCTCGATGCAGCTGATTGATTTTTTTTTCCCGGTGAAAAATGGCAGGTGCGCTGGGAATACTAGTCGACGTTACACAAACGGTGGGTCGTGGTGGTGGGTGGCGAGAATCGTTTTCACGCTTTCTGTGATTCACCTGGGAGGGCGTGGCCACTCAAAGGGATTTGACCTTCTTGAAGATACTGTTTTGGTAACAACTGCGTAGTGTTGGGATTATGTAAGTATGTGCAGCTATATTTTTGACGCAGTTGATGTAGTATTGTTTAAAGGTAACAGACATAGCTGATTTAAGAATTTTTGTGCTGAACTAGTGAACAATAACGCCATGGTAGAGTTGTAAGTGTAACCGGGTGGTAAACCTATTCTTCTCCGTTATATTTTATTGTGTCATTGTGGATGGACGGCTGCCACCAGGCGGCAGTCTATTGTTCCGCCGGGTCTGAGTCACGGAGTTCTTCTGCTTCTTTTTGTTCTTCTTCTATGTTTTTCTTTACACATAAGCAAGAGAAAGACTTCGGTCATGGACGTGCGGAGTTATGCCATGCGTTCGCCAAGTCGTGAGGAATTAGAGTAAAGCCATTACACCCACCATGAGGTGGGGTGAAACGTTAAATGTAAAGGTTCCAGTGTGTACGAGTGAGCGTGCGTTAGCCACGTGTATGAATGCTAAAACGGCTGATCGCCGAAGCCAAGCGCGAAACTGAATATCACACATTAAGAGTGTGGACAATATTTCAGTTAAAGGTGACTGTGTCGAGTGGATCGAGCATCTCAGCAAGTGATTTCAGTCCAGTCAGTGTGAGCTATTTTCTTTTATTTATTGAAACATGTTTCTACATTATATGAAGTGGTTGGATTTTGAGTCTTTTTTTTTGTTTGTCAATCTCACACACACCTGTTCCCTGAATTTTTGTATGTCGGTGTGTGCAACTTCCACCGGATACATAAGGACTGGAGAATGTATGTATGTGTATGTATGAAAGCATCTCCTGAGTGTTTGCCTGTGTTAATATAAATGATAAATAAAAAGTAAGTTCCAAAAAAAACCAAGAAGTGATTTGACCTTGTTGCAAACTTTTTTTTTTTCAGACGAAGATTACGATATCCATTTTCCCTTGCAAAATAAGTAAATAAAATGTCAGAAAATCATGAGTTCTGGCAGATTAGAAAAAAAAATAAATTAATGGAGGTGCTGCAGAGGAGCGCGACAGGCAGCCACGCAGCTCCTGCAAAGATTGACCACATGAGATCAATAAATATTGCAGCCAACAAAACGGTTAAAAGGTCTAAATGAATTCAACAGCAAAGCAGCAGCTGGGTGATGTGCAGTCATTAAAATCTGCCCCCTGTAGGATTGTGATAGCGGGGAATAAAATGCAGCGAAAAACATTTGCAACGAAAATGTTTTTTTTTTTTTTTTAACCGACCTGCAGCCTGTAAAAAAAAATAACAACAACAAAAAAAAAACTATAATTAATGAAGATTATTTTGAACGACTTCTGCATTTTCAACACGACCACCGTGTAATAGGATCCCTTATCTTCAAATCGATTGGCTAACAAGTGTGGTGTTGCCAGGCAGCTAATAATCCCACTGAACATCACTCCTGAGTGACACTGAAGAAAAAAACAAGTCGAGAAAAGACCCTGAATTTCACCGGGGATTCACCACGCGTGGTCCTGACAGAAAAAAGATTTTCACTAAAACTAACCGAGACATTACAAACGTTCCATGACGATGGTGGTGCACATTTTAAGTGTGTAGTGACGCAAAGGACTGATAAAGAAACAATTTCCAAGCCAAACTGAAGTAAAAACTGAGGGCCTACAATGAACACACTGTTCATTTGACCGGGCGTGTTTAAAATTTGCATGACTATACAGTACATGTCTGGATATCAGGGTGCCTGTAATGTCAATGTCAATTTAAACATTTCAGCCATGCTAATATGTGGGTTATTTCACTTTTGTAATGGTGTATTTCTAATTTCAACATTAAAAGGTCCTCAATGTCATCAAACAGAAAGCTGGAGAACACACACACACACACACACACACACACACACACACACACACACACACACACACACACACACACACACACTAATACGGTGAATATTGTCTGTAGCAGCTTTAGCGGCTGGAATCGCAGCGGCTTCCTCTGGATGGAGGTGGGCGGAGCCAGGGGCGGAGGCCATGGAGACGAGAGTGTGTTGACATGGAGGGGAGGGTGTTTAACAGATGAACTGATGGCCTTTCGCCTTGCTTTACAGGACTGCAGCCCCGGCAATGATTGTTCTGTGCCTCCCAGAAGACAGCCGACAGCTGCTGCGGGCTAATGTTAATTAGAGCCTGTCAGCGCAGCAGCCTTTAAAAAGGGGTCAGAGAAAAGGTCAGCGTGCTGTATTGTAATTATTTTACATCTTTAAACCAGAGCCCGTCATCCTCTTAGAAATGTGAGACTGACATGATCCAATGATCTTTTGTTTTTTTCCCCCTCCTCTCCATCCACGGTGGTATTTGCTGGTCCGCAGCACAGCAAAGGTCTTCAACCTCGATCACTATTGATAAAACCATGTGATCCATTTTTCTAAATCCCAGCGTCAATGTAATTGTTGTTGACTCAGAGTCCTTTCTGACGGATGACTTTTACAGACATGTTAGATGGGAAAACTGATATTCATGGATTCTATGATTTAATAGTTCACTTGCATTGCTCTCGTCCTTTCTATACTAAGACTTCCCGACAGGCGGGAATGAAGACAAACGATGTCGCTCCAGTTCTTCCCACTGGACCAAGAGAAAAGACGAAATATCTCACACAAGCCTTTGCCATCTTACATTGTTGACATGCATTCAGATGCTGAACAAGAGCAAACGGACCCGCAGCTGCGGTCTCAACTTCCTGCACCCTGCCGCTCAGTCATGATATTTTACCAGTTTAAATCGGTTACTGAACTAAACTGATCGGGAGAAAAAGCACTTGAACGTAGATAAAGGCATAAGAACTTCAGAGGGAAGTAAAAATTACACGCAATTTGAATTAGACGCAACGTTTCATTTCTAAATGTTTATGATCGAATGGGTCGACAACAGCACGACGGACGGCCTTTAGCAAAATATCCAAAATCAGTCATTCTATAAAAAAAAAACAACGTATTCTTCACAACCAAACACAAACTGCTGGTGTTGCAAATAGCAGAAGGAAGATCCTGCACATGCAGTAAACCTGTATTTTTAGTTGAGTATGTAGTATGTAGTGCGAGTATTTAACCGACCGGCGACTTGTTTCAATTTGCTGATTCCAAGTCCAGCAGGAAAAATTAGCATCTAAACGGCCAGAGTTTCAAAACTGAAATAGGAAACAAGCCTCAAGTGGACGAACCGAGACATGACATCACCTCTGCAGCCCCCAGAGGGGCGAGGAGGAGGGTGCGTGTGTGTGTGTGTGTGTGTGTGTGTGTGTGTGCACGACACTCCTGTTCTGTAGATACATTCCCATTGTGCTCGCTGATGTCAACATCATTTGGCGACTCTTAACCCATGATACACCTGGTGACACCTGTCCCCTCCTGTGCTAGTGACCTCCCCAGCAACCCCACCCCCACCCAGACACCCCTCCCCCCACCCAGCATGCTCCTGCAGATCCTCCCTGGCAGCAGCCGCGGCGGCGGCAGGTAGAAGGAAAAAAAAAAACCCCTCTGGGGGCCAAACTGAGCGTTGCCACGTCCACTCACCGCTTCCACCTCGTCACCCCGGCAAACATCCTCAGATTGGATTGCCTGACTCATCCCCACACACCCTCCCGGCTAAACACATTGCACCCCCACCCCCCAACTGGCCCAAACACACAGGTGCAGACAGGTGGGAATGTCTGAACGCGTGTCTGTCTCTGCGTCCCCCCCACTGTCCGCCTGACGACGCGGCATCGGGTGTCCTCCTCGCCCTGATCGCGTCGACGTTTATTACGCGAGCGGCGGAGCGGCGTTTTTGTCTCGCCCACGTTTCTGCATCACATCTCTAATCTGTGTAAACAAGTCAAAGGTCGGCGAGGCTCCGGAGGAACCGTATTTAAGAGCGCAGCGCGCTGCGTGACGGCCGAACCCCGGCAGAGATTAGAGTGTATCGTCATGTCAGGAGCCGAGGCAACACAGTCACGTACGCTCTGTGTGTGTGTGTGTGTGTGTGTGTGTGTGTGTGTGTGTGTGTGTGTGAGATGTTCGGGCGGGTGTTTTCTCTCTGACATTCAGCAGGAGAGACTCTTTGAATCCTGCGTGCACCCACTGCACCAGCACCGGCACCGGAGACGTTTTGTTCTGTTCAAATACCAGAATAAGATGGGAAAATAAAGGTTTTTAGCTCATTGAATTTGCAGGAGGCTCAAATGGGCACAAGCCAGACAAACGAGACACATGACCCTCACAGAATTTGGCTGTGGGAGGAGAATGGATGACGCGTCGGCCGTCAGTGCCACTCTCCTCTCTCACGTCTGGTGCCAGCGAGTGTTTTTCCACGATGACTAACGGCCGCCGATACGTGTGACCAGCCCCGCTGCATTGTGAAGACATACATTTGTTCTTGAGAAAAGAGCTCTTTCTCTTGTTTTTGCGATGCAAAATACTCCACATTTACTCTCCAAGTCAAGGCTGATTGTCAGACAGTCAGCTCGATGCGCTGCAGCGGAAAAACAAAACAAAGCAAAAAAAAAAAAAAAAAATCAAATGCATACTAACAAAACCAAATTAGGTAGGCAGTGTTTGCCGCAAACATCTCTGACACAAACAAATAGAAAAATCCGGGGCTGCGATCTGTGGGGTAAGGGAACCGAGCAGGGGAAAGGAGGATTTAACACGCGCTGCCAAACACATCGCAAACAATTAGAACTCGGAAGACAGAAAAATGCACCGCAAACACAAATGTACTGAAGTTCAAAGGGACGTCAATGGATAGAGATGGATATGGGAATATCTGTATAAGCACTGCATTCATGTCTGTGCATCTCGAGGGTTTAGATCTGTTATGTCTCTTTTCAGGAGGATGACGATGTGTCAACACCACAGGAAAAAACACTGCCTCTAAGAAACCACTGCTAAAATACATTTCCTCCTTATACGTGGATTATTTCACGACTTGGGCATCATCCAGGGCCAACTCTTCTTGCACGCTGGAAAATATGGAAAATACAAGCTGTCACAGTGTTAAAGCAAGGCGGGAAAACAGGATCAAACTGAAGTCAGCCAATTTCCATAAATCACACCAAAATAAAAGCAGAATGAGGGCAAACTGAGAGCTGAGCAGAATCTTTAGATTGTTGCACTTTTCACACATAAACTCAGGGTGACATTTCTTTTTAGTAGAGCATATCTAGAGGTTCATCTCACCAGCAGTAGAGACTCCTTCTCCCTCTCCCTCTCTCTCTCTCACACACACATGCGCGCACGCACGCAGCTCAAAATTAAAGCTGGCACCACAGATCAGTCCGGGTCCTGCGCTGCATACAAGTCGTCGTATCTACTCAAGAGCATCTCGCAATTTCTCACAGAGTGAGGATGAAGCGAGCGCCTCTCACTGAGCGGCACAGGAAGATGAGAACATCAGTCTGACCGCAGCTCCTGTTCAGGGCTGTCACTTTGTGCCAAGTAAATAGCGAGCGTGCACAGCCAGTCCCTCCATTGAAGGTGCAGCTGGTTAATGTAAAGTGGATTCCTCCTCCAAGACCTACTGTGGACACTCGCAGCGCACACAGGTTTGACAAAAATCAGGATGTCTGGGTTTTTTGAGTCATTTTTCAATATTTTTGTTTTGTTTCATTTTTGCAATTTTCCGAGTAGCTGCACTAATTTGTTTCATTGCTGCTAATCTTTGTCGTACACTAGGAAACAACACAACAGAGCCTTTCGTATCTAACTTAATATATAATATATTTTTGGATATACTCTGCACGCAGTTTTACTTTTATGACATCCGACTTAGTCACTGACGTCTTAGTCACTGTTTCAGAAGCCCAGCTGGAGAAGTCACAGTGGCACTTTGGAGTGTATTACTGGTGAGTGAGCTGGTGCACAGCGGTCTGATTACATTTGGTTCAGACGTCGGCGTTCCAGAAAATTATTTGTGCAAAATGAAAAAAAAAAAAAAAAGGAACAAAAAAAAGGACGGCAGTGATCAACCGGGGCTGCGACTTAATAAACACGCCGGCACATTAGCATAATTTCAGCGCCGCCGCTGCAGTTTAAACAAATAAAAAGTGTCTAGAAAATTCATTACCTAATGTGACTGCTCAACGCGGTGATTCCTGGAGAGTGTGAAACACGGAGGCCACGCACGGCAGTTATGCTTTGTTAGTAAAGGTCAGCGCGGCGCACTGATGATGTGCCTATTATGTGTCTCAGCGGCAATCTGTTTAAAATTACCTCATTATGTTGAAGACCAAATCAAGTGCACCCCCGGGTCCCCGGGCGCTCCCTTTAGATGCTGCTTTATGCCAAATCACGGACGGCCAGCGCAGTCGTGTCGGACCTGACCGGAGCTGCTGGCCGTCCGTTGACTGAATGTACGGCGGCGCAGACGTGACGCGCTGTTAATTAGGTCGAGGCCCTTCTTGTCAGGCAGCCTGGACTCACGAGCGGGTGAGGCGGCAGGATCCATCAGTGCACAACCAGCAAAGGACTACGTTCTGGGCAGTTGACCGACATCTAATTTCAAGGATCCTTCTACTGTTAATATGCTGTTGTGAACGTTTTTTCCTGGAATAATAAAATGATGAATATAATATAAAACAAGCATCTTTAAAACTATGAATTCTAAGAAAAAACAGCACCCTTTACACACTTTAAAGGTTAAAGTCCCAGTATTCTGCTCCTGCTTGTGAGTTGAGCTTCTTTTTCTCCTGAGTACGACCCTGCCGGGGATAAAACTCGAGTCTTCAAGAGTTTTACTGCATTGCTAAACATGAATTGTTTTAATGCTACTAACCTCACATCTGCACTTCATCAGCAAGTCAACAAATAAGCACAAAAGCCCCAACCCACGAGATCTCTTTCTGCAGAACAACAGAGAGTCAGCGGTGTGTTTTCTCGCGGACTGGAAACATTTTTCACCAGAAGCCCTTCGATAATCCTTCCGCTGACTCAATCGCCTCTCCGCTGTGCTTGTGTAGAAACCGTGCCCGGCTGAATGTTTTCATGCAGAACATGTAAGTGGCCACCCGAGCCGGTATTGATCAGGCGACGGCGCTCTGGAGGAACAGATGGCTGCGATCCGTTGAAAGGAATGAAAAGCAGCCCTGCCTTGACACGGATCCCACTGGCTTCCCAACCTTCAAACAACTCAATGTGACGGGAAATTCTGTAGATGACATTCATGTCAAATGCAAAAATGAGGGAAAAAAAAACAACAAAAGGAAAAAAAAAAATGAAAATGTGAAGGTTTCATATTCTAATTAAAAAAAAAAAAAATGCAAAAGTTTTGTCAGCACACTATAATTACACAGCGGCCACATTCAATTCAAGCATTTGAAAGACGGCGGCGAAGCACCCAGACGATTCTGACCGTCATTAACCTCTGGCTGACCCTAATTCAGCTGCACAATCCCCTGGATTCCCAGGATTAATGCGACGTTTAAATAATTAGGGTCAGCGGTGGACAAACAGCACATATATAAAAACCTACGCCGACATGCCGGCTTGTTGCATTTAATAAGGCTGCGCAGCCACAATGCAGCAATGTGGAGCCGGCGGATAAAAATGAGGCTGGAAATAACACGATGATTAGTTTCATTTAGGGAGCTTGTCTCTCTTATTAAAATCTAGATGCGCTGCGTGCCGTTAATGTGGGTCTTCCTAACCATTGTGAATTCAGCAGCTGGTAAACAGTCTGACAGTAATTCTCCAAAACATATCGGCTCTTGTTTGTCAGGCACTTTTGAAAGGCAGAGCGCCAGTTTATGTGTGTCTCATGTTAGAATGTGCGAGTCGGGGCTCAGCAATACTCTGCTGGGCACAAATGTGAATTAGCAGTGTGTTAAAGCAGTGTGTCTGCTTCTCCTTTTAAGGACAGAATTCTTGTGTGTAATGTAGAAGCTCCAACTACCAAAAAAATGTTTGAAATTACAGATAACTCCCCGCTTTGCTATTGTTCGGAGGTAGAGGACAAAAGACACATCGCAGATGTGTTGACATGGCGGATTTCTGTCTCTCTCTCACACACAGAAATCTATATAAAAAGAATGAAAAGAAAACAGCGACAAACTCCAACAGCAGCATCCGCGTTGCACAGTCTGCTGAGGAGTATGACAAACCCCTGCCTCTCTCGCCTGTCTTAATCAAGCTGCTAGAATTCCTCGCACTGAATCTCATTCAACACCTGCTGTCGGTATTTTGGTTCCGCCACGATGTGCAGCGCTAAACATCATTTAAATGTAATGAGATTTGCTGCTAATCTGCATTACAGAATGTTGAGGTGTGTTTTTTTTTCTTTTTGGGGGGTGGGGGTGGGGGGGGTTGAGAAAATCTCTTTCAGCTTTTCACATTGACTGTAAATTGCATCTCAGTCCGACTCGGTTCAACCCGGAGAAGGTGGCGCCCCCCCCCCCCCCAGTCTGTGACGGCCGCAGTGTGAAAATTACAGCAGGAGCGAGGGAGGGCGACACCCGGCACGGCTAATTGAGCCACATTTTGGAAATCACTCCAGGAACCTGGTACTCGACCGCTTTAGAAATGTTAATTACACACACTGATCCCATATAATGATGTTAAAAAAAAAAACCAACCAAAAAACAGCGACCTGTCTTCCACCACATAATCGAATGTGAGAATTGAGCACGGCCGCGCACCACTTTTGTGAAGGACATTTACCCCCCCGAAAGCTTTGACGCATTAACGCCGGCTTTGTTTGACGTTGCTATTGATGCTTCAGAAAAGCCCCCCCGCCACCTCCGTTTGCCCCCTCCCTCCGCTCTCCCCTCAACGGTCGCAGCCAATTTCCAATGTTTGAGGCTGAAATCAACACTTCCCTGGGCTGTAATGGTCAGTGAGTGACGGCCCCGGCTGACAGGAGACAAATGCGAGCCTTCATCGCGCCGGGCGTCCACGTAAACATTCAGCAACAGCCAGGCCGCGCTCTGAATTGCTAATTCGCGCGTGATGAGAGCGACAGGGCATGTGTTTGGGGGCCGGGCAGCGTGGGGGGGGGGCTGTTAGGAAATCTGCACAGGCCTCCTCTCACAAAGTCATCAAGTCAGTGTGTCTTCCACTTGCTCGGCTGCTCCCGGAGAGAACAGGCCCTTTCCTGTCGTCAACAGCATTGATCAGCCTGGGAGCCGGCGGGACGGTGGATATCAGAGGGAAAATGATCAGCTTGGGCCCCGGAGAGATGGCCCGCCGCTGGGGAGGCTCTGATGGACTTCCCCCAGGGGGGGGCTGGTGGGAGAGGGTGGGAGGGAGGAAAAGCTCTACCTCGCAGTTTCTGTTGATGCACTCCAGCATGATCGCACTCCTGTGCGCAAGTGTGTGCGATACAGAGGAACAGGAGTAATAAATGGTCAACAAAGGCAAAGTTGGGATGTCTGGCCCACTCTGTGTGGGTTGTTTTCTATTTTAGGGGAGGAAAGTGGAAAGTAGCTGCGGCTTGTTTTTCGAGGCGAGGACTCCAACGTGAACGGTGGAAACGTTGCAGTTGCAGTTGTGGTGTAGTGAGTTGTGCACGGGGTACAAAGAAGGAAGGCTGTCACTGACGCACAAGTCTGACCAATTTTGAAGAAGAAATCTGTTTTATCCGGTCACTCTGCGCTTCTCCTTCTCTGGTTTGCATCTCCGAATGATTTTTGCAGAGTAGATAATGGTCTGACAGCAGATTGAGATCAGCTTCAGCTGGCAGTCTTTTGGTAATTTGTCAGTTGCATCTTGTGATATGATCTTAACCACTCTCATGTTCCTCGTCTTCTGTTGGTTTTTGCCATTATGTTCCCTTTTTCTCCTGTTTGGCCATTCATCCAGAGTCAGGAGCAAACAGCCAATACAGGGAGTGCTAGACGATGAGATCATTCTGAAAAATGCTCGGCCATCGCCTCGCAGCGTGATGACTTCAGCACTACCTCCGTGAAGCCGGCGGCGGCGTTCATTAGAATCGACTCGATCCATGGCACTCACATTTACTGATGAGGGGACAACAACAATTGTAATATAGCAGAGAAAAATAAATGAGGCCTCAGGATGGTGGTAGTTATTGACTGATCTATCAGGGCCACCGCGCCAGCAACTCACTTTATGTCCCTGCCCGCTCTTGAACTGCCCGGAATGACACCCTGAGATGGGGAAGGATTAAAGACATTACGCTGTGGCTGCCAGTTGACTGAGTGTGTTGGAGCTTTGCTATTACAGGAAGATAATAATACAGAGCTCGTAGTTTGAACCAAGCTCAAAGTTTTCCTGAAAATGTGTATTGAGTGAAAAACACATAAAAGTAGGACGCCTTGTGCGAAGAAAGAATTTGCATCTGAACTCGAACACAGCATCAATATCTGTGTCCTGCCTTTACAACACAAGATTGTTGATCAGTAAAGGGGGCTGTTCACCTTTAAAGGTCCCACCTTGAGTAAAATTCACTTCAGCAACAATGAAATGTGTCTCCAGCTCTTCGGGGGGTAACAGTAAACAGAGGGCTAACCTTGTTTTTATTTTTGATGATTAGCACTTCCAAGCTGCTTCGCTAAGTACTGGGAGGAAAAAAGATGAGAAAAAAAGCATGTAAAGAATACAAAGGAGTTTCATGCATGGCCTTTCATTTGTTTCCTCTCAATTCCACACAGATAAATGAAATAGTACTTTTCAAAATCAATGTGAAAGGAAGGTTATGAAGGAAAGACACACTGAGTGCTACTCCACCACTTGAGGAACTCAGATGCAATGTGTTTGTACTTGCTGTTACTGTACCCTGTCTAATTATGTCTATACGAACACGTTCAATGTCTGCTGCTGCGTAATGTACCGCTGACTGAACCAAACGTTGATTTAATCACAAACGTTCACAGTTTTTTTTCGTTTGAACGAGTGCCATTCACAACTTTGCGCACTACCAAGGCCCGTCATGCGTGTAAATCAGTCCATTTTCATTCTACACCGTCTCCCTCATTCCAGACTAATGGCGAGGGATCCCTTGTGGGGCGGCGTCTTTTTCCATCTCGCTGCCAATTGGACAGGACATCTTTCACATTCCGTCTCTGCTTTGACACTGTCCCTTCTGGGCCGCCGGAGCGGGCCCCAGAAATACAAAGTAAGTAGGTGAGCTTCAGACGGCAGCCTCGGACTGAGAAACACAACATGAGTATCTAAATAATTGCTCAATTCTGGGTGCAGACATATTTGTATTTTCTCCCCGATGCCTGAACATCATTTATTGTTGAAAGCAGGAAATAAATCTCAGTGCAGCGGGAGAGGGAAGGAAAAAACCCTCACAAAACGACACAAAGTCATTACACCTGAGGATTACAAGGCTGAGACCATGTCAGTGGGGAAAATTGTAAAAGTTCAAGTCAATTAATGCCTCGCTTTTTTTTTTATTTCTTTGTTTGTGAGCGGAAGTTTAGGAGCGCAGTCCGTGACAAATGCAGGTAGCGGACCCTGAAATATGACGCCGCCCTCGACGGCTCTGAAAAGGCCATTCAAAGTATCCGCAGCAGCAGCAGCAGCTGGCGCGGCGCTGGGAACCAAACGGAATGCAAAAATAATCAAACATCCGCTCCCTCCTGCTCTAATCTCCGTGACTCTCTGCACTGTGGCTGATAAAGTCCATTAGAGTGAAGTGTCGAGAGTCGACACGTTTGGCCTCTGAAGTTAAAGCGCTGCCTTTCACCCCACACATCTTTCGGCCGGCTGACGCCGAGAAAAATGTGCCGTCCAGAGTGTGTGTGTGTGTGTGTGTGTGTGTGTGTGTGTGTGTGTGTGTGTCGTACCAGCGCTTGTGAGGGACAACAGCCCCATGTGAAGAAACATATATAGTGGGTGATTTCTATGTTGATCTGCAGCTGGGATGGGATGCGTGCGGAAATTGTTTCCTCCTCCGTGAAAGACGTCCGTTAATTTAGCACGATCGCTGAACTGAGCCGCTGAGATCCCGCGGAAAGTCGAGGGTGGGGGTGGGTGGAGTGGGCCGGTGGGGGGTGGTAGGGGGTGGTGGGGGGGGGGTAGAAGAGAGCGTCCTGCTTAACACCAAGTAGAGAGCGTCCTGGTTAACATTCAAATCATGAGCCTCTTGGCTAGTTTTAAAAAAGAAATGTCAGGTCATTATAGATCGCGGTATTTGCCGGGGTAAAACGAATACATGAAACCTTTATTACCCACAAGGCAGTGGGAGCAACAGAGGGAAGACACCTCCAGAATAATTCCTTTCTTCTTCGGGTTTACTGGTCAGATCAGGAGTCTCCGCTGGTGCTTCCTCCCCTCCCTGTACCCCCCCGCTCAAACACACACACACACACACACACACACACATATGTGCCCACACACTGTGTATGCATGCACGCGCTCACACACACACACACACACACTTTTGCGTTCCTGGGCCGGTCATGTCAGGGTCACTGCCTAATCACATTAGGGCTTGATCAAAGTTGCACAAAAAGCAAGAGGGAGCGCAGGGGAAGCTCATTTCTCAGCGAGTGAGGATTAAACCAGCAGCAACATCTCGGGACGGTGGGGCACTGAGTCGTGTCTCGCAGGCCCTAACAAAAGGTTCCGGCTGAGGGCGGACAGGTTGACGAACCTCTTGTAATGTGGAAGGAGGAAAAAAAAGGAAAGAAGAAGCCGTGGGGGGGGGGGGGGGGGGGGGACACGGGGCAAAAATCCTGCCTGTGGTGCCAGGGCCGAGCCTGATGGTCGGCTCGATGAAATATAAAAGTGAAATGCAGCGAATGAATCAGCGCCGCAGATGTCTCTGAGGCAGGTGATCAAATGGTCTTAACTCTGCAGCGCAGGAGGACGGCTGGAGCGGTTCCGTTCCCAGACACACTTATCTGCATTTCGCAGGAGTTGCGAGCTTGTGAGACGGTTTGAAACACGTTTCGAGAGTCCTCGCGGCAACCCGAGTTCCAGGCATTATTCATTTCAGTGTACGTCTAAAAGAAACAGTAATGTGCTGGCTTTAAGTGCTTTAATTTGAAACAACAATGTTCAGATTTTAAGACCAATGATTATTTGCAACTTATTGTTTTGTCTGAGATGCCACACCAAGTGCAAGACAACATTGACGACAACACACACTTCATGCCCACGAGTTGCAAAAGATTTCTGAAAGACATCAATTGCTCAGACAATCAATATAAAGTCGCAACAAGTTCTCACTCTTTCCTTCTGCAGGTTTTCATGCACCGTCCGTCATTTACATCAAAGTGATACAACGGCCCGGAGAGTCGCCGCATTATTCAGCCTACACAAAGCCGCGGCATTAAAACCTCTGTGCTTTTTGCACTGCGAGGCTGTGCTGAGCGATTGTGGCTTTTTTTTCCTCCTCCCCTCAGCTTCAGTTCTGCTCTGTTTGATCATTTCTTCTCGGTGTCTGTGAATCTAAAAAAGAAATTACACGACCAGCCTCGGGAAAAAAAAGGGAGAGTGCTCACCACCACCGCGGCCGCATCGGACTCCACGTCCTTCCCCTTCCTTTTTTTTTTTTTTTTTTTCAAATACAATGCATTCTGTGGCAGCCAAGTTTTTTTTTTTCTTTTAAGATGCTAACAAAAACGTTGTCTCCATTTCCACAAGCGAATGAACGAACGCTGAAAGAACAAAATGATTCGGAAGGGTGGCAGCCTTCTTGTTTACAACCCCAAACAGCAATTATTACATCTCGCCTCGCACAGTGATGAAACAGCAGCATCATTCTCCAGCCTCGGCCGCAAACACGAAAATCAATGCTGTGTCTTCTTCGCCGGGGTTTCCCATGTACAGAAAATCAAAGTGACTGGCAACCGTTCAAACTCTTCCGCATTGTGCCAAAAGATGAAAAACAATTTTCAAAAAAAGCGTCGCATGAAAAAGCGCTCATGTCGGAGGCGCTAACGGCAGCCGCCATCGCGGGTAAAAGGGACAATGGTTCAGGATGATCAAGCATTTCGCCAGGACTGGTAATCAAAATAATCAAAAGAACAGTTTCCTTCTGCGTCTGGGCGGACCGAGCGCAGGACAACTGCTGCAAAAGAAAGACAGCCGGCGTTTGAAGCAGCTCGGTCCTGGTACCAAGTGATCATGGTCTCAGTTATCTGCTGCGCGACTTTGACCACTCACCACCAGCATGAGTCATTTTGTTCAATCTGACAAATAACTTATGCATTCTGCTGCCATTTGTCAAAACAAAAAACAGCAGCAGGGACAGATCTGACTGAGAAAGAGTCAACAGCACACTGTTGTCACACTGCAGTGAAGTCGTCAATCCGGAACTAAAATCAACACATTCAGACTGAATGTCGCTTGGAAGCACTTTACATTTTGAGACCAGTTTCAGCTGTCTGAGCATTTCTACCTTTTGGTGTTAGATGATATTTTATGTGACTTCCCTGTCATATAACCACCGAGGATACCTTTGGAAAAAAGAAAGTAAACAATAACCCTCCATAAGAAATGACTGAGTTTTCTTAGGTTTTGTTAAAGGGCACCTATGATGCTTTTCCACTTTTCTGAGCTCTAAATACTGTTATAATGTTGAACCCTATCGCCAAACGATCCGAAATCGTCAAATAATAAGGTTCATGCGTTTGGATGTGAGCCCTGCAAGTTGTTGGGTATGGTTCTAAACGCTCAGTTCACAGAGTTTTTTTTTTAACACTGGGTTCCGGATCTCCTTCCCCGCTGCTCCAAGAAAATGTTTTTCGGTGTCAGGGAAATAAAAAAATCTAAAATAAAAAAAATACTGAACGACTACCGAAGCACCAAGGACCACAACGGTCAGAGTGGAACGAACAGAGAAAATGTCGGAGGTTTGTTCAGCCTAATGCGGATGCGATGGACCGGTCGGTCTGGTCGGCAACGGGAGTGAGACGGGCTCGACGGCCACGGCAAGTTTCACTCCTTATAGCGATGTTCACGCTGCCAGCATGGTAACATCGGTTGTATAGAGCTCTTCCTGCTTTGTGCTTGGTGTGGACTTAAGTTGTGCAGATATTCTTGTCTAATAATCAACGACTCTATGACTGAAGTGATTGTTTCAGCGTACATATTTTCTCTGCTAGGACAGTGTTTTGATACAAGTCAACAGTATGAAACCAAATCATTCTAAGCCCTATTAAAATGTCTCACAAAAATACAATAAAAAAACACGGTCAGTACACAAAGTAAAATATATTTCCGGGGACACGGAAGGCACAAAAGGGTCCGCCTTGCGGCCGTAACTCAGCCTGCGCTGGGTCCGTACGAAGCTGGATTAGCCGGTAAACAGCTGCTAAAGAGTGAAGCCTTCACGACGGTAAGTGTTTAAATTGTGCCGGTTTCGTAAAGTTTGCCGTTTACTCTCAATTCCCGCACCGGCACACTGAGGAAGTGAGGCTCAGCAGCGATGAAGAGTGTGACCAATCACAGCGGAGTGGGCTGGGCGGGAGGCGTACACGGAGGTGGCGGGGGGTGGAGTGAAGTAAACCAGACCGTTTTCGCGGGATGCAGGAAACACGAGGAAACGAGCAGCGAGATACACAGATCTACAAAGCTTTTAGTGCGGGTAACCGTGTGTTGCTACTCTGGAGGGGCCAGAAATCAAATACAAAGGCCTGGAAATTTGTATAATAGGTGACCTTTGAGCACTTGGAAAAGACACACTAGGTTTTAAGGTCAGTCCCTGACTTTCGTCTCCCCCGTCTGAGCTCACAAACAGTGTATAAACACCGACAACAGTAGAGTGCAGGTGCCTGGGCCTATCTCCACAGAGCTTGCAAGACCATTGCACACAAGGGCTAAAATGCCAGGGCCAACTTCCTGTCCCAGTCTCCACCTCCCACAGTGCTTCTCTTTCAGCTGTGCGCTCCTATGTGGATGTCTCCTCCTCCCGCTGTGTGATACCAATGGCTGCGGGTTGACATTTAAGACAAGATCTGTTATTTCACTGATGAGGAATCCCCTCTCAACCACCAACCACCACTCTTTTGGATGCCACCAAAGGATCAAATGTTGCAGTGCGTGTGAGAGAATTAATAAGAATAAAATCATTTGCCCCCATCAGTTGAGGACACGGTTGTTTTTAAACGGCCATCATTATTTTTGATTTGTGCAGTCTGGCTGCAGTGTCCATTAATAACACCCATGACCACCTTTTCATGAGTACTTTGTGACATTACAGAAGATGGATAACGACTCGGGGCACAGCAAAGTGCTCCTTGACCTTCAATCTGTCACCAAAACAAACAGCATTCTGACCCCGCCCCCTCCCTGCAGGTCGGTGCGGTGCTGATGAGAATGGCCCTACCGGTCCATGCAAGTTCACCTTTTCTCGATTTCTGATAGGTCACAGTAACCTAACAATGGGGGAAAAAAGGCCTCAAGGACAACCAGTTCTCTCTTTGTGTTCTGTCCCATGCACTGACTGCAGGGGAACAACAAAAAATCCAACACTCCCGTTTAACATTTTACAAACACAAGGCTTTGCGTCTTGCTTTGCTCAATTTACTAATTAAAAACAGTAAACAATGATGAGTCAACTTAAGAAAGTTCATTTTATCTAAATCTCCTCACTCAATCAATGCACATGGTGGTTTTATGGGCCTCATTGGTTTGCAGAAGCTTTATTGAATTGCTCACTTTGCACCTCTAAGTGGAGAGAGAGGCATAATATTTCTTGCAGTGAAATCCTGCCCACAGTCATTATTCTGCACACACCGGGGCCTAAAAGATTAAAAGAGCACAGGAACATAATCAGGTAAGTATTGAGCCTCATCCACATGCAGCAGCTCACTCAACTCAAGTCCAGGAAAAAAAAAAAGAAAAAGGGCTGAGCGTGTAGCATTACATATGCCTGTGAAAATATATTAATTATTTGGACTGATAAGGTTTGGCATTCTTGGCAAGTCATTTTTTTTTTTGCGTTTAGAGCCCTTGGCAGCGAGCTAAGAACGTTAATTTCAGATGCTGCCAACATGACGCGGTGACGAGGCACAGCTCGACTCCAAGAAGCATTTCCAGCCCGATTTCTGGCGATGCCTGTGGCTGCGTTGGAGATGCTCAAGATAGCGCAGCGCGCTAACGAGAATCACTCCTGAGCTCACGGACAGATAATGTTGCTATCGGCGGCTCGGAATAAACACACAACTTGCATTTCAATCGCCCGGCCAGACCCTCAGAAAAGTTTCATGGAGCCTGATCATAATGCATCCCGAGCCCGGTGAAGTCTCACCTGTCTGAGGCACCCTGGACACACTACTGACACACCACTATCACCATCACATATTGTGAAATTTGCTCCGTGTCCATAACATTAGCTCGGCCGTCCGACGTGGAAAAGTGCTGCAAACGACATGAGTCTCCTGGGAGCGAACGCTGGCCAGACACTCCGTATTTCATTCAGGTGTGTCAGTTTTGGTTCAGTCCCCCACAGACGGCATGGAAATCCAAGCGGATGTACAAGGTACCTGTTTTGTATTCTGGAAGCATGCAATGGAAAAATAGAGAGAGACAAAAAAAAAACAACGAGCTGACATTCAAGTTTTATCTCAATAAATGGGTCCTCTGCAAAGAGATCACATGCTTACCGCAGGCTGACAATCTAAATATCTGAAATCCTCGGGATCCCCTCGGATTAAGCTTTGAATTTGTCTCTTCAGACAGATTATTACTACTGTCTTTTGGGCTCTTGTCTTTTGCAGTTTGCCGCTCTGCGCCATGTATTTACTTAACCGCGGGGGAGCACAATCAGGGAGCAAATTGCATGCTTGTGGCACGGACGACATGGTGGCTGGCCAGCCGGCGAGAGACCCTTTTTGCCGAGTTCAATTTGTCCCGGGAGCCGAACTGTCAGCGCGAGTTCTCCAGAGGAGTACCAGATACCTGGATTACGGGTCGGCCCGCGTGTGGTGATGAAAAAGGAAAGAAATCGAACGGGTGAATCTGCCTATAAGCCGGTGCTGATCCGAGGCCGACATCCTCCACGTTGTTCTGCGGTCAGGAGCAGAGCGACCGACGAGTCCCTCCACAAAATATCAGTGTGTGCTGCTTTTCTATTAAGGAGACAGCCGTGTTTTCTGCATGCAAATAAACTCTCGGGAGAGCGACAGCTTAATCTCTCCAACATGCAGTCAAAGGACCGGCCATGTTTTTTTTTACTCGGCCTCTTGCCCTGTCGTCCGGGCGCCACCACCGGTGCGAGCTGCAATGATCTAATGAGATGCTAATCCCGGCGTCTTGCTCCGGCGTTTGGGAGGGTTGAGGGTTTTTATTTATTCAGCGACATCCTCGCTCGACACAGGCGACGTCTGTAGCAATCAGGTCAAAGGCCTGGGTAGCCCGCGTGACAAAGCCGTGCAGTTAAAGGTGACCTGGATGGAGGAGCATCATCAGAAGCCCTGAAAGCTCTGGGTTTGTTTCCTACGATGCGTTCGAAAGCACGTTTTGAAATTTTGTTGACTCTGCTCTCGTTTTGGTTTTGCTCTCGCTAATCCGCATCTGCCCGCAATTTGTCTCATCCGAAGAGCCTATTGGCTCGAGCGACAGCAATGTATCATTTTGGAGCCGTGGACCATCTTCCTCTCCAGTACAGGCAAAGCTGAGTCAGTCAGCAAGGAAATGAGGCAAATAATGGCTCGATTTGGAAGACTTGAACAGCGCTAAGCGCAGATGGAAACATGGAGGGGGAGGAGGGAGCTCCTAGTGCTGCTCCTCCAGCCAGCTGGTCCAGAAGACGGGCTTCAGCCGATCCCACCGTCCGCTCTGCCTCCCCGCCGAGCTTATTCCAGCGACGGAAGCCTGCCAAGAACTCCGCAAATCACCTTTTCTCTCTGAGTTCCATGATGATCCCACTCCAGTGTAGAATCATAACATAATCGTGCCCACGACGTCTATTGATCTGTTAACAACACTTGCGCTGAGGTGGGCCAAATGGTTTCCTCAGGCAGAGTACTTGCCTGGGCGGATACAATGACAGCAATTAGATAGCGCAGAGACTCCAAACACACAGCGGACTGGAGGTGAGGCGGCGGTCTCATCAGGCCGGTGGCCACTGAAGTTCCTCAATGTCAGGCTAATTAATTATTTATCATCACCTAAGCACACTAATTAATTGTTGGTTCAGGGGTGTGCTTTTATGAAAGAGGCTCGGGGGATAACTTTCATCATTTTATGCATTTTCCACTTGTTAAAATCCAGCTACGGCCTTTTTGGAATCGACACAGTTACGGTCAGACGGGAAGAAAAGAGGAGGGCACTCATTTGTGAGGGGAAGCCTGCTGGCATTTATCCCCTCCCCTGCACTTTTAAGATCTGTTTAGAAGGATGTGGTTATCCCGTTTCCCTCTTCTCACAGAGAATGTCAAGGACACACATAAACAGAGATGCCACAGCTCATTACTAGCCATATTTATTCTGAGGAGATGCCCTTATCACAGGGTTTGTAATTAAATGGATGAGACCGCGCTTTTGAAAAGATCTGTCACTTTTTTTCCCGCCCCCTTCAAGATCCTGCGAGGGCTGTTTAATAGATGAGCGTTTTGTCTCATCCAGCCGTGATGCATGTTATGTGCTTTTCATCTTGTTGTAAGATCAGACCGTCGCAGTTTTTACTGGGTCTAATTATAGCCACCTTCCATGAGCTGGCATTAAACCAAAGCGGTGCCGAGGCATCTGTTATTGGAATAATTGGCGCGCTTGGAAAGGCGTCCATGGCATTTTACAGATGTTCCCGTGCACTGTGCAAAACGTGCCGCAACACCCATTAGCCGGATCTAAGATGGCACCCAAAGTGCCAGAAGAAGATATAACTGCGAATCTTTGAATGTCGCGACTTGGGATGATGAATCATGTTGTCAGAGGTGCCACAAGTACAGCAGCCCCCACTACCACCCAACACAGATTTCAAATTATCAAATGGTTCAGAAAATATGACGCACCAGCAGCGAAGAAGACAGTTTGAGCTTGGAAAGTAACATCTGAAAGAGCCGACTGGAGATCAGACGCTATTGCTGTGTCATTAAGACTGTCACGTGAAGAGTATAATTACAAATTATGTTCTGCAAGGTTGCTTGGCCAAAAAACATGTCTCAAAAAGAGATTCTGTTAAAAGGTGCGAAAAAACAAAGCCACAGGCTACTCCGGCAGCAGAGATGAAAGTGGTTACAAGACCGTCGACGCTACACATGGATTTTTTATCTCGACTCCTCGCCAGGTTTATTGAATATTATTAAATCAAGAAAGACGTGAGACCCATGATGTTTACCTTAATAACATTTAATCAGAGCCACAATCTCTCCCCAACCCTCGTCTAAGTACTTGTGCTGCCTCGGTGTACCAATAAAAACTTTAATTAGGCGTTTGTTCCTGCAAGTAGTTATGTTTCTATTGTACAAGAGAGGATATAAAACAAGAGAAATATGCCTATGTGTATGATATTTTCTGCCCCAAAATTAATGCGGAGGGGGTTGGTGGTGCCGGGGTGAGGGAGGAGGGTTGTGCAAAAGAAACATATTTGCTCTTGTAAGTCAGAAATTCTCCAGAGAATTAGACTGCAATGGTTGCAGCAGGACCAAAACAATAAAGCAAAAAGATGAATTATTTTTTTGCAGAGAGAACTACAAACATGCAGGGGAGAAAATAAGGTGGAAATCAAACCGTGCCATCGTCCAAGCTGCTCAGGGAGAGTTGGCAGTGGTCCATGCTCATGATGCTCTGAACCCCTGTGTGTCTCATAAATAATAGCATTTTATATGGTCTAAGTAGAATCTGGGACAGTGGGCTGTTAATGGCCAAGGGACTCCTCTCCCAGGGCAGCGGTGTTAATCGGAGCAATAGGTCTCCTTCCTGCTGGATCAATGTCAGCACAAATTTCAGATTGCTTTCCTGATGCGCGCCAAGTTATCTGTGATTCAACTTTAATAGGTTATTGAGCGGCGGCCAGCATTTAGGGAGCAGGGCCGTATTTCACGTTGCTGACAATCAAATGCGCACAACTTTCTCATTAGCATGCATTAGAAAAACAAGGAATTAATTCCGACAACACCATCGGGGAACATGGCTCGGGTTACACGGCTGTTTAAACAAACACGCCTAACCGTGGCTTAGCCTAACAGGACGTGAGGGCATGTACGTGGGGGCAGGTTCAAGTAAACACGGTCTGACAGACGCTTCTGTGCGGGAAGAGAAAGAGGGATGAGAAGAGAAAGCAATCCGCTATTGTTTTTTTTGTTGTTGCTGGGACTCATCATTTATTATTGCATACGAGTCTGTAACTCTGTCTTTTGAGATTAAAATGTAGGTCTCGATGTTTCCAATACACCTGAGCAACAAACTACGATGAAGGCTAAAGAGCAGCTTTGCACAGCTCACGCCTGCACATGGACAGGCACATGCAAAAAAAAAAGGCTATTATAGGAGCCATTACGTGTATGATTTGACGCTTTAGGCGAGCCCATTATCCTTTAATGCGTTTTTGCCTGACAATTTCCTAACCAAAACGCATCGCTGCGGTGACAAAATGAGTGGTGGCAATTCCAAGTGGGTGCGTTAAATCAGATGGCATTTCACCGCGCCTGAAGGTCAAGTGTTTTGTCAACGTGGACGGCGGCTGAGTGAGGTGGCAAACGTCGGCTGAGAGATTTACAAGGTGAGATGGCCAAACAAGATGTGAACAAAGTAGAGAGGAGCACAAATGATAAATAAGTGTTTGTCGCGTGCAGAAGGGAAAAAGGAAGCTCTGCACCACTGCTCACTGAAGTGTTTAGAAGGTGAACGGCAAACGTTCACGTGAGTTTAGAGGTAGAACGGTAAAGCAATTAATTGTGTTGGAATTGGCTGAAAAAAAAACTTGCAGTTTTCATAAAAAGCTACTTGCTAAACTGCTTCCTCTCATCAGCAAAAACCGATTGTTAAACGCAAAAACAGCATAAAATTGTTTTTGTTATTCGACCCATCGATCCATTCACCCACCCATCCATCCATCACTAATTCACCTGCACTCAGGCGATAAAGAGATATTTCTTTTGCACCCTTCAGCCTTTAACCTTTACCACAGAGACACAAACAGGTGCGGCTGCAAATGTTCATGTTGAAGGCAAGTCAGAACGACCAATAAGGAGGCATTTACCTGAATAATTCAGCATTCTATATGATAGCTTACTGTTGCAGAACTACACAGTGGTCCTACATTATTAAGCATACACAATGCTGCACAGTATGAACGCTATACTGTGTGTGTGTGTGTGTGTGTGTGAGGGGTAAGTGGGGGTAGAGAAAACAAAACAGGCATTTACTGCAGCTGACCCAATGTCGGAGTCGTTTGGAAAAAAAAAAATCAAATCAAATTAAATCACTGCCTACGTGTCCCAGGAGGAGTCTGTGAGGTATGCCAAATACCAGAACACAGAGAGGCCTGTTCAGGTGCAGCACCCCCGCACAGTCATATGGAGCAATAAACCTCACGCAGACAATATCACACCTGTCACGCCACCTTAGCGTTTGCGCCCCGCAGCTGAGAGCCAGTTTGACTAACTGAAGCCTGAAGTAACGTTCCCGGCCCGGCGAAGAAACCAGACGGAATAGGGAGGTTAAAAAGCGCCTTCGCTGAGCCAATGTCATGTGAAATGTGTGCGTTAACGCTTGAAAAAAAGAAAATAAAAGAAAAAGACAAGAAAAAGGCGCAGAGGGGCGCAGGCAAGTGTATGACATTAGACATCGTTCAGAATAAGGGCCAAATGTCCAGCCAAGCGCACAGATGAGCCCCTCATGTTTGGACTGCGCCAGGGGTAAATATCCACTGTGACATTTCTGCTGTTTGCTATTTTCATCGGCTGAATTACAGCCAACTGGCATTTTTATACAAGTCACACTGGGCTGGCCTTCATTTTAATTCATGTAAAAAAAAAAAAATGTATATATGTATATATATATATATATATATGTATACGTATTAGATGTGTCCACAGTAAGTGAAATGAGAGAGCACGTTTGTAAAACAGATATGCATGTTTTGGATTTTAGCTAATTTGTCCACTGTGAGTCATAACACTGCAGGCCTGTACAATATTCCACTTAGTACTCTATGAGGCAAGTGCTTCACATGCTGTAGCTCTGCTCTGATTTAACATGGGAAGTCTGCTTCTCCTGCTTTTCATTCTGCAGAGATCAGTTCCGACTCGCTGAAGCATGGCGTGACGCTATTGGATGATGCCCCCCACCCTCTGTCTCCCTCCAGACCCCACCCCACATTTTCTGAAACGCTGGTCCTAAAAATGTTTTAGCACATCTTTTTGTCCACAGTTGTGTATTGATGTTGTCTGACTAAAGGCCGAGAGACCCAGCTGACCTCGAGCCCAACCCACTGCCAGAACTTTTCAAGCGCTGAGGTTGCTGACACTTTCTGCTCCGTACTCCAAACCGATCCCACACACTTGCCTCACTCACATTGAAAAAGCTTTAATTTTGTGGCTTCGCTCCACAACCTCAAAATGTGAGTCATATTAGCCGGAGCCAAGCAGTAAATATGCGATAGTGAGAAGAGACCACTGTAGCCCTGCAAACGCTGCAGCTGTCAGTGTTTTCATGCACGTTCAGCCTCCAATTAAACCCATTTACATTAAACTGGGTTTTATTGTGAGGCGTCTGGATTTTCCTGTTCACCTCCTGCATGAGCCAACTGTGGCCAAGCATTTGAACCGCACCAGTGAGGAAAATGAAGAAGCACAAACCCATTATGTGGCGGGTGCCTAAAAGCAAGCTTGGTTAATTTTTCAGTGGAATTCCCACTGATGTATTCAGAGACTCTGAGACATGACAAAATAAAAAGCTTACATTGGCAGCCGAGAAGAAATGGGTGCATTTAAAGCATCCTCGGCCGCAGGCTTTTAATTTCATAGCTATCTAGAAACTAAATTATTTTCCCATTACTGGGAAACCATAAAAAACTGAACTGAAAATAAAATAAAAGCTTTATAATGATGGCTGTGTGCTAATGCTGGATTATCTAATTAAATTCTGAATTTACAATTGAAATGCTGTGACAGAATGTCGCCGATTAAAACAAAAGTGAATCTAAAATTGTTAACTTGATGAAAAGCTGCAGGGTACAAAGAATTTACTCAGACAAAGGTGTTTCTCGTTTATTATTTTTTGGGATCATAATTTTTTGTCTGCTGTCTCGTTTAAAAACAGAACCCCAACTCCCTCACAAATCTCAAAAGGTAATGACACCCTCTTTACATTTACACTATGATTCAAACTGACTTATCTGCAAGTTAAAAGAAAGTAATGAAATCAGGCCCATAGGTGCAAAGTTACCTCCTGCTCTATAATAGACATTTGCTAACTGAGCCTGAGCAGACAAATCTTCTGATTACTTCCACTTTGACTATTTGATTTGACCTGTATTAGCTGTAAGCTTAAAGATGCACAAATTCTCATTCTCATCCTGCGCCCCGATCATTCACGTGCCTTTGGGGAAGTGTGAGACAGTGAGCGCTGATTGATTCCGGCCCCGGCTGCATACTAAGACAAACATACATCTTGCTCGGAAGATCAAATTCTCTACCAACTCTGGTGGCATTAACAAATGCGACTCGGACTGGGCCCAAAACACAGGCACGAGATAATTAGTCACACCAGGCTTGGAGTAGGAAGGCCAGGGAAGCAATCTGACTGAAGGATGTATTGATCTGCTGGGGGGTGGGGGTGGGGGGTGAGCGGTGAGGGGGGGGGTATGGGGACTGGGGGGCGGAGGGGAGGGGCGTCCAGTCAGGAGTCATGATCAATCTTGCCAGCCAACTCCCTCGATCTGCAGCGGAGCCTGCGAGTGTTTGTACAGGGAAGCGTTCTATCTGCACCATACACGTAGGTGTGAGTGTGAGCGAGCGTGCATGCGCGTGTGTGTATGTGTGTGCGCACACAACCACATTAACACTGGCAACGGCTTGGCGTATGACTTGTCAGAAGGAGACAAATGTCCGTGTGGCTAAAAGACTCCCTGGGGTTGGAGGAAGGGCTTCAGAGGTGCACCGACATAGGAAGCCTTTATCAGCCGCTTCAGAGCCGCTTCGCCCTCATCGACACGGCGCCGCTCCAAACCGCGGCCACGACCAAAGGTCGTTTTATTTTTGTTAGTTTGTTTTTTAAACCCGATTTGGGGCGGGTTATGATAGAAAATGTAAATCCTCACAAACATAAACTGTTTGCATAATGACGTTACCCAGGAGCTGGTCGCAGGTGGGCCGATTCAAACTTATTATACAGTGGTGGTGCGGCTCGGGAGGAGCAGCCGACCGATTGCACTGTAATTCATCTTGCTCTCATACGCCAGGGACGGTGGGGAGTGGGGTGGCAGGAGGTGGGGAGGGAGGGGGCGCTGTGGGACTGTAGCGGCTTGCACAAGCAGCAGTCCTCCTCTTCAGCCTGGGAGGATATGAAATCAGTGTCCAGTCATTCCCAGCCACTACCAGATCATTTGCATTTTGGGTAACAGCAGTACACGACAAAAAAAAAAAAAGAAAGTGCAAGAAGTTGTTTTGTTTATGAATTGCGCACACACACTTGTGCATGCAGATGTGTGTGTGTGTGTGTGTGTGTGTGTGTGTGTGTGTGTGTGACTTACTGTGTTTCCATTACCCCTAAAATTGCAAAAAAAAAAACACCTAAATATTGCAATAAAAAACTGGTAATGGAAACACCTAAAGTTCCAAAAACCTCTCAAGTATGGCTAAAAGGTTTTGACGCTCTCATGAGGAGGTTTTTCAGACATATTGATATAAGGGGTATATTGCAAAAGTGTTATGGAAACACTTTTTCGAAGTTACACGTCAGCGGACGTGACGTACGGCGTCACGTGACCAGTTCACTACAAGTGCAAATGGTGCGTTTTGTTTGGACGTTGGAGGAGACGGCAAACGACCATAAACAAACAAAAGCAAACCTAATTCTCGTAAATTTTGCCGTACGAGATTTTACGAGAATCTCGTCTCACGAGAATTACGAATGTTCTCGCAGGACCAGATTTTAAGGGAATTACGGCTTATGGGCTTTGCACCATTCATTGGAAACACCGCCAAATCGCAATTGTACTTTGTCAAAATTTTAGAAATGTCCTTTTTTATTTTGCGAAGAAATGTAATGGAAATGCAGTAGTGTGTGTGTGTGTGTGCCTGCGTGTCTGTTTGTCTGGGGGTGGCCTCCAAGGTGCTGGGTGTGGATCAGATATCAGACGGCATGCTAAGCTGCCGGGACACCCACAGCAGTGGAACCGGAGACTGCTAATTGACAGGCTGTTGGGAGACCAAAGCCGGTCCAGATAGTCAGTCACTTTCACGCTCCCACACTCCTCTCCTCTCCTCTCCTCTCCTCTGCTGGCTCTCCAGCAGGGGGAAGGTGGGTGGCGTGCTGATGCGTGGACGCGTGTGTATGGGGATGAGAGTCCAGAGTTGCAGCGTGTGTGCGCGTGAGCGTGTGTACGAGTTTGGAGAAGTGGGGGTCGCTCGATCAACTCGCGGAAAGTGGTTGTCACTGTCACACCCGTCCGCACATGCAGACAGCACACGTTCACACAAATACATTAACATATAAATACATATATATCTAGAAATATATTTGTACACACACACACACACATATATAAATATATATACACACATATATATATATATGAATAGAGGGATTTTGCAGACAATGCCAGGGGGATTTCTGTGACACACAAATTATAATGATTAACAAATATTTACAAAATACAATATTAATAGTGGGACAGAGAGAAAAGGAAGCTGCAGCCACTCCTCCATGACACTGTTATTACCGTGCATTTTGATTCTATAGAGACGTGCACTCCAAGCCGTGTTACGCTGCTGAAGACACAGCGACACCGACGTCACGGCTGAGACGAGCCGGTAGATTTGCGCTCTGTAGTTACAGACGTGTGCCGACCTCGATCTCGAGTGAAGCGCCAGAGGTCACCGCTGCGACTCACTTACCTTTCATTTCAATCATCGCTTAAGGTAAATGGGAGAAAATTACAGCCCAGGCGTAATTACCTGGGCTTGGCAACCGGGCCGTCAACATGAGGACACAGTGTCGTTGGACCCAACGCAAAGTCACCCGGGAGACGCACACACACGATGTGACATCCCGGCAATAGAGACAAAAAGACAAGAAAAATGTTGGGGGTTTTTTCAGGTGCCAGTGCATCAACTGGAGCAACTTCTTTCCCTCTCAGGACAGCCGTGTTCTTTACAGGTGCACTCAGCCGTTGTCCAGGCGCCCTTTGATAAGGTCTTCAGCCTGGCCGTCCTCGGTGGAGCAGACAAAGAGCTTGTCTGTGTGTCAGGAAGGGGGGCTGGACGCGACTGTCAGAGCAGCGGGAGCCACCAGCCAAGTGACTTTTCCCTCCGAGGAACCCAGCAACTCTGCGTTTTGGTCTGACATTTGGACGAAGCGCACGGCTGCAAACCAACTCTGCTTAGACCGAAGAGGTGAGGCACCGAGACACCGCCACTACCGGGGGTGAACTTCACTGTCAAAGAGTGAGCGTGAGCAGGTGGATCGGCCGCCGCTCCTCCTCCATCCCTGGACGACGGGGACAAGGCTTCCGATTGAAGCGCAGACATTTGAATACGATCTTCCAGTAAATGAGTGGGATCGGAGAGACGACGCCAGCTTCAGCACCAGCAACCTTCCAGATAAATGACGCTTGGAACGATCCATGTAAAGGGAAAAACTCTCTTTTCTTTCAATGGTTGTTGCTCACAGTGCTTGAAAATTAGTTTGGGGATAAAGGGAGCCCAACACAAAAGATGCTCTTCTGTGGCACCTTTGTGGAATCCTGTTAAAGTGTCACTCATAGCGCGTTGTGCTGTTGATGGCAGCGGTGGCGGCCGCTCCTCGAGGCTACTCGGGGCAATGAAGTCGTCATCCTGTGAGTGGCGGTCAGTTCTCACCGCCGCCGCCCATTAGCGGCTTTATTTCACTGTCACAGCATCGCAGACTCGGGCTGGAGCGACCAGAACCGCAAGTGGGCCGGCGCCGAACGAGGCTGCTGCGCTCTCACGTCTCCCTGATCCTGGTTTAGTCGCTCAGGGGGAAGAAGTTAGGCCTTTTTTTGTCCAGGCTTGTTGTGGTTCAAGACCGAGGCATTGCCACCAGACCGCATCGTCACACTTCACCAGTGCGCTGAATGCACTCACAGTGAATATGAGCCAAGGACGACGTGGCTGCCTATTACAGCGGCTCAATACCCGGCCGAGTCTGAGACCATAATGGTGGCGGCGAAGTGAAGAGGGGAGTCCGAGAGAAACGAACGGCAATTACAATTTTCCCATCACATGTTTATGATTTTCTTTTTGTCACCAGTATAATCGGTCCTATCACCATGCGAAGGAGATGCTGATCAGATCAGAATTTTCATCTCACTTTAATGTATTTTTTTCCCTCCTGCCATTTCTTTACATGGCCTGGTCTCCAGGAACCCAGTGAAGGATAGGCCAAGAGAGGGGAGCGCCATCTGTGGCCGGCACTATTAAACATTCAATTATCTATAAAACACACAATAGGGGCCTCAGTCAGACCGGTGATAGATTGCAGGAGGAGAAGCTCTTCAGCGGCCACCCTGCAAACACTGGGTTTTTATAGATCACTGCACACGCCACCCTATAGCTGTTTAGTTATCTCCATGAATATATGCAAAAGGGCCCCGTCCTTGCTGAGAGCAAAATCTGATAATTCAGCGGCAAACAAAGCTGAGAGTGAGAGAGAACCAATTCAGACCTCAGTTTACCGGAAAAAAACAACAACAACAACAGAAAAGAAAAGGGAAAAAAAAGCCAAAGGGCTTCAACTCATCTCGGCAACAACAGCATCAGACAATAGACAAACAATTATTTGGTGCCGAGCTGAAAGAAAAAAAAAAATCTATTTATTCATGGCTTGTTGAATCAGTTTCATCGTCTAAAATTAATCCCAGTCAATAATGTAATCTTTAATTATAAAGGATGGACTTATTCCCTACGTCAAATCGTTGTGCCAGTCCACAGCCCCAGAGAGCAGAAAACATCATTTCTCTGCCTCGTTATGATGCATTTTCCAGCGACAAATCAGAGCAGCCAGAGGATTCACTTATAGAACCGTTCTGTTGGGAACGCATAAAAGCAGGTTCATTTAAGATTATTTAATGCAGCGACGGATCGTCTTTAAACAGGGAGAAAAAAAATCACTTTTCTCGCAGTTTATTGTAGATCTAAACGCACACCAACGCCACAGTGTGTGTTTGCAGCAACCTCACCACTTAATGCAAAACCATTTAAATCCATCTATTTGCGGTCATTTGCTGGCCGACTTTATAAAAAAAGTAAGCAGAGATTGGACTGACGACGTTCGTGTTTAATGTGAGAAAAATATTGGAATTACACTTCATCGTGCAATTTTCCCCAGAGTCCTACACTCATCGAGGCAGCTATTACCAAAATGAAACGCATGGAGCTCCCGGATGATCAATCGGGAGCAAACACATAAGGAGGAGTCGATCCTGAAGGGGTCCCCACGAGAGCGTGCTAGGGACTTTTGTATGCGAGCCACCTGTAATAATGGCTTCTTCTTTGTAATAAATGACGTTGCAATTGTTTTTTTTTGTTTCTTTGGACAAAACACTCCCTGGTTCACACACACCAACGGGAGCTCGCACGTACGTTTCATTTGCACTCAGTCCCACAGCGGCGTGTCCTTCCTCGCCGTTCGCACTCCCCCGCCAGGACTGCGAGTAAGAGATCTGTCATGCGTGGAGGCAGCAAGTAGCCTGTAACAAATCTAACTGACAGGCCCCGGAAAATGCAGATCGCATAGCCGACAGAGAGGAAACAGCAGCTTAGGGAACTTTCACCCGGGATCTTAATCTGTGATGAAGTCACCTCAAAACGTCCAAAGAGACCTGGAGGATAAGAAGTCGGAGGACGGGCGAGTGTTCCTGGACGCCGGGATTGTCTGCAAATGAATGCAGCGTGTGAGGAGCGAGCGTGAAATGTCAGACCGCATCACCGCCGAACCAGCCGAGAGCTACTTATAAACTTTAAAAGCCGTGTTGATACTTTAGTCTGTATTGGTAGAATGCTACTTGTCAGCGTCCGTGAGGAGCCCGACATTATTATTTTACTCTGCCTGCCTTTTCTTAATTTTTAAAAAAAGACAGATGGCCTATTTTTAATTTTTTAATTATGAGTTATTTATAAGTGTGAAGATATGTCATAAAGATAACTGAGCAGGAGAGACAATCTAAAGCACGAGCGCTGAAACGTGATTATTTTCCCGTCAGTAATTCGGCACGTCAGAGCTCGCTGTCGCAATAAGACACAATCTCCAGGTCTCAGGAAGGTGAGCCCATCAATGTTCAACATCACCTATTAAGACTTGACACCTGCACTTTATCATCGCTAAAGAAATTGCATATTCCTATTGCTGCCAAAGAGATGGAGATATCCATCTCCTACAAGGGCAGTGCCTTTAATAAATAGTGCATAGAACCACGGCACAAACTCCCCATTTCACCTGATATCTCTCTCTCTCTCTCTCTCTCTCTCTCTCTCTCTCTCTCTCTCTCTCATTCTTTTGCCCTCTCTCCCTTTCTCTCTTTTTGCTCTCTCTCTCACGCGCCCTCTTTCCCCTCCTCTGATGGAAATTGTTTCATTCCTTTTAGTCAATCTGGCTAATGCAAGAATCATGTATGTCTGTCTTTAAATATTTAATCTCAACAGCGGCAAGATTGAAATACAACGCTGGAGAAGCATTACCCCCTTCCCTCCTGAAAGGTACAAGAGCTCGCAGAGAGAAAGAGAGTGAAGAGCGAAAAGAAAGAGTGAGCGAGCGAGCGAGCGAGCGAGAGAGAGAGAGAGAGGAAGGGAGGAAGAGTGGGAAAAAAAGAAAAAGGGTGAGAGAGACGCTGCGACCGCACAGCGATGTCAGGAGGAGCGATGCGGAGCGACAGCGAGAGATGGAAGGGAGAGAGCCAAAAGAGACTCTCGCTATTTCGGATGACAGTTTTGTTGCCATGCACTCTGCTGCTGGAGTTGAAGGCAGCATTAAAGCGCAGTTTGTTGACAAAAAAGAAAAGAGTGCAACCACATACGAGCGCTGATGCTCCTCTCCCCTACTCTGATCCGCGATAAGGCGGCTCCCGGCCACGGCTCAGACGCCCGGCTGCAGGGGAAACGCCGCTGCTGCTCCCAAACTCAGACTGACGGATGAGCGGCTCAATGACTGAGTCCCAGCCATAAATCTTGCATGCAGAAATGCATCGTGGGAACCGCGTGGCCGCCCCGCGATGAGTACAAGCGTTTTCTCTGTGATTCTTTTCAACTACTTTTGCACAAACAAGTTCAGTTTCAGCCACTCTGTGATTTGTGGAGCAGAGCAGAGTTTTACTTTCTCCTTACTCATGAGGTCTTTTTTTATTTATTTATTTTTTTAATACCCACACAGGGGAGACAGATTGGAACTGGCACAGACTTGCGCACGGACACAACTTTAAGAAACTTTTTGTTCTCATTTACTTACCACAGAAAAGTCCTCGACTGAGCAGTTCTGCCCGCTGAAGTTGCAGCTCATGAGCATCTCCTCCAACTGGTGGCCGGTCCTGTTGAAGATGTCCTGCATGTCGGGGGCGGGGTACATCAAATCAGTGGGCTTGTGCCCGTCCCGGTTTTTGGGCGGCAGACCCGTCAAGTTAGCCAGGTGGTAGATGTCGGCATCGGTGAGCGCCGAGAAGCGGAAGCGGTTGATGTTGCAGATGGTGACGGCGGGGAAAACCATCTCCGGCGTGGCCTCCTCGTTCAGCGCTGTGACGTGTGGGTGCTCCAGGTAGGAGATGGCACACTTGGCCGCCTGGTACAGGAAGAGCGCCAGCGACGTCAGGAAGGCGAGAGCCCACAGAGTCTGCCGGATGCCCAGGCGACCCGAGACGAAGATGTGGTTAATCCCATGGAGGGAGCAGGAGTCGGCGAAGGCGGCCAGGTCCTTGGCCGGAGGTGTGCAGCTCTCCTCGATCAGGCTCTCCTTGTCCCCATCCTGCTGGCTCTTCCGCTTCTCGTCCTCCTCTGCAAATTTGATTTTGCAAACAAATTCGATAGGCATGGGGGCAGCCAGGTCTGCGTTTAGTTCTTTTTGTTGTTGTTGTTGTTTGTTTGTTTGGTTTTGTTCCCTTGACGGCAGGCAGCTCTCAGCCCTGGATCACTTCCCACCTACTTCCCCGGCTTTAGTCCTGCGAGCGGCGAACAACTCCGGAAGAGAGGAGAGAGAGAGAGAGCGAGAAAGAGAGAGAGAGAGGAAAAGACGGGAGAGTTTTCTGTTGCTACTGCTGCTGCTGCTGCCTGCGCCGTGACTGAGAGTGAAGCTGCTCCTGCTGCTGCTGCTGCTTCCTCTGCTGCTCTCTGCCGCCGCGGCTCCTACTGACTGAGAGCGCTGCTGCCGTGCCGCCGCTGCTCTGAACGCTTGTCTCCCTACTTGATCGGCTCACGCTGCCTCGCTTATCAGTGGTAATACAGCCGTCAAAAAAAAAAAAAACTAAACAAACAAAACAAACGGGAGGCGGGGGAAAAAACCACAGCATCGCAGGGCTGCTTCAGACTCACACATGAAAATGCAGCATTTTTTTGAGTCAGACTAAAATAGGCACAGGGTGCTTAATAATTCATGAGAAGGTAACATTGTGATTATTTCCTCCTCACTGGCGCGAGCCGTAACTGCCCCCCTCCTCCCCCACTCACCCCGCTCGCTCCACCCCCCCCCCCTCCCCCCCTTCCTTCCTCGCCCCCCACCGCCTGCTTCATCCACTTGTCTGGACCACGCTTCGACTTCTTGACCTGCATAAAGTTGGTGTCAAAGGTTGCCCTGCCGAAACATTTCAACGCTTGATTTAAATCAGCGGGTGGGAGAGGACGGTGGGAGGGTCAGCGGCTTTTTCTTCTGTTCAGCAGCCGCTGTGCCCTGATGCGACGCGCGCTCTCCGGAGAGTGCCTAATTGAAACAGTAATGAGGAGCAGTAAGAAGTGGAATTGAGCACGAGCGAGTTTGCCGGTGATCAATCTTGTCCCCCCGCAACAAAAAAGTAACAGACTATCGATCGAGCGGACGTGTCCGTCAGAGATTAGGGTGCGACAGTGCTCTCTTATCAGGAACTAATGGGAGCATCACAAGACTCCTGCACGAATCTGAATTAGCGGACGTCGTCCTGATCTGCGAGACCCGGGCGCAGCTTAAGATGTTGAAACCGGGTATCGATCGGGGCGCCGTCCCGGCGCTTCACATGGGGTGTCTGTGCGCCGTTAATGGCCCTTTTCCAAGTTGCCAAACAAAATTATGCAAATACCAGGCGGAAAAGTGAGTCCTAATGCTTGTTATTCCCCTTTAAATGGAATTAGTCATGCAGGTCACATCATGGGGGGGGTGGGGTGGGGTGGGGGTAGGGGGGTGCTGGGACCTCGGGAGAAAAGGCATATTTAAAAGTGAATTCAGCTGCTACAAAACACAAGGAGCCAAGCCGAGGGACTCCAAGGGAGCATCACACGGGAAGGGATTATTAAAAGACGAGGGATGAATAAAGGGGCAAAATAAATGTGCCTCTCCTTATCTTTCAATGCATCCGTTTAGCTAATATTAAACGATGGAGTAAGGCTGTTTCTATGGGAAAAATGGGAGAAATCAATCACCGGCAAACACTAAAGGTTAAGAGAAATCTGATTTTAATCAGATTAAGGCTATGGAAGTAATCTCTAGCCAGCAAAGCAAATCTCAGTTTTGGTCAGACTTGGACGGAGGGATAAACGGAGATTTTTGTGATATTAAGCTCTGACAGACACTCAGGGTTTTTCAATACAGACTGTCGAGAGGCGGCAGGACTCTGTTTGTAGTTGCAGAAATAAAATCAGTCCTGCAACTGGATAACAGACATGAAGAAAAAGAAAGAAAAAAAAGAATAGATGGAGCTTTTAGTTCACAAATCTGGCTTCAAATTTGGAGTTTCCATATGTTGGAAATGCAACTGGCTCAATGCTCTTTAAAAAGGCTTAGAGATCCAAGGCAGTGGAAAATCCTTTACTATTATTGCCATAAATTGAGTCTATTCGCTCAATTTCAGCGGTGCTTGTAAGAAAAAATAGAAGGGTGTGGCTACATGATGCAATTTGTGACAGAACAGACTGACGTTTTTATCATCCGACCGTATATCACAGCTTGTTCCACGCCTGGGGGGCTGCAGCTGACATCAGTCAAACGCCCTGTGGACAGGTCTCCAGTCTGTCACACGGCTGTGTGGACACTCGGGTTCACGAGTGCACCTGCGCTTTCCTAACTCGGTTGACTTGCAATGTTTTAAATTGTACATGGAATTACAAAAAAAGAAAAGAAAAAAAAGCACCCAGAGGAACTGGAAGGTTCCTCTTCCCCCTCATGCACATGCCGACCCTTCCAGCATCGCAGCTCGCTTTGGGTTGCGTTTTCCCCAGGAGATCTCTGTTTCACTGCGCTCCACCGACACGCCTTCACAGCCTCACAAATTATTCCAGATTTTCACTCCATTTGCACAGCAAGTTGAGTTGCTTGATTCGTAAAGTCTCTTTGCTCTTCATCAGGAACTGCACCAGAAAAGGAGCTTCTAGCCACTATTTTAAGTCAGAAAAGCAACCTTAAACTGAAATGTGGAGTGCAAATCACACCTGACAATGCGCATTTGATCATGAACACAACTGAGAGCTGTATGTTTTTGTTATCTTTTCCCAATCAGGGAATCTGCTTCACTCAAGTCTGTGTTATAAAGAAAAAAAGCAACGACTAGATGTGACGTATCGCTGTACCACTGTTCTGGACTTGACTGGAAACATTAGAGAGTAGAAATGGAGGAATAATCCTCCCAATCTAACCCGATCCCAAACTACAGGTCACTATTTGTCCATGTTTATAAGAAGACAAAATACAAGTGAATGGTCTTTAAAAAAAAAAAAAAAAAAACATTTAAACAGAAAGGACACCTTAAAAATTATAAGTAGAGGAAGGGGAACAGATACTGGTATTCCAATTACATAAACTAAGTACAATAATAATACTAATACAGCAATTTTAAGAAAGCCTCAATAGCAGCCTCTAGGGGCTAAACTCCTCATAACACACAATAAAACTTGGATCCAGCAAAAATGGGATGTTTAAAAAGCAAATGGGTTAACACACTTGAGAGCACAGAAGAGAACTAACTTGTCAGGAAGTTTAAGAAGGAAAAAGAAGATAGTTGGAGATACTTAGTATGCATTAGCAACACTTTCTCTTGCTGATCTTTTTAGACTTAATAGCAGCAGCCTTAACTCAGGAGTCCACAACATTTCTTACACAGTGGAATGTGGACACCAAAACTAGGTGGCTCATCCTATCATCATTATTATTATCATGCTGCTGCATGAAAAAACTGTTTTGATTATTACATAGCAAATAAGGATGGTGATGTATTCACACCACATTTTAATATGCGGCTGATTTCATAGTGTTAATGTGCTTTTTTGAGTCATGCAGGAAAACATCAAGAATTGAATCTGTACCATGTATATTGTGCCGTTGAAGGCATTTACGCAGCTGATGAAAGACGTATGAGGCTGCATCTGTTGGCTGAGCTTCTGCTCTGAATTTAAATCAAAACCGAGAATTAAATCAGCAGTTGTTTTTTTTTTTATGGATTTGACTGATTTGCTGGCATCAATAAAACAGAAGAAGAAAAATCAACACGCTCTCTGTATACAAAGTGGAAAGTTCAAGCGGGGGGAAAAAACACAGAAATGTTCTGTTTTGTATACTGGAATTGTTGTATCTTGCTCTTAATCTCTCTCTTCAGTAACACCGAGTAATACTAATAACAAAAAAAAAACCCAGCTATGCACTACAATTCAATCCCGAAGGTGCAGCCAGGAGATAGGCCTGCGCGCTGATGGGTTTGACATCTGGCACGGCTGCGGTAGATTTGGTAGAGGCGCAGCTCAACTTTTAGACTTGCTTGCTTGTTGATAACAAATAACGAAGAGTCGATGCAACAGAGGCAGCGGCTGCTGCTGCCGCTGCTGCTGCTGCTGCTGCCTCAGCAGTAACGCAGGCAGGTATCTGTGGTCAACAGAGAACCTGGCTCCCCGGAACCGGTGGGGGAAAATGTCATATTTGCATAAAAGCCACTAAATATTGTATTTCTAGTTTTTTCTTGATGCCTGGTGTTTGAAGGTGTGGAGCTGGGGAGGCTGCAGACAGCAGGCCAATATTTGCGCTGCTTTTTTCTTCCTCTTGGCTCGATAGCAGTCGGCTGTTGCAATAAACTGTCAGAAAGTAATCCAGAACTCTATCGAGCGGGCGCACAAAAATGTATTCATCCTGCAAGATGTTTGTTTTTAAACACCTGTAAGTTCTAAATGTAATTACACATTTACCGTAAATTGTTTGTTGTGTATCGCTGCACATCAAACAAGGAATTACAGGGCGCCGTGCACCTGCAAAAAAACACTCACCTTCAACCCGATGCCGTTTGTAATATTAATTTATGGAGGACACTTGCCAAAAGGTGCCCATTTGTTATATTATTCATCTCTGAGCTGCAGTGCCAACCTTCCCTTTACCCTTCTATTTTTCTCAGTGGTCTATTTGACGGTCATATTACGCCCACGCAAAAATAAGAAAAGGACCCGGCGGGGTAATGATAACACCGCATCCGGGCGAGAGGCAGCAGCTGTGTCCAGTTTCATCCAGTATAGTGTCTTTTCTTCTGTTTCCCCAAACCGCTGGCCGATCACAGCATCGCTGCGGTAATGGTACATTAAACTCTCTTCCAGTATGCATTTATTGCACACAGAGAGCATGTAGCTGTAACCCACTGAGGTTGTCAGCTCTGCTGTGGCCTTACCGTACAAGTGCAGTGCAGAGCTGACTCAGGCAGAAGATTTGTCCCTTTCTATTCACATACTGCAGCAGCAGCAACACAGAAATAACATCAATAAACTACCGATGTGAGTCAACCACAACATATGTAAAAGAAACCTGCAATGCACACAGTATTGTACAATGTGCGATATAATAAGCATTTCAGCCCAAAAAGATAGATGCAGAACAAATAAACTACTGAGTTAAGTGCACAAGGTGGCAAGGTATACAGTACATAAAAAGGTCCTTTTGGCAGAAACGCAGCATGTTTTCAGTCTGAGGCAGCAGGCGAACAGAAATGGTATTAGAAGAACTTGGGGGGGAAAAATGGCACTGAATGAGAGGGCTAGCTGAAGCCATTTGACTGCATCGCAAAACACAACGATGGGCCCACTGTGCTAAAGTGAATCCGCAGTGTCGAAAACACCGGGTCATTTGTGAATTTAGATTCACTCGACTGCGCTGTGAAAACGCAGAGGGAGACAGGAAGGCTTGACTTTCAAGACTTGACGTGGCTTTAATCACCATGAAAATGCTGAACTGGCTGGTGTAACCTGCTAGGTAACATATTAGCATGCATTAGCGCCACCATTGGACATGGTGAGGTTCACTGGCTTAGTTCAGCCTTTGTGAGCAGAAAATTCAGCTAGTGGGATGGAACAGTAGATGAAAGTGTGAGGTCCCGGGACTCAATGGGAGCTTATTATTAAAGTTGTGCTATCTTTTGAAGGGCAGCGCGGCCCCCGTCGTTTTTCTCTATGGGAACGCATTGCTCAAAGGAAACAGAAAAAAAAAGATGGGACGCTTGTGCAGCGGACTGAGGAATTGCCATGCTCTGCACATGAGCAGGAGAGTGAAAAGAGCAGGGCACAGTTCCCTTCTTTTCCTTTTTTTTTTTTTTTTCCCAAAGCCCTGAGGACTCTCCAGGTCAACACACAGCACTTTGGCTTCTGAGGACGTTCAATATATTACCCTTAAGCATGCTCAACATAGGCAAAAACAGTTGGTGTGGCCAATATGTCGTTCGCCGCAAGGTCAAAAATTTTTGCAGAGAGCATAAAAGGCTTCAGATTAAAAACACGACGAGAACAGATTTTTGGCCCCGACTTCCAGTCAGCAGATGTACGGCAGCGCTTTCTCCCAAATGACTGGCGACCGCCATCGTCCCATACAAACAAAAGAAATGGGGACAAATGTAAAATTATTGATCTGAAGGCTGAATTTTTTTAAAAAAGAAAAAAAAGTTGGCTGTTGACAAAGGGCACCCGATAATCGACTTGCAAAATAGCAGGGATCTGCCTTTGTGGCTGAAGGTCATAGCGGCAAAGCAGGTGACTGAGCCGAGCCTTTGCTTTCTCCGTCTAAAGTGCATTTCTGGTCCTTTCAAGTGACCCCTGTGTGAAAAATAAAAGAAACTCCCCCTCTTTTCCATCAGCGAGTGGAACAAAAGCTAAATGTCACCGACTCATTCCCCTTCGGATAACAAACATCAACAACTGCTTTAAATAATACGTTCACTTTGGCGGCCGCTGCTGACAGAAACGCACAGTTATTCTCTCTTTCAAGAGTTCATATTGTTGAGTTGTTTTTGATTTTGTTTTTTTTCAAAAGAGAGGACTACGCTAGAGTCAGACAATAGAGTTTCACAACTTGATGTGACAGTAAACTGAGCAATCACGTGTATCAATATTCTAGAAATTGCTTCTTGCTACTGTTTATTTCATCTCAGCTGAGGCAGCCGTTGCATATTGCTGCATTGAGGTAAAACAATGTCTTAATTATAAATTCTGCTGACGTAATGAGCTTTGACACAAGCACTTAATTTGCACAGTGAGCCATTCATTAATCTGTTGGGTTTTTTTTTTTTTATTTAGTTTAAAATGAATTTGATAAAGGCGACAGAGAAAGCCTGTGGAGCTGTCGGTGAGGATCACTCAGCGATGTCTGAGTTGTGTAATCGTGGTGCACGACGCTGGCCTGTGATTGTGATGATTACTGACGTGGAATATAGATTATTTGGGCAGCGTGTGTAGCTGCCGAGTGTTGGTGTTCAACCTGTCGCAAAGCGATGGACAATCTAAGAATGCTCCATTTTTTTTTTACTCCTTTACAAAGAAGACTGACTTTAATTAGCTGGAGGCAGAACTTTGGCTGGGCCGTTTTTATCCTCAGAAAAGCCTCACGGAGGTGGAAAGTGAGACTTTAGCCTGCTCCGACCTCGCACAGGTCACACATAAAAAAAAGGGCAAATAATGAGCGAATGAAGCGGTGACTCAGAGCCAGATGACAAGCCTGAACTTCAAATTGTAAAGGCTACTTTGTGAATATATTTGGAACGCTCGTCATCAAAATACAACCACATCGCCGCCACATCGCCATGTCCACTGACTACAGACGGGACTTTAGCATCAGCCTCCTGCACCTGCTAACATTTGATATCTTGATGCCGAACGGTCTCCTCGTTAGTGGACAGATGCTGATTTGTTATTCCGCGCACATCCTCATCACTCAGCGGCTGACAGATGGGGTGCGTGCGTGTGTGTGTGTGTGTGATTGTATTTGTGAGGGTGGGGGGTGGGTGCTAGGAGGTACCATTGACCCTCTTCCCCTCCCCATCAGCTGCACCAACAACATGCCACATGCATCAGGGGGCCTCAGCCATCCCCTCCTGTGACAGAGCCTCAGCTGCCCTCGGTCCAGACCTCCTGGTACGACAGGCCGCTCTGCCCCTGCCAGATGTGTCAGCCCTCCACCGCTGGCTCCCTGGAGCATCCACAATTTCCCCAAGCCAAAGGGACCTTTCCTGTTCGCCCCCGCCTCCCACCCGACAAAGGCAGCACAGATGACTGTTGCTTAGGGGGCTGGGGTGGGATAAATTTAACAAAAAACGCTTTTGAAAACAAGGCACCGGAGTAGCGATCCTACTTCAGAGTGAGCGGCGGTGAGATGATCTCACTGCAAAGCCCAAGTTTTGCTAGTTAATCACACAGTATATATAGTATATCACAGCCTGTAGTGCAGGGCTTTTATTTTATTATTTCCGACTCTGAAATGACTGTTGTGAGATTTTTTGGGGGACTATGTTGTGTTGTATTGTTTGTTCTTTGTGTATCCGTGTTGTGACTTGTTTTATGTAGGGATCCCCTCTTATAAGCTTTCATTAGCTTTGTGGGGTGACCCCATTTTACACGTCCTTTGTATGTCTGACTCCTCATAATGTTTTCTCTTTATATGTGAATAAATTTGAAACTTAAACTTTGCTGACAGCATTACTCGCATTAAAAAAATAATAATAATAACTTGACGAACAAATAAAACTGACCTGAGTAGCACCTTTCCCCTCGAGCCAGGCTGGGATTGGCTGCGGCACCCACTGCAAGCCCTCGTGCAGGATGCGCGGTGACAGAAAATGAATGGACGCACGGATAAATAAAGCAGGGCTGAACCTTGTGGTGAGGATTGAGAATTAGTCCACCTTTTGTTTTTGTTGTTGTATGGATCGAGTCATAATTAGAGCAACAGATGGAGGGAGCTGTTTGCGTGGAGGGGGACTGTAGTTCCCCACTGAGGTGTCAGGTACGACCCTGATTCAAGGGCAAATGGTTTTCAAGTCTCATACGGCAGGGGAGGTGTTTTCTTTTTTCGCTCAGTTCATTTTAGAGAGAACCTCCGACGTCCAGACAAACTGGAGGCGTGTTGTGCCGTTATTAGCAAAGCAGGGCTTCTGTCTGGACACGCTGCTTTTTTCCTCAGGTTTCACCCCAACCTCACTTATGTAAGAATAAACAACGGCACATTTTGACAACAGCGGCAGCAGAGAGGACTCAAACACACACTCTTGCCTCTGTTTTTGTCTATAAAAACTGCATGAGCGTAAAGAGCCGGCACGCCCACTCTGCCTGCAGGCGGCGCGGGGTGAAACAGCACCGCACGCTGCCCCGCTGGGTCGCACACCATGGAGACTCGCAGCTCGTTTACTCAAAGTGCAGTCTTTACGCTTAGTTAGTACCCTGATGGTGTTGAGGCGTTTGAAGTGGCAGAATATCAGAGACACCAGCACCGATATTATTGATGACGTAAAACAACGGTTTCCACAGGCAGTGAAGGATTTACAACTCTTTTGACTGATTAATAATTCAGCGATTCTTAATTGGGCTTTTTTTTTTTTTTTTTTAAATGTTTGATATTAAATCCTCATTGATAAAGTCCATGTGAAAGCCCTGTGATTTACTTGATAGAATAAAAAAACTGCATTAACAAATCCTGTGAAGAGTAAAACACTCACACTTGTGAGACGACGACCACGAGATCGTGGATGGACGGTACATCGGAAACTTTCCAGTGAGCGAGCAGCACTGCCTCGCCACTCCCCTGAAGCCTGGTTACTTTTGGAGAGTTTACTTTTATGCACTGTATACTTTGTGCGAGTTTGCACACAAATGGCACAATTACCATGTGCATGTGGATTATAATTTTTGTGCTCTGTGTGATCTAATGTAATTTAGGTATTTAGCAAAATTGGCTTGTTTTAGGGGAGTTGGAGCTCGTTCAATTGCTTCTGGCATTTTCCATCAGCGGAGCGCGATCCAAGGGAGGGAAAAATAGACTTCTGCTGACAGCCCAATCAGAAAAACAAGTTTTCAAGTTGTTGTTGGATCTATTAGTATGGCCACAGCAGCAGCTGACACTACCTCTTCGTTTAAGGAGAAATGGTCTGAAAGGATGATGGTGACGATGATGATGATGATGATGGTGGTGGTGGTGGTTATGGTGACGATGATGATGGTGATGATGATGATGATGATGATTGTTATGGTGCATGTCCCTTTAAGAGTCTCTGTGCACACTTTATTGTTATAGGTACGTGCTACGTCACGAGCTGGCCAGTTCTAAGTTTGTTTCAGTAAAGAACCATGAACCATTCCCTTTGTGGTCTTATTTTACTACAATTATTTTTAAGACACTACAATGATGATGAGCAAACAGAGTCTACAAGCCCGAGTCCCGCAAGGTAGTCGCGACCAGCTGTATTAGGTCTTGAATTAATCACCTGATGTTGCTGTATCATCCCTTTGCTGCTCAATTTCCCCAAATCAATACATCAGTCTCCTGGCATGATATGTGAGGGACAGTAGAGGTGCTACCTGGTCATTAGCATCAGGTGAATTATCGGCTGACAAAAGAGGGAAAGAAGAGCGGGCCCAGCTCGTCACTTATCGACAATTTGTCAACGCCGCCCTCCCCACGCCCCCACCCAAGCTTATCCAGAAGCTGGTGGGGGGGAGGGAGGAGTGACAATGTCCAGGCTTCAGTGTAAATATTAGAGGAAAGTTCTGA
The DNA here is from genome assembly GCF_046127955.1 of Nelusetta ayraudi. NCBI lineage: Eukaryota > Metazoa > Chordata > Actinopteri > Tetraodontiformes > Monacanthidae > Nelusetta > Nelusetta ayraudi. The sequence continues at coordinate 6,820,184 of NW_027466110.1, forward strand.
AAGGGCCAGGATTGTGTGACAGGTCAAACTTGAACAAGAGGGGAAAAGAACTTCTTTAATCTTTTGATAACCAATGATGCATTGTGCTTCCCCTCCTGAGCCAAATCAAGTTTTGGCCAGTGACTGACCTTTGTGCCAAAGTTTTTCAGTGACCTTTTGCATCAGGTGAAACCTCGGGGGCACCGACAGGTTCGCCAGATGACACAGATATCAAGACAACGTACAGGTGTGCATGTTAGATAACATGCAAAAAAAAAAAGAAACAAAAAACTGAAAAAACAACCACTCTCAAAAGCAACTGGTACTTTGAGAGACAAATTGTGAACTCACTGCTATCATTTAGCACACAGGCAAACAATCCTTCACATCAGCTGTTCAAAACAAAATCTGGCTCGTCGCAGCTTGACGCCGGGCTATCTGACGGCACCTGATATTATTCACTCGACTTATGAAACCACGTCCATTTCAGCTGTTCCACGCAGCAAAAGATAAAGAAAGCAATAATCCTCAGCATTAAAAGTGTTGCTGCGGCTCCTTCAGTTCATCAAAGCGCTTTGTGAAATAACAACATACTGTGCTGTGACTCGCTGATTAATTCCTGCTCACACTTCCACACAGCGGGAGTGGGGGGGGCGAGTCCCACTATAAATGCTCAACAGGAATATTTCACCTCCCATAATAGGTAACATTTTAATTAAACAGTGGTTCATCGTTTCTGCATGCAGAGCTTTATGTATTTCCACATGCACGACATATTGGATGTTTGTTTTTAATTCTCCGGAAATTGTCGGCGACTCTTATACTCTGGATAACACGTATGTGGACAAAAGGGTTTAAATACAGGCTTCATTGTACGGCTGATTGCTTATGCAGCCTTACTGCCGTGGCTTTCTGGGATGTAGTGGGAGAAAAGAGAAATGACACAAGACAAACTCAGACATATTTAACGTTGTGATTAACACTTCTGGGCTCTTGGATGACTAATAACAGTGAATCATAACCATCCACTGCAAAAACTGTGTAACGGAGCACAGAGACGAATGACCCATAGAAAAATACACCCAGCTTTTTTCAGCCGGCAGCCGGAGGATTAAACTTTAAAATTTTGATTATGACGTAAAAAGCGGAAACAGGACGGAATCTTTTATTATTAAGGCTTTCTGGGTGCACACAAACAGCTGTGGAGTGTAAGAAACAGCGTTATTGACCGTTACCAGGAACTAAGCCTGTGTGCACAGCGGTGCAAAAGCCTTCGAGGCGGTTGCCAGATTTTTGTTTATTCATATTGCAATGAAGTGCTTTTCAGTCTAGCTTCCACACTGCTGAAAGCTCCCCCGCCCACCCAACAGTCCTACATAGAAACATCAACACAACCACGTCAGACCACTGACCGGCATTACATTCATCAAGCTGCAGCATCAAAGACTTTGCTCTTCACATTTTATTTCATTTCATCTCTGAAAGATCCAGTTTAGAATCCTTTGATATGAGAACGTGTCTGTTTGCCTCAATGAAAAAGAATGCATGAGGGCCGCGATGAATGCGAAAGTGATTGGATGGTTGGTCACCCTTTGACTCTCTATGAGGCATTCAGAAACGTGCGTATGGGCGCCTCAAAACTGTCCGAGCATCAACACAAAGTGCTCTCGTCTTCATCGTCTAAGTGAGACAAGATCGACAAGGCAAAGATGAAAGCGAAGCAAAGCTACAACGTTAACTGCGCCAGACTGCCTCCGTTCCTCAAGTATCTTTACATCTTCATTTGTCAAGATTCTGTCCTGGGCGCCTTTAAGGTCAGATGGAAAAGAACGGAGCAACTTCAGCACAATGTGCACACATACACATTAAATTACATGGAAAATTGGCTGCGCAACATGGTGTTATTTACAGGTAATTGTTATTCTGGCGCCACAGGAGGGTGGAAAGTTTTATTAAGTACTTTGTTTTTCTCGAACATGTCCATCTGGAAAACAGCCCTTTGAAAGTGTTTAGGAAGGGTGGATCCTTCTGTCATATTAAAGCCAACCAATCAGCCGCCAGTTATGAGTCCTTTCTATTGGTTCGCAATACTCGTCATCTTCCCTGCAATTTTAAGCCCCTCCCACTCCTGACACTGTGTCACAAAGCAACAAATAGGCATCCTGATAACGTTCCCTGCCTAAAACTGCAGCCTAAATTCTCATTTGCAGCAGAAAAAATGCCAAGGGCAGGAACATCTTTTAAAATATCGGTCTTACCTCATCGTTTGACACTCATTAAACGGTTCTCCTCTGCTCGCTACAACGGAGGTCACTGGGGAATCAGAGGTGGCAAATAAGGCCCCTGCACTGGTTTGTTTTGCCGCATGTTTGTGTAAAAGACTGAGGGGGAGTCCTGTGTCCATGGCATACTATTTATCGTACTGGTTATTAAAAGTCAGTCTTACGCCGTTTACTTACCACTTCAAGTCTGACGGGTTATAAGAATGCAACAGTCGCTTCAGAATAAATCAGCATGCACGCCGGAACATCCTGACCTTGAACCTCTCTTTGCGAATGTGTTTTCACAATAGCATGCATTAAACATACGGTGCTGCATGTTCTATGAGCGCTCACCTCAAAGGGGGCACAAAAGACGTGTGTTTCTATGCATAATAGCAGGTATTAGCACAAGTGGGGTCGATCCTGTTCTATTCTGTTTCTCCTTTCTTTAAGTCTGAAAAACCAAATGAAAACGGGAGTTCATTGTTTGTGTTGTTTTTTTGTTTTATTTTCTCGCCTGAGGACTCACAGTGTTTTTGGAAAAGAGGAGGGCTGCCAGTTGGAGTGCTTCACATGAAAGATAGCGCAGAAGAAATGTGATGATAACGGTAGAATGAGAAGCATTTGTAAACTTTTGAAATAAACAAACAAGTAAAAGAGGCACGGGTGGATCATAAAAAGTAGATAAACTAACCTTTCTCCTTAAGTAAAGTTGGATGGAATCCTGTTCAAGTGACATGATGCCCTCCTTCCCCCTTGCATTGAAGGACTGCCTGAAAAACAAGAGTGGTTATGTACATCAGAGGCCTGAGATCACGATAAAACTACAAAAAACAACAAGTTTTAGCAATTCCAATAATTGCTGTAGTATACTGCTGACAGGTCAAACACTGCTGTCAAAACAGAGTGGAATTGGCCAATTATCACACTCCCTTTTTCATTTACATTTCACTTTCGCACTCTTTCTTTTGTAAGATAAAGTCAGGAGTCATAGGCCTTGTGTATCTTTGCATAATAAGTGCATAAAAAACATATCACAAAATGTGGAATTTATTGTCTTGTACTTACACATGAGATGTGTGTACTTAAGCCCAACTCTAATCGTATGTATGGGCAGAAAGTGGGTGCATAATTAAAAAGAAAAAATTATACTACAAGCAGATAGTCACAAGGTCACAGCTCATTGTTTTTTTTTTATTTTTATCATTCAACCCCTCAGCTGCATTTGTTTGGGTTTCTGAATTCATGAACATTTCATTACTAAGAAAAATCAGTTCTCTGATCTGCGCCTTCCAGCGCAGTTCTCACAGGGAAAATATTTTCAAAAACCATGCCAATTTATCTGGCTAAACATTAACATCTTTCCACTTCTTAAAACTTCTTCAATTTCCCATCAGACACAGAAGTCGACTGAGTATCTTAACTTGAGTGTGGGCGTTCGGTGTCAGTGTGGGCTGGCTTGTTCCGTTTGCAGAGCCTCAGTGTCACCGAGCGTAATAATTCCAAACAGCTGTATGCCTGGCAAAGCAGCTCGTCCGAGTGTCCCGGGTTTAAAATATGTGTGATTGTCTTTTCTTCTATAGCTGCATGTTTCCATCTATATTCTTTGATGCATCTTTTCCGCACTAAAAAGAAACTTTCAACTGGTAAACGACACTCCTGGGACTCCAAGGAATTTATTGATTCATTATTTATCAAACTGAAGTTGCAACATTTCATCACCAGGCTCCACTTTTTTGTTCCATTACAGTTCATGTGTGTGATTTAAATTGAATGTATTCATACATATGTATGTAAAAAAAAAGCCACACTGGATAAACACAATTTTTTGGGTGTTAACACCTGTGTATCTATAAAATGTTGTGTTTGTAGGCTGGTTCCTTACATTAAATCCATATCTCATCTTACATGCTCTTATAGATTGAGCTCACTGATCTCAGCACATTGCTACAAATAAAAGGCACTGGAGAGGCAGATAACTATCCGCTGCAATGTGTTGCTGCTGCCAACCGGATGTCTGCTCATCGTACATTAAAGGCGTTTTCAACAGAGCATTTTTTATATTAGCTTCAACAGGAAATCCATTAGGAGCAAATAAAAGCTCCGTGGCAGCATTCTGGCATTCTTTCATTTCTTGCCATCCCGTGTTGTTTTGACCGGTGGAGGGACACCGGACAATGGCTCGTCATTTAATTTCCTCATAGTTTCCCTCCTTCCTCCGCACTCGGCATGCGTGGACAGCGATAGCGAGCTGAGGATGATAAATATGTGGGTTGAATTTAGATTTATCATCTGGGCTTGCACATTTTCAAAATAAAGCCCCAGATATGTTCAAAGGGATTGATAAATATCCCTTACTTCGAACTACACGGAGGACCGAGCAGCACATATTCTCCTCTGGATCGATTGAGTGGTCTCTGGCCCAGCAGGTGAACTGCAAAGTAGTAATGGATTGTTTGATCCTCTCTTTAATTTAATGGGTTTGTCCTTGGTGACAGTTCTTCTAAAGACACATGAGCAGATAGAGAACGAAACAGACGGATGGAAAACCAGACACCAAAATGACAGAAAAGTAAAGACAAAATAAAGAAAAACACACAATGACCTGGGAGTCATCAGTGCGGACGGTGCTCATTGGATGGTGGAGTTGGGTAGCTGCATTTTTTTCTTTTTAGAAAACCCAAAATAAGAAACTGCAAGCTGTTTAATAAAGGATGGACATCACATTGAATGGACAGAAAATTAGCATTCCTATAATGTTGCGTTCTTAAATGTCCCAATTACTTTTCATAGATTTTTTTTTTTTTTTCTATTAAGACCTGAAAGTTCTGCATTACGAGAAAAAAGAGGCAACATCTTTCAGGTGGGTGGGCTTGAAAGTCAGAGTTGTCGTGCGCCACCACTGATCAGCAGGTCAGAAACAGACACACCAAAAATGATTTCCTGCACTTATAGAATACACCGTCAAAATCAAAGGGAAAGGGGAACGTTTTAATCTGGGAGGTGCTGTCCCTGTGAATTAATGCCGAACCTTTTTTTTTGGCCACTAATAGGATCAGCAAAATGCATAATGGCATGTGACCTTTTACAGTGCTTTCTGCTTCACCTCCAGATTGGAACATTTAGCGATCGCTGCGGCCAATTATTTCGCAGGTACCCCCTGCTGTGCGGGATAATAAGACTTAATTAGCCGGAGAATGCAGGGCAGACACTCTCTCCTCTCTCCTCTGTCTCTTTGACTTTCCCAGTTGGAATGCAGCTCTCCAGCGTGGTTTGCTCGGAGAGTCAATCATGCTCTCTCCACTCCCAACACTCACCCGCACAGCGTGGGTCGCGGGCCCGTGCAGCCAGGCCTGCCCTTATTCGGGGTATTCACAGGTATCGTGCTTTCACGGGGTGTGGAGGTCAGACCAGCAGCGGACTGATGAGGGTCCATCTGTGCCTGGCCCTTAAAGTCAGTCATCATCATCCAGCATGGCAGGAACATTGGAGGAAATTAGCCTGCAGCTTCTGGAACACTACACATAGCCAACACCGTATCTGCAATGTCTGTTGACTTTGACGGCACAGTCGTGAACTCGGACTGCCTAACGGGCAATTAAAAGACTTCTGATGCAACAGCGGCGAGGTTACAGTAAAGACAAGGCTTCAAAGGCTATACAATGGCTGAGTATCGAAAAATGTTTGACTGGCATTCGAACAAAACATTGTTTTGTTGGCGATACATTTGTCATCTTTGTAGCACCAAGAGAAACTCAATGGTAACGTTTGAATGGCGTGCGCTAAATAGGTAGTGAAATCTATGTAAGATTCATCCAACTTCTATACTTGCCTTCTCCTGCAGTCAGGGTCAGGGGGGTTTGCTAAAGCCTATCCCAGCTGTCTTACCCTGGACACGTCTATAAGATTCATGGTAATTCATGAATAACAACAAGAAAAGTTTAGAAAATATCCATCTTTGTGGAAAAAGCTGTCATGATTAGCTTTGGTTTTTTTGTTTTGTTGCTTTTCTTTTTTTTATAAAAGGTCAAACCCACAGAGTGCATTCCCTCCGTTTGCGGCTCCACTTTTCTCTGTATGCATTTGATCATTTTCTCTCGCATGGAGGATTTCAGCATTCATCACATCTTTTCAGCCAATCCGTGGCTAAAAATAGGGCAGCGATACCATAAACTGCTGAACAGGACGGACCATTTCCCTTTTAATGTGGCCACAGTTAAAGTCAAATCCTGGGCAAACTAGCTGATGTATATGGTCCTGGTTAATCATGTGAGAGTGGCAGACAGAAGAGCAGAGATCTGAACAATGGCGCAGACAGCCAGTAAATGACTTTAATCAGTCATCATTTACCCTGAAGACTGTGTGAGAGGCACAAAAGCCACCTAATTACATTTAATCTTAACTGCAGATGTAAAACAGAGGGTTAACATAATATCACTTAACCATCTTCATGGTTCAGCGCCGCCAAATGACGAGGCTAATGAAAGTCAGGCTGCCTCGCTAACACCCACTGACTGGTCATTTTTTTTTGAGACAAGGCGCTCTTGAAAATCCAATTTTCTGTGTGCTTAGTTTCTTTTTCTCTGTCTATTCACTTGTCATGTCTCGCGTCAAAGAGATATTTTTTTTTCCACCCATTTTCCGGCCTCTCTCTCTAAATCTATCATTTACAGAAGGTACAATATGTGGATAGGGCAAATCCTTTCTGCATGAGCTCCCCTTCTGTGGCCGCCACTTGAAAGGGGATGGAAACTGCCGGGCGGAAGGAATGAGTTCTGGGGTTTGTGAATATGTTGTGGCATTATGATCTCAGGAGAACTCTACATTTGAAAACAGACTGTGTTTTTTCGTAGTCAATATAAAGTTTTAAAATCCACACAGAGATATTTACACAGAGAGGAAAATGCAACACCTGCGGAGGGTTGACTTGTCTTACTCCATGTTTGCCACATTAATCACAAATCACAGCTCCCACTTATAATGGCTCTGTACAGGTAATGGCAAAATGGCCTGGATGTGACAGATGAATGGCCAATTTTCTCCCCATCCACAGGCGGCCTCTCATATTCACCCATATGCTCTGTGCTCAGGAGGCAAGAAATACAGGGCAAGCGCACCAGCAGGGCACATTTTTCAGAACCAGGGACTAGAGTTCTGTAGAACCATAACGATAAAAACAGATGAACAAAGCAAGAATAAATAAGAAATAAAAAAATAAGAAAATTAAAAAAAAAAAAAAAAATGCTTCAGTCGCTGCACTTGGCCTTGTCAAATTTCAACATTTACCCTAATAATGTGCACGGATCCCTTCCCAATGTGCTGAGGTAAACTGTACTCTGACCTGAGGGCAGTGAACATTATACTGCAGAACAAAGCGTAAAATACCAACTGTAAACACGTTTATAAATAAATTCCCCATCCCGGGGGCTGACATTGATGACAGCCAGTGCACAGATTCTAATGAATTTCAATTAGGTTCCTGGGGTAACGCAAAGGCAGGTCTCGACTCTTTTAAATACATAAATGTGTAATCACAAACAAGCGTTTTCATTATCGTCAACGGCATTAACGCGGCATTACAAGTCTCCTGTCTTGTCATTTCTGGTGGAACCTTTTTGAAGTGACTCGTGCAGCATTAAAGGCTTTGCTCTAACTTGTAGATGCTGATTAAAAGTCACAGCTTTGAGAAGATAAAAGGCCGTCAAGTGCACGAGGGTCTGTATGGAAAGAGATAACCGTCACTGACATCAATGCAGGGCGAGTTGGCTGAAAGCAGGTGTGCAGATGTCAACACAGGGAAACAGATACACTGCGGTGAGGTCCATCTCACTCAGTTGATGCGACTTGCAGCTGGTGGCTCGGCCAATTAAAGTCAACAAAAATAACAATTTTGATTTATTGCTTTGGTTTCATACTTTTATATAACATTTGTAGGCTTTGAGTCATTTGTTTTTCTTTTGGCCATGCTTGAGTTTTATTCTTGTTTGTCAAGAAAACCCCTTTGATATCTTGTCTACTCTTAGCCAAGCTGAACATTTGTGGATTTATATTGTTTAGGCATTTTCCAAATAACATCAGTCTCAATGGGAAAAAAAGGAAAAAAAAGTCAGCTTAGAATGCAAAAGTATTCAAGAATGGGTATAATGGGAATAATGTGCAGCAGGTGAAGGCTGGTGCAGCATACAGTTAAGTTGTTGCACATGAAGTTATTATCCACTCAATCTAAAATCTATCAACAATGATAACAATAATAAGAGCTGTTGATGTGTTGATGTTCATAATGACTTAAATGTGTACCAAGAAATGTGTGGCTGCTCTTATTTCTTTTCTTTCAGCCAGTGGCTGTAAACTGTAATACTCCGTACTGCTGGTGCTGGTAATGGTAGCATCACTTCTGCAAGACAAAGACTCCCAGACTGGTGGAATATTTTTTTTCCATCTGTGGCATGAGAATAAAGTCTTCATGCTATTTGTGCTGTATGAGGCATTAAGTACCTTATTTTTAAACCTTTATGCAGTGGCATATGTGGGTGCCCCAGTGGGAAAACCTCATGTTTTTTTCACCCTAATGCCACAGCATACGGGAACCAAAGCAGGCCGAAATGACCCTGAGCATGGACTTTTTTTCATTTCCTGCCCCTTGAGAGGCGTCAGTATCCCATAGCCATGTACCGAAATATAATGTTGCAACGGTTATTGCTTTCCCGCCAAAACAGAGGAAGGTATAATGATTTGCGAATACAAAAGGAACTCATACAGAGACTATAATTATGAACCGCGAGTATCTGACGTCTGCACATTTCTTTAACACTGGAATTTGATAAAGCATCCGCAGCAAACTTTAAGTAATAATAATACACAACCTACAATTGCTAATACTCCTACTAACACAGTCGTGTTTCCTTGTCAGACTTGTCCCACTATAGACTGCTCAACATGCTGTGTTTACTGTGGCTTAATATCTCCCTCATCATTAGCTGTGACATGTTATCGACTAAATATTAAAGATTAATGTCTTCTATGGCGATACCTTCAGCATAAACCTCTCCCCTAATTGAATGTCCATTGCTTACAGGCTATTGTGCATGCGAGCGGAATACTAATGTCACTCCAAGGACCTGATAGCTTTGAAGTGTGATGAGGGGAAAAGTGCAAATGCTTCATTAGGACCGAAACTGCCATTAGCCACGTTTTTGGCAAATCTAAAATAATGATAAGTATTTAAATAAATGCAGTATGTAAACATTGTCTCTCGTGCACTCTCATTGCCGGAAGAAAATGTAAGCAATTCATGTTATGGTCGATTTTCACAGCGGAGGTACGCTGTGCTTCCTCACAAACAGAGCTGCGGCATTAGCAGCTCGTTTTGGTTATTTATACTTTTGGAAACTCAATCATTTGTCTCCTGCTTATTCGACTGATGCACTGTGCTTTTGCTGGTAAGAATGTAAAGGTGTTGAGTGACAGGTGAGATGACTTCAACACAGAACAAAAGAAAAGGGCTTGCCATGCTCACTGACATGAAGGCCGTAATGGTGGGTGACACTTTCATGGTTCTTTGTTCCAAATGTCACCTGGTTCAATAACGCCTATGCATTTCATTATTAAAGGCATGGAGAAAAAAAAGTCCCCATAGCTGCACAATGTGTGGGTATATAACTTCTACACAGTGTCTGCTGACGTTTTAGAGATTTGGCACACAGGGAGGATTCAGTGCATTAATGATGACACGTGCAAAATAAATTCATTGCAAGGGAGAAATTAAATTAATAAAGTAAATTATCATATCTCTATTTACTTTTTAAAACAAAGGCAAAGATATTGCACCTTGTAAATGGTGACAAAATCAGTTGAGACTGATTCTGCTCCTTCTGTGTTATTCTGCTTAAAGTTCAAACATTTTCTTTGATCCCAAAGAAACAGTAAAAGCGAAAAACAGTTAGACGTTGAATGGGAAAAAAATAAATCAACAAATATGGTTTGTTGAAATATCTGCCCTTATGTTTCATTTATTTCCTTTTATTCTGGTACAGCTAATATCTTCCATTTGAAAATGTTGAACCTTGCAGAGCTACTTTGGCTTTGAGAGTGTTTCCTTCGCAATCAAAATTCACTTTCCCCCTTAACAGGCTAAACAAAAAAGCACTTGTTCCTAGCCTTGTGATTCTTTACTTTATCCCCCCCATTAAAGCTTGACTTGAGTGGAAGAACAGAGGAATGACACGTAAATCCCCCTGCATTCTCATTAGCACACCAAGGGCCTCTAATGAAAGACTGACCTTCACAACATGTTTTTAAGGGGAACCTGCAGTTTTAAAGTCAAGTCTTTATGCCAGATAAGCAGTAGTGCATTTTAATCCTCTCTCTGCTGAGTGGGGCATCTGGTTAAATAACTGCCTTTTCACCTCCTCTCCTTTGTAGTGGGGATTTCTGTTATGACAGAGCTTCCCTCAGCAGATCCCCAAGACCTCAGATCCAGCCATTGTGTGGGAACGTTGCGGCCGGCTTTAGCTTCCACTCGGAATAGCCCTCACAAGCTCAGACAGCACATTCCTATCGACCAGTCGTCATTTTTCTGGTGAATGCAGATTCTAAAATGTTCATTCCCCACATATTGCATCGCTAATCTGCGTTTCGAAAAGCTGCTGTTGGTCAGTCTTGGTTTACTCTCAGAACCAATTAACTGCTCCCTTTCTCCCCTTGTTGAGCCGATGCTTCTTACTGCATGATGTTTTCCGCTGCTTGCTGCTTTGCGCTTTCAATGTAATGTTTCCAAGGCAACAAGGAGGATGCTGCGTGTTTGCCACTTCAACTTTAGCATTTCGGCCAGGTTAATTACTTACCGAAGATTTAAAAAGTGCACACAACCACGCTCAAGGTATGCGGTGCCAAGTGGGGAGATTCCAATAATGAGCCTCATTATTCTTAGCTTGCACTCTGCGCCCTGATGCAGAGGCACAGAGGGTGTGCCCCATAAATATGCATGCGGCAACCACTTGACTGTATGCTACCTGGCAGGCACTATGTCCAATCAAAGCTGCCACCATGCCACATCTGAGAGATCACAGGAGGTGTCAGTCCGGAACAGTTGCAGTGGTTCTGACTGAAGTGAAAGTGTGCTGATCCCCCTCAGGCAAGGGATCTTCAGATGGCTCATTCAGAGCGGCAACGCTCCGGGATGACGCAGACTGGCATTAGTCGAGCGGCAAACAAACAGACGACCGCCGGGCACGGATCCCGTCGAGCCTCTAACTGCAGTTCTGACTCGAATTGACTCCAAGATTTTGCAGGCCGAAACTCTGTCTTGATGGATAATCAATTTTGCAATTTTAAATAGACGAAAAACCAAACTTCCCTTTCGTACGTGCATAAATTAAACGATGAGAGGTAAAGAGCACAAGCACAGCAAAACAGTAAAGGCTTCTTCCGCTTGTCAGTTAGCACATACAACTCAGAGTCACAACCACCCTTCAAGACGAGTGCGCCTGGCCTCAGCCTCCACTGACTGACAGACTAATCGCCTGCCCTGAAAAGACTCTGACACATGGCGAGACTCGCGCTGATCCCGACAAAGATGCGTTTTCCAGTCTGGCTGTTTAAGATAGACGATTGGAGAAACACCAACCCCACTCACACAATTAAAATACTGAGAGGTTATTAAGAGGCGCCATTAAAAGCGTTATAATTGCAGAGTCTGGAAGGCATAGAAAATGTGCCTTTAACAGACCACGGATGCATCCTCTCTGTACTTGCTCCTCAAGAGTTAATGGTCTATTGCGACAATCTTAATATGTTAATAATGTTTGGCCATGGTCCATGTGAACAAAACCTTGATTTCAGTCATTTCTTCTGCCTACAAATTAACGGCATTAAGCATAGGTGATGTATGTTGTGAAGAAAAAAACTGTAATCTGATGTTGTTGACTGAGTTGTAAATCTAAATACGTGAATATAGTTTTTTGTATTGACAGACTTAAATTCAATCTGCAACCACCAGGTTGCTGTGTGTTACTTCCCTTTCCCCTCCATGAGCTGGGTATGTAACATACGTGGAGGCTGGTCTAGGATAATATTAAAATGTTTTAACCATTATTGGGTATTGGGAGAAGGTGATTGAGTTGTAAATCTAAATACTGAATACAGTTCTTGGTTCTGAGACTTAAATTGAGACCTGAAAAAATAAAAAGTATGAAATGTGAAACTCCAAAGGCAAGATATTGTTGAGTCACTGGTGAAACCTGACAAAATTATGCCCCTCCATCCTCCTTCAGCGGTATAGACACAGAATCACCTATAGTTCTATCTTCCTAATATATCTTACGTGCAGTAGATGTGTGTGAACGATCTCAGCTACGCTCCAGGCTCATTATGACAAGAATAAATGTAAAGAAAGAATGTGAGAGATGACAATTAACATTTAAAACCAGAGCTTTTCGATTTGCAATAACTACAGAGTATATCATCCACCGTAAGGCCCCACTGCAATAGAAAATGAAAATGAGCATTAAAAAAAATTGAATGTGATACAAAGCTCCAACCTCAAGTTTTTGTTGCAAACAATGTAACTACAAGTTTTACAGCTAGTGTTATTTTTTAAAGAATTTCTTAAGTTTACAGAAAAGCAGAATAAGCAATCGATACTTTTTATGAAGGCAATAGTGACATCAAAGACACACTCACAGTGACACTAATCCATATGTTAAATGTAAGAATGTTGAAAGGCTACAATTTTCCTCCCAACCTGAATTAAATGAGAGTTACCTGCTCCCCTGTCATAAAAATGAAGGGTAGAAGAAGGATGTGAGAAGGAATACCTTCTGCAAAACCAGGGTTGTGACAAATTATGAACAGAGAAGATTTATGGAGTGACCGTGTTGCTGATCCACTCGGTGGCACATGCAACGCACGCTCTGTTGCTCTCTCTCGCTCTCTTTTAATTTCTAAAATTACATTCTGTCCTCTGTTTGGCTGTATTTGACGAGTTCTAACCCCTCTCCCTCTCCTTCCCCAAAACAGGATGTACCAAGCTGTTGATTAAGCACACCTGAATGGGTTTTGTCCGTGGGAAGAATAGAGCAAACTCCTTGTGAAAGTGTGTATTTTCTGAGGAACGCAAAACAGTCGTGATTCATTTCGCAAGACGCAAAGTTCTTGTGCGGGGGGGCAAAAGTATCCTGGGCACGCTTGTCCTTCGCTGCCCACTGTCAAGGGCGTTTCCCTCTTCCTGACTGCCCAATCAATCAGCCTCCTGCAGGGAGAAGGAAGCCTCTGTGTCCCTGTCACAACAAGTGATTGCCTCAGCTGCAATACCAGCGGAATGTCAGGCTCTTCACAGCTCATAATCATCCTTACCTGACAAAAAACGTCTTAGCAGATGTAGGTGTGGTGTTGAATGAAAAAGATCGCTTGCATTATCACTGGGTCTTTGACAACACTGTGCGATTTCTTTGCGCTAAAAGGTTTTGGGGGGTGGTGGCCGTACATCACCTTGGAGAACGCTGGTTGTCTATCAGCACACAAAACGTATCTTTGTTTTTTGTCAGGAGCTAAAAATCGAATGGCTCAGTGAAGTCTGAGTGCACAAAAGCAGCGAGTCACGCTGTCTTATTCATCAAAACTTTATTTATTCACGGAAGTGTTTTGGGGTTTTTTGAGAGGCCCCCCGGCTGTGTTTACACATTTATTAATGTGAAAGCTAGAAGGGCTGATGGATAGGTCGAACCCCGGAGTCAAAATGAAGTTATCTGACATTTGAAAATAACAATGGTGGTAAGACACTGAGCAAGGCAAACCACGTAGCAATTAATATTATTAGTAAGCATCCAGAGGCGACATCGTTGTGTCACTTCTGACGAGGTAAGCTTGTGTTCCTTGAGGGAAAATATGACATTTCATACATGACATTTGGTTGCACCTCATCTTACGTAGACATACTAATGTTGATGAATTATTCAGGTGTTGCCCGAAGTTCCCATCTGCTTGCAGTAGTAACTTTCAGCCAAAAGTTCAAATGACCAATTACAGAATTGTATCTTTTTTTTTTTTTTTTTACTACTTGTATAAAATGATGGCGTGCAGATTTTGTCCTGTGAAATTCAAAAGGTGAGAACATTAGACAGTCCTAAAAGATTAAGGGCCCTATCTTACACTTGGAAGATAGAGAAAATGTTTTTGCTTTTTTTCTTGGTGTGGGGAAAGGCAGGATTGTTTTTTGTACAATGAACTCTTTTAAAATGATTGCAAATTGCAACAGTTTGAATGACCTCCAACTTTAAAAGGTGCCAGTAAGTGTTCCTCTGGGAGATGAGGGCGTGCAGGCATCCAGGATAGTCACCTAACATGGCAGACAGGCAGACAAAGGAACAGTTACAAAGTGAGAGTGGGTGCTTTTAGTGCTATTTTTGTCCTCTTTGAATTCAGGTGAGTGATGTGAAGCTGTTGCTTGTCTGCTCGACTCAGCCGTGGGCACCCTTCTCTCCCCCTGTCCCCCCTCTTTCTTTACACAAAATTGTCAAACGAGCACTACGGTCACAAGTAAAAGCTTTGGAGTGAGATGTTGCCTCCAATAATTTCGCAAAAAATAATATGTATAAGTGCAAAACGACTTGAAAAATATCAGCTCAGATTATAGGGAAAAATAATCCGGCCTGATTTTTTGTTCTATTTATGCTGCTCCGCTCTCGCCTCAGTAAATCTGTGAGAATCCTGTTGTGAAAAGCATCAAAGTGAAGGTTTGTGCAGGCTTCCAATTATTAGCCTTTTCCCCAGTTAATGCTCCTCTATACAGTCGTACAAGGGTACCCTAAAGGTTCCTTGGAATAACCAAGAAGCTCAGCTTTCATTTCAGACCAAAAGGACTGGAGTTGTGTTTTGCTCCCTGAAAAGAGAATTATGGTCACATAAGTGCGGTCTGTTGTGGTGGTAATAATGAAAAGAAAGGCTGAAATGAGTTTTAGGGGAGAAATGCTTTTCCTGTTTTTGCTTGGCAGTGCATGTTATACAGAAACATGACTCCATCCAGATAACCTTTACTGCATATCAGACAGGAAATCCTCTTTCATCAGAGGAGAGGCAATGGGAGGCGCGTGTCCCCATTGCCTCCATATCCCTGTAATGATGGGTGGACAGAAAGATCAGGGATAAAACAAGCCAGCCAGAGAAGTAATATTTCCTCCGAGGCTGTAATATGATGGCACGGATCTTAGCTGTGATAGATTTGGCTTTGACACGGAGTAAAGGAAAATTCCGCACCATGCAGGTTTCATCTGTAAGCGCAAACAACACTGCGATGGCTCGACGGCTAGTTTATTTGTTTCGCGTTTGTTCTACGCCCCCCCCCCCCATGGGTAATAGTTTGCCGAGAAGTGTCATTGAATAAAAGAGACAAACATTTAAGCTGAGAGCTGCCTCGACTGTAAAACAGTCTGTGAAACCAGCTGCATCGATTTCTTGTCCCGGGCACACAAACACAGCAGCGGGCCAGAGTACCATCTTTATCTTGACTTTCCATCAGGGCCGTGACTGATAGGAGCGGCCTCTTTGCTAACAGGTCAGTCCTATACATACATGGACAGTTCGGGGCAGCTATAGATTGTCCTCTACCCTGCCAGCCCTTTGAGCCAACAGTTACATTATTTGACAAATGGACTGATGCTATCTTGCCCAACAATACTCTGACTTCAAGAAAAAGCAATTCTAAGGGACATTTCGGTATTTATAAATGTCAACTTAAGTAAAAGCTGAGGTCTAAGGCTGCCACCGTTTTGTAATTAAAGGTCAGCATTTGTGATAAGCTGTTGTTTCTTCCTACCAACTTTTTTCTTTTCCATTTTCTTTTCAGCATTGAGGGAAAGGGCTAAAAACAGTCCAAGACTGGAGGTAAAGGTCTGCATCACAACAAGGCTGGAAAAGTTCTAGTGGGACTGGGAAAGATGTGACTTCTAGAGTGTAAAGATGGTTTATCAGCGGTTTCTCCTCGAGCAGTGCTGACAGGGCGCAAGATTAGATAAATGTTACTGGAGGGTTACCACAGAATAAATATCACTGTATATTAATGATCACCAGCCACTTCTTCAAGTCCAATTGCTTGTAAACACAAACAGAGAATCACATCGCAACAACTAAACACACTTAGATGTGGTGAAGAAGACTTTCAAGTTCAAGCTGAGCATCAGAATCAGGGAGGAATTGGAATTTAAGTGACTTTGAATGTGGTTGTTGGCTCCAGACAGGCTGCAGGTCACAATCTGCTGCTGATCTACTGGGATTTTCATGACACCGCAACCATCTCTGGGGTTCACAAGTAAAGGGAAAATATCCACTGAGCGGGAAGGAAGAAGCCTTGTCGATGTCAGGGGTTGGAAGTCAGGATCGGCAGACTGGTTGGAGTGTTTTTGGAAACAGGAACTCACATTACCCACATTACCCTCGGTCTCAACCAAGATCTGCAAAATAGCATCTCTGAAGGCACAACACCTCCAACCTTGAAGCACCGTGTGTATTTTTACGCTCACTGGACACTTTACTGTATACGGCACCCTGGCATGCAGGAAGACGCTGGGTGTGAAACCACAGTATTTTACTACGCTCTCACCTTGTGCATTAACACCAAAAACCAGCGGGTGAGCTACTTGAACTGTTTACAGCAGTGACCTTTTGAGTAGATTAATGTGTCTGCTGTGTGTGTGTCTGTCTGCCGCCCATCAAGTTTTTCCCCAGACATCCCAGGAGCTGTCAACCACTCAGCAGAGAGTACCAGTGGGAGGAACAACTCAATTTGAAAGCACTATGTGCAAGATGCAGAAATATATTCAGTTAAAAAAAAAGAGGGGGTTGGGCACCAGATGCAGAGCACGACCTTCTCAGATTTCCCCAACTGAGACGGACAAAGCGATCTGCCGACTTCCAAAACAAAAATAAATTTACATGTTCATTCAATCACAACACCGGTTCTACAAAAGGGCAACATTTAGTTCAAACATTCGTAAAAGTTTGAAGCGTGAAAAACAAACATTTGTATTTGCAAGTTATAATCAACAATTGGGAAGGACTTTTGTAGTTTCTCGTTATTAAATCTGAATGTTTCTGGTTTTGTTCAGCTAGTTTGTTTCTAAAACTTCTAGAATATCACTGTGCCGTCAAATTTTGAAAATAAAGATGATAGTTAAGCAGTAATGAGATGGCGGAGTCAATGTGATGCCTGCTTCAAGTTAAAAAACAGTATTTCAAAAAGGACTACTCGACTTTTGATGAAGCTTCAAGAGTTGATGCGTCTCGCCTCTCGCTGCGTTATTCATAGCCATCGGGCAAAGCTACTGTTAAATCTTTTTTAATGTTTAGAGTAACAGGAGTCTTTGGAGAGCTTTAGCTGGGTGAGTGGGTGGGTAAATAAAGGACGGTGTGTGTATGCGTGTGTGTGTGTGTGCGTGCGTGCTCGTTGAGGAAGGCAACACAAACAGGGCGTCAAAACCTGCAGCCTTGAATCTATGGGCTGAGCACAACAATGCGTGGTTTGTTAATAATCTGAGCCAAAAGACTCTGATTAATCATAATATTCATGAGGCTTGAGCGACAGAGTGGGAGTGACCTTGACTTCTCTCTCAATGTGCTTATGCGAGCCCTGCAGTTAAAGAATATCAAAGGGGACACAGTCTTGGAGATCTGGGGCAGAGACATCAGCCACATCTGTCACAGACCTCTGGGCAAAAATCACTACTTAGAGAAGCTGAGCCGCACTCTAGCTAACATTTTTTGACTTTTAGCTAACTTCAAGTCAAGTGGAAATGAAATATGCTTCCCGAACCCCGTAGATCTCACGCCTGCTGGTATCACAGCCATCTTAGAAGAAGAAAATAAATCTTAAAATTCATGAAGCAGAAGAAAAACCCTGTGGTGTTTTGAAATTCAAGAGTCGCCGGTCATGAGGCCACACCCACCCATCAATCAATCCTCATCAATCTAGTCCGAAAGCCAAAACTCAGAATTACCGCCTTATCATCCCACCTGGTGGTGTAGAATGCAAGGTTTTCTGTTATTGTTCGGCCGAAAACTACACAACCTAAATGAGAGTATAAACTCTGCGTGTCATGTTTGTACCTAACAGTGGGCTTTACCTTGACTTAACCATTCAAAACTGCAAGAGAAAAGATTTCCTTTTGTTCCTGTTTGTGAGGATACCATCCCTTCACACCAGGCCAAGATTTATGCATACCGGGGGGAAAAAATATTCTGCCACTCTCTTTCATTTAACTTGTGCTCCCCGACTGCATGAAATGACTGTCTGATTAAGTAAGGCAGCGGGTAATTAAGTAATCAGTGACTGCTGGTCTGTGAGCATTCAGTAGTGAGGCGCCACTCAAAAGAATCATATTCAGAAGTTGGGGGGAGCTTAAAAAAAAATTGAAATCAGTGGCTCGAGGATGATTTTCATGTAATTAGAAAAATATTCATACGATAAACATCTTTGTTTTTATTAACAAAGAAACAAAGCAAGACGTGCCCTTCATATAACTTTTCAATTAAAAAGGACGGAGGCTGATTTATTTCATTTGGCAAATTATTAAATGATCACCCAAATCACAATGTATTTTCTCACCGCTCACTGCTCGCCCTCAGTAGAGTTTGTAAGACACTTCAATAACAGCAATATTGCATTCAAGGTTATGCTATTATACGCAATGTCATCACGGTGTGATGCAGTGTGCGATGGTGTTTAGTGTAATAGCACAATGCTGAATGTGAGTTTTGCGCCATTAAAGCATTGATGGACATCCTAAATCGTTTGGTGCAAAAAAGTACAAGTGAAAGTAATGCAGTATTTTTTGCACTGTGCTATAAACACCTACATAATGGGAACACATTTCATCCGAAGAGTCTCATTTATTCTGTATTCCATCTCTGTCCATGTACAACACACCCTGGGAGGGCTACTGATGAGTAGATAGACCAGCTCAGCCTTTCTTGTGCCTCACGTTTTGCAGAGCCAGCACTGGCTGTCAGGGATGTTTAACACAGAATTTGCATTATTTATGAGGCTACATTGAAATGCTTTTCTTAATTACGTTCCAAATTTGCATACAAAACTCCCGCAGTAGGCTGCAAAACATCCTAAAAGCACACAACGGGAGCAGCGAGCGCTCAGAAAACGGTGGGAACAGTCAGCGGCACCCAAGCAAATTGAGTTGTGACACAGTTGCTGATTGATCATGTTTATCTCACCAATCTGGAAACTCGCATTACGGATAAATGAGTTTGAACCAATTTACAACACTTAAAGCAGCACGGTTTCCTTGGTTACTTTTTTGTCCAATCACAAAGCTTGCTGCTTGTCTTCACACACCCCCAACCTCTCAGCCTATAAATGGCAGATTAAGTTAGGAGCCGTGGATGGATCCCTTCCATGTAGCCTTGGGTTACACTAAAACAAGCAAAATAAGCCAGGAACTAAATTACCTTTGTTTGTGCCTCTGAATGTTATCACTCACTCGCATTTACACAGTGCATAGAAAGACGATGGCCTCGTCATTGTTTGAGAGCACGCTTTGTGAATAGAATTACCAGTTCATTGTTTGTATGTATGTATGCTGTATGTGAGTGTGTACATTGTACCATGTAGAAAGAAAACAAGTGCAGCACTGTTGTCAGCCACCAGTCTGTTACAAACTCTGATTTCTACTATGTTTGATGGGAAGCATGAATTGTGAAAAGCATTGAAGACTTATTTACACTTGTTTTAAAACCCACAGTGCTTTCAAAAAGGAAATTATATTTTACCCTACAAAAAACAGCATCTAAATAATGTAATATTCCCTTTCCAAGTAACTGAGACCCTCAGGTGCTTTATGCTAAGTTTTACTTGGTTGGATCCCTTGCTGAAGTAGCAGCGTATTTGACAAACTGTATTTGTTATAAAATCCATACAGGCAGCATCTAGTCAGATATTTGCCTTCAGGCCACCTCATGTATGATTCCGAGCAACTGTAATGAACTTGAGGCCACGGCGAGAGAGATTAAAAAAATACTATGGGAAGTAATTTTATAAAATAAGAAGAAAAAGAGGAAGAAGGGGGAGGAAAGTTATTATTTTCATATCAATGTCCCATTTTGTTTCAGTATAGGCAGTATAAATACACAAAAACAAACTTGCATGCGCACATATACATATACCTACATATTCCCCAGAAGGAGAATGTTTGAAGGGAACCAACAAAAAAAAAAAAAAAAAAAAAAAGGATTGCAGGACTTGCCAGTGTATGAGTCAGCATGTTCAAACCAGAAAAACTGCTGTGCTGCGGCTTTGTGCAAGCAGCCAAGTACAATATTATTGATGTAAAGGAGAAAGCCGGATGGAGCAAGGCATGAAGACATAGAGACAAAGGAGACGCAGAGAGCAAACTGAAGCACTCAAGAACTCAATAAAAGAAAAGAAAAAATATATTGAATTGATTTTCACATGTGCTTAGTTTCGGTTTCTTTTGTTTGTTTTTTAACTTCCCTAACTAGGTATTGATGAATGAAGATTTGCAGATTTGGAATACCGTATTTTTTCCCATATTTTCAACAGGATTGTCAGTGTATTCTCTGAGAGAACGGGCTTTGAAATGTGCCAACAAAGAATTTCTTAGACGGTGATTAGTCATCAATTCATTTCTGGAAACAAACTCCAAAAAATAACACTCCCAGACGGCGTGTTGGGTGCTCCCTGCGTGGCTGTTGATGTCACTTCATCTAATATATCTAAAAACACCATCTATAGAAACCCCAGGATGCCATTGCTGCAGCTTAGGAAAGAGGAGGAAGAGGAGTAAAGACGAGCAAATCAAATCAGAGAGTGTGGCGTGATTCTGCTTTGAGGGGACGGCAGAAGAGACGCAGAGGAGAGTGGGGATTGGAAGAGGTGGAGAAGAAACCTCCAAGAGAAAAAAATAATACAGAGAGAATTGTAAGATGGAAAGTAAAAGTGACATTGTCTCTCGACGGCGTTCTTTTTTTTTTTTTTTTTTTTTCTTCATGCAGCGGACTTGGTGCTGAGGGGACACGGCTAAAACGTATCTTAAATACACTTGACAGCGGCAGCGGAGACGAAGCGGTGGATTTACAGTGCCATACAGTATCAGCATAATTTTCAACTCCTGCCACCATGAATCACAGGGTCCTACGCCCTGGATAAATCCTACATCTCTGTGAGGGGAACTTTGAAAAGATAAAAAGCCACCTCAGACAGATAAGAGCACCAAGTGCCCTGCGGACTGCACGAGAGAGAAGCAGCACAATCTGACTTTCTGCCATTTCACCAAAGAAATATTGGTTTTGCAAGGTGAGTCTTGTGTTTTCAGATGTGACATGTGGTCAGGTGTGGTAGGCGTCATCAACAGTACAATGCAGCAGCTGATGTTAAATTTCACTCACAACACAACATAATTGTGTTCAATTACTATTTTCCAAGAAACATATCTACAATGCCTGAACAAAAAAAACAAGAAGCTTTGCAGACTGAATGTCATGCAGCTCTCACAGATGTGTGTCTGCTCGTGCTCTGGTGAACCTTATCAACCGAGAGTCTCAGCCGCCTCTCTCCCTGGATGCCTTTTTGTTGGGCCAGCTCGTGATGACTGTTCATTGATTACAATTTACGTGCGGAAGCCATGTGACAACAAGACTCTTGCCGTATTGGCGGTAAATTGATCCACGAAGTGACACCAGTTTGTTGTCCTGAGGGAATTCTGATGACTACAATGCCAAGTTGCTGAGGAAATAAAGTGTTCTGCACAACATACAAGGGGAGGTAAGTAGAGACAGGGAGAGAGAGAGAGAGAAAAAAAAAAAACCCTGTCTATTAATTAACTAAAGGACCACGTTTGAGTTGCCCTTTAAAATCCAAGCTGTCTCCAGGGAAGTGCTTCGTATTAATATTTAATTCAAACACATGTATGTGTCAAAAATCAATCTGTCATACAAATTAGTCCAAATTAATTCAATTGCTGGTCAAAAGCCTCTTGATTAACATGAAGTGCTGACAGTGAAAAAACGGGAGGATCTACAGTAAGGTTGATGTTGTCCCAGTGGCTTCTTGAGGATGGCATTTTCACTTTAATGCCCTGACTGCACACCGCCGGGCCGTTTCTCATATTTCTGCCCATTAAATGTAAATGACGGTGGAAAAAAATTCCTCTGAGATCGGTGAAGGTTATTGTGCCACAGGCATTATTAGTGCCTAAGCATCATTTCTGTTCCAGCTCCGGTTTGGTAAGCATCTGACTGGCCCAGTGTTAAACAGATATTTTCTGGCCAGCGCCGAGGTGGCAGCAAATCATAAATATGTATGTACCTGAGGCGCCCATGGAAGGCGATAAGACATCATCATCACAGCGATCACCCTGCTGTCACTCCCCTCCACAGGGCCCATTAATAAACAGTGACAATAAGAGCCCTTGACCTGCTCCTGCCACCCTGGAGGGGTGAGGGAGCATCATTCCCATTACCTCATAGTCACCCTATTGGGATTTGGCTCACGGCTTCTTCACACGTTTGCAAAAATTTTCAAAGTCACATACACACATCTGATTCCTGGCAAGCTGACGAGTCACAATAAATGCAAATGATCACTTCTTGAAAAGCTTGGCTCACAGCAACATGGAGGAACGTCTTTATAATAATTCTTCTTATGTTCTTAGACGAGATAAATAAATTTCAGTTTTACTTATAATATATTGTTGAACCAATAAATGACAAAAATCCCCTTCCTTTCTTTTTTATTGAGGATATGAATTTGCTTTTTATTTATTTGAAAGAGATCTTTGATATCTGTTCTTTCTTGTAAACTTAAAGCTCACATAAAAAAATATTTTACAGGCTGCTGCAATAAAACAACATGTATTGTATTCAGAATAAACAGTTTACATTAGTAATTTTACACCCAACATACTGGCCCCATTGCTAAACCTTGTTAATCTACCACCGTCATTAATAAAGCACAAGGACAACAAGGTGGCCCAACTTCAACAAAATAAGGCAAACATATCCACAAAGTGCCCTTTGCACAGACCAGTCAGCACTGACATTTGAAGACAGTTATTCCACACACAGTGTGATCTCACTTTAAAACTTGCGAGGCCTTTTCTAACAATAGTGTGGAGGGAGAAAAGCTGAAGAAAAACAAATACCCAAATTTCAGAGTAAAATTCAACGACACGTTTTAATCAAGTCAAGCAAGTGTCTCGCTGTGTTTCAGCCGTTATGGAGAGAGAAGCGGGGCTTTGCCTCCAGGTATCCGAGGCATTGAATGAACAGGAGCGCTGTCACACCAGAGCTGCTCTACTTTGCCTGTCTGAGAGGATTAACCTTTGTTTATCTCTGCCTTCACCCTGAAATCTTCCATCACCAACCAGGTCCCTGAGTATCTCATCCGCACACCTTCAACCACCTCATATAATCTCCAAGACGTCACCTTCATTAGTGTTGTTGCTTTTAATGTTTGTGCTACAGTGCTGTGAGTGAAAGTAGTGCTAAGTGCTAAGAGTAGTTTTACTGATAACCATCATCATAATGAAGGTTCAAATCGAAAGGCAAGACAACTTATGCAAAACATCCACCGTATTGAAATAGAAGGTGTGAAACGGAATAATGCTTACTAGAACAAACGCTGAACCTAAAAGATCAACACATTTGACTAGAATGCCTCCACAGTAAACAACTGTCATATGTGTTTGAGTCTCACTCCAGTGGGAGTAGGGCCAGTTCAGGTGGGTGAAGTATCACAGATTAACCAATGCTATGTCAATGAAGACTCCGATAAGGAAAATGTATAATTGTCTGGCAGTGAGAAGTACTAGCCACAGATGGAAGGAGAACTGTAAATTACCACAATACACAGAATATTGCAGCCTGTTTGCTACTTACTGTGCAGTGGTTGAGAAGGAGAACTCTTTAGAAATTAGAAGAATGGACTGAAATACGCATTACAAGCGTAAAAGCAAACAAACAACTTTTTAATGATGTGGATGCACACAATGTTAAAACAGAGCCAAAAAAAAAAAAAACGGTCAACAGAAAAGCGTTTTGAGAATAAAGGAACTGGCGGTTTTTATAAATGAACTGATAATATACACAGAGCGACATTCCTACTGGGGAGGTGCATGTCTTTTAGATTCACTCCGTGCTCTCCCCTGTATTAAGGCTGATTTATGGCTTCATAACCATAATTGCTGAAGGGCAGCTGCACCATTGCATGACTCAACCGAGGTTGCGGGGTGTCAACCGCATCTCCTGCTGTGTTCCCGGGGAACATTACATCTCAGGTAGCAGCTGTTTAATAAATGACGACGCACAAATCCTGGAACCAAAGGCAAAAAAAATAATTCAGTGCCTTCCTTCATTTAGTGTAATAAATCACAATTGAGCTGTGGACCCCCTGGTTATAAAAATCGATGTATAAAAAAGGAATGAAGGGTATGACTAAATTTGTTCTGATTGGAATAAGGAGTTAACAAAAGAAGGCTGCCTACTGTTCATATTTGATGATACTTTCAAGAATAAATAAATAAATAAATAAATAAATAAATAAACAAGACCTTTGGAAGATTTGCAACACCTTGCCAACTGCTATCTTGCCAACTGCTTTATACGCTTTACTTGTTTTGCATTTCAAATGCAATCATGGATAATTCTGCTGCAATTTATTTGAATGACAGCCTGACAGTGGAGTAATAACTGCAAAAGTGCAGCTCATCATCTCGTTGTATTCAAAAATGTAATGCACGATAAAGCAAAAAAAACTCAGACTGAAGCTATCGGAAATTTTGGTTGTGCATTTTATTCAAGTCTAGTTGAACGAAATTGAAATTGGACATTCCTTTCCTTGCTTTTAATGCAGTTTCCAAAATGAGTCTGCGTTTGAACCAGATAGTCCTCATCTTGTTTGTGTTAGCAGTTTGAGCAAACAGACAGATTTATAGGAGGAAAAGTTAATAGTATTAACAGACCATACCATGAAGGGCAATTTTGTGATTTATCCATTGTGGCAACGCGGCAGTTTGGAAAGACTTCAAAGAGAAGGTCAATAGCTCGAAGTTTAAGGAAAATATAGGGAGCAAAGTTAAACACATCTTGGCTGCAGTGGCCAACAGATAGGAAGGACTAAGTAAAGATGACTGAGGATACTTGGTCTCCCAGTGGCCCTGCATGAGGAATGAATCCACCAAACTGACAAAAAATAATTCATGATGTTGCCATTGTTTCTCACCACTACAGAACTTCAGCAAGGTGACATGGCGTGCGCTAGAAAAGTCAAGACATAATGAATGAAATGAGAGAAGCACTAGCTTGTGGTGTCTCAGAGACTTGAGGCAGCTGTAGCACTTCTATGGATGGCTGAGGTTGCAAAAACTGATTTGCTCTTAGGGCGCTGAGACCTCTGTCCCAGCAGGCTCGACTAAAGGGACCGGCACGTTGGAGAGAGAGTTTTCAGCGGTGCTGATGACCAGTCCCTGCTCACACTCAGCAACACAGAAACTCAAGATGAAGTGGCAAAAATGATACCGCTGGTGCTGCAGTCTCACCCTAGCAGGTGGGTGAGTGCAGGTAGGTGGTGGTTTAACGCCATCTAATTTGTGGTTTGGGGCAATAAGGCCGGGGTATTGGACACAAACACGTCACAAAAACTGTCCAATTACTGTTGAGGAAAAAAATATAAAGAAAACTTTACCTATCAGCAGATACTTTTCAGGCTCAGGCCTACAATGTTTCACACTGATCCAGGCCAGCTTGTAACTACGAATGAAATTCTGTGGTTCAATGCAAGATCAGGATTGAAGAAAGAGTCGTGTAGATGGCTGAGACTATGAGGTGGAGAAATTGTAACGGTACTCGCGACGTATGATGGAACATCTACCGTCCTGAGAAAGGTCAGATTTTCCCCTAATAGTTCAACATGAAAAATTGTTTCTATGAAGAATAATTCTGAAAAACGCATGCTAAAAATTGGAGCGCAACTTCCACAAAAAAAAAACCCAACATGCATCTTTGCATGAAAAAAATGTGGTAAAGATTAACTTGAGGATAAGAAGGGCTGTGGAAAGACCCTGTGTGTTACTGAACAGATTGCAGTTTATGGATTAGGTCATAATGAATTATCATTTTGATTAACAGCAGATGGAATGCGGATGAGTAATGTAATACATTACTAATGAGGAATATATAAATTACACTTGACTGCAACAGTCACCAAAGACATGGAAGGAATAATACCACATATTTTTCCTTTTCCTTTTTATTGTATCATTCAAATACTGCAACTTATGAGAGAAAGGAAAACTCTGGGATCAACTTAATCATAAATTCAATAAACTTGAACTTGTTTTGGGATCTGATCTTGTTCTTTTTAGACCAGGAAAGCTGAGTGCTTACAAAGCAGTGTGTTTTTCTTTAACCAAACATGATTTACACTTCTGATGACTATGTTCTATGGGAGAGCAAATAACAGCAGTGACTCTAACTGGGTCACAGATGACAAAGAGCTCCATCATAGGAGGAAAATAACAAAAAGGCCCGACTTCTATAGGGTGAAATGTAATACATCTAATCTATTGATTCTTGGACATCACAACCACGTGTTTTAACAATAATTGATTTGTTTCCTAACAGTGGCACTGGGATCATTGATTTGAGCACAGTGTGATATTGTACAGTGCTAATCAGTTTGGGTTGGGGGTGGAGAAAAACAAACAACACAAAGCAGATTCTCTCGGCGAAAAAAGTCTCTGCACAAAACAGTTGAGTTAGAGTTGATCCTATTTTGGATGCTCCACTGATCTCTTCTGGGTTGCATCCAACGAGATGTTCTTGTGGTTCTGGAGGATTCAACTTTGTGAATGATTTATTTGTTTATAAATGAATTACTAATGTCTGCTTGAAAAGACAAGCAAAGTCATTATGGGACATTCTTCCCCTTCTCTCACTTTGGGTTTGTAAGCACTGTTAACGTTTATTTTTGAGACGGAAACTCAAGAGGTATTTTAGGGATTGAAAACCCAATGTAATTCTAGCAGGAGTTCTCACAGCCATTTCATTGGCCCAAATACGGTTGATGTGTCGAATGTGCAGGACTTGAGATTATGATGTGCAACTGTGTCTTGCTTACAGATCACATTACATTACATTACATACATTGGGCTCAAGTATTTAACTATTTTTGATCAAAAATAGTTTGCTATCTGAAGAATAGTCCTGTGCCACGGGAAAAAAAACAACATTAGAAGGCTTGCTCTCTCCCAATTTACTGCACATTGGAGGTACTTCCTCCTGTGGGTCAGTGGTCTTTGTATTTTGCTGAAGCATTTTCTACAGAGGTCTGCCCTTTATGAGGTCCCACAAACACCTGCGGATTATCAAACAGCAACACAGCGCTGCAGTGAAACCTCGACAAGATGGACAGTCCAAAAGCTTTTAGCCTTACATTTGAGACAAACACTGACTGCATAGTTCCTACTGGGCCAGAGAAATAACAATCTGGTCTCTACCATGAGACATTCTGTAATGGCCTCTTCTGAAACCCATTGTGATTTATTTTTATCATTTGGTGAGCTCCAAATGGTTCCTTGTACTCAGTTGCCCCTTTTATATGTTTGTGAGCCTATGAATGCTGTTCCCTCTGACAAAATAAAGTAATGCAAGTAAAGAGAGCAATTAAGTAAAGATAGCATTCTGAATACCCTGGTAGTTCACTAGGTATTGTATGTGGCCCATCCCAGATTGACAAGATCGATAATAACTCAAGGTCACTTCATTCCTTTCAATCCACTTTTGAATTAAGAGTATAAAGAGAAAAATAAAAATAAAACACACACATATATATATATACACATGTACATGTGTATGTGCATACATATAGATATATAGATATATAGATAGATAAATGTGCGTGCATGTGTTTATATATATTCAATAAATAAAAAATAGCTTCAAAGGAAATCCAAAGTACAAAAACATTACACAATTAATGTATTTCGTTAACTGAAGTGGTGAAATGGCTCGAACGCACCAAGGACTTTGCAAAAAGGTATTGCTGATCTGCAATGCAAATCTTCAAAGAGATTCACAATGGAACGGAAAAAATGTATGGGGAATTTCTGTCGAAGATGTTCAAACTAATAGGACAGCAATCCAGCTTTTTATCCATCAACATATTTCCCTCTTGTTGCCATTCAAGTGCGGTCTATTTGCAGCTTCTTTACTTTCCTGTGATAAAAGCTTTTTTGTGCCACTGACGTGACAATAGTTGTAAGGTCGCTCTAATGCATTCTGTTGCGCGCCACCAATTAGACTAAAACACTTGAGTGCTGATGTATAAATATGTATTTGGGTTTTTTTTCTTTGCTCTGACAAACATTTCATTTCGAATATGGATCCTGACCTCGAGACAATACGTTAGCTTGTTTTTAAACCACGGCAGGTACTTAAGGCAGTCGTCATGTGTTGTTCGGCGAAGGTGACAACTTGAGTGACAACTTGTGACTCAAAGTTGTTTATGTTGACAATCACAGAGGCTAATAACCAAATGAAACATCAAGAACGGGGGTCCAAATGTTAAAAAAAAAAAATAATAATTCATACAGATCAGATTAGTAAAAGGGCAGTGCAACAGCAACTACATAATCATTGTATATTATAGCAACTAAATGCTTACCTTTCTGTAGTGAAATTAGATTTTTAGTTAACACGTTCTTTTATCATTATTCTTTGAATCTTGCTTTTCTGCTACGCCGTCAATAGTAATTACTGTCCGTAATGAAAAGTGCAAACAAACAAAAAGGGACATGCCAGACCAAGTTGTAACGAGTGAGCATATGTCTGTTCATGCATCGCTGCTCGTGATTCAATCAATGAGATTAAACCTGGAGTCAATAGACACGATCAGACCGTCTCTAATCTGACAGGCTCATTCATCACCCGATGACAGATTCCTTCCTTGTCAGAGCCAGCTGCTCAACCTGTTCCGTGGAGATGCGCTGATTGAAATATAAAAGTATTGTTTTGTGCAGGTGCACAGATTTTTTTTTATTTATTTTTTTACAGGCTCAAAAAGTAAGCCTGAGGCACACACATACTCTAAATATTTTACATTTCAGCAGTCACCATGTTGTCAATAATAGGATGTGATGAGACTGTCTGGAAAATAAATAATTCTGCCCAGTGCCACATACTCAGACGTACTTAAATGCATTCCCTACGAATACTTTCTGGCAACTTTTAAAAGTTGACATGGTTGGATGAGAAAGGTGAGTTTTTGTTTCTAAACAGTCTCCATGCTTGGATAACACAGACTTCCACTGGGTTGGATTGTGAAGAAAGGTCATGGGTTTGTGTTTTATTCCGTAGTACTAACATGTTTACGAATGCCATTCACTGCCTTGAATGTCCCTTCAGAGTAAATAGACTATTGATGTTAATAAGCACGTACTGTTATCTCTTGCAAGGCTACTTCACATTTCTACATTACATTTTTACTCAAATACGTTTTTGTGAACACTCCTTACAAACAGCAGCGTGGAGAGGAGGGGGGAGAATGTTCATGAAGATTCAAACTGTTCCCGAAAACCTTTAATAACTGAGCTGCAAAGATGACAATTCATCTGCCAGTCACAAAAAAAAATTAAACTAAACTTGTTTGTCTGCCACCATGCATGTGGCAGGGAGATTATTTCCCAACTCAGGCCAGGTGATGCACAGCTCCGAATAAACAATACTTATCAAATAATTTACTCACACCCCTTATATCCTAATTAGGCATGTTTACTTTGGCAATAATCATTTTCAATTTCACGGCATTTTAACTTGAAGTTAATTAAAACAGGGTTGTTCATTAGCATGGTTCCAGACCCTTCCCACCTGCACTATAATGCGATGCAAATAGGCAGCACATCGAAACTCAAGTGCTTTCACACTTCCCTTGCACAAGTCTCCAATGGAATGACCGCTGCAGAAATAAGGGAACTAAAATAGATTTAGGATTCACACACAATAGTGAGTTAGTTTATGGTATTTTGTGAACAACATGAACAATGATGTGTATGGATTATTAAATTGCAGATTATCATATACGTATATATACACACGCATACATATATATACACACACACATGTATACTGTATATGTATATGTATATATACATATAGATGTGTGTGTGTGTGTGTGTGTGTGTGTGTGTGTGTGTGGTGTGTGTGTGTGTGTGTATATATATATATATATAACAGAACATATATAAATGTTCTTTATACATTTAAAGAAAACTCGTGTGTGTATAAATGTATATATTTTAAGAGTTTCAGCTGCATGGCTATAATATCAGACAAATGATGGACAGGAACAACAAATGGAATTCTGTCCAGAGGTTATTTGTCTGATGAAGAATAACCCAATTAAAAGAGTCTTGATAAATGACCTTTCTTGGGGTAAAAATAATGAGGGGGAGACTGCCCACCAAACAGTTGCTGTGATAAAAATAACAAGTAAAAAGTTTAATGATTTCGGGTGTGTCCAGGCCAAGGCTAAAACTGAACGTTCACCTTGAAGTGTAGATTGCCCACATCCTTGTAGAGGAAGATACACACTGCGTTCAAGCCACAGTCAAAACTTTTCACCACTTCGGCTGCACGACTTCAGCGTTGCTCAGGTCCACGGCCCATGTTGCAGAGCGCCTGCCAATCGCTCCCTTCGCAATCTGACACCAGGCGAACTACTGGACTCAACTATTATGTTAATGTACCTTTATCTTAATTACACGAGACCCCCGTAACACAATCTCTGCACAACCGTGCTTGCGACGCAGCTTCAGATTGATGTGAACGCAGCGTCGTCTGTCAGCAGTTTTAATTATATTGCTGATTGCATTGTCAACGTTGCCAAATACAGAGTCAAGGATCTGTAATGCATTCATTCCTTGTACAAAGCCTTGAAGAATTCAAACATTTCTTTGAGCCCACTCACAAAAACGAAAAACGTTATCGTCTGGAACTACCTTCTTTATTTAAATGCAGCCGATCCAACACTATCATTTTCGCCCCTCTTTGAAAATGTAATTGCCAGTGTCAGGCTATAATTCATGACCTTCCGTTTGAGTATATGATTTTGGGTTCTTCATTTGGAAAGTCTAAATATTTAACCTAACTACACGGTGAGTTTATTTCTTTGTTGAAATCTGGGGTCATTGCAGGTGTATTTACTTCACTTCAATCCCATTTAAAATTGGCCTAATGAACTGTCGTCCATCCTGCCTCAGATAAAATGTCCTCTGGTGTGACCAAGGAGCATTACCACAGAGGGAAGATTAGCTTTGAAACTAATGATCAGACCCTTTCATTCCCAATTTAGCATTAATGCTGACGTTTAAAGAGCTGTTTGTTTTAGCCACACTTGTATTGGGTCCACTCCAGACTGCAGTTGCTCTGCCTTGCATGATGCGTGTAGCAGCGTGGCATCCATGTGTTCATTTGCTAAGTGAAGAAATCCCACTTCCCTTCTGAGGCAAGTCTTGTTGTGAGCTGAGGGTGGGGGCGGGGGTGGGGGACCCGGGTCTTTCATGGCTTCGCAGACTGTGCTCTCTGATTGATGTTTTTATAAGTAAGACCTTGCACTCAGTTCCCCCTGGCCTATGCTTCCTGGTATCAATCACATATCATTTCTATTCTTGGGCCGTCACCTAACAGAAATATTGTAAAAGTGATCTATGTGTGTGCATGTGCAGAGTAATTATTAGGGGTCCAGCTTAACTATAAATCATTCACATAATGGAAACACCATTTCTTCCAACCTCTCTCATTTGCCATGTGCTTTACTTCCCACTGCCCCCCCCACCACCACCACCACCACCTTTCCCCCTTTTGCCCCCCCCATCTCCTTCTTCACATGAAAACATCAAACGTGACATTGTTCTGTTGCTCTGTCTCTTGTTGCTTTCTATGGCACATTTAATTGGAGTGCAACAGCCTAGAAATACGTGCTTCTCAAACACCTTAGGAGGCGTTGGACCACTGCGGCCGTAATGAGATGGCTGCCATCAATCAGGCTGTGAATTAGGTTATGATGGTGGCATGTGTGCAGCTGACAGGAGGGTTTTCTCGCCTCCGAGAAGCCCCCATTTAACTCCTGTAAGCGTGTGTCAAAGGGTTTACGAAGCTCACAGGTCAAGGAAGCTCGTACTCAGAATGATGTCATGTTCTTCCTTTAGATATACAGTATATCACCACCACACCAGGTCTCCAAATAGAACCACAACAAGAGATATTCATCTCGATACAGACACTGCACCTAACTTCACCACAATGTCGGTTGCCTGTACACATTATCAGGTTTAATATGTATGTAGCATACAGAGAAGTAGTACATTGATTGTTGTATTACTGTGTTTTCCTTGTATAAAGTAAAAATGAATTAACTCCCTACATTATGTGATTTTTTTTTGTCTGTATCTTTTGCAGTCTGATCTTGGAGAATTATTTATTCACCTGTGCTGCAAGTGCAGCTTTTAAGACAACACAGGGGAGGAGGTGAACGCATGTTATGCATCTGGGGAAAGAACCATCCAACAGGCAAACAATAAAAAAGACATCCAAGCGAGGTGAGGAGTCAACATGTATCGTGTACATGTATTCCACATTAAACATCATGTATCTCTGCAAATATCCTTTACGTATTATACAGGCATACCAACAGTAATACAAATTCACAAAGGCAGGAGTTCAATGGTAAAAAAAATAATAATAATAATGGGGTGTGTGGCAGTTTGTCCAGATAATATATTATATAAAAAAAAAAACATCAAAAATTTGATCTTGTTCAAAGTTGTGAAAATGACAGCACGATTTTGGAATATGGCTTTGATGGAGCATTGACAAATGTGTTTGTCCTATTTATGTCATTAACAGACACAGTTTATGGTGTTGACTCGCCTGATCCAGTGCTCTGTGAAAGCCCTGCTTGTTCATCTTTTGACCCTGGTAAAATATAATAGAGCATTGCTGGCATAGCGTAAGCCAAGTGGATGTCTGTTTACTTCTAGAAATGCGGTGCAAATTTAACAGTCAACCCACTGGCTCTTTTAGGAGTACGTTTAATAGGCGCCTGTAGCTCTTCAATCAAAATGTTTTTATTAGGTTAGAGTAGCATGCACTTAAGACACTCCTTTAGATCACACAGACAATTCAGAAGGATGGCTTTGCTGATTTGGTCCACAACCTTTTCCAAGATTTTAACTTAACAGCAAAAACAATTTGTATGAGAGGCACTGTAGAGGCCTGTCTTTGCAGTGAATAACTACTATCAGTCATGTTCTGATGCAGAAAACCATTTCCCGTCCTGTATTTCTCTTGCTTACTCCCCTGGCTATCAGGGCTATAGATTCTACCTTTAGTCACCTGAGAAGAACCGAGTGCCGGCCAGTGATATAAATCTACTGCTGGGCTCCAGCGGACACAGTGAGCAATGTGATTCCGAAAAACACAGCAACAGGAAGTGGTGGGAATCGTTCCCAACACTTGGCTTACAGCAGTCTTACTTTGAGTTTATGGGAAACATTGACCTGCAATAAACTTTTGCAATTTTATGGATCTCACGAAACTGTCCAGAAACAGCAAACAATGTTTTATACACAAGGTATCGGTGATTCATAGAAAGATAAAAACATTAGTCACAAAAGCTGAACAAACCAAATTTACTTACATCTATAAGCAATAACAGTGGTTATAATCAAACAAATACATTTTACTCCGTTTTGTCACTGATCAGATGCTCATAGAATAAATTCTCAATGTGTTGTTTGTAAGCTGTTCGGAATTTATAACTTAATGACATTAACTACTAGTGTATTCTTTCCACTGTTCATTTATGTGGTGGCACACAATGATATCAGAGCTCAAGGTTTTGTTTCTTTTACATTTTGCAGGAAAGACATGGCTTCATACGGCACAGTGAGTCCTAGTTGTACATTTATGTGAGGATCCACAGCAAAATCAAACAGACTAGTAATGTTTATAAATAAATAAAAATACCCACAAAGGATTGGACAAAGCCTGAATCCAATCTGCTTACAGATGCTGGTGATGCAGTCCTGCAGAATGGACAGCTAAAATTCCAGTCTCCTCCATTGCTCCAGATCCAATACATCTCAATTGTTGAACAAACATGTAGTCCTGTCCCACGGTACATCCAGCCACGGCAGCACACAGAATTTAAATCAAAAACCCCTTCCAAACACATGCAATCCTGGCTTCATATTACAACCAGGGAAACTGTTCTGCTGATTCATTTAAACTTAACACTAGAGACTCAATACAGTACAATACGATCCAATTTTTACAGGGAGGAGAAAAAAATGCCAGGAAACTACATTTAGGATC
Organism: Nelusetta ayraudi; assembly: GCF_046127955.1. Classification (NCBI taxonomy): domain Eukaryota; kingdom Metazoa; phylum Chordata; class Actinopteri; order Tetraodontiformes; family Monacanthidae; genus Nelusetta; species Nelusetta ayraudi. The sequence continues at coordinate 6,854,812 of NW_027466110.1, forward strand.
AGATCAAACGTTGTTTATTTACATTTCTTGTGCTCGGCTGCTCACATTTTCAAATGCAGGATGTTCCTGCTTTACTGCAGAGTCAATTTTCAACTCAAGGATGAAACAAGATTGAGCTCCAGTATTACAGGCATCTGTTTTTATCCCTTTAGCAGGTTAACAGATGTGGTCATGTGGGTGTTTGCAGCTCTCCAACAGCCTGTATTGCTTACCCGAGGTCATGGAGATCAGATTTTATCCGAGTGACCCCTCTCTTGTAACTGACCGCTATATACCACATGAAGCTTGCTACTACTGCAGCTAAAGAGGGCTCGGCCACCTGTACTTGGCTCTTGCTTACTGACGCTGCTGCCTTCATGACCACTTCATCTTCATTAAAATTAAAATGACATCCACCCACTCCCCTGAGACAGACCACATCTTCTCCCAGATTTGTATCCACAAATCCTCACCCTATGCTCTTCTACCTTCAGGTGGGGACAAAATTAAAAAAAGAAGCATTGATTTTCTAAAGCTGCCATCTGATTTAAAATGATTTAGAAGCCCTCACGCCCTTGTTTGGTACGTATGAGCCTGTTCCCAGCAGGGCAGGACTGTATAACTCAGACTCACTGACGGATTTGGATGAGACCTTGCCCTACTGTCTCCATGGCAGCAGTAATGATGGCCAGATCCAGTTATAGTGCACACCAAATTTAGTGATTAGAGAAACAAGTCACAGCCAGTGTCTCTCAGTGTAAATTAATGTCCATCCCCTTAAATTACCATGCCAACCTTGGCCTTATCAGCCACTATCACCACACATCAACATCAGGTCCAGCTCAGTTCAAGCAATGGAATACAATTGGACCAGCATCAAAACAGGTTGGTGATATTTTCTTTGAAGACACTGCTTGGAAAGCAATTATGGAATTGGCACAAATCACTGACTTCAGAGGGAATGTTTCACACATCTATCTGGGAAGCAGTCGATACTGAAGGTTTGGAAAAGGGAGGTCCCACAAAAAAAAAAAAAAAGCGCAGCTGGTAATTGAATAAACCTTCTGTCTCTTTAGATCTTCAAGGTATGAGAATTTAAATAGCAGAAATCCCACTACCTCACTGCTTTCCAGCAATGTCACATACTGTAAGTAACCATGTGAATATATTTGTATTGACATCGGAGTATAAAGGCACATTAACATACGTCACATACCTTGGTTGGGAGTATTTTAGTAACAGTATATACATTTACATTTTAATTTACAAGAGTGTGCAACATCAAAGGTTAAGGTCAACTTGCTACGACACAAATTGTAAACAATGATCTCACTGAAGGTGCTGGTTAATCTAAGGATTTTACCATTCAGTTTTCCGGGGGTCATTTTGACAGCATTTTTGAAAGAAGGAAACTTTCACAATGGCTGTGTATGCTTAAGCTGTTAGAACCTTATCCCTTTAGCTGCTCAGCACACACTTAGACATCAACTAAAGGCCAGTGTATGGCGATTTTCCAGTTTAAACACCAGGGGAGAGGAAGGAGGCCTTAGAAATAGGCTGTATTCTTTAGCCGTTTAACATTCTGGGCATGTAGCAGCACAGAGATGAGAGAGGGGGGCTCAAAAGATTTAGGTTGGGCTGCAGAATGAAACGACTTCACTGTGTGCACATGCATGCTATGTGTGTGTGTATTACATACAGATACAGATATATAGGAATATAAATGCTGAGGTTGTTCTGTAATAATTAGAGATGGAATGGTTGAGTAGGTTTGATGATATTTTCCAAATCAATTTACCATGGCAACAAATGAGGCCGAGTGCAAGACAGACAATAAGTTGTGCAAACCTCATTAGACCAACCGTTTGCCAGTATGTCGCTGCAGTAGTTATTGCACTTAACTGTGATGCAGATTATGAGATAATGACTTATTAAATTTAAAATTCACGGTGGCTGTCTAAATTAATTTTCAAGCAGTGGGCTTCCTCTCTCTCAGGCATTTAGGTATGTAACTCTTTCTTAATTGCGCGGAAGAGAATAACTCATTCATAGACGCTAATTGAAAATACAAGCCTTGAATTATGACTATTTCATTTATGAACTGTAACACCGAGAGAGGCTCTTAGAAATAACAATAAGGAACAATCACAGCATCTCAAAATAATCAGTGAAGATTTACTGGAGATTAGAAACTCATTTGTATTCGATGGAAAAATCTCCATTGCATGCTATTTCTTGTCTTCTCCAAGATTTAATAGGAAGTTCGTTGTTTTTTTTAAAGAGTTCATTTTCAGCCTACAAATGGCGTCAGTTGGAATGTACTTTTACGGGGTTTAAACTTCTAAAAGATCTAACGTTATTTTTGTTGTTTGTTTTTTGCACACTTATTTGTTTAAAATGTAGTAAATGTCCAGAATTTGGTCTCTAACAAATGTTTACGCATGACTCAAAAACATAGCTCTATTTGAAACCAGTAACTACTTGGTGCCCTAGTGAGAAAGCTTTTTTCTGGAAAAGCGGTACGTCTAAAAGAACAAAGTTGATGTATTTTCAGTGTAAACAGAAAACTCGAGTCTTCCTTCCTCTGGTGGGAATACAGACATTTTTAATACACGGAGGTGTGTATTTCTGAGGACTCGGACAAGTCCAATAGCCTCAAAAAATAGATGAGTGGTTCTTGAAAATTAACATCAGATAAAGCAATCTGATTGGGCTACGCAGTAAGAAACTACATTTTCCTTCCATATATAGAAACACCTTTTTACCCCCCTTTTTTGCTCGTTAAAACAAATCAAATGGCCAATCATGGATGGAGTAGTGAGCACAAAAATCTATTTAGAACCATTTAATAACAACAGTGTTTATGGCAAACTGGTGATAAAAGCAAAGGTTAAAAAAAAATCAGTGAACTGAATTATGATGTGGGCCTTCCTTCTGTCAATATATCACGAAGTCAGGAGGCAAAGGAAATTGAAAGCTTTGACCTGTGGGCACTTTTCACAGATGCCTGTTTTTTCTTTCTTCTCTTTTTGGTCTCAGTGGGAATATATTGATTTTAAAATGCAAAACACCCAGGGTTTCGAGGAAAAGAGGGACAAGGGTGGACGCAATTAAACTGAGTGAAATGATGAGGATGAGGGAAAAAATCAACAAATTGGAATTGTTTAAAATTACATGTTTAACCAGTTGTCGTTAATGATTGATTTGCGCTTATTGGGGTGGATGATCCTTCTCCCACTCCATCAGTCTGAGGTAGACAAATACACTTCTGAATCCAGAGTCATCTGGAGCCCGGATAGTTTTCGCTGAGACTTGTTGGATGTCCACGTCTCATCTTGGTTTATAACGGCCCTCCGTTGAATAATGTCCCCTCTCTTTGAAACAAGGTTCTTTTCCTGCCTGTCATTTTTCGAAGAGCCGGGATCTTCTCAGACCATCACTCTTCCTGAATGTCTGAATCACAGCTAAGGAGCTGAAAGCTTCTTGTGCTCTGCACTGTACATCGCTCTCCATTAGTTGTGTCAGCCTGCCTGCCTGCCTCTGTGATCACACAAAGCACACACACTCACAGACGCACACACACACGCACACAAGCAAGGGTAAATGCACACACACACACACAGGTTTTCCACAGAGGCGCAGATGCACGCTAGAGATGAACGTAGACCCAGTTGGAGACTGCAGATGGGCAGAGTCAGATAACTCTGATCTGCAAACAAGCTCAGGAGGACAACACAATGCCAAAACAGCTCATTAAATGCTATTAGCCTGTCATCTCATCTGAGTGAATCCTTTCTCCATTGCTTTGCTTTGCAAACAGCTCTGGGGTCACAGCTAAACACAGGGAGAGAAAAAAAAACAGGGAACTGAAGCAGGGCCACTCACCCTAATGGTTCTTGTGGGACTGACGCAGGGGATAATGTGCTGTCAACGATCTGAGACCAGGATTTGAATCTAATTACACACTGGGAGGAGCGGTGGATGTAACACAGTCTGTTCCGAGTCGATGAGAATATGCCGTTCCGGAAAAAAAAGAACCTGAATTACTAAGTTTGAACATGCAGTGAGCTGCGTAACACGGGACAGCAGTTCGCATTAGGATGTAAATGACAAATTTATGGGTCAGTTAAAATGGTTACATAACCGTAAAATTAATCTAGCCTTTTTAAGAGAACGCAAGAGAGAAAAAATGGAGAAGATGAAGAGGGGGGCGGACTATAATTTTGACACTTAGTTGAATAAGTAGCTAATTACTGTTAGGGAAAAAAATGAAAGACAGTCCTTTGAAGGTAACGGGCAAGGTTAGTTGCCATAAAATTGACAGGGTGAATGCGTGTTCTAAAGTTATCATAAAAAGATTTTTATGGTCACACAGCAGACACTTTATGTATCCAGTCTGTGATCTAGTCTGGGGTGAAAATAAGTCTGACCCACACATTTTATACAAAAGCATTATTTTTATTAGCTGAGCATTCACCCATCAATGTGTTTATGTAAACTAAATGATGCAATTCATCCTTCAAAATAACCATTTACTGTGTATGTCAACCATAAAATATCTGGCCAGAAGGGACATTAGGATATTTTTTTCTGATGGTTTTCTCTTGCAGCCTTTGATGATTCAACACTGCTCTGAGCCGATAATGTCTCAAAAATAAAGATGGAACTGAACCGAAATGGCCATTATTAGAATGCATTTAACCTAGGAAAGAGCAAAGCCTTTGCAGTTGAGTCTTTTATGATGTTTCTCGTGTATTTACCTGTACGTTCACCCTGCCATGCAAGATATAATGGCCCCATTTAGCATGATCTGAGAAGCCATTGTCTGGTGGCTCCCTGCAGGCTGCTACATCAATATGATTCTACAAAGACGGAACACATCCTTAATGGAGACTAAACTGATGATTAATATGCTTCAAGGTTTTGATAAAGGTCAATTTGGTAAAAGAATGCATCAGTTTGAAACAATTACCGATGGTTTTCTGGCTCCACCTGCAGAATTAGGGTTGCTATGGCTACTTGCTCAGCAGGAAACGGTAATAGTTGGTGCACATGACAACATCTGAAACAAATTCATTACTCTTTTCTGTTTACTTTGAGGCAAAGCTGGATTTCCAGTGGATGCCTGAAACGTTCAAACGTGCAAACATATACATATACAGAAAAAACCCACAAAAGCATCTCAGTGAGCTTATCCTACAACATGACATTCCATTAATATCATTCCCTTCCCTCTATTATTGGCCTGTGTAATTGTATTATTAACCTGAATAACATTCATAACATTCACGTATACCATCAATGGTGAGAGTGATATGATAACATATATATGCATTAATTGCAGAGAGAGAGAGACGTTTTGTAAACCTACAACATCCATCCCAAGAAAGCAATAGGTTGAGGGGAAAAAAGGATTCCAGAGTAAACTTTGCATTATAGCAGTCAGACGAAGGAGAAAGAGAAATTGACAATCTACTCCTGCCACATTCTGACTCATAAAGTTTTTAATGAACACATTTAAAATCAAACTCCATGTTACCTCAAAGGAAACCAGGGAGTAACCGAGGTCGTAACAAGATTCTGATGCCTCTCCGGCAGTTTATTCATTACTTGTCAGTGCACGATTTAGATATGGCAGTCATCAATATGACTTACCAGCATGGCAGTTCGTCTGATATCAACGCAAGGTTGTGATGAACACGGCGATAAAACCTGACCTTTTTTTTGGTGTAAAAACATCTCAGCGCAGCATCATTGCCTTCTCGGGGAGCAAGTTTTTTAATTAAACCCCCAAACACAAGAGCCATCGATAAAGACTTCACAACTTAATGCCTTGTGAGTTGCTGCCATGGACATGAAGGGATTGGTGGGGTTATTTACACCACAGCGGCAGAGTTAATCTGCGTTGATGCTCTTAGATCTCTAATCAAATAGAAAGAGATTGTAAAATGCCACCGATTAATCCACCCAACTCTTGTGGCAAAGAGTGATGACATGCAGAATTTATGCACGCACGTACGTACGTACATGGTCAGCACTGCACAACTCACAAAATGTCCCACAAATACAGTCATCTTTATGCATTCAGTTGCATAAAAACCAGCCAACTCTTCAAAGCAATGAAGAGTTGGCTGGTTGTTCAGTCATATGTGAATCCTGACAAGATTTCTTCACAATATTCTGAGAGCCGGCGCAGAAATCTGGCTGAAGGAGTTTCTGCAAGGCTGCAACGGCACTATGTAAGCATGCAGAAGCAATCTGATTGCGAGCACAGAAGATGTGAGTGAGCAATGCGAAACATAAGTGGAGGCAATCGGTCCAGAGCAGAGCACACTCCAACTCACTACAAGGACATATTTCAGAAAGAGGTTATTGTAAATTAAACCTTAACAGGAACAAATAAATAAGGCCCTCAAATTGAAAGGCCATCAGGTTCCTTTTTGACTAAATTAAAACTCAAGCGCTGACAACGGAGGCATCGCAAGGCCAATGTATAACATGGGTTTATTAAAAGTTAGTGTGTGTTTTAAAAAAGTTCATTTTTAATAGTTCATGAAGTGCATGTCAATATTCCTAAAACAAACGATTGGTTGTTTTTTTACTGTCAAATACAAACGTAATAATGTTTTCTCCTCCTGCAGAGGCACAGGGAGAAGAGAAGCGTGTCGGCAACTGTAAGCAGTCGTTCAAGCAGTCAAGAGTGTCAGAGATGATCAGACCAACATGATTATTACAATTTAAGCAGCAAGTTTATCACCAAATAATTAAGATCTGCAGTAAAACAATTTTAATCAAAATTGTCTGTACTCATTCATTTATATAAAGGTATTACAGAAATGCATGTATTGATAGAATTTCTGTCCGATTTTTTTTAGTTTTTCGAACTGTCTTCATAGTTTCAATAGTCCTTATGATCTTGAGCGAAATGGGTGCACGCACAAAAAACCCCAACTGTACATCTGCTGTAAAACCAATCACACTCAGAAAAGGTGAGAAATAGAGAAAAGAAGGAAGCCTTTGATTCTTCAATATAGAGTGGTTTATATGCATATTTCTTGGTTTATTCATATCTCCCATACAATTGTGAGAACCTTAAGGCCAGAACCTCTGCAGAAAGGATTAAGTTCAAAGGCAAGCGAGAAAATTACTCACAGACTAAAAGTCTGCAGCCGTGCAGCAACAAGACTTCACCATGTCCCAAAGGCGCGGAGCTCAACGATCATGCACTCTTTTCCAGTCAAACTGGGCACGGCAGGGTACCGGGTACTTTAGCGTTGGAGGTATTCGAAACTTAGCACATTTACCTTCCACATGGGACTTATGATGTTTTCTCTGCAGATGTGTGAACTGCCCCCTGGACGTTCTATGTGTCAGTAAGAGAAACTTTCTGAGAGAATTTATAATAGACTATGTAGAGGTGCGCCATGGTCTTCTTTGAAGACATCTTTGGTGAAGTATGATGATGAGGTGAAACTGCTGTGCTGGCTGAAAAGGCTGAAACAGCCAATCTCTATCCATAACATCAATCACTGTCACCAAAAAAGAAAAAGCCCATTCATATCTTTGCAACTATTTGAAGGGGAAAAAATGAGCATGAACAATAAATGCAAATGCCCGTTATGTTAATACAAACTTTCCTAGTTTTGGTGAGTCATTCTTCTCACTGGTCCTGATGCAAAAGAAAAATGCAACAAATGTCGATTCATCAGCAATTACTTTAATTTTAAAGTGTATTTTAATGAAAGTGCAGTGGCAAAAACAAACACAATCAGTAATTCACAATGATTCATCGTAATGACAAAATCATTCTGTCTCCGTCGCATTGAGGACAAGAAATCAGAGACCTTCTTACGACGCAGCATTTGTAGGGCGTCACGTAAAGGGTCAATTTGCAAATCCAATATAAGGTTCGGACTAAGGCCACAGGGTATTAGAAAACATGCAATTTGCCATGTGGAATGTTGCCAATGCAAATAGGACCTGTGGCTAATACAGAGATACTTAATAAGACAATGCTGATTGCTTTTTGCTCTCAGTTCTCTGCTCCAGACTAACACTGTAGACCGCAGGGAATGACTTGATAAGGCCGACCTTATTTCCATTCAGGCAACAATGATTTCGCTGAGAGAAAACCACCTCGCTAACGTTATGTGTTTTGACAACGAAGAACACAGCACTTTAATGTCTCCAAAAACATTTTTTCTTCCCCTCTTTCCACCGACCATCATGCTGACTTTTTACTCTTGACGCTAACCTGCATGCGCTTAAAGTCGCCGTTACTGATCTGAGCCGCGAGCCTCTCCATGGGTGCCAACAAGATAGCGCAGTAAAGATCCATCCGATTAGGCCAAAATAAACATGGAAATGGCAATGGCACACTTAATATAGTTCTTCTGTGCTAGTCACTTCACATTCAGTCGGTTCACCTGTGACGTGCGACTTCATGTGCTTCATTTTACTACAATTCTGGCTCTCTGATTGAGGTTCCGTCCCTAAGCAAAATCACATTACATAGCTGAGGTTGTCCAAGTCCAATCAAAAGCAGCATTATCAAATCATTTCCAACACTGGCAGTTAATATCAACACTGACAGCAAATCAGTACTCACTTTTCTTTGTCGTAATAGCTCTGTACAGTGTCATTTTCGCACGCTGGCAGTTCCTCAGCTGCTGCTCCCAAAAGCAGCAGCTAAGAAATCCAGTGGCTTCCACTCTCAACTTTAAAGGATGTGGAGCACGACCTTAATGCCCTTTGAGCACCCTGAGTTTTCCCCTATAGTCATGACATTGTGATCACATTACAGTATGTAGACCAGATACCTTTGACATTCTGCAAGCAGAAATAAATCTGCGGTATTTATTTGTTGAATGAATTACTAATTATGTTTGAAATAACCTGCACTGACGTGGAGAAATTCTTTATTAAATCTAATTTAAGATGCCCGGCCAAATTATCTCAGTACATTAACTCTAGATTTGGAAAAAAGCACTTTCTGCTGAACACATTACTGAGTTGTTAATTGAGTTAAAGAAAGACTTGGTCCCCTTCTAATTGTTCACGATAAAGCCCCGGGCTTTCTCTCAGTGTCATTACGTCTTAGATACGCTGCTGTCTACTAACACCTACTGAACATCCAATTGACCTCTCACAGAGAGCTGACCCCTGTTTGATGTATGGACTCACTCTTGGACCATGACAGGGTTTGGAAAACATTTTTTTGGATGACAGAAGGTTTGACTGCTGCGCTGCACGAGACAATTTATTATAACAGATATGCTATATTGCAAATTATGTATATATAAATATATGTATATATATATACATATATGTATACATATATATATATATATATATATATATATATATATACATATATGTATATATATATATACATACATATATATATATATATACATATATATATATATATATATATACATATATGTATATATATATATACATACATATATATATATATATACATATATGTATATATATATATACATACATATATATATATATATATATATATATATATATATATATATATATATATATATATGTACATATATATATATATATATACATATATATATATATATATACGTATATATATATACATATATGTATATATATATATATATATCTATATATATATATATATATATATATATATATATATATATATATATATATATATATACATATATACATATATTTATATACACACACACACACACACACACACACGACCCTGAAAGTATATGTATATCGCAAATGTAACACTGCTTTCCTTTATATTTGGTTTTTCATTCAGTAAAATCGGGCCATCGACAGTCATGAGCGTGCACGATAACATTCTTTGAGACAAAAGGACAAAATATAAAGGGAAGTAATAAACTCCAATCTGGGCATTTGTTTATTACAGCTGTATTGTGAACATATCAAAATCAGAAGATGACAATAGATGTTTATGAAACAATCATAATGATTTTTTAATCTCGCTCGATTCGAGTTTTCCTATAATGCTCCCAAATGAGCTCACGCGAGCTGGGCAGACATATACAGTTTCACCTCTTATCACTCCAGAGAGGCTGAAACCCGTAGTGTTCCTCTATAATTAGTGTCAAAAAATTACAACAACCCGCTAATTAATATTTTCATATCTGTTCAGAGTATAATGAAAAGCATGAACTTGATAAACTTCATAATAAAAACTGTCAAATAAAACTTTGTAAAGTCTTGTGTTTACTTGTATTGAGAGCAGAGCTCCTTATGGAGAAAAGCTTACCATGTTTTTTTCTATTACATAAAAAAAAAAGGCAAAATCAGTGAAATTTGACTTGCTCTATTCTAAGAACATGTGGAATGACTTTGGATGTGGCCGAACAGGCTCCAGTTATACATTGTTGTATGCAGTTGCGCTCCAATACGAACAATCATGTGAATTTCTTTCTTTTTAATGTCATCCACTGAATGGAGGTCAATGACCTCCCTTAAAAGCCCAGGAAAGAATAAAAGCGGCTGCACAAAATCTCCTCTGGACAAGTTCAGCATACTGACACGGTGATCCAACCAAAAGACCTGTCGCCTGACACTGATACCTTTGGATTGATAGTCAGCATACCAGGCTGACCCATTAATCCTGCCTCATTTGCACACCAATGGTGAGAAATGCACCTATTCCTTTTGTTCAGTCAATGTGCTCGCTGTTGATTTAAAACTCATCTAATTAATTATTCAAGGGTATTATTTTTTACAATAAATCTATTTCTTGCATCAGCGATGCCAGTAATGGCTCCCAGAGGATTCAGGAGTTCCACACATTTACCTCCACCACTCAGAACACGCCGCATTCATAATGGCACGGCAACCCAAATGCAACACACACACACACACACACACACACACACACACACACACACACACACACACACACACACACACACACACACACACACACACACACACACACACACTTCAAGGGCAATGTAAAGGAGTTTCTTACTTGGGCAAAGTGCAGGCTTTTTTCACTTTGTCCAGCTACTTGCAAAGATGTTTGCAAACAGCCTTTCAGGTGCATAGTTAACAATATTTTTTCATTTCTGAAGTGCAATCTGTCTGACAACTAAAAGCATGTTCTTCACTAAATGAAGGTACTTCACACTAAAGGCATCTTTGGCGACTGCAACTATCAGACAGCCAAGCTTTTGAAGCAACCTATGGGAAGGATATTTTAGAGTGTTAGATAGTTTTGATGACTGTAATACAGTCACATTATCCTAGCTGAAGGCTGCTATATTAAGGCTGTCCCTGAAATAATGAACACAGTTAAACACAGGCATAGAAGATTCAAAACAACACCATTATGCCCTGCATTGTAGTATCTCCTATCATTTTATAATTTTTTCACAAAGAGAAGGGCAGATTTAAATGCAACACTTTTGCATAAATAGCAGGTGGCTATGGGGATATACGCCCTCTGCTTATATTTATTTATATTAAAAAAAAAAAAAATGGGAAAAAAAAACGCAAACTTTTTCTCTCAACAGTAAATAGAACAACTGACAGCACTGACAGTATATCCAGCAATAATGTCTCTCATAGATAAAACCCATTTCATTAAAATAGACATGCCAAGTAAATCCAATGTCTTATAACTGCCTGCAGATAATTTTAAGTGTTTTATAAATAATGCTCCATGCATAACAGATTCCGCTGGACTATCCTCATTGGAATGGCACTTTTTATCAACAAGCCTCAGCAAGGAAATTTAAATTAAAAAGCGAAACTCTATTTCTATAATCACCGCAGGATTACATACATAAAAGAGAGGAAGGATGAGAAGGCAGAGGACCACAAATATTAAAAAAATAAGTGCATGCTCACGCGTGCATGTGTGCGCGTGCATGTATGTCTGTTTTTAAGGGGGGGTCAATAGGAGTATCAGGTGGTAGATTTAAGGGGTGAAGAAGAAAGGGTGGAGGAAGGAAGGCAAAAGATAAATCAGAAATTACTCTACACAAAGGATCCAAAAAAATCCATTAATATACCTCTGCCCGTTTCTCATTCAAACAGACATCATTATAGAGACTCAATGATGAAAGTGTCGGTGGAGACTTACCTGCAAGAATTCAAATTTCTTTCTCCGTTGTACCATTTCCAATTTGTGTCAGGGAAAATAAAGTGAATTCATTTTCCATTTAACAATCTACCAAACATGTGTCTGACACGGTTTATGTGCCACATCAATGCACATTCTCCATAATTCACAGCAGGTTGAGTCAAAAATGTTTTGATTGCAAATAGTAATCGACATTAAAGCTGCAGGACTCAAGCAAGACTAGGCAAACATTCACTTGCGAGCGTGTGCATGCATCTGCATCAAACGGTGAGATCTCAACCGTCTAATCTGCAAGAAAGGTTTCGGAGATCAATACAAAACGTGACACATTTTAATTTTGTAAGATGTGTCGTCCTAAAAAGTGGGAACGAGAATTAAAAAACAGGATAAGACAGCAAATGTCACCCTGCAGCTTGTTTACAAAGTTCTACAAAGTCAATCAAATACAGCAGCTTCCTTCACCACTGTTGTCACTCATGAAACGTGGGTCAGTCACAGGCTCAAACACAACTGACCTTGATAAATAGCCACAGTGCCCTCTACTGGAGACACATGAAATGCTTATTTCTAGGCTTAACCTTGTACTCCAAAGAACTGCCAGATTTAGGTTGTTGTTTCATGAATAGCCGCTCATAGCAATAAGTGACTTACATTTGATTCTTGCCTGTAACTGAAGGGCTGGCTACCATCGCTTACACATCAAGACACAGGTGCAGAGTTTGAGTAGTGTATCTCTGGAAATGTGGCTGTGCCCTGCAAAGGAAAATGAAAAAGGTTAATGTGGGATTTAATGTCTTCAAAAATACATCGTGCTTGGCCTTGCTGTCTTGGTATTTATTGTCTCATGTCTGTTTTGAGATCATCTCTCTCGCTACATCACAGCTTGGCTTCCAGGGTTTTAAATAAAAGCATGAGAACAAAAAATGACCCTGGAAGTCAATGTAGTATACATATTGAACATTGTATTGTCGTCATCATCATTATTATTATTATTATTATTATTATTATTATTATTATTATTATTATTCATACTGAACTTTGCTCTTCAAATAAAGCCTTTGAAGTTTTGAAAAGTAAGCTTACCAGTGCTTCTTCTAATATGCAAACAACCGTGCATGGGTTGGGAGTTCTTCTTCGTTCACTCTGTTCAAGTCTGTTGAAACAGTTTATTCACAGTGTTTAGTTTAGCAGCCATAAAGTAAGCATCGATCTGACAGAAAAAAATGTGGTGCTCTTAGTAGTCAGCCCAATGGCAAGAGGTAGCTGATGCATTAGTGAACATAACTATACTTTGACAATACATCAATATACATAGGTCCGTTTTAATGCAGGAGGTGTCTAAGAGATGCAGCCAGCACAGCGGAAGCCAACGCCGCCGAACCACTAGCGTCACATCCTCCTCAGTGGACAGTGTTTCAGGTGCCTTCATTTTAAATGGAAGGCACCGAAAGTGCAAAATAACGATCTCATAGGAGATGATTCGAATAACCACACTGCCATCCTCCATTATGTGCAGTTGACAGCCCTGCATTATACAACCCAATACAGGGCGCTCTGTCCACCGACCACGGCTGCGTTCAGAATGCAGAGTGGTGGTGTGAATGTCTAATAAATATTGCAGAAGGATACATTTGGGCCATCTACGCCACTGCATAAATCAAGAAGCTTTCCAGCCACACGTCGCCAAGGCTTCACTTAGCTGCACGGCTCTTTGGCCACCGCGGTACCCAGCAAAACGTCACTGGTTACATCTAAGCGAGTGGGTCCACCATATATGAATGAATGAATGAATGAATATGCTATATACATTTTTTTCCTTCTTTTTTTTTTTTAAGGGATTAGCAAATACTATGACAATAGTAACCCAACACAATGACTTCATTCACAAGCAAAAGTCTGCGGAGGTGCTTCTTCCCTGTCTTTATTACACTGATTTACAAATATTAATTAAAAAAAATGATTATGCCAATGACTTGCTCCAGTTTTGAAAGAGAGGAGGACAGGAAGGACTCATATAGGTGAACAGCGCTACACGAGCTTAGCTTCCATTAATCAGTTGGATGTCAAAATAATATTTATTTTTTTTCCCCCCTCTTCTGTCGGTCGCATTTCCTTCGTACCCGCGCTCGCTTGGTCATTTGTGAACAAAGCTGAATAATACAAGGGTGACTCAACCAACAAATACAGTGTCTGACCTACCTAATGGGAGGTCAGACTAATGCTAAGTTCCCGACGTGCCACGTAGAGTAGCGCAGGTGTGGCTGATAAAACGGTGATGGCGGTTCATCCGTTAAGTTACGTTTCCAATGCTTGATAAACAACGTTTCTGAACTATTTTAACTGTATAGCTGATTTTCGTATGCATCAAGAAAAGCGTTCGATAACCTGGTTCGTCCATCGCGGATAGAAGCAACCTGTTCAGTACGGAAAACTTTTTTCCCCTGAACTTTATTTACAATGTTTAGCCAGACAAACAGTTACAACATGGCGCCCGTGCCGAGTCTAAATACATTTCTTGAGTGAGAACGTTGTATTTATCCAATATTTCACAGTTGCCAACTGTCCCTCACTAGGCATGATGAAACATGACGAAATTTAAGTAGTCCTCAATAATTGACAGAGTTCTCACAAAAATAAGTTTTACAGAGGAAAATGCATTTTGTTGAGCATTTGAAAACATTCGAAAATATTAGAAACCTGATCACCTGAGTCAACAACACAGTGGAACATAATGTTTGTGGTTGTTGCCAGATTTTCTTTGCTTGTTTGTTTCCTAATGTATAAAATAAAAGCTCAATACAATAACAACAGCAATTATTAACACTATATGGGTGCTTGTCTCAAAGGTCCGGCAGAACCTCATGGACTGCCTCACTCAATACACAGAAGGAATCGAATTCTTTCATCTACCCACAAAGGAGGACGCACCGTTTTTCACCATGACTTTTTTTCCTCTTCTTCTCTTAAGGCATCAAAGTTAGCTGAAGTGGCTTAAAACTTTAAGGCAGCGGGAAAAGCTACATGCTGAGCTCGAGCTCAAGACATACAAAGCGCTGCTGATGAAATCAGTCATGGCCAAAGCCGTTATGAACTGAAACTGAGAGCAGCCCAGAGTGGATGATAATAAAAAGCACTTGAAAAACTGTCTCATTACGGTGATGTGTCAGAAAGCAAAGCCTGAAAATCACTGGTTTTCTCATGCGCTGTTCTCTTACATTTCACTGGAGCTTTTTTTCATTTAGCATTAAAAGACGACGATGGGATGTGAAGCTTACTGTGGGGATCCAGAAAGATTTCTTTTAGCTTGGGCAGGCTACATTCTCTCAGCCATCATTCTTCAGACCGTTGTGTCATTTGACTCTGCATCACATCCTGGCGCATCGCATGCAAAACGCACAGTTGAACTCCTGCATAAATTCTGATTTCACTGTGCTATCCGAGCATGTCTATCCTGGAGGCAAGCTCAGACTTTAGTATCCTGTTGCTTAAGAATGACTGCAGCTGTTGAATGTTTTGTTTTTTTGTTTTTTCCTGGAGGCACGACTGCGAAAGTAAACTGCATTTCTGAATGATGGGTAGAGGTCCCTATTGGCTCATTTGGACCACTAGGGAGCCTGTGTCAATCTGCACAAGAGCATTAAGCTGTAATTGATGTATTTCCCTCTTGCAAAAAACAACAACAAAATAAAACAAAAAAAAAGTCCTCTGTGATTAATTAGTCGAATGTTTATTTGTTTAAAGCTGGTTGTCAGTCGTTTATGTCTTCTTTCTTGAAGTCCCATATCAGTTCAAAATGACATCTGTTAAAATGAAAACCCATCCAGCCAGTATTGGCTGAGCTGGGAATGAGATTGAGGAAACACAAACTGGTGACCTGTCCAGTAACCCCTCTTTCATCCTGGCCATCCCTCCCCCATGTGATGTGAGTGCAGGATAAGCAGGGAAAGAAGGACATGAAAGACTATTTGCTGCTGAACTGCTTCCTATCAAATTGTTATTTTCCATTGAATCATCACGGGGTCAGACAGATTTGATATAACATGCACAGCAGCAGCTCATGGCGCTGCCTCCTCTGGTTCTTTTGGAGTTTGACAGGAAGACAACAAGACGTCTCATTAGAGCATGCACTCTACTATCAACCGTTGTCAAGTATTCTCTTGGTTTTCTATCCAACTTCAACTCCATCTGAAAAAAACAACAACAAAAAAACTCCATCCACTTGTCTACATAAATATTTGATTCTTCTTCAGCATCCCTGTTTAGAATTGCTCAGGTGTTTTGCAGAGGTGTTCACTCTGTAGGCTTATGTGCGTGTTTAAGCACACATTCCTGTTTTTCAGCATAAGATATTCATAAGCGTTTTGAAGAACACAACCAAACATGTTTTAGTTTTTTTTGTTTGTTTGTTTGTTTCATGCATGCACACATGCATTTGATTATGAAGTAAACATTTCTGAATGCTTAGACAAAAGGAACTCTGTCTGACTAGCCCAGTAATGATGTCTGGCTGTGGGTTACACCGGAGGACCTTGAAGCAGTTCACATAGGCATAAATTATATCGATCCAAAAAAGTTTTGCGAAACAAACCTTTACCGCCGAGCAATTTCAGATCAAAACTTTTCCAATTTCAATGGAAAAATTCCTTAAGTTTAAACCGTTGCACGTTTCAAAGTTATCTGCATTCTTTGAGTTAAAATCCTGCTTTTAGAAGAAAAGTGTGAGAGTGCAGCAGAGTTTATGAGGGTTTAGTCTGCTGAAAAGTGGAACCAAAGCTTGACTAAGCCACTTAGTATTTAACTTGCAGGACTAAAGTGAAAGGCGCGAGAATTAAAAAAAAGAAAGAAAGAAACACACACAAAAGGGCACCAAATATGAACACTGGGATTTAATTAAAGTGACTAACACCTTTTTGACTGTTTCACGAACTGCACCTAATTCCACATTCAAAGTGCTTCAGCCAGCTGAGCTTTGACAAGACAACGCCTCACAGACCTGTGTGCTTTTTTTTTTATAGTCGGCATTGAGTTCCATTTATATGAATAACAGCGGTATTAGTCAGACTCGCAGACCCTTTGAGCAAAAATGTCAGCCGTGCATTCATCTTGTTTGGCATTGACCCAGTTTGCTCTGAGGTGACTGAGATGAGACGGCCTTGCTGCTGCTGCTGCTGCTGCAGCTGCTGCTGCCAGGGACGTTCAGGGCGACTTCATCCGCAACTTGAGAGAGAACGAGACGATCGTTCGACGGTTGTGGCTAATTGGTGTTAAAATGCAGCTTGTCGGTTAGTTTTGTTTTTTTGCTGGTAGCTTCACGGCTCTCACATTAACACAGCTGATTCGGCTAAGGCCATGTTGGCAGCTCTCTGTTGCTATTACTGTCACAGTTTGTGTGCCCAAGTCACCTAAACTAAAACTTTAGATTATTATTTCAGTGATAATTGAAAACAGCGACACGACAGAAAGAACAGGAACAGAAAGAAGCCCGTTTAAAGCAAACCTATTGCTACAACCATAACTAAGCTTCCACTCAAAGAAGCTTTTTTTTTTTTTTTTTTTTAGTAATACTTTTACATGAAAAGTAAAGCATTTATAGCGCAATGGGTTGCTGGTAATAGGCTGCTGTGTGTCTCTGACATGAAGTACACACTACCAAAATGTTGTGGATCAGGTGTTTAAAGGTTTGCATAACCACTGTTTGAGAGCTGAGAGCTCAGAATTGACAGCTGAGCCCTGCTCGTAATGTGGCAGCTCAGTGTTTGCCAGCGCAAGATGACAGCGCTGCTCTCCAGGATATTTTGGCTCCAAACGGAAACTACTGGGAGAGAAGGGAGGAGGGGGCAAGCTGTTTGTGTCAGTATCCAAGAGTTGTTACTGAATTCTTAACAGAAAGAGAACGTTAAGAATAGGGAGGAAATATGGGAAGTGACTTTGGGATTTTAATCATTAGAACGTGAATGCTAATGTCTGTGCCCCGTCAGGGTGGATTAATCAACAAGGTCTGTGATGGTTTGTCATCCTGTCGGTGTTTCTGGCACAGTGACTGTTTGTCGAAATCAGCAAAGTCTAGTGATTTTATAGAAGAACCGATGAGCGAGCCCATCTGCTGAGCGGGCAACAAAAAAAAAAGGGAAGACATCATGGCAGATTCACACATCTCGTTGGTATCCGGCGAGAAGCCGACCCTGTTTGATGTTCCAGAGGACACATTAGCAAAACATTAGTATTCACTGGCGATGCACAACAGCCAAAAATCTCCTCTGTGGCAGGAATTTGAGCCGCGTGAGTTGTCGGTTTCTATTTGACAGCTCATTTGTCAGTCCTTTAGGCCTGTGGTGGGCATCATCCTTTCACTGGGCAGACACGCAAACTCTCCACCTCTCCTCTCAGGTGGAAACATCTTCGCCCCTGGCCCACACCGCTGGATGAGGACGCGCACGTACACACACACACACACACACACACACACACACACACACACACACACACACACACACACACACACACATGCAATAGCTGGAAGGAAACAGCGACCACTGAAGCTGTAGTTAGATGGCTTGGTTTCTTTTTTCCCCATGAGCAAACACTGTTTCACTGTTTTGTTTTGTTTTTTGACCTCTTGGTCGGTTCTTGCTGTTTCAAAACCTCACAGTGAGTAAATTAATTCAAACATATGCAAAGAAAGACACACATACACACCCCTTCCTCAATATTTTAGCATGTTTTGATGCTTGTGTTGACTTTTTATTCCCCTTAAATCTCTGCCATATTCATTCACTTCCTCCATTTTCAATTTAAATATCATTTTGAATGCAAAAGGAAAGCAAAACAGGGCTGAAATAAGTTGTTATGTGCATGTAATTTTACTTTTACTCCAATCTGACATTTTTTGTAACTCAAGCCTTATCTGGCACATTTATTTTGACTAGACAGAATGTTTTTCCCGACGAAGACTGAACAAAGGACAGAGATTGTTAGGGCGAAGGGAAAACACCTTCTTGTCTCAGTCTGGAGACGCTACAGTGGTGAGCTATCATGAACCCATGCAGGCCAGACAGTGAATAGCTGTTAAGGTCAAATATCACCAAATGCAAGCCTGGACAGAAAAAACATTTTTTTGTGCAAATGAGAGGAAATTGAGCCGTCACCTCCAGTGACCTTCAGAAAGAATCATCTCTCCTGGGATGTGAACACACTTCCACTTATCTCATGCTGGTGCTTTTTTTTTTTTTTGTTCCACCGGCAGCTCTTCACTTCCACTAAATTGCAGCCGAGTCAGTTGTGCTCTCCCTGTTTACCCTCACAGTTACCTGCGCTATCACACGTCATTGCCCCTCAGTCGACTCGCAGCGCCAACATCCATCCAGCGCATTTCCTCCTAAAAGCGCATTTCTAAAGGCTAATAAAGATGCTCTGACTCCCATCTTGCTTCCCTTGTGGAGGACCTGTTGTGTTACCCTGACTGCCCGGCCTCCGTTTAACACAAACACAACAGCAGCGAGAGTATGAAGCGGTTTGCCGAGGAATGTGACAGAGGCAGCTAACGTGCCGTGGGAATAGGGCAATAAGACTGGGTTGGACACAGCTGTCTGCAGCTCTTTGCACACACTGTGATCAGTGGGAATGCCCAAAGCTGAAGACTCTGTAGACCGATCCACCGTGAGTAGGGACAGCCAGACCAACACCTTCAGACTGACTTGACTTGCTGCGAAACACACAGCTTGACTATAAACAAGAAGAAGGAATTAAATCCATCAAGACAAATTGCAGATGAATTAATATTACTTACGTGAGGAACGGATGGAGATGGAATATTTAATCTGGGAAAGAACAACAGCGAGCCGAGTTTGTAAATCAGAGGCAGGTCGTGACGAAGAATTAGACTTGAATTTAAGCTGAACGCAGTAAGATATTAGAGAGTTAACTGTGTGTACTGTGGGTTTAAAAAGGTCTTCCCTTTGAAGGACAGCAATTGAAAAAGAGGAATACACACTGCAGAATGAATATAGCCAACCTATTAGCACTTAGAGATTTCTTAATGTAAAGTGCAATATAAATAAAATTCATTATTATTATCATTATAAGCTTTAATCAAATAAATAAAAACAAGAAACTAGAACGCAAAGAGGGGAAGAATTCCGCTGACTGAAAAAACTCAAGCGCCCACGATCTTCACTCTCACGCGTTCTTTTAGGAGGCGTATGAATCTTGTCAACTTCGCTGTTCTTTACCCCTGTCATTTTATACCTCTGATACTCCATTTCATGCTCTTGTGTTTCCCACTGAGAGGCAGACGGAGAAGGTATGGAAACGCTTTCAGTGATGTGTTATCAACTGCCTGCCTGAGAGGCTCTTCTCTTTTTCTTCTGACAAAAACATAAAGCTTCCACTGCGATGCAGTGCAAAAGCTTTTCATTGATGGGTGGATTTCAGGGTTGCCTTATGGTGTAGGTTAATTCTCTCTGACCCGACAGCTTTACATTTAAAAAAATAAAAGATAATTAATAAAAAATAATTAAGGGCAGTCTTCTGAAGCGGTAAATGAAAAGATTTAAATCATTCAAGCATCGTGGTAAAATTGGAAAAATAAACACTCCAACTACGAATAAAAAATATTTTTTATTCTATATCCTTTCATGACAGGCATTTTCAGCTTTTCATCACAGACTCAATTAAAGCAGCCTTATAAATTGAATCTTATCTCAAGAAAAGATAGGATTTAGCCCTTTGTTTACAGCCAGCAGAGAATTGACACCAAAGTGGGACAGGTCCCACTTTGCTCTTGGTCGTAAACAGACAAAAGACAATGATGGGCCTTTGTTATTTCTGGGGAGTTCACTGTCAGACAAGAGACATCGTTAGTGGGGAAGAGTAAATTCTGCATAATTTAAAACCTTTTTTAAATAAACACGTCTTGCGCTTCAGCGCCTGTTCCGCAGTCTGCGTAACATCTTAATAGATTCCCCGTAATTGGAACAAAAGTGCTGTGGTGATCACAAGTGCTTGAGGGCCTAATAAGCAGATGATAATGTGCTGTATCCATAAATTGGAACAGCTCCTTCATTGATTGGGGACACACAATTAAAGCAGTAGCTGCTCACACAGCAGGGGTCTGAGTCCTGCCCTTCCCAACGGCAGCATGACGTGACTGTCACTGTAAATCTCTTGCCAATGTCTTTATTTTTTTTCCACAATCAAAGGGTTTAATCAGAGTTTTAAACAAACAATTATCTGAAGCAGTGAGTAGCAAGTATTTTTTATTTATTTATGAATGTTCCCCACCCCCTTGACTAAATAAAAAGTTTGTTTCCATTCTTCAGAATCCGACTGTGTAGAACTTTTTTAAACATCATGTTACATTCCATGTATGAGCCCGTTTATGTTTTAATTTTACAACTCAGCAAGGTTAATTACAAACAATATAAAGTTCTGGCACTTTTCATGATAAATCAGTGTGTGTGTGACCAGCCCCTTGCCGACTACCCATGATACATTGAGGCCCAGGGGCCAACACCACTATTCACAGCTGTCCCATATCTCAGTTGGTGACATGTTATATACAGTAACTCAGAGGCAGTGCTGGTGGGCGTCCTGCCGCACCCTTCTCTCAGGACAGGAAGTGAGGAGGACTAACTAGAGAATGATTTGGTTCTTGAAGCCGCGGTTGAGGTCTTTGTGTGGGAGGACAATCGAGTTGAGTATGATCACCTCGGAGGGGATGGTCACGTTACAGCCTGAGGAGAGAGAGAGAAAACTATGAATCTGATTCTGTGTGGAAGCAGAGCGCTGCAGGGCAACGTTTTATTACAGATGCATCACATTCCAGCATGCAGGATGTGGTATTTAGATACGTCGGCTTAAGGTATCTTGTCCCCCAGTGCTTTGTGCAAATTTGTCAATGCTAAAAAAAAAAAAAAAGTAAGGTCAAATGCATGCACAAACATGTCAGATTGCTATCCATATATATGCAGCTGAGGCTCATTCCAGTCTGGGACTCAAAGTAATTCTCATCTCAGCAGCCAAAATTGGAGAAAAAATGTTTTCATCCACTGTTCATATCTACCAATTCTTTGCTAAAAGGGCGAAAATATATGTAACATATTTCTTATGTAGCACACAATGAATATTTATCAGCCCATTTGGAAGGCACGGCTCAGCCAAGTCGGTTGATGCTCACCCAGAATGGTAATGGAGGGGGTGAGTTTTCCCTCTCTGAAGAGGGTCTCGCTGTCGATCTTTGCGTACGGGTCATTTGGGTTTGGGTCACTCGGGGTTCCTTCCACCCTCGCCCACTTGCCAATGCTGCTGTCCCATCCTACGATGCTGTTCAGAACACAGCAGTGGTCCTACAGAAGCAGGGACATGATCACATCGACCAAAATCCTTCAGACTGAACACCGACCGGACTCGGCAGCTGAGGGTTTCCTGAATTCTTTAGCATTTCCCACATCGAAAGGCAAAACTGGTGACTGGACAAACCATCGGTCTCATTTCCTGTCAACTGTTTGTTGGTGCTGGTTCAGCGCGCCTTGCTCTCAACTTTGTTTGTGGGAGGCGCAACATTAACTGTGGTTTTGTCGATGGTGCCGTTCAATTAAACTCTTGCCAAAGACATTTGTTATCCTGAAAACATGTTATCCGCCAAGAAAAGCACACAGTTCCATTTTTTGTTGCTGTTTTTTTAAAGTGAAAATGTTATTCAGTTTTATCGAGGTCATGTCTCACCTGTAGAGTTGCACCGTGGAGGATGACGGACTCTCGAACTCTGACCCCGGCACCGATAGTTACTCCAGTGCCAATGGAGACATTGGGACCCAACTGAATTTAGACAGGAAAAAGATGCAGTTCTCCATATATTCATGTTCCTATGGGTTTTTTTTTTTAAGGGTAAACATGCACATTTTAAAAATGAAGCACGACAGGGAATAATTACCACAGCAGTGGGGTCGATGTTGGCTGTAGGGTGAATGTATACATTACCTAAAGAGGTGAGACACGGCATGAATAAAGTTATTTCCAGTTGGGGGCAAATGGACAAGTGGTTGCAGGATATTTACCACTTATTTTGGGACCTCCTTCCTTATTTGCGGCCAGTCTTTCCGGATGGCTTGTGTGATACTGGTTGAGGTACAACCGACTGGCGTATATGGCCGACCTGAGAGGGTGTAAAGAGGAAAAAAAAAAGATTAATTTTGAGTCAAGGCCATGAGTCTTGTGCATTCAAGCACATCTGCCTGTTCTGGTGCCGTTAACCTGCAGCA
This sequence comes from Nelusetta ayraudi, assembly GCF_046127955.1. Taxonomy (NCBI): domain Eukaryota; kingdom Metazoa; phylum Chordata; class Actinopteri; order Tetraodontiformes; family Monacanthidae; genus Nelusetta; species Nelusetta ayraudi. The sequence goes on from NW_027466110.1 coordinate 6,878,173, forward strand.
CAGTGCACAGCTGGTTTTCACTGGTGCTTAAATGTCATCACGGATAAGCAACCAGCCATGGATAAAGAAACCGAGTGAGTATCCACTGAGCACACAAGGCTGTAACAGACATAACTTGACCACGTTGTGGACAATGCGAGGTGAGGAACAGCGTAGATATCGGTGCAAGTGAGAGGACGTCCCTCTTGGTGGCCCTGCTGTTATGTTTGCATTTCCCTGTAAATGAAGACTCAGGCTACCCTTTGAGCGGGCCACATTATTGAGCAGTGTCGGTTTGCTGCTATTTGTCGTCTATTGACATTGTGTCAGGAGGGAGAGAAGATCTGTGATTCTGCCGGCAGGGAAGACAAGGAGATTCACATGCATTAATGCTTTCACGTCTGGTCCGACCAGTAAACAAGTTGCTGAGGAACTTTCTGCTGTGGATGTCATGACGCCCTGCTGCTCTGTGCACGGGTTGCTTGTTTTCCTGTGTTGTGTCTAATACAGTGCGCTGGTGAGGCCGAGTCCGCACAGGTGGCCTGCAGCAGCAGTCGCCTGAGACCGAGGTAAATTTTGCACACACAGTAACATCGTGTATTCCTTCCGAGTACTCCATGTAGCGCCGCCGTGTTTCTCAAAGACAAAGCGGCGTGAGGATTTATTCCAATGCTAAAATTTGATAGGATTTTCATGCCAAGCAAAGCAGAAATGAGATGCTACAAAACAAAAATTCATAACATGAATACTCCTGGTACCCACATGTGCCAATGCACATGAGTTAAAGCCTTTGTCTGAGATCCATGTGTATCACACAATGTTGTAACTGTGTGGTGTGGCCGCTCTATCAAACTGGCCTTGGAGGCCGGCCCTCCTCCTGGTGGTCGGCCCTGGATCCCCAACAGGATGGCCGGCGATGTGCACGTAAATTTATGCCCAGCCCAGTTGGATGTGACAACATTTATGACATGTGCACTCACCCAGCAGATTTAATCTGGCTCCAGAAGCCCTGCGTTTTATAGACGTAGAGCTTGCCCTGTCCCGCCAAGGCAGTGAAAATGTCCTGCTCCAGCCTGATGGCCTCTGCTCGGTGCCAGCCGTTTGTTGGCTCCTCTCTGCAAGAGACACATCAGCAGTTCAAGGCACCGGGTTACAAATCAGCGCCAGAGATCAAGCTTTATTAAAATACAATTTTCTGCACAAACTTTGGGTGAAAACTATGATAACGATTGAGAGAATAAACACTGTAATTTAGAAATGTAAAAGTTTTTTCCCTCCCCCACATTTTCTGGTTCTGCAAATCAAGTGGATATGTGAAGTTGTGAGTAAAAAAAAAAGCAGACATTACACAGACAGACCAACAGACGGACAGAAAATAGATTATTATTATTATAGAAAAGGTTTCTCACTTCATGTAAATAAATAAATGCCTGCGTGAAGTCGACCCGAAAACATGTTGGAAAAACAGTGCTTTAAGAATTTAGGACATTTCCCACAGCTTTCATTGCCCAACCTACACAGCAATAACTTTTCACATTTTCTGGTGTACGCAAAGACAGTCCTGCAGCCCAAAAATCTTTCTCGAAGCCCAAGATGAAAGACATTTTTGGTTCTTACAATTCATCCCTGAGAATTAAATTAGAGCAGCGAGTTGAAATTCATCACTTGATACCAACTTTGATGCTGCTGTAGCTGAGCTCAGGTCTGAGCTGATAAACTAGTAGTGATCGGGGGAAAAAAAAAAAAAAAAAAAAAGCCAAGTGTAAGAGTCTGCGTGTTCCATATTAATCAGTGTCTTTAGCATGGTGTATTGTGAGAGCCGCGAGATGAAACAGAGTGTTAAATATTGATTAAAGGAATATTTTAAAAGCACAGCAACCAGAATCAGGCTTTACCAAAAAGGAGCGGGCGGGCCGGTGGGCGGTTAGAGGCAAAGCAGTCACAGAGGGATTTGCAGTAAAACCCTCCTCACTTCTTTCAAGTGTCTCTGATGAGCTCAGCAGTTTTGCTGATTCACTGGCCTGCTTGATGAACGTGCTATTGATGTGAGCCGGTGAGTTACTTGACCTTTGGCAATACATTAGGGCGTACGTGTCCTCGGTGTGTAAACTGTTGGCGATGCCGGGCTGCACTGGCCTGACATTTGTAACCACGTACAGTCAAGAGCGCTCACATCCACAATTGCATGTGAGAATACAAATATTCATTCCACGTGTTATTATTATTGTTGGAACAGTGACCCAGGTGCACATGTTTATATATACATACATGAACACACATCTCGGAAGACACGAGGAAGTTTGTAAAGTTCTGCTACTTTAGATTGTTTTATAGAAGAGTCAGTCGCTCATCAATGGATTAGTTTCAAATTCCCAGTCATATCTTGCGCACAATTCAAAATTTCCATTAAACGTCTTTCATGTAAAGCAAAACAAAAGCTTACAAAGTTCCTCAGTGTCTGCAGGGGCAATACATGAACACTGCGCAGTTTGCAAAAATGGCAGGTGCATAATATGGCAGTAGAAAAGGACACAGGCAACATTCACAAAGCACCATGAGCGAGCTCAGCCGTCCTGTGGCCTAGCAGCTACAGCTCACACCATTCACTCAGTGCTCTCCAACTACGTCGTGCAGCCCAAATATACCAACTTACCCATCATACGGATATCTGACGATGGTGTGAGGAAACAAAAATCACGAGGGAGGAGGAAAAAGGACAAATGAAGACAACCAAAGAAAGAAAATGAGTGGTGCTGACACACAAGAGGCTGACCCCCCCCCCCCCCCCCACAGGAAAAGAGCTTCAACTCACAACAACATGTCCTGCTGATTCTTCTGAAAGACTGAGCCGATATGCTGGAAGATGTCAGGGTTGAAGAGGTATATACCGCAGTTTATGATGTCGCTCACAAATGTGCTGGGCTTTTCCACGTAATGCAGGACCTGAGTGAGCACAAAACTTTGTAGATTGAAGGGAAAATTGGGACGGAAAGGAAGGAATAGAGAAGGGGTTCAATACCTCATTTGTTTCCTCGTTTTCAACAATGCACCCGTAGTTCATGGATTGCTTTCTGTTTGACTGCAAAAGAGAACAAAGACATTAGAAAAGAAAAAAAAAACATGATATGGGATGTTTCCAGAATGAGGAAGATCTGAACAGAACTTCAGGGAGTTGTTATATTATTAAAAGTAAAATGTTTAAATATTAAAATGGTTGGCGGAAATAACGGAGATCCCAAACAAGTCTGTCAACATTTTTGAGGGCAACAACAACCGTCCAGAATAAAGTCTCACTGTTGTCCCGAGGATGACGAAACTGTTTGGTTCTCCGTGTTCCTTCTGGAAGCTGAGCATCTCTTTGAGAGGAAAAGCAGAGCAGACATCGGCATTCAGAACGAAGAAAGCCTCCGGACTGCCGGAGACAATTTGATCTCTGAAGTGATAGATGCCCCCTCCGGTGCCCAGGGCCGAGTACTCCTGGAGGTACCTGCGTTGCGGGGGCGAGACAGAGCAGTATTCTTGCAGTTATTCTGCAGAACGAGAGCACATTGATGCCAAAAGATGTCCTAATTTCTTAATGACTGCCAATGACTAATTCAATAAGGAAACTGTTGAACTTCAAAATACACCTTGAAACAGCAAATGATGTCAAAATGTACAAAATATTCAAGAGTAGACAAATTGGTTACCTTATAGAGATCTTAAACTCCTGCTGTGCATTACACAGGAATCTGGACAGTTCTTCATTCGGTTGATAGAAGCCAATGAGCAAAATCTCCTTCATGTTTGGTACCTTGCAAAACAAACAATTCCATTCATTGTTGAACTGCTTTTATTGAGCTTGGAAAATTGCACAAATAAGCCTTTCCCCCCCACTCATCTCTAAATAGCCTCGAACTCGAACATCTATTCTCTTCAAGTCTTTGTTTTTTGTTTTCTTTTTTCCACAGCAGCATCAAAAGGACAACAGAGGTAGGGTTTCACCTTGGCACACGCTTCAATGTGGTGCTGCAGCATTGGCACCCCCGCTACAGGGAACAAGGGTTTGGGAACCTCGAACGACAGCGGCCTGAACCTTGTGCCTGCACAACAGGAATACAGATTATCTGCACAAGTGCTACAGCAGCAACCAACAAACAAAAAAACCCACTACAATGTACAACAAGGTTAGACTGAGGGTGAGTAATTAGTATTTAAGTGTTTTATTTACCACTATAGAAGGTTTTGGGAAATAATTTGGAAATGTTTTCGAGGTACAATGGCTTAACATTGTATTAGAGCCTTAACTGGATTGTATACACATCAATAGATATTTCATTTATCCCTATGTGGGAAATTCAGGTGTCCCGCCCCTGTTTCACAATAGACAATGAAATACGAAGACATATAACAATACTGCTACTGTCATTAATGTTTTTAAAACAAAGCATCGGACTTTAAAGAGTACCGCGTTTACTCGATACGATACACAATGGGTTACAGTATTTACAGGTCTGCTCAGATCTTCTTGAACTGATAATGTCATTGACACAGACTACACACAGCTCTTGAATGCGCTGTATGATTCATTCGCACATTTATTTATTTATTTATTTATTTATTTATTTATTTATTTTTGGGGGCGGGGTGTCGTTAGCGATCGTATTTTGACGATTGTGTTTCGCCATTGAGCCACGTCATTGATATAAACAAGTGTGTGGCAGCTCAGCCCTGGCAGAGCGAGCTAGCCTCGGATTTAACTTAGCACCGGCGGGCTAACTTTGAGAGCTCGCTAACAAGGGAATGTTCTCACCTTTCTGGGGACCTCCGATTAAAATGACCGCTTTCAACATCTTGACACGGCGCTTCGGACTTCTCACCTAAACCTGACAACTACCGGGTGACAGTCTGGATCGCTGTACTTGCTGTTTACCTAGCAGCCGTCCGACAACTTCCACATCATCCACTTCCTGCTTGTGACGTCAGCGAGATCGGGCCAAAACCACGCCACGGAGCCCGGATGTGGATCTCAAAACCCGACTGGGCAGCTTCTCTATTGACATGCTGTGAACGGCTTCGGGAAATAAAGGAAGCATTCAAACTTTTATGAAATGACAGCTATATCCTCTCAACAATAATCACAAAAGAACCTGAAATTACGATGAAAGATAAAACTTCAAATCTTCTCATGATGTACATTCCAGAGCAAATATCAAATTCTCAGGAAAAAAAAAAAAAATTTTTTTAGACAAAATGTACAAGTTGGCAAAGACACTAAATTGTGCACCCTGTGTTATTTTTATTTTATCTTTTTTTTAAATCATCATCATTTTATCTTAAGTGGGAGTTTGTGTCAATTTCTCCATCTCGACAAATGAGCAGAAAGTAGGTTAAACTCCTTGTTTCAGCAGAGGCAAGTTATAGCAGTGGGAGGCGAAACCCAGCAGTCAGTTTGAAAACTCACAAGACGACAAACCAACACATTCCTACTATTCTAATGAAGCGCAACACTTTCATATTGCCTCGTTAAAACATAACCTGAAGTGAAATGGTCTCCCAAGTGGAGGTATTCTTGACACAAACATATGCAAATAAGGTATGTTGCTGCATCAAACAAACACAACAACAATTTTAGTCGACAATCACCAGGGGAGATCGTGTCTTGGTAGGCACACATCTGCATTAGCCACAGAGGAACCTGAGACGCGTTGGTAGCTTTTCGAAAGTTTAAAGGTTTAGACCTCTGCAACGTTGCCAAGGCTGAAAACACATCCTTCACAAACACGCTTACATAAAGCGAAACAGAATTCAGATGTGCACAGGAAGAAGACTGCTTTTCATAAGGACATCATTTTCATATCTTGTAACCTTTAGAGCATAACTAAAAAGAGCAACAAAAAGTTTTGCACTCGTTAAGGTGAGGGCCAAGATCAATGCCACGTTTTATTTTCGACGGCGGAAAACAAAACCCTGAGTAATAGTGTGCAGCTTTTGGTTCTATATCAAGGCAGATTATGTTTCAGCTTTAAAATGTTAACAGAATTATGCAGCTGTTAAATTACTTTTGTTGCAGTGTTAGCATGTGACATCATGAGTTATTTGGGAATCACTACAGGCTACCGCCTAATTTCTTCCAATGTTTCATATTTTATTAATATTCAAAATTGTTCACCTGTATTGACATTCACTTTCACACTGTGCAAAACAGGGCAATTCCAAGTGTTTATTAGCTCAGCTAAACCATTGTTTGCCAGGTGGGACGGCTGTACCTAATCAGTAAAAAAAACACAAAAAGTGTTAAACCACTAGGAGCAACCTTTAGGTCCTTCATGGGTAAGTTGATTCCAGCCAATGGGGAAACACTGAGCTAATAACCCAACTACAAAATAATCAAAAGCATCATGTAAACACAATTTCTCAATAGAAATCAACAGCAATTAATGTTTGTGCTTAGTTATATTTCCGGTACCTTTACTGCTGAAAACTATATTCACAGTATAACATTCAAGTTAAAATTCTCAAAATGAAAAATTGGTAAGCAAGACTCAGCATAAGTGGAAACATGCAACCTGCCTTTTAAATACAACAAAGGTTTGGAAAATAGTCTTGCTTCAAGCAGATGTGCAGTGAAAAGGGCACCGTACCAGCCGTGTGGTTGCTTCACACGCAGGCATCTAAATATGGCAAGACCTTTGAGTATATACTTCACTATATATGGTAAGTATATACCTAAAATGTCACTTTACGTTACACAGAGCTCCTACTGAACAAGGGTCTCTGGTTAATAAAAGTAGAAAATTACCCCAAAACCTTTTGGATCAGTACTTGTTTTTTCCAAACAGTCTTTAAAACAGGAAGTCTTAGTTCTTCTAATTGTTCCACTCCCAGTGCAGATCTGCTGATTGTACCGCTGTCCTCAGTTTAGTTGCTGCTACTATCGCCTCTTGTAGAGATCTTTACGCCTCCTTAGTTCCTCCAGTACCCGTGCCCTGAACTGGGTCCAGTCCTCATCGTGGAACTGCTGGAGGTCCAGGGCCAGATGGAGCTCCGCAGAGTGGCTCCGCAGAAAAGGATTGTACTGCTTCTCTTCCCCAATAGTGGAGGGGTTCTGTGTGGAGGGCGACAAAAAGAGGGAACATGTGAGAAAATGGACTGGCTTGACTTCACTGTGAATGTGTCTCTCTGCGGCGGCTTCGCCGCCTCATATGTCATTCTTTCATTTAGAGAACAGAGTTGTAGGTAACAGATGACTGATGCCCACTTCCCCAGCTTGCATTCATTTTACTTGCATCTCTGGCCTCAATCAGTTCCTGCAAAATGTCTTCACATCAAAGCCGTCAATCTCCTTGGGGCTTCCAATTTTGCGAAGCAATTTCAACAGTACTGAAAAGGCATTTCTGCTGCTTTCGCTTTAACACAAGGCTAATTCAAAGGCAAGGTTAAAGGTCACAGAAAATATCTTACCTCAATATCTTATTCTACTTTGCGGGAGATTGAGCAGGTATTGGCGTTTATGTGCTTAAGGCAACAATCGGAAAGGATTCTTTGAATGGTAAACATCAGATTACAGCCACAACCGGTTCTCAATCGTATGACATTCACCTCAAAACAATTATGCAAATAATTTGTTTTTAAACAAACGCTTTGAAGATTGCCTGAATTAAAACAAAATCAAATACTTTAATCTGCTTAGAGTATCTATCTCTCTTAGAAATGTCATACATACTCTGCATTTTTTCAGAAGCAGAAGCATGTTATCCAATAAAATGATATGTGTTGTTTTTCTGGTTACAGGAGGTGCAACTGTGCGAAAGCCGCTCTGATGAAAAGATAAAAGCAGGGGAAAAAGAGAGGAAGTCTCGGTCAAAGCAGCTGAATTTTGGATCTTCGCCCTGTTGTGCAACGTATAAATGATGAGGCTCGGCTCCAAGAGCCTGCAGAAGAATGGAGCAAGAGGTGAGAGAGTGCCTGAGCCAAGGACAACAGGCAAACTGTAGGCAGGTGATAAGCCTCCCTTCCCCGATGCTGGACGCCTTGGACGAGTTGCAGCAGGAGCATAACAATGGGCACAGCATCATTCTCACCGTGCATAGCTCCTGGCCTCGCTGCTGCAGCACCCACTGATACTTGTCTTCCCTGGCAGTGTTCCGTGGCTCCACCTCGGCAGCAAACAGCAGATTCTCCTCTGCATACTCATGACCTGAGTGGAAGCCAGTGGACACGCAAGCAAATGGAAAAACCAACATGTATGGCCAGACTTTAATGTTAACTCTGAACAGACGTCCCCAGACAACCCTTCATAAAGGCAACAGTGTGAGTACATGTGTGCCACAATGCGTCTCTCCCTCAATTTTATTTACACGTTGGGTTTTTATTGCCATATGCCACTCCAGTTAACTTATACCAGACCTGGGCAAAGTACGGCCCACGGGCCACATCCGGCCCGCTGCGTGTCTCTGTCCGGCCCGCGTGAGGCTGATCACCCACCCCCCCCCAGCCGCCGCCGTCACGGAAAGCTTGTCAGCACGTTAGCACGATAGCGATAGCGCGTTTCCCCAGTCCCCATCAACGATAGCACGATTTCACCCCCCGGGTCCGTCTACAAAACTTGGCCGTGGCCCACCGACACGATTCAGGTTTGTCATGTGGCCCTTTGCAAAAAATAATTGCCCACCCCTGATTTATACTGTGTTTTTGACTGCACAGTGTTATTATTTTGCCGCTGCAAAGCATCATTCTGGAATAACTTGGAATTTCCCAGAGGGAACTAACTATCTCAAAAGCTAAGTCACAAGAAATCAAATACACGTGTCTGTAACGTCTTGACATATTTTCCTACCAGGCCACAAAAGAGTGTCATCGCTCAGGGAGGCGACCATGTCCAGAGACGACAGCATAGTGGTTGCGTTGCCCTCAAACATCCTTCCTGAAAACAAAACAACCGGCTTAAGTCAAATCCTTTATTGTCACGGAGACAGTGCTGTCTCAACACTAAAGCACAAACTCATCCATCCATCCTTTTCCATCACCACTTATCCTGCACTCAGGCTCGCTGGGGTGCTGGAGCCTTTCCCAGATGCCTTTAAAGCCATTAAAGCAAGGATTTGTTCATTTGAACATGATGGCCGTAAACAATTTGGAAAAACAAATAAACCCACAGACTGAGACCAAAGGTGCAGAAAAAATGGCCCAAGTTTTGCTGGGACAAGAATAGAGATTAAATAGTGATGAAACAACAAAGTCAGTCAAATGTTCATTATTAGTGTCTGGCTTAACTGGAGAACATAATGAAATACGGGCAGGTTTATTTCACAATTTCTTTCAGAAACTGTCAGAGCAAAGGACAACGGGCAAAGGAGCAGGGCAAGGGTCAAAATCGACTGAGCATTTCCACAGCGAACGAGAGGAAGCGAAAGGGCTGTGAAGGACGTTGCAACTTTCTGACTGACCAGGTCAGTCAGAAACCATCAAACGTAACATTCTCGCCAAAATGTCCCAAAAAAAAACAGACATAAAAACATAAAAAATACTCTTTGACTTTGTTCATGCCCAACTTACCACATCCCGCAAGGAACACCAGGTCACCAGAGAAGAGGCTGGATGGGGATCCAACCGGCTCGCCATCCAGGAGAAAGATCATGTGACCAACCGTGTGTCCCGGGGTGAAGAAAGCCTTAAAGTGCAAACTGCCGAATGTAACGGAGTCCCTGTGGGAGAGAGGGCTGGAGACAAAAGGGCAGCATTGTAATTCTGCTAAATGCGCGTTACTGTGGTTGGATGTGCCACAGATTTAACTCACGCCGATTCTCGGTCCTCTAGCGAGCATGCACACGCACGCACGCACACGCACGCACGCATGCACACGCACGCACGCATGCACACGCACGCACGCACACGCACGCACGCACACGCACGCACACACGCACACACACAGATCATCTACTGTGAAGTCAGCCGTTTCAAAAGCTGACAAAGGCAACAAAATGGGACTCAGTTCAGTTCCAGCGACTCTGTGCGGCAGCATGCAAGGGAGGACTTACTGTGTCAGGCCAGGAATGTTATCAGCTGCGTTTCCATAAACTCTGCACGAGTTGTGAAGCTTTTTCAAGCCTTTGTTGCCCCCACTGTGATCCCTGCAAACAGAGCACAAGTCAAACGGTGGCCACTCCAGGAAGAGACAACAACAGCACCACTGACGTCAGTCAATTGCTGTTGGTTTTGCTGGCTTGTCACTCCTAAATTGTTGGTGAATTATCCCTTAATGTTTTCAAGCATTAACCTCATGAAACAATCCCAGAACTCACCAATGCTTGTGTGTGCAGAGTATTGCTTCTAACGTTGCTCCTTCTGCAGTGAGCGCCGCCTGAGGAATAAAGAGCTGTTACAGCACTTCATACAAAGCAGCATTCAGCAGCATTTTCTGCACACACCACTGGGCTGTAAACTAGTGCAGATTGTAATGCAGGAGTCGATGTTTTCTTTAATGCAGCTGAAAATGCACATATTCACAGACTGCAATCAGAAGTTGTTGCTTTTTCTTTATTTTTCAAATCCTCAGCTTTTGAGCAGCCAAGCGATTCAGATGACCTGAAATTCAGATGGAGGCCAGGAAGTGAAGAGCAGCCATGGCAGATATGAGGAAGCTCATTATTTAACAGTGCTGGCTTAAACACAAACATCAGAGGAACAAATAGACAGAAAATCTCAACATACGTTGGATGCTCACTGTGGGAGTTCCAGCCAACTGACGTGACCTCCCTTCTCATCCATTTTCCACTTTGTGAACAGCAATCGCAAAAAAAATTCAAAATTCCTGCCCTCCATTTGCATTTTATGCCGGAGCAACGCAGTGAATTGACATCAAGCGCCTACAAGCTACAGCTGGAACAGCGCTGAAGGAGAGGAAAGGTTGTTTTCTTTCTCAGACAACACATCTTCTAGGCTTAGAGATGCAAAATCCTTAAACATTAACAAAACAGCATGAGACATGCGGCGGATAGTAAAAAAACACATTCACCTGAACTTTTTCCGGGTCTGCAGGGTCTACAACCACTGCAACGCTGGTGGCTGTGTCTACTACCAGGTAGCTGTAATTGTCATAGAGCATCGGGATGGGGATGATTTTGATACCTGCAGAAAGACAACAGCAAATGAATTACTCATCCTGCGCTGGCCGACAGAAATATGCTCCTTGATTACTTATTAGAAATAATAACATTGTTGGTGGTGAGTGGTGTGTGTGTGTGTGTGTGTGTGTGTGTGTGTGTGTGTCCATCAACGATTAAGCCTTTCTGGTAAACTGCATCACAGTCGGTGTTCAATCACTAGTGGCTTTTGTGCAATGGGTGATTGGCATCGGTTGTACTGTGTGATGGTGCAGTAGCTTATTGACAACTACTGCTGACAGCATGCACAACACATTACACGATGCACCGGCTGACCCGTACAAAAGCGTTTTTTCTGGCAGTGACACAACCATCGACCTGCGGTGGCCGTTGGCTGGTGTGTGAGCTTGACTGCTGCTGCTGCTGCTGCATACCATTCAGCTCCATGGGCTTAGCGGTGGAGTGTCCAGTAGGGTATTGCTCTCGGGCTTTCCTCATTTCCCTCTTGAAGTACATGTAGCCCAGCCTCGTCTTTGTGTAAAGAGCGTACCTGAAAAACAAAACAAAACAACAAAAACTTTATGTCAACTCATGTTTATATTTACAGGGATAGTTATGCTGTATGTATGTATGTATGTATGTATGTGTATATTTTATGTATTTATATCAATATCTATGCAGTATATGCATGTATACTATATCATATTATATATTGTGTTATATTTATAAGGATATGTATGTAATATTATTTTATAATTATGTTTATATAGATACTTATGTACTTTCTGTAGGTGTATATGTTATACATTTATATGGGTGTTTTATATATTATGTACTTATAATATGATATAACATCTGTGTAGCAATATCAATCTGAAAAATAGTTAAAAAGGGGTAGGAAATTAAAAAAGTTTTTCACTTCTTCCTACCACTTTTTCGAACTATGTGCGATGTTTTGTTAGGTGGTTTCTTCTTTTTGTATGTACAGATAGTTACATCTGGCATACATGATCGAAATAAATGTATTCAGTCAGTCACGCCCACTTTAACGCAAAACATATTGCATATAGCATGATCCACTACCTGGGATGACTTGAATGGACACTTGTGAGACATTAAGGATGTTTTCATTATGTTAAACGTTTATTTTGTCTCAATGTCTGACAGATCCAGTAATTAAAAACTGAAGGTACGCTGCCTTTTCACGGCATTTACGAAAGTGGGTCGGTCTTTATTGAGTATATGGACGAGGTGATGCTAAGCTACGCTAACTAACGTCAAGCACCGCGATAGCAGCGACGCCTTTGAAGTGAGCGAGCGAGGCCGCCGTGTACTCACGCGATTCGGAACAAGGGCTTTTCGGAACGGGCCATGATTCTACGACTCAGTCTCCTCCAAAGCGCCCGTCCCGTGTGCTGGTACCGAACACACAAACACAAGATACACAGGAAAGATGCGGGGGCAGCCAGCGTCACCATCCAGCCAGGAAGCTCCATGGCTTGGAGTGAGCGTGATGACGTCAACTACGTCAACCAAACCCGGAAGCGGACGTATCTTTATTTTATTATTGGAGGAGAAAGAAAAAAAAAGAAAAAAAAAAAAATCATATGATTTTTAATACATTGAACAAGAATATTGTGAACGGAACTTTGGGTTGGGCTAGGTTTGAAAAAGACTGACTTGTGAGCCACTGTATCCTATAATATTTAACCAATGAATAAAGCTGCAGATAGACGATAGTGTCAGAATAAAGACATTCATGTTAGAAATGTCAAAAAGTAGGCCAGGAAAAGTTTATGTTTCAGTTTGACTTTTTTTTTTTTAAGTAACATTCTCATCAGTTCTTTGTTGTTGTTGTTGTTGTTGTTTTTTTGTTGTTTTTTTTAAAGAAAACATCTGATGTAACCAATGCTCTTTCTATGACTGGTAAACTGAACAGTCCAAAGCTGAACAGGCACCCAGGAAACAGGAGTCCCCCGGACTCTCTGGGACAGTGTAAGTTTCAGTGCGCATATCCCATTACACTGATGACGCTCTCCCTTGTTGGTCTGCACTCCAACAAAGGCCAAACGAGGGAAAGGACTGTTGGACAAGGTGCCCACATCTTTGGCTGAAGCCCGAAGGCAAGTCAAATTGTTGTTTTTCAAAAAATTCCTAAAAAATGTATTTATTTCAATGTGTGGATTTGGAATTAAGTAGAATAAACTTTCAGTCTTATTATTAGTGCTGTTTTGTTTTTTCCCCCCATATAAGTAGCTAGTGAGTGTTCAGCATATTAAGGAAATTTGGCGTTGATTTTTTTTATTGTTATATTTTCTTTTTCATGGGTTACCTGCTTCAAGGTGAACCACAGTTGAAATAAAGTTAGCTTTTCTAACCTACAGCACTATATGTGGACTGCTCCCCTGAAAAGAGCTTTTATCCTTATACTTTAATCCTAATCCAATGTATTTTACACACATTTTTCAAAGATTTTCTGGACCATTTTAAAAACATATCTACATCTTACATTTCCCTCAAGGTGGTCCAACAAGAGCATGACCTCTAAACCTGACAATCCCCCACCTTACGAGGATGTGCTGCACCACCCCAAGTATGACAACTGCCCCCAGCAGTCACAACCGCCACCTCCATCCTACAGCGCCATTCCTGGCACCTTCCCCAACCCGCCTGGCTACTGGGGCCAGGAAGGGACGTGGGCAGGCCCTGCCTTCTCTCCCTCTGGGGTCCCCGCCACAGTACCGACTCTGTCCGCTGGAGTGCCTGCAGCCAACACAGGTTGTGAGGAAAAGCGCCAAGACTCCATCTCTGCACAATTAAGTCCCATGTTTGAGCTTGTTGGTATTTCCCAACTCTGCAGGAGACATGGAGGGCGTTCTGCGCAGCCGGTGGGAGAGCACCTCTGTTCGCCACGCCTTCATCCGTAAGGTAAAGAGATTTTCCTCCGTCAGCCTTCCACGCTCTGGCTCAATTGTGTTTTCTGTCCTGTTGCAAAATTCTCCAACCCCCCAAAAATCATTTCTTTCAGTTCCACCCAGACAGCATCTGCAGCGTTCTTGTGTGAAATCAGTTATTGCCTCCTGTTGTTCTGTTTTGTCTGCAGGTTTATATGATTTTGGCAGCGCAGCTTGCAGTCACTTTCTCAGTTGTCGCCGTATTTACGTTCGTGTAAGTGTTCTTGCATGGAAGTTTCTATTGCGCAGCATTCTGTTGTGTCTCTGATGACTCAGGAGGGACAGATGTCAGATGGGATCCCTCATGTGTGTCCTTTCACAGAGACCCAGTGAGACAGTTTGTCCTCAGATACCCTGGCATCTACTGGGCTTCTTTGTGAGTTGCAACATAATAAGAAAGCATGATAACAAATATTAAAATAAATAAATAACTAAAACCCTCACTTGGGAACAACTTAACGTGAGGATGACGGCTACTTTATGATGTGCGCACTTCAAATACTAACGTACTTCTCCCTAGTGTGGTGTACTTTGTGGTTTACTGCATTCTCATCTGCTGCAAAGAACCGAGGTAAGCAAAGCTGTTCAATCCTCGTCTTCCAAATAAGCAGCACCGGCCCCAAAAAGTGTACAGTCATTATATTTATGATCCATCTTGAAATTTGTGTCACTCGATTGTATTTAGGAGGCGTTTCCCGTGGAATCTTGTGCTGCTGGGGGTTTTTGTAAGTCATCTTTGTCAGAGACGAACAGCTTGGCAGCCTGTGCAAAAGTAAAGACATTTTAAAGTTAAAGCCTAAATCAGCGTGTCTCTATTCTGTTTTATCCCGCAGACTCTCGCCCTCTCCTATATGTGCGGAACAATTTCCAGGTTTGTCTTTGGTCATCTCCCCATCACAAGAAATGCTGCAAGTTTGGACTTTTTCGTTTTCATTTCAACATTTTAACCACCGCATGTCTCTTTTGCAGCTACTATGAAACTAAAGCAGTGTTTCTGGCCATGGGAATAACAGTAGTGGTGTGTGTGTCGGTCACAATCTTCTGCTTCCAAACCAAGGTAGAGGGAGACGTCGTGCGTCTGTGTGTGTAGCTCAGCAGCCTGTGGCTTGTCAGTGAACGTCTTTGTTGTCAGCGTAAAAGAACTCTTTTGTCTCACATTACAATGGGCCACTGAGTTCCTTTAAATATTTATGACATTTGAGATAAGATGCGAATCCGGCTTCGCCGCCTGATGCAACTGGAGA
The DNA here is from genome assembly GCF_046127955.1 of Nelusetta ayraudi. Taxonomy (NCBI): domain Eukaryota; kingdom Metazoa; phylum Chordata; class Actinopteri; order Tetraodontiformes; family Monacanthidae; genus Nelusetta; species Nelusetta ayraudi. The sequence continues at coordinate 6,893,434 of NW_027466110.1, forward strand.
TGGAGCGGTTGCATTTTTTTCGGGCCGGGGCACTACCCATCTACCCACTTCTTACCATCCACACTTTTCACTTTCATCCTGTTAACTGGTTGCTCATCACAGGTGGACTTCACCTCCTGCGGGGGATTTCTCTCCATCGCTTCCATTTTGCTCCTGATCATCGGCATTGTCACAGCCATTGTCCTTTCCTTCCAATACGTGAGCGCCCCTTGATCCAGTTCTGTTCCTACATTTTGTCACTGGCTGACTGATTTTAAATTCTGAGGCCTCTTTGTTTGCAACTCGACAGGTCCCCTGGCTACATATGCTCTTTGCCAGCATTGGAGCCGTCGTTTACACTCTGGTGGGTTCACACTCACAGGACTAAGAAATTCTGTTGTTGGTCATTGTTTTTACACTATATTTTCAATGTATTTGGATCACTTTATCCAGACCTTTACTGTAGCTTTGCCCAACCTTCCATACTTCAAGACTCTTGTTGTATTGTTTGTCTTAAGTTTTTAGTGTACAACACTCAGCTCCTCATCGGGAATCGGGAGTTGGCGATCAGCCCAGAGGAATACATCTACGCTGCTCTGTCCCTCTACGTCGATATTGTTCACATCTTCCTCTTCATCCTTCAAATCAGCGGAGCTGCCACAGAGTGAACCGCGCAGCGAGTGGGCAAGGTTGGACTGGGAGGATTTCTTTAAAAGAAAACAAAAACAGGACACTGGTTTTGTCTCATTGAGCATGAAGCTGCACTTTTGTGTTTTAAGCCTGGTAAAACTAACGTTACAGCACTTTATTTTTTCTAAACCTTTCATTTGCCCGTCAAAGAAAGAAAAGACAATAAAGCAATACCTCATTTTCAGTTTGCACTTCACATTTTTCATTCGCCTTTGTTTAGTATCAACCCTATGAACTTTACAAAACTTACACACGGAAGAAATCAAATGAGCTACAGGCAAGGAACTTCAAACAGAGACCAGTTATGAATACTTTCCTTAGTCTTTTTAATTGTCTCCCTATAATCCCATACAAAATACACTGAGTACAGTTAGAAATGACATGATGTTAAGGTCCTCAGTAAGTGCTGGTATTAGGACTAACAACTCCATTTAAGTGTTTTTTCACCATCTCCATAGAAAAGAAATACTGACAAATTTCACTGTGTCATAATTAAAAGTGGACTTTAGTTTGCGTGCAGCTTGGCAGCATCTTCCTCCAGCCACCTTCTGATTCTCTGTAATTCATCAGTTGATTATTGTAAGAACAATTATGAATCGATGAAGCCCTGTTGGAACTCCATACGGTAGTCTTCATGTTTAACGTGTTGGCGCATTAAGAGTCTTCAGCCGGCACTGGTTTTTAAACCCTCCATGACTTTGTCAATCACATTGTTCCCCATAACCCAAAAATCTGCCTCAGGCTGCTGAAGACCCGTTAAGCGGGCACAGCGGAGGGGTTCAAGGTGTCAGACGCTTGGGGTCACGTGGGTACATGGAGGTCTGGCGCACGTTGTGGAGGCCCAGGTACAGCATGCACACTCTCTCCAAGCCTGGAAAACAGATTAGAGATTAGAAGCCACGTCCGCTGAGTGTCATTCAGAACTTCCACACTGCAGTTTTGCCTGTACTTACCAATTCCTCCACCGCCATGTGGGGGCGCTCCATAACGGAAGGAGTCGATGTAGGACTTGATCTTCTCCAGATCTGCGTGAGGAGACAGAAAAAAAATAATCTTGCAATTTGCTTGGAAAATGCCCAAGGCATTGTAGAATTGTAATTCACACCGAACGCCAGCAGAGGGAGACAAATCACATGCACTGTATAATGTAGGCTGCTGCGTTTCCTCACCGATCTGGTGATGCGTCGCCCTCTCAGTCAGCATCTGAGCATCGTGGACTCTCTGAGCTCCAGACAGGATCTCCTCCCCTCGCATGAACATGTCGTAGGAGTTGGAATATTTCTGCACGACGGAGAAAAGAAAGGTGAAGCGTCAGCCGTTAAGTAAAAAGTTAAAGTTAAAAGGAAAGAATGAAAAAACACAAAAAAGACAACAGCAGAGGCGAAGTCTGAGGAGACTGAGGGACATCGCCCCAGATGCAAGAAGCCAAAGTGAGCATGAGGCAGGATGGTCACGATGCTGCAGACAACTTTACAAATGCACCACAGTGCACCGTAAAACTTTACCACTGAGAGGATCGTGAAGATTGAAAAAGAATTTCTGCCCTCTGCAATGTACCAAGTGTGAATACAAATGGTAGAAAAGCAGCACAGACAGTGTGTGTGGGAAAGACTTACCAGGTTGTTGGGGTCAGGCATGGTGTAGAAGGGTCTCACAGCCAGCGGGTATTTATCCAGCACGTAGAAGTCGGTGTCATACTGAGAAGAGGAGGAAACGATTTCTACTCGTCTTTTTAAGAGAGACTCCCAGGTTGCCGCACAGGACCGCCGATGAATGCTCATTTCACACGACGACGTTACAAAAGGTGTTTTCCAGTCGAGTTACATGTTGCTGATCATGGATAATGGATATAATTTCATTATCAAACAACTAATTTTCTTTCCTCTGTCAGCGGCTTTTTTCATGTAGTGTCCTGATTTCAAAGCTCGATGACTCACAAAGCAGTCCGATGATTTTCCACCATAGCCCCTCATGTGTGAGAGATTTTTTTTTATATTACTGCAGAAGTTTATTAATTAGATACTCTTGCTATCTTAACACACTTTCACTTTTTTTTTTTTTTCAAACAAACACATTCAAATACAAACCTTCTCCTTGACAAGGCGGCCAAGCAGCTTCTCATTGGGCGTGCTGCAGGAGGACACAACAAAAAATCCTTTGAATGTCATGAGCTCAACATATTACGTCAGACAATGGCTCTCTATTCATTTTCGCACTGATCACATGTCGCTGCAGCGTTTCACATCCTCCCTTTAACTTCCACATCTGCTCTTATTAGATGAAGCCCTGCGCCAGAGAGAGTGGGACGTGGCGGCCGGGCCGTGTTCTGACCTGAGGTCTTCCTCGTCGCCCATCTCCACCCCGGCCTCACGCAGCATGGCCACGCCCTCGGTGTACTCCAGCCTCAGGGTGGGCTCCAGAAACTTGAAGGGCTCACTGGGATACTGCTTGTTGACGGTCTGGATCTCCGTCTGGAAACTGAGGGCGCACGAGGGGAAATTAGACGGGAAGAGAGAGAGAGATATTGTTTCAACCCACACGGCGGTCAAACGGATGACTGCTGAGGTCACACAAAGCACGCAAGGTCGCTCTGGAAAAAAGAAACGGTGGCCACAAGTTTTGTTGAAGTGGGGACTCTTACAACCTTTGTGCAGAAGAAGACCAGGGACAAAGGTTGACACCATAAACTCATCATTTAAACGTCATGTCTGAGAGCTGACAGCACTTTTCTTGCCTCGTGCTGATTCTGCTCAACAGTGAGCAGTGCGACCCCTGCCTTAAACCTTTTTTTTTTTTTAACCGTCTCCACCTGCTGCTTTGATTCACACCACTAGGTGGCAGTAACGCTACATTACATTATTTTCTTCCCTGAGAGCCCGTAACTCCTAAATCTGATCGTTTCAGACCATTTTACAATTAAATTAAAACAGTCAAAATTGTCGAGGGAATTGACCTCAACAAATTCAGCTTTGAGCTTGGCAGATAAAAACACCCATCTTACTTGTCTCTCAGACCCTTGAAGATCTGCACCATGGTGTCAGTGATGGAGTCGATGACCTCGTGGTAGTGGTAGTTGAAGGCCATTTCAATATCCAGACCCACGAACTCAGTCAGGTGACGGTGGGTGTTGGAATCCTCGGCCCTGAAAACTGGAGCCACGCAAATTCAATACAGATGAGACGGATCCCAGCGTCACTGGTGCAACGTTCCACCTGAACCAACTGCTTCTGTTTCTGTCTGCTGCTGCTGCTGCAATGCGAGCGGCCGGTGGGGTTTACAAGAACCTGCGTCAAGATGAATTAGCAACATAATGCGATGCGGATACTTAAAAAAAACAAGAAAGAGCCCGAGGCGTGTGCTGTGGTAGGAGTGATGAATGACTGCCCTGGGCCCTTCTTATCTGAAAGCCACTCTCCTCCGCTGCTGTAATTGACAGGTGCAGCGGTCTTTACACATGAACGCTCGAAGGTGATTAAAGGCGTGTCACATCTGCATGACTGCATTAAAAAAAGAAGGAAATCAACGACTCACGCCGCCTTGGGCTGGTAGCGGGAAAAGACTTTGCTTGGATTCGTTCTTTCCACGCACTTTCCCGTCTCTGTATTATTCACACATCAACTTGGCAAAATGTACACTTTTTGTGCTCGAGTGACCCGGACATTGAAGTGAGAGCACCGGGGGTTAATGAACATTGACGTTCACCTCCTGCCCTGCTTTAAGATCCAGGTGCTCCCTGTTGAGTAACTGGCACCAAATCTGCACCTGCGGTAAACAAAGTACTTCTTGTTTTTCTTTTGAGTGGCTCAACTGTGACTGCATCCGTTGCTGCGGAAAAGACAGGCAAGCTGAAACAGTTGTTGAGGCAAAAGGAAATTCCTCATCCACTAGCCTGCAAGTATTTAATATGCAGCAGATGCAATAAAATACAAAGTCCTTATTTGTCAGGATTCTTAAATAACTGGAAATGGCTTTGTATCGTTTGTTGAAGATTACGTTGCAGATGAGGACGGAGGACCAGAAAGAAAGTTTAATACTTAATGAGGCTGAGAAACTATATAATTTTTATTCAGATTGATAAAAAAAAAAAAAACTTCTTTGCACAGAGGCACAAATGAATTTCACTGTTTTTTGGTCATCTTGATTAATATTAACTCTGTCATTGTAGTTTGCCTCATTCAAACAGACATTTATGTACACTAGTAGTCTTGGACACAGCCTACAAATTTAATGTCTTTTCTGTCATTCTCATGACTTTTGACATTGCAGTTTCTCAGTGGAAGGCATCAAAACTATGTATGAACACACAGGGAATTATGTAGGAAACAATAAAGGTGTGCAATAATTCAAATACGTTTTATATTTAAATTCTTCAAAAAAGCCACCTTTCATAAAAAGCATATTTAGAGTTATTGAATGTGTATTTCTATGCGCCATAATTACATATATCTTGCTCATATATATTGCGGTCTTCAGTATCTATCTGCAGCGTAGAAAGTTGTAAAGATAAAAACAAAAATTGCATGAGAAGGTGTGCGCAAACTTTTGACTGCTAGTGTACATAGGCCCCAATACACACAAGAGGGGAGACTACTAATGTTATTGTAACATTTCTTAAGGGAGGTTTCCACCTAGTCCAGACTAGGTGAGGTGTTGTTACAGCCGGTGACCACGTGTGGCAGTGTGAACCTGTTTACGCGGCCGCAGGTTCTCTCAAACTCAACACGGCGCCATAAATTCTTTTACAGGTCCCAGTGTGTCACTAACGCACACAGCTCTGCAGCTGCTCAGCCTGCAGCGGCAGCGACAGAGGGAGGTCTGTTTAATAGCATAAATGGATTTGGGTCCATTAGAAGGCTGTTATCTCAGTTAATGGGGTCCCACAGTTTACACAGCGCCGCCACTTGTTTCTCAGGTGCACAGGTGAGGCGGGAAAAGGGACAGATGGTCGGCGGTCTCACCTGGACCCACACAGAAGACCTTGTCAAAGTCAGCGCAGATGCACATCTGCTTGTAGAGCTGTGGGGACTGGGCCAGGTAGGCGCTGGTTTTAAAGTAAGACACGGTGAAGACGTTGGCCCCTCCCTCGCTGGCAGCTGCAAGTGGACAAGGACATGAAGTGTTTTAAAACAAACCAAAAAAATAAAAAACTTGTTAAACAACGGCACGCTCAATATACAAAAATCAGAGACGACTTTATTGGTCATCAGGAGAATTCAAGGGACAAGTAACAGCCATGAAAACAAAATGGGGAAAAAGAAATAAACTTTTCTCACAATACAGCAAATTCTATTGGCCGTTGCTATGCCTGTTCATGAGTGATAAACAGACACACTCTTATGTAACCTCATCTGTAGTTCCTAACAGGCGTCACAGGCCACATCTCACTTTCACGTGTCACTGTAGTAGGCAGGGTGGAGGGTTTGCGGTTCACACAGAACACGCCGCTCACTGTGGGTACACTTGGGTGTTGGCCGGAAGGACGAGTCAGTTCCAACAGAAAAAAAAAAAAGACACACGGGCAAATACGAGTGCCCGCCAAAACAAAAAAGCGGCAATTTTGAACGAGGTTGTGTAAGCGTGTCGCGCGATATCATTGGCTCTTGTTGCAAGAGGAAGTGAGAGCTCTTCTGGTGTCACCACAAAGTTCAAATTTGTGGGAGGTTGAGGACATGTTTTGACACAATGGCCTCACATTGGACCCCTAAAGTGAAACACAAGAGTGTGCATAGGGTTCTTAGTAAAACTGACCATTATTAATGCTCTATATTTGCCAAAACACATATTTTGTCTTTTAAACCTCACTCTGAAGAGGTTATTTCACAAGGTAGATTTTACACAATTGCCTTTCACAAGGCACTGTAATGGAAAGTTACCAATTTAAAAGGAACATGCCTATAAAAAAAATAATCGGTGGTTAGAGCACTGATGCGAAGGGCTTCAGTCCCTTTGGGCTGGATTACGCAAGGTCTCCAGGGAAACACACGGGCCAAGGATAAAAAAAAAAGAAAAAAAAAGAATTTTAAAGGTTCTGCTGATTCAATTTCAATGTTTCACATCAATGTGCGTCTTTCGACTGTTAATAAACTCCCCAGAAATAAGAAATGTCCACCCCTTTACTTCCTTTACTTTAATATTTACTATCTACTGCTTCACTAAAACATATAGGAACAGCAACTGGCCCCTTGTGATGTCACAATGATGTTGCTGGCCGGTAAATATGAAAGGATGAGACACGAAGATCCGACTCTAGTCTTGAAGCTGAAAGAGGTCAGCAGGCACCCTGAGCACAAGTTGGGTGGCGGGCAAACACGTTTCCACACACGCACACGACTTCCACACTGAGTGTGTGGCTCCAGAAAAGGGTCATTTTTGCTTTCCTATTTAAAATGACATGGGTGTGGTGTGAGAAAGAGGAGCAGATTAAGTGACAGTTGGTTTGATGCATCACAGATTCCTGTCTGAGACAATAAGGCCGCCTTTAGCAACCGTGAGCGTGTTTGCTCAAACGCAAGCCTGGGTGACTTCACCAGCGTTTAGAAACTCCTTTTCTCAATCACTGAAACTTCAACTGAACCTTGACTCTTGATATGAATTTACACCCTTGGAAACAAAACAAAACAACCCCCCCCCCCCCCCCCCCCCCCCAAAAAAAAAAAAAAAACGAGGCTCTGTGACTCACAGGGACCAACTGTGGGCGCCCCACAGGTGGCAACGTGAAATCCATCATGATTCATTCATTCATCGCACGTCGGCTTCCACCCACCCACCCACCACCTGGCAGTGGTGCCGAGTACCTGATATGATTTTCGGGGTCTGGATCTCCACAAAGCCCTTCTTGGTGAGGGTGTCCCTGAAGAGCTGGCACACCCCCGACTGCAGGCGGAAGATGGCCTGGCTGGTCGTCGTCTGGGGGAGGAGGGGGGGGGGGCATGATTTATTGGATTAGTTACACAATTGTTACAGACGTGTTCAAAACAAGGCAGTCAAGTTTTCTGTCTCTTCTCTCATTGACTTGCAAGAGCATCACTGCCAGCACTAAAACCTGCTGTGCTGCACAGTGCAATCAGGGGGGAGGAATTGGGCGGATTACCGTAAAGCCCCTGAAAACCCCCCAAAACTTTGGTGGTTGGTAAATTTCAGGGAGTGCAACCATACATCACGGCAGGCTTTTTTATTCTTTATTAACAGTTCAGCTTTGTGGCTTTCAGCTCCACTCTGCACATCAAGGCACGCCTTTACATTTCAGGACACCCGGGCCTGCCTTAATTAGAAGGTTCCTGTTCTGCACCCTCACCTCCTGTACCTGTTCAGTCCTGACCAACAGCTGGCAAAACGGAAAGTGCCATGGTATCAAAAATATACAGGCCAGCTTGTTAATTTGCAGACGTCGCTGCAGGCTCGTCTCCCCAAACGAAACTTTCCCAAACCCGTCAGGGGAATTTGGGATTAAAAACCCCAAAATACAAAAGAAACAAAACTCATTATCTTTCTGATGTTTTGAACTGCAAAGTCTCTCAAATGGCAGTAAACAAAACAAAAAGGGAAGTGTTGAGAGTGGTTTGTGTCCTGTGACGTCACACGTGATGCCTGTTCAAAAAGCGTTAAACCGAGTACCCAGGAAACGCACAGAAAAAAGGCCTTCCTGTTTACAGCAGTGCCTCCTGAGAGTTGCCAGAGCAGCGGCGGCTGGCAGGCTGCACTTGAGCGACTTCGCACTGGCGCTTCCTCCAGCGTGTCTGCGGGCGCTCGGGAACAACGGCCCTCCGCCGCAGCGCTGCAGCTGAGCGCGGTAGCAATCGGCCGCAAGTCGGGTTTTTTAAAAACCCGACATCAAAGTTCACGTCTGGCCTCACCGCCGGGCCGGGCTGCCTCTGAGTAGCAGGCGACCACGCCGTCTGAACTTCAGCGGGGCGTCGACTGTTCCAACGCTGGGGTTAAACGCTGCCTCGGCGCTCTAATGTGCCGGAGAGGGCCCTGAACGCACCGCCACCGCCATCCTGTGTGCCGCCTACAATGTTTCCACCTTTGAGTGGAAACAGATATTACATATGTGCACTGTAACGCAACTGATGAGCCTTTTTTAACTTCTTCTTTTTTCTACAATCCCCTCGCTGGCTGACGGAGCCGGCAGCTCGACGTTGGCTCAACGCGACAATTTTCAGATGAATAAATAATGAAACGATCCCTCCGTGGCGGGCAAAATGGGTCAAGAGCGGGCGCCGCCGTTTTTGGCTGATCTGCGTCGACTGTGGTTGACGGCGTCTAATTAGCGGAGACGACGACGCTGAGAGGAAGCCGTGACTTCCAAACTTCAGGAAACTAATCACCATTAAACTTTTCAATTTCCCTCCGCTGTGTGACATTTTAGATTGGAGGTCATCCAGCTACAAGGGAATGTCCATAAAAACTTTTAAAAAAAAATTAAAAAGATGATGTGGTGCTTTATGGGTTCTTTCAGGAGCATCTGCCTGCTAGTGTGGAATCCACTTTATAGCTCCACTGCTCTCTAAAGTACAGAACTGATGACAGACCTCCCTCCCCTGCCAAACATATATGATCTTTAAGTGCGCAGTGATAAAAAAAAAAAAAGAGAAAGTTTTTTTTTTTTTAAAAAAAGCAGGTGTAGTCATGAGGCCTCGGTGCTGCGGTGGTGTTGCTGCCTCGGCGCCAGCGGCACATTACACGTGGGAGGCACACATCAAAACAATGAGACACTTTGTGGCTCAGCACTGACTGCTGCCGCAGGTTTAGCTCATCTTCTGCGCTGCGCAAAACTCAGAGAGGTGTTGCATTAAATCACAGCCTCCTGCAGCAGCTTGCAACACGTAAAAACTTGCAAAAAAAACAAAAAAAACAAAAAACACAAAAAAATAGTCGACGCTTCAGGGCTGTCGGACTTTTACTGGCGGTGAAAGGAACTCCCCCCCAACCCCCTGGATCTAACGGTAAAATGTAAGATACATTTCTTGAGGTTAATATTTAAACTGTACCAGCTGGATGTAAAACACCATGGATCGTATTTATTACATGGCAGATGTCAGGATATCGACACCCACCTGCTGCTTGTGGAATAAATACATAAGTGTGACACACACGTACACATGGGCTGGGGTGTCTGTGTCTGTGTGTGTGTGTGTGTGTGTGTGTGTGTGTGTGTGTGTGTGTGTGTGTGTGTGTTGGGGCTTACCCTGAGATCGATCACCCTGTTGTCCAGTCGGGTGTCCTGGTTGACGGTGGCTCTGCCCTCCTGAAGGAAAACAAAAATACATCACATCAGCCTTGTCCTTCATCTAAGAAATATTCAACGGTGGGGCAGAATTTGCAGCCCAAGATGGAAAATAAGAAAAGAAAAAAAGTCCAAGTAATCCAAGTTCCTGCAAGCGGTGGTGGCAGCCCACACAACTTAAAAAACGCATTCCCACAAGAAACACTTTCTTAGAAAACAATTTATCCACTTGATGGTGGTGGCAGGTTCTAAATAATCACTTACTGCCGGTTATGAAAGTGCAGTAGCCTTTTGAGAGTGTGTGGCATCAATGCCTGTGGACAGACAGCGACAATTGTTATCTCCATTTCCACCGACGCCTGTTTCTCTGTATCAGCGCAGCCTTTTACACAAAAGGTGTAATGTGCGGGTCAGCATTGACCGACCGCCCCCTCGGCCTGCCGAGACGGTGACAGCACTTAATTGAAGTCTGTACAAAAGGAAGGTGGCTGGCGAGGCCGGACAGGGCCTTTCAACATTTTGTCAACATGCTTTTGCGAGAGGCAGGAGATTAAAAAAAAAGAGAGAGAGTGAAGCAATTTTCCCTCGGCGGAGAGAAATGGTCCGCACACGGGCGCCATTAGCTCCCTCGGCCCCCGAACACACAATTCAAAAGCACGAGACACCGCCGCCGCCCCCTTTTCACACTCCATCTCCTTTGTTGCTTCCCGAGCGAAGAGACGCCGTCTGAATTTCATTCACTCGTCGACTGTGGCGACAAATGTAAATGAAAATTAACAGCCAAGTCATGTTGCTTTTTGTTTTTTTCTTGCTTTTTTTTTTTTTTTTTTTTAAATGACCTAAAACTTAAAAACAGACGCAAAAATTATTTCCCAGTTTGGATTTCATGAGGGAAAAAAAGTATAGCAAGCAGAAAATAACAACTCTTTCTCTGGGGGAGGGGAGGGCTGACAGTACGGACAAAAAAAATCTAATCAAATGGAAAAGTAAATGTTTCATCACAGGATGAACCACTGTTTCCAGGATCAGCGGTGTGGCGCTTCCTCAGAGGGCCCTCGGGGAGTGCCGAGCTAATAGCCTGTGCGGCCACATCCTGCTGCAAACAGCCCCACGCAGAGGTACAAAAGGTTAGACTGGCAGACAGTGAGATGGATGAGGCTGTTAGGGCCGGCGTCTCTGGGGAGAGCAGGTGTCGCTGCCAGTGTGTGACTGACATGTCGAATCCCCTCAGAAAACACCTGGGATGCTGCCTCAGCCGCTGCCGCACAGATTGGCTCTCTGGGTAAACACTGGCAGCTTCTCGGCCGTTGGTTCTTTACTTGCTCCTGATCAATGTGTGACTGATCAAAGAGAACTCGGCCGTTCAGCTTATTTGCTGCGTCGGTTATAAATTGTGTTGACAGAAAGGCCTTTAGTTCAGGCACTTTCTCAATTTTTGAAAGTTGAAATTAGAAAGTTTGACTCAAAAGTAAAAAAGTACTCCGCTTCACCAAACTCAACAAGCAAAGTCCCTCCAAGCTGAACAGCCATTGCCTGCACCTCAACTACAGGTGGGAAAAACATTTAGCCATTAAATGGACATGATTCCTGCGAAATGAAAAAACAAAACAACCTTAATTGGAACTCGGGGTGTTGTATAAATTGTGGCTGATGGCTTGAACACAATGGGATACAAATGACAGTTTGCATGTAGAGGGCCTAATCACACGAGGTGATGCTCCTTCGCTGAAGGTGCCATTAATCAGGATGAGCCACACTGTGCTTGGCCTCGCTTTGATTTGCCCAATCCCCCAGTGTGTCAGAAACACCAACCATGCAATGGCAATGGGAGACACTTGGTTGAGTTATTTGGCCTGAATCCAAAAGATTAGCATTGCTGGTTCCTCTACGCAAATTGCCAGTGTCATGTGACACTCAAAACACTCATTAGTTTATTTTGTTAAAAAAAAGAAGAAGAAGAAAAAAAAAAAGACACTTTCTCTCCTGCAACCAAATGCTGAGACCTCCTTAAAGTGACCAGAAAGGCCTGCATAGAGGCTGGGATTTTGTCTCACTGACAGTTAGTTTGTTAAAATAAACACTACACGTGTGTTTTCAAAATTGATTCTAACTTTAAATTGCAGTGTCAGTCTGAATTAGACTCATCACAAGACAATAGAAGTCTTTGCAGTTCAAACCAACACATTATAGAGCTTCTCCCTCACCTTACCAAAGGAAAATAGAAAGAAAGAAAAAAGGTCACTAAGGTGTCCTACAGGCCATCATTGAAAAGCTTCACTGAAAATGTCTGGACGGCATCAGCCTTTGGATGTCAGCGGTACATCACGTACCAGGCAGAAAGGGCACCGTCCGCCTCCCTCTATCCATCCCTGCACTCGTCCTCACTCACCTCCTCGCCATCTCCATCAGGCCTGACGGCGTCGTCCAGCTGCAGGGGCAGCCGAGGCTCCGCCTGGCTGATGACGAAGATCTGAGGCGGAAGGAGGAAGAAAAAAGAAGGGCATTAAAATCCAGCAGGGATAATGGAAAAACTTTGTGTGTGTGTGTTGGGTGGGGGTAGCTGGGGAAATGCGCACAGACCTGAAGGTGAGGGCTTTTTTTATAGCGGGCGGCTTTGTGCGGCGCCAACATTCAGCTGCTGGCCGAGGACGTGAACATAAACAAGGTCGTGATTCTGTTTGAGTCCTGGGCTCGGCTGTGTGTCGCTCCAAATAAGATTTGGCTGGAGTGCGTGTTGTTGTTGTCGTCATTGTTGTCCACCTACTCACACTTTGTGTGTTCCCCACACACATTAACGGCCTCTAGTTCAGGATAACTTCCTAACTACTAGTAAAGTTTTGGGCAGACTAATGATCTTGAACTGACAAGAGAGCTGAAAACTTCCATTCTGAGTGCATTACAGAGAGTGTGTGTGTGTGTGGGGGGGGGGAGTCTTTGCATACTCGCATGACCCCCTGTGCAACCCCAGGGTTGGCAAGCTGTTTTCCAAACTGCTTCTGTGCCATGAATCATGGATGTGTTTGTGTTAAATGTAGTTTCAGGCAGAATCGACATCTTTCCATCTTTATGTACATATGTAAATATCTGCATTTATCCTGTGAGTCCACTTGTGTGTGTGTGTGTGTGTGTGTGTGTGTGTGTGTGTGTGTGAGTATGAACAAAGCGCGCCCACCCTCTCGATGTGAAGCTCCACGTCCTGCTGAGAGCAGCTCTCGATCTTCTGCTCCACTTTCTTCACCGCCGCCTCCACGTCGACGATGCTCTCCTTGTTGATGCTGCAGTGCAAGAGAGAGAGAGGGAGAGAGAGAGAGAGAGAGAGAGAGTCGAGAGGAAGAGACTGTAAACAGATTGCGCTCAAGTCAAACAGACTTATCTGCGTGGGAAGGCGGCGGCGTGAGAATAATATTTCCATTCAGCCGCGAGCCGCCGCTGGCAGGTACGAGGCCTAGCCTGGGCAGCTGCTTTTGATTTGGGCGGTGGAGGGAAAACAAAGAGCTTTTATTTACACCTTTATTTCCCTCAATAACTGCACATCCGTGCGGAGACAACCGCGAGGCAGACGTGGGCAGGGGTCAGATAACAGAGAAGCCGTCTCCTTTCAAACACTAGACGGTGGACATGTTTGTTTGACTGTCATGCAGCAGCTTCATTGGTGCTCAGAACCTCAAAAAAATGTGTGAGACTGCAGATATAAGAGGCAATGTCAAAGCCATTCTGAACACTGTAATCCTTTAAATACACACACTGGACAACACATCCAGAAGAGAAGACTGCACACCTGCTGTTAGTGGTGAGGATTCCACAGAGGCACCCGCAAACAAACAGGATCTCACGGATAAAAAACAAAAGACAGAGTTCAATGGACCAAAAAAAACAATGATGAATAGAAAAATGGGGAAAGGGGGGGGGTCCTATGTGAAAAGACAGCGGGCACAAAATAAAAGTGGACCATGCAGGCATCCAGCAGGCGGGTGCTGATGCTCTCCCTCATTGGGACAGAGGAAGCCCCGACACGCCACCACGCCATAAATAACCAGCGTGTCTGGCATTTACGATTTGAGATGAGGGAGGCTGGAAGTTTGGGCAGTAAAATAATATTACCGAGTGCCAACCGCTGGGGGAGTGTGTTGACAAACAGTGGCTGGGAGCCAGGCTGAGGACGGGGCGAGACCGATCACCAGATCACTGCAGGGGGGGGGTTGCGGGGGGGCAGGTTGGGCTCAGCATGACACTCAATGTTCCCAGTTCTGAAAAAAACACCACTGCAAGACAGTGTTGCTGCTGCAACAGCTTACTGCTAACGATCTAAAGGCTCGCTTCTCTGCGTGAAAAGACTCCACTCGGTTTATAAATGTCTCATCTGGATTTTTGTGGCTTAGCTACTTAAATGTACAGAATGGCAAAGGGCCTTCGTCAGCTTTGTGTTTTTTATTTGTTTTTTTTTTTTTAAAAAAACACAAGCAAATACAGAGTGCAGAGGGAGGTGAACTTGAGAGCAAATTTTGCTTTGACAACAAAAAGTGTCAGCAAACGCTGTTTTGGCAACGTGTGGGAACACAACAGAGAAGCAGCGATAGTGAGCAGCGGCAGGAATCCCCCTGCTACACCTCACAATTAAACTCCTCTGAAAGTCAAGCGCAACGTGTGAAGAGAGTGCTACGCTTCTTTCTCTTTTTTTTTTTTACACCCAGTTACTGGAAGGCACCGAAACTGTCTGCCAACTCGCAGCGCAGGTTCCCACGTCAAACAACACGGGCAGCCGTCAAAACCGAGAAAACTGGCGGACGACTGCAGAGCCGTGCAGCGTGCGGCCAGGTGGGAAACCTGCCTCAGCCCTTCACTCATCCTCATTAAAAAAAAAAAAAAATCAGTAAAGGAAGGGCCGAACACTGGGGCACGTCTTCAAATGTCCCGTGGGTTCGGCGACAGCTGCTGCAGCGCTCCGTCCCCCCTGCTCGCACATCAGCTGGATAAATAAATGGCAGCATTAATAAGCTCTGCTGAGGCTCCCTGGGGAGCGGAGGGCAGGGGGGGGGCCACAGTCCGGCCGAGCAGCTCAACACTGGGGGGTGGGCGACACGGCAAGAAGATGAAAAATTCTACACTCCGAACAGGAAATTAAGAGTTTGTGGTGGCGGCGGCGGGTGGAGCGGGGGGTGGGGGTCGTAGGTGGGGGTGGCAGTGGCAGCTCTGCTTGCACGCCAAACTCAATATTTTGTTGTGATCGCTGAGAAAAACTCTGATTTGAAATCAAAATCAGATTTATTAGTCAAGACGAAAAAAAAAAAGAGGAAAATTTTAAAATCGATTTTCCTCTCGCATGCTTCCGGGCTATGCGCCTTTATTTTACAAAATGTGAAAGTTTTGTTTAAAGTGATGTTTGGTGAAAGACAGTTAAGGTTGTCACTTTATCCACAGGGGGATTAATTTGTGTTTGGTTCTTAAGCTTTCACTTCGTTCCCAAATAAGGGAACTTCATCTTTGTTTATGAAGAACCTGCTCATTTTCAAGTGAACTTTGGTGAAATTGAGGCTCTCACTTCATTAATTCCAAGGGATTCATTTTAGCTTAGTAAGAAGACTAAAAATGTCGCCCAAGGAGGATTATTACACTTTTATTACATCTTTCAGTTGGACTTCCATTTCCAATAGGGAAATTGGTTTGCTATTTTTCTTTAAAGATAAAATATTTGAAATGATTTATTCCATTGTCTTTTGTAGTTTTACCAAAGAAAAATCTAAATTGAGGAAAAAAAAAGAAGTAAAATTGTGCCTTTTTGTGTCCAAACATCAACTTACAATCTGTCTTGTTCACTCAGTGCAGCTGTAAAACTCAAACGTTCATCAAAAACACCCATTGTGTAGAAACCTGTGCTGACTGAGAATTAGTGAAGAAAAATTGGATGATGTGTTTGATGAGATGGCAAGACCTGTACTGCTGTTTCTTTATCTTACCAATAGATACGTAGAGACTTCAACACATTTCTCAGAGTGAGAAGAAGATGAGAAATTCCCCACTTGTTCATATGCACTGATTGTGTTTGTTGACGTGCATGTCTGATTAATGAAACCTCCTGAATGAGTCAGTCAGTCGGTTCATTATTCAATCCTTGCCGCAAACTTCCGGCGCACAACAAGCAGTCAGAGAGTTTTCCTTCGGCTTCACACTTGGCACACTTGAGTCAAAGAAAAGCTCCACAGCCCCGAGATCACTTAATTAAAATGTGTGAGTAAGAAGAGGACTTGGACGTCGAATGCGTGCGAGGACACTTGCCCTCCGGATGATTATGGAGGGGATTTTCTTGTAATCCCTGCACTGACTCAGCTTGTCAATCATCGCAAAAGTGTGGCGCAGCAGGAATTTGGGCCGAAATGGCTCGGACGGCGCCCACCTGTTTCCAGACACTTTGAATGTCCAGAGCAGAGGTGGTTGAATGTGTTTTGCAGCTGCAACGCAGCTATTGTTGCGTTGTTGATGTCACACGTTTCCTTAGCAACCGTGCCATCACTTTCACTCGCCCTGCTGGGTTTGCGACACGCAACAATCCAACTGCCCGACCGCAACGTTGCTGCACTCTGATATAATGAAACACTGTCACCCACACAACATCCTGTGACATTTCTACAACACATGGCAACAGGTGGGGAAATGGTTACTCCTCACCGGTGCTAATGGAAAGATCACTCACATTTTAAAAGCTGTGTTTTGTGTGGTGTTTTTTCCCCCTTGCCTACAACTCACCCTGAGCCCGGTCACTGCTGCTATTGAGAGGTTTGTTTAAAAAAAAAAAAAAAAAAAAAAAAAAAGGAGCAACAAGTGTCAATCAAGTTCTTCCCTACGTGAAGACAAACAGTGTTGCTATTTTGATCTTGCAGATTGCAGATACGACAGTTGCCCTTGTCATTGTGTGCAATCAAAGTGATGCAACACGGACTGCACAAGGGCACAGGTTAAGGCATTTCCAAACATTTAAAGAGTAGTGAGTTGCTTATAATTCAGTTATTTATTTATTTTTAATATAGTTTTGATTTAGTTCATTTTTTTCAGTTCTTCAAACGAAAGCAAAGTCTTTCGCACGGAGCCCCATTAAATAAAATGTAAATGCATGTCTGCTAATCGTCACGTTCACTCCTCATCTACCAGCAGTGGGCAGCAACTTGGCTGCAGCCTGTCTGCATGACTAATAGCGCTTGGCTCTTCATTTCTTCCCACCGCGATCCGGGCTGCTGTATCTGCCATCTCGACAGGAACTGCTCCATTAAAACGCTGCTGTATCCCACCCCATTAACAGCCAGCGCTTTTTTGTTTCGCAGAGTGAGAAATGATTGATAGCTCCGCCCTCCCTCCACCTTGCTCCTAATGTGTGAAAATGGATCGGTGGGACTACGGGGAGTGCAGGATTTTCCCACCATTGTTTCCAACCCCCTCCCACCGGACAGGAAGGGCAGTCTAGGCACTCACTTTGCGGCAAACTTGACCATCTGCTTGCTGGCACGGTCCCCCACGGCCACCAGCGCCTGCACGTTGAACTGCTGTTGACGAAGGACCAAGAAGCACTGCTTCCCTGAAAAATAAAAACAAACACGACAGCGTTGGCGACAGGTGGAGCGGAGCCCCTTTCTGCACGCGTCATATTAAAAGCTCAGCCGCTCTCTTTGAAGCAGAGTGCGTTTCGGTCGAGCCAAGAGTCTCCATCTCACTTAGCTGCAGCGATTTTCTCTTGTCAGCCGAGGTTAAAGTGTTAAACATTTGTGAAGTGAGCTCTCTCTTTGAAGAGAGTGGTGTGGAAAAAGGCTGATTGCTACCTTCCACACACACACACACACACACACACACACACACACACACACACACACACACACACACACACACACACACACACACACACACACACACACACACACACACACACACACACACACACACCTTGGAAGTGTGCAAACATTAGCCAACTAACTAAAACCCTGGGCAATAGATAGTCAGACCACCCAGGTCAGGTACTTTGGGGGGGGGTTCCAGTCATGCCAAAATCCCACCAACAGATGCAGCTCATTCTGGAGCAAATCAGGATGTTATTCTGCTCACACGGACATCCTTACAGAGAGCAGAGGGAAGGCAGACACGAGTGGAGGGGAAGTAACTCGGAAGGTTATCTCCAAAAGGAAACGACCAGGGAACCAATCGAGACCTTCGTGTTTCACACAGAAACTCAACAACTCGCTTGGCACGAGTTTCTTTTTACAGTCGAGCTTCAGGCGTTCTGTAAACCCAGGAACCCCACAAATCCAGAGGTTATCTACACACTGGCAGCAACATGCAAGTCTGGCAACACTATCAGAAACACCCTCCAGTTGTCAGACTTCACTCGGCTGACGTTGAGGGAGTGGAAAGAAAGAAACTGCTCAGCGTCTGCACCGTCTGAAGGACGAGGAAGCGTCGGCGCAAGCCAGCGTCCGTGCAGCTGGACGGAACAGAACTTTTAGTAAATGTGATAAAAGCCGAAGACTTCAATGACCAGAGGGTAGTGTGGAGGGTTCACGGGGAACACGAAAGCAAGTCAGACACACCGGCACTGCTTTGATTTGCTCTGTTCAGGGGGAAAAAAGGGAGCGATGCCCCGGGGAGGGGGAACTTTCAGACATTTCATACGGTGCACCACAGCGCGGCGCAGGGGGTCATCGCATCACCGCTGTTTGTGTGTCTGGCACAAAAGACTCTTGGAGAACAAAAAGGGGGAGAGAGAGAGATGGAGAGGGAGAGAGAGAGAGAGAGAGAGAGAGAAAGAGAGAAAGAGAGAGAGAGAGAGAGAGAGACAGACAGACAGACAGACAGACAGACAGACAGACATGAACTCACCTTTGGCCCTGCTGGTGTGGACTCGGGCACGCAACCAGATCAGCTGGTCGGCTTTCTCCGGGGTGAGGTCCTGGACACGCACCAAGGTCCTTTCTGTCTCACACAGACACACACACAGACATGCGCACAAGCACACAGTGTTACTTCAAAAGGCCCTCTCATCCCCACCTCTTCACCCCTGCCGATACCCACGGGGCAAGGAAAAGACAGACAGAAATGTGAATAAGCAAGCATGTGCATGCAGAGACGTACTTACAATAAAACGCTCAAATTACAGACGTGCCCTAATAAATAAAACACACGAGGAGGCCCTGCTGAAAAGCTGTCTGACTCGTCTATTCTCTGCTGGTAATATGACAAATTGGCTCTTGTTTCACCTGTGTCACTCAGAGGTATGACTTAACCTCGCTACCTGCGGTGAGCAGAGGGCCAGACTCCGAGGCTACAGCCCAGAAAAGGCAGCTGCGTCAAACCCACATGAAAGCCCTCAGCCCTCTAATACCACCCCCCCCCCCCACCCCCCAGGGGCCCGGAGGCTGTGTTCAGTTTGGCATGCAGGTGAGCGAGGCACCACTTTGTTCGCTGCAACTGGAGCCGAAAGAGCACCCAGACAGACGGACGACCTCGACAGGTCCGACCGGGAGCAATCGCACAAACGGCACCGGGAACGGCCGCCGTTATCATCGCCGCCGCAATCCTCCCGTGCAATGTTTCAACACTCGCACGACGCGCGAAGAAAGTGTCAACCTCAAATTAAGAGGCCACAAATTATACAGTAGTCTCTTAGAGATCTTCATTTGTGAGCCCGGGATTCCAGTCCATCAGAGGAACACAATTAATCAGCGGAAAAACTCTTAACACCAGTAAATTGTGAAATAAATAATATAAAAGTTTCCAAGTAAAAAAAAAAAAAAACACAACAAGAATTTTTTTTTATAATAGACAAAATTGTCTGGGGTCACACTGTAATTAAACAGAGACATCTAAGAGAGGCAAACACTATGGCCACTAGAATAAGATAAAAGTGGAGGACAGGAAGACTGCACTGACTGAAGCTCTCATACTAACCCAGTTTTTCTTGGGACTGGACCATCGCTGGGACACCATATCGGTCCTTAGCAAAGTCCTGAGAAAACAAAATCACATCTTAGCCGCCTGGAGCAGTTTTTCAATCAAAAGCAACCAAAATCATTGCGCCGCTCCCGGCGCTCCGACGCCTGTTATTTTGATTTCCTTAGCGTCAGTCTGTCTGCTACATTAGAGATAGCAGATCGACAGAACAGATAATGAGGTGTATCGCAATCTTTGGATGGAGCTGCAGGTATTTGCATACAAACTGCGGCAAAGGTGTCAAGGTACAATGGGCATCAAACGCAGCGGGGCCGGAGGACGAGTGCTGTGATCGGGAGATGACACTTACATCTTCCTCTGAGCTTTGTTGTTCAGCAGCCTGAAACGCAAAGAGGCAAAGAGTCAGTGAAGAGCAGCTAAAGACGGGATTATACATTAAAATAATTGTGTGTGGGGGATGGGGGGGGGTTGCATTTAGAAGTCGTGCAAATGGTGTTTTTATTTGATGGTGTTGGCGAATTGGGGTGAAATTTATACATCTCAGCTGAGTCCTGGAGCCAAAGCCGAGATGCGGTGGAGAGTGGGAGCGCCGCGACACGTTGCTCCGGCACATCACAGACAATGAGTAATGGCAGGAGGAGATATTGCTTTCAAATAGAAACCCTGTGAGTGGACAGATTCTTCATCTCTGCGCAGACTCCTGTGCAAACGACTTGCCGGGCCGGGATGAGATGCCGTCTCGGGCAAACTAACTTTTCCCTATTTCCTATGCAAATTGATATTGGTGTGTGTGGGGAATGGCTGGTGGCAGCAAAGAGAATTGAAATCAGCCAACCTGGATATGATAAGCCAGTCACATGATGGATGATAGCGCCGCTCGTGACCGAGTGAATAGAGACCAGGGGAAGTGGCAACGCAGCCAACCAGCGCAGGAGAGCCTTATTTGGCGAGTGCCAACGCAAGGAGGAAAAGTGCACATGCACGCACACCTTACAATCACCTCTTTCATATCACTTTTTAAGGTCTCTTCTCCATCGAGATACCCGCTGGGACAAACTGATAAAGGCGGCCCCGGCCGGCTCAATGAAACATTAACACACCTGCTGCGCTCAGCGCAACATGCTGACTGGATGAAATCAGCGGGAAGAACTTTGTTTCAGCAATAAAAAAAAAAAAAAAGGAGGACTTAAACTGGGCCACAGCAACAGCTAATTAGCCCAGCATTGTAGATAAAAGGTTCAGTGAGATGACACAAGTCCCAATAATAATCTGAAGGCTTTGCCTTTATCTCCTCAATGAATATGATCAAATATCCAAACTGTTAATTGTGTTGAACAGCATCTGAAAGATTATCCCAAATGCTGAGTACACAGACTTCAAACATCACACTGCGTTTTAACTCGCTGCAACTTTGTTTAATTACTTCCCAACCCCGGGCCGTAACTTTCAGGAAATCGACTAAGACGACGCGACCAAACATTAGTACATCTGTAAAACACGACTGGAGCAGGGAGGCACATTAAATAGATTTTAATCAGCGGTGGCTGTGTAATACAAAGAACAGGGTAACTTGCATGACCACACTGGACTAGTTCTGGATCCACGACAGCAACACAACTTATGTAATGCCTACATATATTCTAGACTAAGCATTTAAGCAATCTCAGCCTCATACTCACCATACAAGGCACATTTTTGAGTCTAAATTTAATACTGAGCAATTTGAGAAGTGTTACTTTAGGATACTCTCTCAAACTACACTTGTCCCTTGTCTCCGTGTCAATCTAATCAGATTAAAGGTGACTGACATAAACAAGCAGCTCACGCACCCACAAAACATGGTGTGCAGCGAATGTGGACGTGAGAAAATAGGGGGAAAAAAATAGAACTTTGTTTGGCAAGAGACATAAACAAAGTCAAAAGTTGCAGGAATACTTAAACAATGGACACTCTTGGCCCTCCTGTGGCTCCACGTCCCTTCTGGACTCACAATGCCCACACAGCAGCGCATTTACCCCTAACAGCTGGAAGAGGGGGCGTCGGATGTATGGACACACGCGCACTCACACGCAGACGCGCACTGACCAGTTTAGCCTGTTTCTCAGCCTTCTTTGCCGCTTTCTCCGCTTCCTTCTGCTGTTTCTTCAGGCCTTTCTTGGACTGGGCCTGCTCCTCCTCCGTCGCCGCTCTGCAGCAGGAAGAGGCACACAACATAAACACCAAAGTCGACTTCCACCTTCTATTCCTCCTGCGTCCCGGGAGGGAGTTGTTGTTGACCGCCTGGGAAAATTTATCCCGAGCTGTCATCACCTCCAGCTTTCAAGTCGACGCTACCTTTTAATCCCATTGTTGGCCCCTCACGGAAAAGAATAGGGAAACAGTCGCCCGTGTGAATAGAAAGATGGGTGATGGAATGTAGCTGAAAGCGGAGACGCTGCAAAGCGAGATTAAGTCCAGGCACAACTGTAGTTTAGGAGGACTGCCGTCTCAGCGACAATCTAATCCTGTTTAAAATTTGTGAAGGCTAAAGATTATCCGATTATGATAACATTAAAGTCTTATCTGAAAGTTAAGATGCCTTTATTTGCTAAATCTGACTGCTATTCGACACCGACAACAATGCTGATAAGCCTGTGACTTTTGTCTATGAAGCAGGATTGTTCTGCAGTAACACCAACCCTAATGGTCTGGTGAAATATACGACTCTGCACTCGAGAATAAAACAGTCAGGATCTAACCTCACAGCTAGCAAGACCGTGTAATACTGATTCATATATCTTGATTTGGGTGATGCTGCTTTATATAAATATGTAGGATAACTAGAAATTTAAAAATGTACATCGATTTTTTGATGTGCACCACTACATTTTGGAGCTCAAACTCCTACTACAATGAAGTTTATTTGGTCTCATCAAATAACGTTGAATAATAAAGTGTTGCTGTGCGTGTGTATCTGTAGATCAGCTATTTGTTACAATTAGATAACAGCAATTTCTGTTTTAATTGTCTCCATTATTCTCCTCATTAAATCAGAATTTCTGTAGCCTAGTTATAATTACGTGAGACACCAAACCATTTAATAAAAAAGGTGAAAAAAATATGTTTTGTTTTTGTTTTTTTTGAAAAAAAGGAGAAACTGAGTTTTATGATATGATTCAGAGTTGCATTCATTAAACGATAATGAAGCCGGCAGCTGAAGGAGAGTGCTGCTGTTTGTCTTGTTTCAATGACCAGGTGTCTAGACCTGACGGAAGTCGATGAGCAACATGCCAGCTGCCGCAGGAAATAACAAGGGCCAGAGGGCAACTTTAAATAGCAATAAAGTCTGAACATGCACAAAATACAAAAATCTTGCTTCAGAAGAAAAGTAGGTAGTTATACATGTTTTAACAATATTTACTGTCCTGGAAAAAAATAAGCCTCATTTTTCCAGTAACAATTTGGTAGCACTCAAGTTGGAAATCCTAAGACAGGTGTATACTGCAGGTGACTAACTGCTAAACAATTTTGATGCCCTGTTGTGAACCTTGATTACTGTCGCACCAAAAATGAAGTTGGTTGATGAAGAGGCAGACCAACCAGTCCAATGTGTAAAAACTAGATCTGCTTGCCCCAAGGCATAGGAGCTCAATTTCAACTGTGTGGAACAGCTACCCTCAAACATGCACAATCGCTATTAGTTCCATTTGCAAACAAAATGTGTTGCCTTCAATTATCTTTTACAATGTGAATTCTGACTAGTAATGCGCAGATGTTTGAACACGAAAGTGTTTATCAGGGTTTTCTAACAGACAACATATTGGAACTATTCCAAAAGGAGTGGTATCAAATGAAGGGGCAATAAATCTATATTGCAAGTGCTCACATAAAACATGATAAGTCCTTGTGTGACAGTGTCATCAAGTACATCAAGAAAGCAAGTCTCTAACATTGTTGAATTAAAACAAAACAAAACAATCAATGCAGACAACCCAAATAAATAAAACCAATGAGTTTTCGGGTTACTTAAAATCAGTTAATGAGGAATACTTATTTCAGTGTTGTTGCATTGTGCATTTTGTTTGTTCTGCTGCCTGTATTTCACTGTAAGGTTCAATACTTCATTCTGTGACCAATGCATTTACACCACAGCAAAACATAGATGAGCATTTAACCCACGTAAACTACACATAAATGTTCATACCTTCAAGCATTGGCTCCTTTCTCCCCTTACTAAAAAACGTGCCTGAGGAAAAACTTCCAGGAGCCGAGTGGAGTTTGCTGAAACTCAAACTCGACCTCGACCAAGGTTTTGCGTTTCCCTAACTCTCCAAGATTTGTAAATCATGTGTCACGCATATGATGAGTTAATTTGGAAATGATGTTTACAATCCAACAACAACAATTTTTATTGCAATACTAAATTTAGCTTTTGCAATTCAGATCTTAATGTTCCATTGATTTATGAGTAGATACATGCAAGCAATGCCTATTTTATGGGTTGTTCTCAGCAAAAAATAAACACATAGACAAAAAAAAAATAAACCTGATGCAATTTTTTTCTCTCTCGCAAATTAGTCACTGACTTTCATAAGCCGTTTGAAAACGTACACTCCATTAATTTGAATGTTGAAAGCCAAATGGAGGTCACATTTGAGTAAATACACTCACATCGCAACTTGCACCGCGTTGTGTGTCAAACTTGATTTTGTCTTAATAAATCTTAGTCTGCTGTCAGATGATGCAATATGTTACCAAGTTGGGCTAACGCTAGCCAGCTAGCTGCTAACCAGCGCTGCTCACACACGCCTGCTTCAAAACGTTGCGCGATGGCGACTGTGTGAGAAGTCAGTCACGACAAAGCACGTCTGTGCGCCATTCTTACCCTTTAACTTCCTCTTTAGTCATGTCGAGTTGTTTTCTTGGAGAGGGAAGACAATACGTTTCTCGGCTGTCACGCAGAGATGTACGACAACATCAGCTGTTCACAGCGTGCGAGAGCACTGGAAGGAAGGACCTGTTTTGCCGGGGCACACATCAGAGGACGCTTAAAGGTTCCGGTAGAAACAACCCGTTGAAAAGGAGTTCCGGATCACTTCTTGACACATCCAGGTGGCGGAAAACCGCTTCATGGGAAATGCATGGTCACATATATTCACGATTATTTCAGCTGGAAAATAAATTACAGAAATACAGTACACCTCCATCGCGCAATGCGATGTTTTCACGTTTTTAAAGAATATTTACAAAAATACATTTAAAAAATAGACATTTAATTATGTTAGGACAAAAACTGTGTAACGGAATATCTAATAAATAATGTGGTCAACTTGATGCACAAGGAAATATTTTATTTGTTTGAAAGGCTAAATAAGATGACAGACACACTTAAAAAAAAAAAGAAGAAGGTTTGTTTATACTTTATAACAACTTTGTCCAATGGTTTTTCTCCAGGATCATGGCAAGACTGCTGCCTGTGTGGGCTTTTTTCAGGCTCACACATGAGCGCTCATATAACACACCATGAAATTGCTTTCGCACCTTTGGTTGGTCACACTGTGTGCGTCCAGGTATTCGGTGACCTATGCAGAGACGGCCATGCCGTTGGGAATGCAGCGGGGGGTCATCAAAGCTTTTCTCAGGCTGTTGGTCACAGGCGAACCCATGGCAGGAAGCAGCCTTCCTGCTGCTCACTTTTCAAACAAAACAATGTAAGTGGATGTTAGTGGAGCAGGTCACCGCCCCCAAAAGGAACCTGTGCTGTTTGACACTACTGCCTCCGTTAAATTGTCAACAATATTCCATACGTTTCTCAATTCACATTACATGTATATGGTGTCGCTACCAAACTTTGCTCAACTCGGCACCAACTGCAGTTGGGATACAAGATGACTGGACCAAGGAGTCAAGTCACAGTGTGTCAGCTGGTCAAGAATCGGTGGTGGGAGCTATTTCCTGTCCACTTGAACAGCTTTGCCCTTTCACCCAAAAAGCAAACAAGAAACACTTCACATCTGTAACATACACACACAAGTTTGTTTTCACTAATATATCATCAGCCAGAGCGGTTGAATTACTCACAACACTGCACAGGAAGATGGGATTCTGCTCTGCAAAGGCACGGCGTCAGTACTGTGAGATTATTAACTGTTTGTCCAGAGGAAAATAAACACTTTTATCTCAGGCGAGTCAGTGTTGAGCTTTATGGCGTTAGGGTCTTTTTTGGGGGGAAGCGGGTATTTTGGAAATGAAAACCTTTAAATATTAATGACAGGGAGCCATTGTGCACTCAAGGATTAAATCTCAAGGGGCATATAAATACTTTTTGTTTGCTCAAATGGACAATTTGGGAAACAGAAATGTCCATTTCTTTTTATGGTGGTATGCACCTTTTAAAAGCCATAGCACTCACTAAAACGAGTGAAACAACATAAAATTGCATTGATAACCCAGAACTGCCTTGTTTTAAGCAGACATTGAATTTTTTAAAGATAAGAAAAAAATATATATACCCTGAATTTTTAATGCGTTCCTCGAAACAACACTTAGATGAAAGAAACAATTAAAAATTCTCAACAGTGTTTTAATTTAAATTCTAAGTGTTTACAGTCATGACAGAAAAAAAAGCAAACATGGAGGATTTATCTGAACACCTCGATCCACTGACTGCAGATTCATCCCAGTTTAAAGCGGGTCAGTGAAGCTCCTATGCTAATCCCGAATTGTCTGGGATCATTTCCAATTGAAAAAAAGCACCTATTGTTTTATCCCGGCTCCACTGCTGGTCACCAGACCTTGAATTACCCATCACACTTGTCGTCAGAAGAGGGGACTTCGCACCTTTTCAGCAAGTAAAGTAATGGAAATGCATCTCCATTGGAGCTCTTGAATGAATGGAAGCAGCACGCTGCACAGTGGTCACCTGACGACCTCCTTCTTTCTTTGTTACTAGCTTCCTTTGGCCTGCAACTTGTCCCTCAGCCACCAGCGTAACCCTGATTAAATCTACAGCAGATGAAGCTTGAGCTTGTGGAATGACTGATGCGACTATGTGCATGTCAACAAAAGTTAAAAAATTCCATGTTTTGTCTTGTCATTGACCTTCTTACAGATGTATTGTCAAAGATTTACTGCATTAGTGCTCAACACAGACAAGCCAATTGATTTGCATTGATGGAACACATAAACTGCATTCAACTATTTTTGTCTTGCAACTTGACCTATTGACCAGCCCTGTGAAGCGAGGGAGGATAATGCTTGTTTACAAGTCCAACACAATGAAGGCAGTATTTCTGGTAAATTGAAAAGAAAGACAACTGGTCAAAGGGGAACTTAACGTGTCATTTTCCTTATTAAGCAGCCATATGGGCGCTAATTATGTCCAAAGATTTTAGCTTTTGTGCGGCGGCTGCTTAAGATGTAAAAGTGCACAGATGTTCCTGCAATTACAGGGCCGGTCTGCTCTCTTCTCCTTCTGGTTTTTAGTTGGATCAGGTGGAGACATTTGTGTTTAGAGACAACCCCCGCCTTTCTTCTCTCCAACACACACAGACACACAAACACCTCCCCCACCCCCACCTTTAGATTAGAGGAGGAGCTGCTGAAAATGCAACCAACACAGTCATCATGAGATTCATTCAATTTCTTTATTTACTACCTTACAAAACCAACATTTTACACAATAAAAAAACAAGCAGCATGCAGTTTCTAGCTTTTTGGTTTCTTATTTTTATTAAACCTCCAGTGTTTAAAGACATAATAAATAACAGCTACAACATTGGCATTCAGCTTAAGTGCGCACACAAGAAATGCTACAAAATATGTACAAATTTACAAGAGTAGCTACCTTCCCTGAAAATAGAAAAATGGCTTTAGTTTGTTCCCATCTTTGATTTGAAAAGGCAGAGGGTTTAGATGAAGGGGGAAAAAAAAAACAGATCTCGATTGTTAGGCTGAATGGATAGAAACACGGCATGAAAACAGCTTTTGACAAGTAAAACGTAAAAAAAAAAAAGGCATTAACGGCAAAAATATAAAAACACACAGTTGCAGTAAACAAGGCATACAAATAAAAGTGTATAAACTCTTTTTTTACATTTGTACATCTTAAGTCCTTTGAAATGTAAAAAAAAAAAAAAGCAGTTCCAGATTCTCAGCATGGCCGTTAACTGTGCAAAGCACTTGAGGACTCGGACTCGGTGGACACGGACGAAATTGGCCCTCGCTTTTTAGACATGAGAGTCGCTTTCTGACTGGATTTGCTGCTGATGGTCAGCGCACTCTTGGCAGACTTCTTGAACTTAACTCCCAGGAAGGCATACAGAATAGGATTCAGGCAGCAGTGGAAATAGGCCAGAGCCTCGGTGATAGAAATCCATTTCTCCAGCACTTGTACCATTTCACAGGTGGGTGAGAGCACGTTCAGCATCACAAGGGTGTCCACGAACAGGCCGAGGCAGTAGGGCAGCCAGCACGAGAAGAAACACACAATGAGGATGATCGTAGTCTTCAGCACCTTCTTCTTCAGCTGGTGGACCCTGACGCCTTGCGACAACCGGCTGATGATGATGCAGTAGCAGACGAGGATGACCAGACCGGGAAGCATGAAGCCGACCAGAACGTGCTGGAGGTGAAACACAGCGGTCCATACGTTGCTATTTTCCGGGTAGAAGCGCTGACAGATGACCCTGGAGTCTTTAGTCTGCTCATCGTGGCCTATGACAAACACCTCTTTGCTCTGTGTCCTTGCAAAGACCAGGTCGGGCACGGTGAGAGCGGCGGCGGGGAGCCAGACAGCCAGATAGATGACCTTGTTGGCCAGGGTCTGCCTGGTCACGTGGCTGTCGGTGGGTCGCATCACCGCGAGGTACCTGTCCAGGCTGATGAAGGCCAGGATGAACACGCTGCTGTACAGGTTGATGGTGTAGATCATGTTCACGGACACGCACATGAAACCTCCAAAATACCAGCTGCTGGCCGCGTCCACGGCCCAGAAGGGCAGCGTGAGCACAAACAGCAGGTCGGCCACCGAGAGATGCAGGCGGTACTTGTCAGTCATCGTCTTGACCTTCTTCTGGTAGCCCATGACCACAATCACCAGCCCGTTGCCGATGATCCCCAGGATGAATATTAATCCGTAAACCGTGGGCAGGAAAATCTTGTTGAAGTCTCGGCTGGAATCCGTGTAACATCGCTCCTCAAAGGAGTCGTTGACCATGTCGGACAGCTCCTCAAAATCCTCAGTGAAATTGTCGTACATGTCAAATGTAATCTTGTACTAAAAGAAAAATGGAAAAAAATGTTAAACAATGAACTGAAAGCCAATTGCAATAACTCACAAAACTTTAAATGCAAAGTTGAAAAAAAAAACACAAGTCTTAAAACGAGAAAAAAAACAAACAACAAACAACAAACAAAACCTTGTGTTTGCACACCTTTCTATCTTATATTACTGTTTGCTTACCAGGTTAAGGGCAGTTTAACTGTCAATCGTGCAGTGTGATTAACACATACGGAGTATAGAAATTGCTCAAAATAATGATAACAGATGAATGATGAAAACTGTAAAAAGCAGAAACAAAGTTCGCCAAGGAAACACAAAACAAAAAGAGAACAGTTTTCAGACAAAATGAGAAACATAAACTCACTTCCACGGACTCCATGATCGGCTTGCGTGACTTCGGCACCACTATGCGTGTGTGAGCGACGTTATCTGTGTGTGCGCTCGCGTGTGTGTGAGTCGGTGGAACTGCACGCGGGTCCCCCACTACATAAATGCGTTTGTGACCCCGCCCACAAGAAGGAAGAGCTTCGATCGCCTCCCAAAACGGCAGCGCTATAAAACTAACGGCTCTCCCCTGCGAAGACACGATGGGGCGTCACTTTTGTGAAACTCTCTGCTCGCAAGAACCTGTTTGAAAACCAGGGGATTTTGTTTACAAGTTTTAAAAGAAGAAGAGGAACAGAGAGACAGAGAGAGAGAGAGAGAGAGAGAGAGAGAGAGAGAGAGAGACAAACAAACCCAAGTGGCATTATAAAGGTTAACCAGACAGGAAAAGAGCCTTTATTCGTCCCCAACTTTGATGTGGTATTTCATAACGTCAAGATGAGACCCACATGGATCTGGATTGTTAGATATGATGTTGATTCCTGGATGCCTTGGGGTCCTCTTTGCAAAAAGTAAATGATTGCTATTAGACAAAAATGCGCTCAAAGAGTTTCAGGAGCTGTAATGCACCAGCCCAAGGCTGCTGCTTTTCTTGAAGAAATTTAATAATGCCTCAAGTCACATTAAGGTCACTTCAAACGAACTGCGCAGTCATTTAGTCAGCAAAATCTGAAGACTTTTTTTTCACAGCAAATAAAAAAATGATGCGAAGTTCAGTAAATCACCTGCATTTGATCATCACCTATTTATCCTTGAAAAGTCAGAGCAATTTGGGCATCATACATTTTGATAGAAGCTCAGCCGCCCAACACTCACACCTCCCCGCTCATTCATTCTAAATGACGTTTAAATTGGCCACTGAGTGTCTCCTTCCGGCCTCGTTTTTCTCCTTACAAATCACCCTTTGACTGCGCCTGATGACAGTTTTAATCACCCAGGACCGAATCTGTTCTCGCTTTTAAACACACTCTTGTCACTTCTCGAGTGCCGCTTCGTCTGCGCTGCTCAATGACCCCCAGTGGATCTGGGTAGAAGGCCCCAAAACACCCAATAAAAGTGGGATTTCTATCAAATGACTTTCTAAGCCTCGACGCAACTTCTTGGAACCCTCTGATTTCAGTTGAGGCGCCGAGTGATGAGAGATCCCGAGACGCACCGCAGTCCCCGCCTTTGCTCGGTGCTGACGTCTGCTTGAAACTGAATATCCTCCGTGTGGCGTGCGAGTGCAGCCTCATGCCTTTGATATATGAGCAGAAATCGATTCAGTGAGTCGGTTGCCTGGCGTTTAGGGATGTCTCAAAATGACTCACAAGGCGACACGTGTCCACGAAGGATCACTGCTACTTCATGGACGGGGGCCAAAGTAAACCCTGCAGTGTTTGTTAACTCAAAAAGACATTCATTGTTGTGCCTTTCGTTTCGTTTTTTTTTGATGATTCCAGAAGAATCAGAGCTAAAAAGTCATTTACCGTACCTCACAGCTTGAAAAAAGTCCCCTAAACCTCCCAGAGTCAGGCTGAAAAAAATCACTCTCTTGTTCTGATGAAAAGACAGTTGAGCGTAGCGACGATGAGGAAGTTCATCGATTGCTCTCATGGGGTGACTCAGAAAAAAAAAGGAACACAGACGAGTATTTAAAAAAGAAAGAAAGAAAGAAACGACAAGCAGTCTCTTGTGGCTCAGTGTGCGGCTCAAACATTGACTCATTGCATTGTCCTGGAAAATACTCTGGTTAAGCGTTTGAAATTAATCTGAGGGCTGTTGGTTTTTTTTTTGTATTTTTATATGAACATTTGCATAATGTTCTTTCCAAGCACCTGACACAAACTCAATCTCCTGATATGAGAAGGCAGGGTTGGGGGGGGGCATGATTTATTAAGTTTAGAATAAGATCAATGTGTGTCTGCAGGGGATGAAGGGATTTAATTCACAGCTGGGGCTCAGTGATGATAACGAGATGGACTGCGTTATAGGGAGAGCCGCTCTGGTGTCCACACACACATATCCATAAAAAAAAGGTGACTGGGCTTTGAATGAAGGCGTTATCACCGCGGCAGTAGACTAATCCTGCACTCGGGCTCCTGAGGAGAGGAACAGGAGGACTGTGCAGCTTGGAGAAAGGCCACTGTATTGGTATGACGCTGTTATCAACGTGTCTCAGCCGCAGACGGTTGTTCTTTTTTTTTATCAGGCGGCACACACAACTTGGTTTTCATCTGCGTGCTGGAATGCATACAGTAATGCAATTTTTCTCTCACCATCCTATAAATCACTTTCGCTTCACAGGAACGGGGGAAGTGGGGGGATTCCCGCTGACTTATTTTCTTGATATTTTTTGGTACATTTTTGGACTTCTTTTTTCATTTCAGAATGTCTTTGCATAAACCCCCAGATATTTACAAAGGTTGAATCTTGTTTTAAAATAATTCACTGGCCATGGTGAGAGGGTTGATACTCTCACATCTCACGTTCACAACCTTGCTTTGTTTAATGTTTTCACCATCGTAAAAAAAAAAAATCAACAAATACATCAATGACTAAGACTGTTAATCGGTCATTTAAAAGACTGATTTGTCAATTCATTTAAATTCAAAGGAACATGATAAAACCCCAAAGGAAAAGTTCCATGTCCCAGTTCTACTTCTGCTTCTTTTTTTGGAATTCTTGTACATTTTTTGCATGGAAATGTTCTCTCTAATCTCGCGTTCAGCAGCTGACATTATGATTTATTGTAAAATCATCCCCACATGCATGACTTTTAAGCTCGTTGCAAACTTTTGTGCTGTGCCTCGGAGCTTTTGGGGGCGATTGATCTGTTTTCGCAGATTGATCCTCCATCATCCGCGGGGGGTCTGTGTGTGTACATGGAGCTTAAAGTTTTGTAGGATTCTAGCAGAAGAGATATTACTCCTCATGATTAATTAAACACCCCCACCCCTCCTTGCCTCCTCTGGCTTCAGCAGGATATATGCCGCCTCCACAGTCGGTGCAAGGATTCAGATTGCTATCGTTCCGGAATACAAAGGATCTGTGAGCTACTTAGAATACAAATCACAACAAGTGTGAATTGCAGCGGAGGGGCCTCTCCAGCGAAGAATGGCTATTGAAATGAGTTGGGAGAATGGCGGAGAGATAAAAAAAAGAAGAATGAGCAGCAGCAGCAGCGCTCCCCAGGCCTCCATTTCCAACTCATCCTGGCCGCCTCAGCAAGTCGGCACGGGATCATTTCTCATAATGATACCCGCCGTTGTTCAAATATAACCTTCACTTGCCTTTTCTTTTTTTTCTTCTCTCTCTCCTCCTTCGTCTTTTACAACACATTGAAAATAACATCCAGCCCATTGTTATTGCAGATGAGCCCAGGGTGTAGCCCCGTGAATGAGCCAAACGTCTAAGGTTATCTTTAATACCTGTAATCTCCTGTCTGAGCTTTGGAAAGTGCCGCGCGTCTCTCAGCTCAGTGCCTATGAGCGGCGCGCGCTTGTCAATACATGCAGACTCCCGGTGTTTGTCGAAGACGAGAGGGTCGTGTTTGTGTAAGTTTTTAAAGCACTCCCTGCTCAACCACACCGCCGTCCCATCTCTCATTACAGCCCACACACTGTCATCCTTGCCGTTTAGGTCCAACAACTTTGTAGTATGCACTGGATTTAGGGACCTTTTTTTTTAATATTGTTTTTCTAGGACTCAACTTGATCTGAATGCGCCTGCATGTTTATGTGCAGAGTTATGTTCATTATTCGCGCAGGAATGCACAACTTCTTTATCTATCTATCAGCCAAGGCTCCATCGGGGTGCTCGTGTTTTTCCATCACATCATCGGCGGTGTGATAGTCTGGGGTGGAGGTGAGGGTGGGGGAGGGGGATGTCTGCAGTCCTCAGCCAAGAACCTTCATTCCTCCTTCTCTCCCATCCTTCACTTTGGTTTTGTCTGCTGCCCTTCAAGACACAGTGCCGCGCCGCCTCGGCGGGGAAAACAGCAGAAGGAGTGATATTGAGATATAAAACTGAAATGTGGGAGACGTGCTGGAGCTGCCAGAGTGGGCGGAAAGTGCCTCTGCCGCACAAAGTTGGCACGAGCTAATATTACGATGCCGTTTCCCAAAAAGAAAAAAAAAAAGAGTAAAAGCATCCGCTTTGGGCTTGTTTGCCTAAATGTTTGTGTTTGAAGAAAGGTCTTGCGTTGGAACAATAGAAGCACTTTTAAGACAAAAGCTTTGCCCTTATCTTTGGACGGCACCCTCTTAAACTTCCTACTGGAACTCCGCAGTGCTGCGAGCGTTGTTGGCTCACTCAGGAAAAAAAAGAGAGAGATTTTTTTTTCTTGACCCTCGTTTAGGTCACACCACCACTTCTCAGTAAAATTGGGTCCAATTAAATCACAGCAATTTTTATTTACACAGACGAGTTAAAGGTTTGTATTGCCTCGGCTGTATCTTCGGTTGGCTGGTTTGGGTTCGGTTCTACTTTCCCGGAGTGAACAGACCTTCAATGTTGACAGTAGTGCAAAAAATTCCATTACACACTGAACCGATCAGCCCCTTCACATGGCTCCCCCACTCCACTCATCTCAACACACTTCACAACAGCCCTTTGACAAAATAGTTTAGAATCTATTTGTTAAACTGCTAGTATGAGCAACCTCATGTAAAAAAAAAAAAAAAATCTAAATGTGAGCTTTTTTTTTATTTTTTTTTTTATCTTTCTTGGATTCATTTTGTTCTTTCCCTGGAACACATTGCTCATCCTCTCCTCTGCGCCGTTGGTGGGCATCGACTGGTTTATTTTTACATTTATCCAAGAGCGTTTCCAGTTAGCAAGAGAAAGAGAGAGAAAGAAAGAAACGGGTGACGGAGCCGTCGAGCTGTTGGAGCCAAGAACTATAAATTGTCTTGTGGCAGTGGCCCAAAGCAAAGTCCCGATGTGGCCCGTTGCATAGGAAGGCTGTGTTGTATGAGTAGTAGATAAAGGCAGCCGGAGTTCCCTTCTTCCTTTTTACACCAACGTCTCCACTGTGGTTTTTTGGTTGCTGATGGAGGAAAAGGGCTCCAGCATCGTTACAACCCCTGTTTGTCACTTGTATCATTTTCAATACGTAAAAGCAGAGCAGAGAAGCCTTCAGTCCTGCAGCTCATTAGCCAAAATAAAAAAAAAGACTGCTCTGTTAATGTCACCACATTTTGAATGCTCTTTTTTTCTCTCTTTTTTTTTCAAGCGCTCCTTCACTTTTTTGTTACCTCGGCAGCCTGTGGGCCCCACAACGCATTTGTATGTGACAGAAGATCACAGCAAGTGCTCTTTCAGGCTCTCCGCAGGTGAAGGTCCTCGACATCTGGCCCCAGTGGAAGGTGGAGGAGCCCCAGAACGAGCGCTGAGGCTCAGCTCAGCCCTGATCAGCTCAGATAACGAGGACAATGGGCCAAGATGAGAGCAGATAAGCTCTGCAGAGTCGGGTGACCGGGGACCTGCTGGCGAGCTGAACCGCCTCCTTAGTCCTCCTGTCAAATGTCCTGAGAAAATATTACAGCACTTTATCTGACCAGCGGATAAATAGGATTTTTTTTTCATGCACGTACACACAAGGTATTTTTCCCCTCTACTGGAAACAAGACAAATAAAAGTATTTCACTACAGTGTTTGAACCATCAGGATTGTACTTGATGCTTCAGTCCTTCATTGTTTCTTTCTAGGCCTTTTTTTCTGCAACAATGTTGAGCAGAATTTACTTGGGTCATGGGAAAAATTGTTCAGCTGCAGTATGTCATAGCTGGGCACTGCGCGAACACCCCAAGGCAAACCAGCCTGTGCACCCCCTGCACAGGATTTAATCACTGTTTTGAGCAACAATAAATGAGAGAGTAGGTCCGCAACATTGCATGGGAGAGGAATGCCCTCTTTATTTCTGTCTTTCCTGTTAATTAAATTTGGGCGCCGATTCCAATGGGCTATGTTATCATGGATCTGATCCATCCATCTACCGCTATATGACATTGACTGACACCATGTCAAGAATGTGTGTGTGCCAATGGTTCCACTCAGGATGGAAGGGTGGAGGGTAGGGAGATTAGCATACACAACAGCCAGTGAATTAGACACCAGACAGCAACGCACATAAATGCTATGTGACATCACTTTCTAGTGTAAACATCATAATACTACTAGCTCCCCACGCAGAAGGTTTTTTCTTTTTTTAAAAATGCAGCTGCAGGTAAATTGTGCATATATATTTTTTTTAACTCAACAAGCTATGCTAATTTGTCTGCTACACCTGTTTATTGTCTCCACACACAAGCCAACTGCGCTGCCGCTGAGCACCTGAGCCCCGCCTCATTAGCCAGCGTGGCGTCTGCAATTGTTCTGTTGCCATGGAAGCGACGGGGTCGATATTGTGCAACAGGTAAACTCCGGTAGATGAGTGGATGGTCAAAATTAGGTAAATAAAAGTTGCTACACCAAGTGTGGGTCTAGTTCCATTCCAGTGTAGGCACATGTCTTGTGTTCTTAGAAAAGACAGTCTAAATGGATGGGAAAAAAACAAAACGCTGTGAGCAAGGCGGGAAAATATGTATTTTTAATCTTGGTGACTGTCCCTTTGAGCGTTATCTCTCAGCGTCACATTATTCAAGTACAACCTGACATTTTAGCCTTTCCCCAGAGGCCCCGCACATTAAAAAAACCTCTGTAGCCTTTGGCACTTTTGCTTTTACCGCTGATTTATGGGGCCTCTCTGCACAAGGAGGCAAACTTCCATTCATTATTCAGACCCTGCAAAAAAAAAAAGCTAACTGACAAGCTGGAGTTTTGTCAACAAGCCTTCCCATTGGTGGACACAGCTCCTGGTGACGGGTGACATAAGGCGGTGGTCTGGGGTGACACGGCCTGCTGTCCGCGAGCCGGAGCCCCAGAATGAAGCGTTGCTGCTGGAGGAACATCGATCAGCGGCAGCCAGAGGGACGCGGAACAGCGCCGCGCCGCTCGGCCGCCCCTCCCTCGTCTGAAAGATGACACCCGTCTGCGGTGGATCGCCTGAAGCCAGCAGAAAACAAACTGTTGTTTTACAGTTTTTCCCCCCCTTCTTTCCTACCGGAGAGACTGGCGTCTCCCCAGCCGTCCCCGAACCACTCGCACGCAAAAATTGTGATGCATTAAGGTAAAGCTGCAAAAGAAAAAAATAGACTTGTTTTTCATTTCAGTAATGATGAGTCACACGAGTTAATCACTGTCTGCTCATCGCGCTGGAGCCCGTCGTGAAGGCAATCAAACTCACTGCCAACTTTTCTGCCGTACCTGGGGTAAATAAAGGTGCTTTGCCAAGTGTCTTTTTTTCTATTGGCGCAGAGATTTGCAGCTTACGCCGAGAATGTGGAAATAAACGCGTCTCTCTTTTGTCTCCCAGACGTGTGTTACTCTTCTGAAGCGAGGAAAACATAACGCGCAGGGAAAAAGTGCAGAGTTTCACTCCTCTGCTGTCTGCATTGAAGGCGACAGGGAGGGACTACTGTGAATTTCCCAAAAATAAATAATTATAAAGATACCCGATTTGTTGCTCAACAAACCGAGGCCCCTGTGCTCCCTCGGCTGGATGATAGAGTTTCGTCCTCCAGCCAACTCTTCGCTTGAATCCTAAAAGCACCCGCACGGGAGCTGCAGGCCCTTGCACTCCACTGCCTTTGGCTTTATTTTCCTTGGCACAATTGAATTCCTCTCTTTTTTCCCCCTCTCCTCCTTCTTCTTTAGACCGCAAACACTGGAGATCCCTCCACTGATACAGACCTCGGCCCCCCCTGCCTCCACTGCCCCAAATCTGTGAGGATTATTGTGTTTTTATGTAAACAAAGATGTGGAGTAAATAATACTTCTGGCTTTGCTGAGCCTGGACCAGTATCCGGTCCTCTGACTCTTTCTTTTTTTTTTTTGTTGCCTTATTCAGTAGGCCGGTGGTGAGAGGTGTTTATGACAGGAAATAGGATGGGTCACTCAGTGTGCATACCAATAGCGCTGTATATTCCCACAGGAAGTCCATTGATCAGGATTTGACAGGTGCTGTTCGCTTCCATGTTTATTTTCCGATCCTGCGTCTGCCGGAAGAGTCTGTCTGTTCTCATTAGACGCACAGGAAGTTGTTGCGTGCTATCCACTCGACCTCAGGCAGGTCCATCAAAACACCGCCGGCTTCCAAAAATAACACCAAGGAACAATCCATTAAAATGGTTATTAACAGCAGCCGGGTGCGGCGGTGGGTTTCATCCTGCAGCAGCTCAGACAGCCAAGCGGCCGGCCGGCCGTTCTCACACAGTTTTGGGCTCTCTGGGGACAGACTGAGTTTCAGGCCTCAGGTGGGAGCCGGCGTCTGTGAACTCGTCTTGTCCGGACTGATCATTATCTGGCGCGCAGCGCGGAGACACTTGGATATCTGCTTTGAGCTGTCTCAGCCTGAGAGGACCCCCCCACCCCCCACC
Source organism: Nelusetta ayraudi (assembly GCF_046127955.1). NCBI lineage: Eukaryota > Metazoa > Chordata > Actinopteri > Tetraodontiformes > Monacanthidae > Nelusetta > Nelusetta ayraudi. The sequence goes on from NW_027466110.1 coordinate 6,931,361, forward strand.
CCAGGGTAGCGGGCAGAAGGTGTCATTATCAGGAGTGTCAACAAAGGCGCTGGGTTATCATCAATAACATGAGGTGGCTGGTGAGAGCAGAGCAGAGCGCTACGCTGTGATTCACTGTTTACCTTTGACTACCATCCAGATAAAGGTTTTTTTTTTTTTTACGTATTTTCAAGTGCTTATTGCACAACAAGCGAGAGGCGACATGTCCCACAGTTGCCCTGAGGTTCATTTGTTTGCATTTGCTTTCCCACCTTGTTGCTTAGGGACTTTCAATGCAGTTTTTCTGAATCGAAACTGAGACCGAGGCTCTGTTTTACTTTGTTTTTCTACAAGGGGGGGAAAAAATGCTGTTCAGGTGGCACCTGCACATTCGCTGACGTACCTCTGGGCCCTGAAAGTTACCTGTGGTGATTGTGCCGAGCTGAACTTGGGCCCTTTGACCAGGTTGTTTCGTGGTTTTGACTTTTCTTGATCAAAGCCTAGCCTAATGTTTGGCTGTGGGTTTTTTTTTTTGTTTTAAAAACACCCAGACACAACTGCAGGTGCAACACACACACACACACACACACACACACACTTCCTCTCAGTCGCCTTGGTAGCTGTCTATGTGTTGTAAACAAAGCTAATGGCTGCATTGTGAAGCTGGTTATCAAGAAGTTGTCAGAGCCAATACAATGGGAGGCCATACTAAGGTCCAGAACATATCATTAATGTCTTTTAAACAAGCTGATTCATCATTGGCTGCACGGAGATGTCGGCATTTGATAGTACCATGTGCAGTCTGCATCTGCAACATACCTGTGTGATTACATCCATTCTCATAGCTGTTCGTGTGGAATTTCCAGCCCTCATGACCTTTTATTTTGCTGCCAACCACAGTAAGGTGTTGAAAATATTCAACCCGAAAGTTTTTTCAACGGTCCAGATACGTAAATGCAGACTTCTTTTTTTTTGTATCACAATGCTTCATCATCAATGAATTCTAGCACTGAATTCTAACTTTTTCCATGATGCACTTTGCTCATGTGTCAGTAGTTGGAAAAAGTCTGTCCTCTCCAAACTGTTTGTTCTCTTTATTGTACCTCAATGTCTCGACGTACAAGCTGTTCTGTTTTAACTGCCCCCAGAGGGACAAACAAAACCTCTGTGACTCTTTAAATCTTGAATCAGCATTTGAAAAACAAACAAACAAACAAACAAACAAACCAAAAAGACCAACAACAGCGCATAAAGCAGATGAAGTCGACGGCAGTTCTGCCAACTGGTCACAGGGAACAGTTGGCGCAGTGACTGGCAGCTGGTCCTCGCCTCTCACTTCCACCTCGTGAATCAACAATCCATTTTCGAGGGGCCGATTTCTGCACAAAAGGTGATTGTTTTGCGGCGGGATTCCGGCCTGTCCACTTACAGTTTCCTGCACCAACCCTCCAGACAGCCATTCCTCAATCAGCGTCCACCCCTGTGGCAGAGGGCACGGGGCGGCAGCTTTCACGCTCACTTCAAATCAAATCAATGTCTGATCCATCATGGGCCTCTTGCCCTCGGGGAGGCTGGGGGAGACTGTTGGGGCACTGGACAAGGACCCGCCTCTGTGCTGCGGCTGCTCGTGTCCTGTCCTCTTGTGTTTGTGTGCATGCGGCCGAGTGAGTGAACACAGAGTAATAGAATTAAGGAGGGGGTCCCCGATCTGTCCCCCCCCACGGGAGCGTTCCATCTGGTTTTATATGTAATCTGACAAAATTAGGGGGGCTTTGAAATATATATCGGCAGATGCTAAAACAGGAAGTGCAGGAGGCGGCTCCACTTCAAACACCCCGAGCACATTAGGGGGCGGACACGTGTCAGCCGAGGCAGTGAAACTAGTAATACAGCCGCACCGATTGGAGATGAAGTGGCAGCGTCTTGGAAAAGTCTTCAGGTCTGGTGACTGCAGGTCTCCTGATGCCATTGTGACTAAAGCATTTTGGAAAGAAAAACTGCTGACGGCACTTCAGTCTCGTCGGGCGCTGAACCATCCTGACCCAAACAAACACAAACAAGAGTTCCTGTTTCCCATCATGACCGCTGCCGCTGACCACTGTTTGTTCGACCCAAAAAAGGGTCAGAGATAAAAAGGGGCATGTGACGCGCGGCCGTCCACGTGTTTACTGATATACATGCACTTTTTCCATTTCTTCAAAGACATCTGAGGGAAGAGAAACAACGTCAATATCTACCAGATCACAAAGAGTGGAGAATCTGCACAAACAGCTGAGGGCTGAGGTTTAGTTTGTGTTTCCTCATGATAAAAACGCAAAAATCTAAACATTTAAAAAAAATACAAAGAAATTGTTCGTTCCCCTTTGTTTTTTTCTTCTCCAAATCCTCAAAAGTGTGTTCGAGAATCAAGGCTCCAAGGCTCAAGCCTCCAAGGTCTATGTTATCTCTGTATTTCATCGTCTATTGCCATGGCAACCCATTCAGTTACAGAAGACTTCCACCTCCTCTGTTTGTTCTATACGAGCCCATAACACAAAAGTGGCAAACCTGTTGTGAATCACTGCTCACATCTGCTGCCTCCGTCCACCAGCTCCCCTCAGGCTCTTTTCTCATTCTTACCGTCGCTGCTGCTGTCGAGCAGTGTCTTCGCTTTTACCTTTTCAGAGACAAAATAAAAACATCAGAAATAAAGTCGGCACCTGACTAGCAAATGTCATCGAACGGTTTGGCAGCTATAAAGAGACAACGGTTTACTTCCCCCAAAAGGCTGGGGGAAAGTTTCCCAATGAGCACCAATGTCACTACACAGCTTGTGAAATCTGTTAATATGGTGGGAAAAAAATAACCCGGTGACAACATTTGCGCACATCGTTTGTCACAAGATAAGGGATCAGTAGTATGACCGTGTTAGAAAAGAGAAGGGAAAGTTGTCTGGGTGGGGGTGGATGGTGGAGGGGTGGGGTCCATCAGTGAGGAGACGTGACTCATACTCGCCAACGTATCTGTCAGCACATGCACCTGCTTCCCTTATTTTAATAATAATAGTAATAATGCTCACTTTCATTGGCTTGTGTGTGATGCCGTGTAGGCTTTTAAAACCCACACACACATACACACATACCGATAGAGAGAGAGAGTGAGAGAGAGAGAAAATATTTCATATTTGTTGGGAACATAAATCTGTGGACCCAGAGAGAAAAATCTGATCATTGTGTGATGGAACCTTTTTTTGTTACGCCCATCTAGACTAAAAGATCTAAACGAAACTGCAAAGCCGGAAAGCAAAATTGTGTCTCATCTCACCACACAGGATGTACAATCCAGACACAGAGAGAATTGACTGGGCACATACAGCACACGCAAAGAGACGCACACACCTGCCGCCTGGTTATCAGGTCACAAAAAGCTGCACTGGCCCTCAATATGCGGCCCACTTTCACCGTTTCACCTTCGTGCACGTGCGGTAAGACGGTAGCGGTGACAACCATTGGCCAGAGGCAGGAGCCACAGGCTGGTCCTGCACCTGTCAGCTGATCACTCCGACGGAGCTCCAGGTGAAGGCTCATCATTCCCACTGTGTGCGTCGGGCCCTCACCTCTCCCCGTCCACAGCGACCCGTCATCGAGCTCCAGAACCGTCTCTCCGCTTCGCCCGCGGAGATAATAAGAGCACGGCTGCTTTGTGGTGCGCAGGCGGCGCAGCGAGGCGCCATAAATCAACTTTCTATCACGCACGTCGCTGCTTCGATCCATCTCCGGGCTGTCTCCGTTTTTTTTTCTTGTTCTTGCCCTTTAATAACACAATGCGCGCCGTGGCTCCATAGCAGATGCTCTCGTCGGAGACTCAAAACCTAATCCAAACTTTTGCACCGCTGAGGCGAGAATTATTGCGTGTATATTTTGCGTGCAACGGTGTCCTGGAATCTTCAAACAAAACAAAAGTAATAGTGAACTGCCTTTGACACCGACAGCCCCCCTCTCAAACAGCAGCCTTTTATTGGCTGGGCTGATGATTTCTCATCTGGGCAAGTCAGACTTTGTAACGTCTTAATTATTAACCACCTTGTCTTGTGAATGCCTTGAATGGAAGTGAAAAGGTTTTTCTGCTCACGGAGACGGCGGTACGGGAGTCTGATCTGCCAGGAGAGACAGACAGCACGAGAGACGGCGAGAAAAACAAGTCGGCTTTGTTTTGTCGACGGGAACAAAACAGGGCGAACTCGTCGTGAACCCACGCGCCGCCGTCTGCTCCACGCACGCACAGCAAACCGTCACTTCCCCCTTGCCGCCGATGACTGACGGCCCCCCTGGTAGACGCCTACAGAAGTCCACAGCCAGGATCAATAAGCTGAAACGCGCCCTTGCGCACACACCCACGACCCCATGAGGAGGAATCACGAGGCGCACTTTCCCTCCGCTTGCACTTCCCTAATTGCAGACTTGTGTGAGAGATTAAAAAAAAAGGAAATATAAAAGACAAACCATCAAAAAAAAGATGTTGCGCATAGACTTTGTTTGCGTCTCGTCGCCTCGTGCCGCGGGGGCCCTGCGTCAGACTGAACAAAAACACTTGGAGCGCTTAGTCATAGCCGCTTGAGCAACGGATGCCGTCAAGTCCCAGCTGGCGCACACGTGCACGGCCGTGGTGGCGAGTTGCTGAAATGGGCCACAGGTGATTAGGTCATCGGCGCTACGCCGCTTGTGAAAAGTGGTCCGGGAGGGTTTTTAGGCTGGAGTGTGTAAGATAATGAGTGGAGTGGCTGAAGAGGCTGTTTGACAGCAGCAAGAGGGAATCTTCACAGCAGAGGAGCCTCATTAGCAGGGAGTCTCTGATCTGGTCATTGTCGCCGCCACTGAGGACAGATGGCCTCTGCTGCACTCTCACTGAATGTAAAATGAAAAGTTTCTAATGAAAATTTTTTTCTCTCACTTAAATTCACCTGTTTTCTCCATGACCATTGCGCCCATCTGCCACTTCCTGTGGAGGTTGGTGCTGCGCTCCCGTGTAAATTTCCCAAAATGAGCGGCATTTGATGGGAGCATTATGTTGTCTGCTGACAGATGTTTTTTTTTTCACAAAAAAAACCCCTGAAAATGTAGAACAAGAGGAGAGTTTTGTCGCGCCCAGGAGTAGGCGGGCGGGAGGCGAGCAGCAGGAGCGTCATACAGGAGCGGCAGACTCGTCTCATTCCGAATTTGAATACCAGCCCGGCCGGCTTGGTATGTGTGCTTTGTTGCCGCTGACAATGCGGAGCTGACAGCACATCTGGCGCGGCGGCGGGGCCGCAGCGTGTTTGCCTCCCCCCACCGGGATGTGCTCTCTGCACCATTAGCTGCTCACAAGGCAGGAAAAGAGCCGCTAACAGCGTTCTCCTACTGCCACTTATTCATGATGCATCGCTTTAGCGCAGCAAGCTCACATCCACCGGGGATGGATGAGTGACTCCTGCCCACATCCAGCGTTTCAGGGGGCTCGCTGGAGCTGCGGCTTCAAAAGCGGAAATTGCAGAATGAAGTTGCATCACCAGCCACCTGAAAAAAGAAACCCCCAAACCTTCCTACGCATTCCACTTTCCACGCTTTTGGATAATGTGTTGATATTATAATCTTTTGCTACATACGTAGGATGGCCAGAGATAAGAGTAAACTTGCCAACATTATGATTACAATTTATAAAATAAAAAATACTAAAAATGTGTTTGTTTGATGCATTTAGGAGGGACAGCAGTAGCAGTTAACTGACAGAATCCACAAAGACCTGATACACACACACACACACACACACACACACACACACACACACAAAACCACAACTCAAACACCAATCAATCACAATCAGAACTAACTTTACTGACTAAATTTCTACACACAAACAAGGAATCTGACTCCTGTTTATCTCTGCATTCTGTAAACCTTGCCTGAGGAAACAAAAACAAAAAACAAAACAAAACTATCGACAGAGTAACACATGCAAAAATCAGCTGTGAATGTATCTAATTGGGGAAAGATTTCACTACTTCTGAGGGTCGTTGGGTCTGTCGAGGTCGCTAATCCACAATTAGGTCGTGCTCTGTGGGTCAAGTAACCCTCCAAACAAACAAACAAAACTGAGCCTTCAGTGAAAGAGCGAGGGGGGAAACCTTGTGACCTCTTCGCCGTCTCTCTCTCTCTCTCTCTCTCTCTCTCTCTCTCTCTCTCTCTCTCTCTCTCTCTCTCTCTCTCTCTCTCTCTCTATTTGTTCAGGGAACTTCAAGTCATTAAAGCCCTTAACAAGCGCAGGAGCCATAAAGAGGTTCCGACAGTCAGGAGTTAAATTGACCCCGAGCTGACGGCTGAAAGGAGACGACGTTCGTACAAAGACTTTGTTTTTTTGCCGCGCAGTTGCTGGAACAAAGGTGTTGCAAATCGTTACTGGGCTCAGAGTGAAAGTCAGTCAGATGATGATGAGTTTCCACCAAAGTGCCGTTACTGAAGGAGGCCATTCCCAATCTGAGAGTCTCAACAAAAGGCTTTTTTTTTAAGCGTGATAATAACACAACAAAGCATGCTGAGTGCGATAATCCCACATTGTGACTTAAACACCCTAAACAATCACAAGCGGGGTTAGACTGGTTTTAATGGACCCTGAGGGACTTTAATATCTATTTATCTACTGTGTAAAAAATGGTCCTTCAGAGTTCTCTCTGCTTGATGAGTAAGTTAAATCAAAGCCCGACCGCCATGATGCGATTCCTGGCGTTCATACACAGTGTATTTACTGTGGCCAGGACTTTACTCCAAACACAGCTGCTGTTTTACTTTATTCTCAGCTGATTTTGGCGAGCAGTTTCTTTAAACACAGTGGCACACGGTGACAAATAAGATTTTTCCGCTTCAATGTGACAGATATATAAAGTTCATCCATCCGACACGTTCAATTGGCTCTTTGGTAAACGGCAATAAATCCAAAAATCCATTTCCGTCCAATTTCATTAGGCGCGTCTCCCTCCCTGGAGGGCTCCTGTTTTTGGTCATGTGACATTAGCTCATCCCTAACCAGGATTGATCACAGCCAGCCAGCCAGCTGCGGGCTGCTTCAGACCACCTGTGCAAGCGGTCGCTGCCTCAGACGCATCATCATCATCATCACCCCCAACCTCCTTCAGCGGGACCGAAAATGCTGCGGCGCTCGTCCATCGATGTAGCTCTCACTGTTCTAGAAGCGCAGCACAGGCAGCCCTGAAGATGTAAACCTGAGCGAGTGCTCCGGGGTGGTATTTTATTGCCGGGTGTTACGCTATAAAAAAGGAAGAGCTCAGCCTGAGCGCTCGCTGACCTCCGCTGCGGTTCAGCCTGAGAGCAAACAAGGAAGGCCCTGCAGCGTGCAACTTTCCACCCACCCCGCCCTGATAACCCGCATCGTAAGTAAAAGTCAGTTGATGCCATAAAAATGAAATCCACCAGATGGTCCTCATTACTACCTTGTTAGATTTCCTCTGATTAAAACCAAAATCTCTCATTCATTTTTGGGGCGAGCGCCGCATCGGCCGGCGCAGGCGACGCTCATGGTCGGCACTCTCTCGCTCCCTCTCGCTCTACACTTCTGCTGCCTTTAATGACTTATTGATGGACGAGCGCCTTTCATCTGAGAGGGGCCTTCTTTTCTTGCCCGCTCGAGTGTCCAGCCTGTTCCCATGTCTAAGGTTTCGCTCCGGACTTTCTCCCTTTTTGATCATCCCTCGGCCTGTTTCAATCAATTTCCAGTCTGGAGATCCGTTGGCTGACAAACACAACCCCCCCCCCCCCCACTCCACCCTCCCTCCCCGTCCTTCTTCCCTCTTTGAATCTTCCGCGAGGACAAATGCGTTGAAAAGAAAGAAAGAAAAAATAAAAGGGGGGCTGACAAGCTTGTGTTACCGCCGGGAGATTTACACGGGGCCGTAAAAGCCGGGGTGAAAGGGAAGGAGGCAGAGCTCATGTTAAAGGGTCAGTGTGTGAGGACGGAGGGGTAAACTGAGCCGGCCAGTCTGACGGCTGGACGGGCCTTTATGCACCACCTGCACCACCAGCACCAGCACTCACACCCTGCCCTCAGGCTGCGATGGCTCTTTAGGCTTTGGACAAAAAAAACCCCCACACCCCTCACGCAAACACCCTCATCCCTCTGACTCACTTTGTTGTCTTGTGTTTCCCTCCAGAGGTCCTTGACGTTCTCCTCTCACCACCACTAGGCATAAATCATAGGAGCTAGCTCTGCTATTAGCAGCGGTGGGGCTAAGCCCAGCGCCTTGAAGCGACCTCGGGGGGCCGAGTGAGCGCGGCACTCTCACTCCCAGCATCCCCCCACGAGGGCCCGTGTGGAGGGATCCCAAGGTACCGCCGCGCTGCCGGCGAGGAACAATGGAGACCTTGTAGTACGGTGAGTGAGAGGCCACAGGCTGACCGGTGGCGGAGGGGAGGCAGAGACGTTTATGAGAGGCCTTGGGAGGGAAATCCATCATGGCGGAGAAAGCAATTTATGTCCGACACGCGATAGTGACGGACGGGTGCCGACCCATAAAGGGACTTCTCTCGGGCCCTTGCGTCAGGGCCGTTCATTGTTCACCAGGGGGGCCGAAGCGAGCGGCTGATTATTTTTGCCCGCGAGCGGCGGTGGGACGACGGCGCGAAATGATCTAAATATGTTGTGTGCATCAAACAGCAGAGGGTGGCGTGCAAAGCAGCCTGTGAGCAAACCACTTCCTCAAAAAGGGGGTAGAACACGCTGTACCCGGACCGAGGTTGTTTTTCACTGAGCATGACTTTCTCTGACTTCTGTCTGTGACGCATCTGCACGGGTGAGGCAACTAAAAAAAAACAACAACAACAAAAAAAACCTCTCACCTCTATGTTATGCAACAGGCCACGCTGTGACTGATGTGTGATAACGCTGCACATGGAGTTCATCCAAAACTTGAAATGAAGTGGATTCAAATGAATAAAAGTTTTTTTTTTTTTTTGATGGTTAACATGGAGTTCAGAGCGGCATCATCAGAATCAGAATCAGAATCAGAAACACGTTTATTGACAAGTGGGTTTAGCACTTACAAGGAATTTGTTGTGGTGTGGTTGGTGCTTTGGAGGACAGCAGAACAAAAAAGAGGGCAGTAACTAAAAAATATTTAAAAGTATACAGAAGTATTTAAAAATATACAGAAGTATTCAAATATTTACAATGTTAACAATTTTAATTGAAAATCAACTTGTAACAATGTACAACAAGTATGTAGTGCAAGAGTGAGTGCAGGGTATAGAGCTGATGGAGTGCATATTGTCTGGGTGGAGGGGTGGGGGGGACAGGAGTACTGTTGATCAGTGCAGTTGTGGATGGAAAAAAGGTGTTCTTGTGGCGGGAGGTTTTGGTCCTGATGGACCTCAGCCTTCTGCCAGAGCGAAGGGGCACAAACAGATGGAGGATAAAATCATGGAGGAGTTATCAGCTTTTCACCCCGCCGGAACCAGAACCAAGCAGTAGCAATTAGCTTGGTGTGAGTTAATGAAACTCAGCCCTCCAAAGGAGGAGTCACTGCTGGGTGCAAGGGCCATCTAGTGGAAACATGCGTCATTACATGGGGGATCACAGTCGCTTAATCTGAACACACAACATGATTCATGGATCAGAGTGTCAGGGATGGAGCAGCCACACAATGAAAAATGTAAAGCCGCCAGCGTGGTCGCACGGCTACTGACAGTTATGCTGCGTAATTTACCATTTATGAAATCTAAAAAAAATTCTCTAAGTTGAACCATGCACTAAATACCTAAAGCCTTCATTCATTGATTTGTGTGCATGCTGCCCAGCAGCGGGCCGGCCTCTGAATAAACCAGCGCTCGATGTTTGAATTCCATCGCCAGAGGACACATGCATTTTATATTAATACAAAAGGGAAATCGTTCTGAATCATGCACTCCTGATTATTTGTGGAGACAAATGTTGCCAGCCGACACCGCTTTGGCTCGGTCTGGGAAAATTCCTTTTTATTTTTGCCTGCTCTCATTGTTCCGACCTCTCAAAAAGGTGAAGGGGTCACTCAACCACACAACAAGTTTAACTGGTTGGGAAACAGGAAAAGTCTGAATTGATTTATTCTCATGTTTTTTATATTTACTCTGTTGACACACGGCCAAAGGTTTGAATGACCTTCGACATCTCACACCGACCTTTTTGGACTCTCCTCCCTTTCACTTTTATTTATTAGTATTATTTTTGCTAAATTGGGTTAGTTGCGTCCTCTTTTCAAATGAAAGGATTATTTTTCTTCCACTCAGGCAAAAAATGTTGAGATACTTTCTTGACATGTTGACAGAACAACAAACAACAGCAAGCGTCCCTTTAGCTGTTTGAATGTGGCAGACAGGATATTGTCCTGTCAGCATTTGAAAAACAAAAAACCTATCTTCTTTAATCGGACTTTACACAGGCTCTTTCCAGGTTGCATATGCGGAAAAAATGTGACAGATGTGAGTTTCACACATCACACATCTTCACATAATCACGCATCTATGCCTTTGGAAAAGCCAGAGAACCTCATGGCAGTGACCCTGCAAAATGCTTGTTTACCATTTGTTATGTAAGTATGCATGCTATGATAATAATATAGCAAACAGGACATGTTATTGTCCTGTTGTACTGGTTTCACTCCAAGCCACCATGAGCGAATTCTCTGAACGACACTGAGTGGATTTGTCGAACTCCTGCGTCTTGATCTTTGCTGCGATCCTGAGGCGACACTGAATCCAGCAGTCAGGATGTCAGGGTGAATGCTGCCCCGCGCTCCTCTTTGTGTCCCTTCTTGTCGCCCGCTGTTGCATCAGCACACATCGATCCTCCCTGGCTGAGCTGACACGGATAAACCAAAATCACCCTTTTCTTTCCGCGCTCGCCTACGCCTTTTTAAAAAAAAGGCAGCAAAGGAATTTCATTGGTGTCTGAATTAGATTAGTGAAACACTTTTGTGAAACCGATAAAATGGCCGGTTAGACACCAACTGGCCTGCTGGGCTCCAGTACTTTGTGTCATCATTTCACTGTGAGACTATAAAAGCACAGTTGCACTTCAAAGACATTTTTGAATGTTCTTAAGAGAATCATCTGAACATTATCAGAACATTTGTTTCTTTTCCAACATTCAAATATTCCTGAGGAGAAACTTCTCATCACTCTCAGAGTGTGACGCAATATAGTGTGTATAGTGTGTATAATAATATGCCTCTGGAAATGACCAGACATGTTTCCCTCACCCCATCAAGGGTTAAATGACACAATGCTGTATAACAGTGGCACTCAGCCGTAATGACCACTGCTGCACTATATGGAGTTCATCACACGGGAATGAAATGTAATCACTGCAATGCATTTACTGTTTGGGAACGCACTAATAATCCTGCAAAGGATGATACACAGACAATGCGTCTTGTTGCATTTGTTTCTTTGTTTCTTTCTCACAGCGTATTATGATGAAGAGCTCCTCCTCCTCCTCCCGGCCCCTGTGCACTCTCGGGCCCGTGTCGTCGAGGCATTTCTTCTTGTTTCTACAAACAGTTCCATGCTTACAGGCGACAATTGAGATAAAGTTGCCTCATTTTACTCGGCGCGCAGCAGGACTAAAGACCTCGCGCACATAATGACACCCTCCCTGCCATCCATGATTATTTGCCTCTTTCCTTCGCGGCAAGGACAAGAGAATGGCCCGGATTAACTCATTAATCTCCCGCCACGGGCGATTTGTCCGTGGGAATGGGCTTACACAAATCAAGGTAAATGCAGATTGTTTTCCCCCTGTGTCAGCAGAGCTATTTGGCCGGCCAGTAATCTCGGCAAACTGCTTTGTCAAAGGTTACACCAGCCTTTAAATTACCAGGGGCGGCGCTTCCATCAGTTGTCGTTTGGCGAAATGGCTCTCATTCCTCTCGCTCGGCGCTCCCAACACTCCGCACCGCCCCTCCTCGGCCCAGGCGCCGTCTCCATTTGCTTAAACACGATAAAGTCTCCAAAAGGGAGAGCGAGGCGGCGAGGAGTGTGTGTGTGTGTGTGTGTGTGTGTGTGTGTGGGGGGGTGCTGGAGGAGCTGCAGCAGCATCTGTCTGAATGAGCAGGAGAGCACCTCCCGACAGGTGTGCAGCCAACCAGACAGCATCACCGTATTTAATAAACGACCCTCGGCCGACTTCACCGTCGCTGCATTTTGAGGGTTTTTAACTTTCACGCGCTCACAATCAAAGCTGAGTGACTGCAACAGCCGCACGACCCATGTTTTTTATTTTTTTCCGGCGGCGCCCGCCGCTCCTAATAGCACGGGGAGGATTGAAGCAGGCATGTTTGGGGAACACCGCCAGCCAGGGCATCGGGAACAAATTGACAAGGTCGTCCATTCTGTCTCCGTCTTCATTTTGGAGCCCCGAACGGTTGCGAGTGGCCGACTGGCTGGATGGCTGGATGGCAGCCAATTTATCCGGGAGAAGATGAGAATGTGAGGGAGGTGCCGGCTGATTCCAGAGGACATCCTGAAGTGCGATGAGGTCCGCTGGGAGGGAAACTACACTCTTCTTCTTTGAGCGACCACCACCTCCGCCAGACAATCAATGGGTGGTGGCGACGGCGCCAGCGGCTCCTAACAGTGACGTTTTAATTCCGTGCACGGAAATATAAACGGCTGGTAATTGCTGTGGAGCATTAATAACTCAACATATGTTCCATTTTTAATGCCCACGTCGCTCAGTGGATTTTAGTTATCGGACTTTGGCAAATCATTCATCTGGTTATTGCTCCCTTTTCGAAAGCCAGTGCAGATTTTCAGGCTGGACGGCTATAAATCCGGGTTTGATTGGAGAGAAGCAAACACAGGTGTCCCGTCTGATGTTTTCCAAATCACACACTTCTTTCTTCATTCATTTCAAAAGGCAACGGGATAACCTGCCTTTGGGCCCTTGCATTAACACCACGACTCCACTGTTAGCAATCCTAAACCCTGAGCAATATGATCTCAGGGCATCACAAAGTTAAAGGAAAAAAAAAGGCAAAATATTGGATGTATGCACCTGACAATTCAAACAAACAGAGTTGATGTATTTGCGCTGCTAGGTAGGCAGCCGTGCAGGCTGGTAATGAATGAGAAACGCTGAGGGGAAATGTAGATTGCCCGCTGTAGAGGGGTTTGCAACACTACCACCACTTTTACTTTATTTCTTTCTTAAGATTGATTTAGCCTACAGTGAATCATTCTTGCAGTGCTTACACTGCCATTATTGGCAGGGTGGGCTTAGGTAATTTACAGAAGCCATTTGTCTCTACACTCAGGCTGCAGCGAGACAGAGGAGCCAAGTTTGCCTCCGTGGGCGGGAGGCGGGCAACCCGGCGTGATGGAGCTGCTGTCAGAGGGTGAAGCTCAGCGGGCGGAGTGGAAACTAAATCCAGAAGATTGGGATGGATGAGTTTTTAATTGTTATAATTATATTCATTATTGTGTCATTATTTAAAAGAAAGAAAGAAAAGAGCTAATAAGCAGCAACAGCCAAGGATTATTGTAAATATTAACTCCCACGTTATGCAGTGCAAACAGTCTTATGAAATGTGCCGTGGATTTTTTAATTTTAAATCTGAAGACGGAGGTCCTGTGACCACAGTTTAGGCTCCGTAGGTGTGCCGTGTCAAGCCAAATGATCAGAATGTCGGTGCTTCCACCACACGCCGTCACTGAGTGAAACTCATGGCGGGATGCGCTCGAGTTTCCCTCCACCAGGTCAACTGGTGCAGGAGAGATAGTGGCTTCACCAACATTGGCGTATGTATTAAAACATTTTGAAAAAGGCATCTGCAAACCAAGCCAAGCAGAGAGCTTTCTACTTGGCGCCTGATGCAGGACTTTGATGTATTGGAATCGATTGTTCATTGAATTGGTGCGGATGAGGACGAGTCGTCTGAGTTGAGCCAGACATTTGATTCTGACGACAGACACTCGTAAGGACAAACAAAGCGACTGAGAATTTTCAACACACCTGCTGCTCGCATAAAGTTTCTCAGGTACACTAAATGCCCTTGCAATGTAATCACTTCCTTTGCAAACTAAATGTGTTTGTGCCATTTAGAAAGATGGTGGAGACGTTTCACCATAAAGACTTCAGGGGCGGGATGGGGTATTTAGTCTGTGATTGACCCCTGTGGGCCTCAAATACCTCGTGTCTGTTCATGATAACGTCGGCTAACTGGGCTGAAGTGTGCATTTTGCTACTCGTGTGTCTAGATTATGATCAGCATATTTCGCAATTTTAATGCAGTTGTCTTATTCTGTTGGACCGGGTTAAAAGGTTGCAAATTATGTCTTTTTTTTTTATTTATAAATGTGTAAATTGTAGAGCGAAGTGGAGCAATCTTTAAATAGTCTGGATTTTACACAACAACAACAGCACCACCACCAACAAAAACCTCATCTATAGTAGCAGTAGTGAAGTGTGTTTCCAGGAAACGCATTTCTTCGCCTTAGTCTATTTACAGTCGCCCACAAAAAAAGTCCTAACCTGTTAAAAATGGTGCTAGAACAACCCAGCAGAGCTGCATGTTTTAGCACATGCACGTTCTCTGAGCACTGATTGCCCTGCTGCCTCTGACATTAGAACTGCTGACGGATGCCACTGTGACGACCGTCGGCGGTAATCACTTGTCATCATGACAGGAGACCAGGTGGTGGTTAAAAGGCCGCGGCGTTAAAAGCAGGGGTAAATCTGAAAAAAAAAAGACGAAATTGCAGCATCACCAAGCGACTCTTTTAACATGTATTTGACCCACTTGTGCACCATCAACGACACAATATCCTGTTCTGCACCTCTGATCCCCCACCATGTAAATTCACATCCTCCTTTTTTGTCTCCAAAGATGTGCCCAAAACAATTTCCATTGGAAATAGTCTTAAATCTTTCAGTTCCTCCTACGCGATTATATCACGGGTCCCCGGTGACGGCCGGCTCATTGTTTGTCGGCCTTGTTGAGCAGCGAGCCTCTTTGTGCCGGAGCAGTTTGTTTTTCGGAATGGTTAACAATGACCTGCCAGTCACAGGCGCCGATCAGAGGGGCCTGAATGAGCTTCGCCTCCCTCTCTCCAGCCGCGAGACTGATTTCCCAGCTCCCCAGGCGTTTACAGTCGATTTGGCTGCATGCAAAGCACGCGGCGCTGCCCTACTTCTCAGCCTCTTCAGCTACAAGGAAGATTGAGCACACATTTGTGTTGGAACCGTCGTCAAAAGAAGGTTGTTCCCCTCCATTTTCTTTTTTGAAATAATAACTAAATCATGTATTCCACATGTTTGTCCATTTCTCTGTTCCTCTCCTTTGTGCTCAGTCAAATGACTAAAAGAAAAAAAAAAAAAAAAAAAAGCGCATTTCTGCAGCAAATGATCTTTCCGAGATGAAAGGACACGCACCGAAATATCCGCCTTTGTATCTCTGCAGCCGGTGCTGCGAGCTCCAACGCTTGAACAGCGAGCTGTATTAAAATGCCACAATCAAAGATTAAGGAGTTGATATGCAGAGAAGTGGATTCAACAGAAGCACAAGTGAAACACTTTTCTGCTCGATAGCAAAAAAAAGAAGAAAAACCTTCTGTGGCGGTTTCAGCAGCTGCTCCGGTTTTGTTCCGCGAGATCTTCCCCGTCTCCTTTCATTCTCTTTACTAGCTGCCGAGTCGTGCTCTTGGTCGTCCTGATGTCTTCCCAGTCACTGACTGGAATCTATCTCCGCTCATCTCCAGGCGATGATCCATATTAGCAACCCACCCGTGGCCCTTGCACCTGTGTAGTAATGATCTGTCATCCTTGGGAACTGCAGGCATTTGTAACGTCAGGGCGGCGGCGGCAGATTGATCAGCGTTGTCTACACATTCTGCACAGCACGCTGCAGAATCATCCCTGATGAATCACGCAGCTGTCCGGCTCCCGACACCCCCCCCCCCCACACCCTCCCCAAGGATAGATACATACGGGCGATGGCATCCCCCTGTCAGATGGAGGAGGAGAAGCTCGGCTCTCGCCACTCTCCAGTGTCGTCTAATTAATCTGGACGCCTTCCAACGGTGCGGAGACGCCCGCTCCAGTTCCCACTCAGACTCCGGGGAGAGGCAGCCAGTCTGGGCCGAAGACCCTCACTTCCTTCTGTCTGACCCTGCTCACGTCAGCAAAATGATCCCGTATGTAGGTAGAAAGCAGCGCCCCCCCCCCCCCCCATCCCCGGCCGATCCCATTTCATTTGTAAGAGCTGCTGGAAAATATTTCAGCTGCAATCACATTATATTGCACTCTGGTCAACACTTTGTCAGATGGGAACCTTCGCCTCCATTTTCAGACGTCTTGAACCTCAACTCACTCGTCCGTTATGCCAATCTCCTATTGACTGCGTTTTCAAGTGGCCCTCTTTCCATCAGTGCCGCAACCAATCAGCTTCCCCTGCAAGCAGCGACGGCTGTTAGGAAGTGGAAGCTTCTCGTTGGTGGCTGCTATACACTTTGGTGTTTGGTGCGGATGCTGCTGTAGTTTTGAAGTTGTAAAGCATTTTCATATTAACAAACTAAACAGAACAGTGCTGAAGGCAATATGTTTTTATTCCTTTTTAAACAACACTCCTGTGATTTGTGCGGTAACAGGAAGCCCAGGGCAGTGTAAACTTGGTAGAAACAATCCTGATTGGTCTTTTTGAATAAAATTGACCAACTCCCAATTCAAAACTCTAGCAACTCTTTCCCAGATGGGAACATGGGAGATAAATTTCATATTGCCTTCCAGGATAAAGAGAGGATTTTTATTTATTTATTTATTTATTTTTTTAATCTGGGAAGTTTTCAAATGTAATTACACTGCAGGCAACCCTTTGTTTGTGAAAGATGAAACTATCACCTCTTTGTAAGAGAAGAGAATGGACCAGGGAAAATTCCTGGAGATGGCCAGGAGGTCAACCTTTTGGTCAGCAGACAGTTGATATCGGTGGCACAGCACAAAGTGGGATTGTAAAATTTGAGGATCGACTTTGCTGAGGTCAGAAGGCGGACGCGAAGGTGTACATCACAGATAAAAATGGTCAAAGCCTGAAGGGGGGAAAAAAAGTCTATAACAAGAATGTCATGAAGTACCTTTGGTTCATGTTGCTTGGCAACAAAGAGTCTGGGGGGAGCGTAGAAAAAAGGAACAGATTTGAATGCAGCTCAGACATGGCTAAATGAGAAGCTGCTTGAGGTAAATATCTGCCTTAGCCACGTCTTCCCTGTGATGTTCCCTAATTATAAGGCAGCCAGCTGCCGAGCGCCGAATACGCTGGCTTCATCAAACCAGAGAAATTGGCTTTCCACCTCACCTCAGCTGCCGTGATGAAGCAACCTTGCTTTATCTCACAGACGCCCGAGTTAAGGTAATTAGCTGTTTGCCTCCGAAGCTTAATTAATTTCGTTTCATTAGATTAATTACTTGAGCACCGCGCTAGCTCTCGTAGATTTGGCATATTTGCTTTGCAGCTTATCCCAGCGAAACAAAAAAGGTGGGAGAAAAAAAAAAGTTGCTCAATGTTCTCTCAAATGCAATATATAGAGGCTCATTAGTCTGAGGCGCCGACTTCCCAAACAGTGCAGACCTAACATTGTGGTTTGATGATGACTGTCAGATTTTGGATTATAATCAGCAGTGAGGCTGTTTTTTTTCCTTTCTGTCTGAATCAACACTTGGAGGACAACAAACTCTTCTGGAATCCAGAGCAAAAAAACAAAAACAAACAAAAAAAAACAACAACCTTTGCAATAAATAAAGTAGGGTGGAGGAAATCGATTCTTACAAGCAGGAGAGACGCCACCGCTGATAACTTGTGGTGATTAAACACAGAGGAGGAGAGGCCGTTGTCACGGACAGATGCAGGCAGACTCTGACCCACGGCTGCCCTCACACTCCCACACTCTCTCTGCCGTGGTGACACCTCACCTACAAGTTCTGCAGCTTTATTACGCCCGGTCGCTCAGTCAGTCAGTCAGTCAGTCAGTCAGTCAGTCAGTCAGCCTCAAGTGGCTGTGGCTTAGCACAAACGCGCTGCATGTTTAAACTCCTGCCCTCTAGTCACGCCAGCTGCCCTGGAGCAACCCCCACACCTCCCCTCTCTGCCCCACGCCCCTCCACTCCAACTGCTCACTGATACAATTAGGAAAGTGGCCGGCCAACATGAAATATGCATGCTGTCCAAAAAAAGAAAGAAAAAAGAAAAAACTTCCAACAAAGCGTCAACTTCCGAGTCTGTGATTCTGACACTGTGACGGCCGGGGAGCTGTATCGCACACCCCCAGGTCGGCCCCCTTGCACACTATTCTGGGTTCCTCAGCCTAAATGATGAAAAAAAAAAATAATAATACTAAAGAGCGGAGTGCTTGAGGAGGAGAGGATTCCTTCAGTGCCACAGCTGAGCACGACTCCAAATTGGAAGGCGTACAAAGCCAGCGATGTGCTGACGAATGCCATCTACAAGCCTCTGAACTGGTGCCAGTGCAATCCATTATTATTTGACTTAATTATGTATCTCCTTCCCTCTCTCTCCCTGTCTGTCTGTCTCGCTCGCCCCGGTGGCTCTGCTGGGCCGAGGCCGCTTGCTCAGTCAGCAGCACAAGTGCGGGCCGTCTGCTCGATAACATCTCCAGGCTCTCGCTCTCCATCTGCGGACCTCTTTATTAAATCCCCGCCAACTAATTTGATATCTACATTTCCATTAGCCTCTGTCTGAGAGTTATCTGCGATTGCTAATTCGATGCACGGAGCGGGGCCGGTGTTCCGCCTGCGTCGCTTGCTGTGACCCCAGAAGCCCCGTCTGCTGTCTCCCATTAGTCTTTCCCCGCGTGAAGCCCTCCCTCCTGAGGGAGGAAGAGGAGGAGGAGGAGGAGGGGGGGGCGGGGGGAGATGAGGAGCAAGAGGAGGAGGAGGGTTGCACACCTGAACACAGCCGTTTTCTCAGTTTATCGCCGAACACTTTACTCGTTGTGTTTCTTATTGACTGAACCGAGTGAGGTTCAAGGCACAAGGGCATCAGGACAACTTGCAGGTTTTTTACTCCTCTGACAGTAATTGAGCCAAGTGAGCTCTGATTCCAACCAGTGAATGTGAGGCTTCTGAGGGCAGCACTTTGCCGTCTGACCTAAAGTTGTAATTTTTAATCCTGCGTTGTGCACGGAGGAAGTGCTGCAGGGCAGCGGAGAGTGTTGCAAGGCAGTGCTCTGTCACGTGATTTAGTCTGTAGCGCCCTCGAACCTTCGACGTCGAAGGGGGGTGTCGGGGGCGGGGGTAGAGGAGGAGGAGGCGTCTCTTCTCCGCCATTAGAGCCTGCAGACGAGAGCAATAAGACATCGGCAGGAATCTGCGCTCCGCCGCCGCCTCATTACGCCAGTCGGCTGTATCATTAAGTCTTGTTTGTGCAGACTGATTTGTTTTGGAGCGGCGGCCCTTTTGTAAATGCCACACTTCTGCACGCTCACGCCGGTAACGGCTCTGCTGCAGCGGGCGTCGTCCTCTGGCCGACCACTAGATGGCAGAGCATCTTCTCATTATGCAGCAAGAGGCAGATGTGGCGGTGGAAGAAGGATGGGAGGCGGAGGGGGAGAGAGGGGGCGGGGGGTTGCTCTCAATTCGGTGACTGTATCCACATGAGACGCCGAGATCCAATTTGAAGCCTTTTGTGTTCACCTAACGTGGTTCCTCCAATCTCGGCCGCGGATGAGGAATCTTTCTGTCACCCTGCCGTCTCTTTCGCAATCAAATGTGGGGGGAGAAAAAAAAACGGAAGATGGAGCTTGACCTTTGTTGCAGTGGACGGCTGATGCGACAGTTTGTTTCTGGACGTTCGCACGCACGGAGACGCTCGCTCTCCCTTTCTCGAGGATTGTGTAGAGAGCTTTACCCCCCCCCACTCTCCATTTTTTTTGAAGCCCAGCGAGCACACAGAGGAGGAGGAAGAGGAGGAGGAGGAGTAGTAGTAGGAGGAGGAAATTCACACAGCAAGTGAAGTGAGTCGCCTTCCACCATGCAGCAGAGGATGAATTCTCAGGATTTTCGAGCGTCATTAGACGATTTGAGGGCTTATAACTGTGTCAGGCGGCAAAAAAAAGGAACAACTCTATAATGGAAGTTTGCCCCACCCCCCACCCCGCCGCACCGGCAGGCCTGGAAAACCGGAAGCTTATCCTTGTTAGAAATGCGGCACGGCATCCACAGTCAAGCTGCGAGTGTGCATTGCGGCTTTTTTTTTTTTTTTTTGCGTGTGTCAAATGGGTCGGAACACTTTCTCAAAGATCAGGAGTGGATTGCTGCTGCTGCTGCTGCTGCTGCTGCTGCTGCTGCTGGCAGCGGAGGAGGAGGAGGAGCAGCAGAAGATTCCTCCTGGCCAGAGAATGGTCGATTGTGCCGCGTCGTGGCTGAGAGGCAGCGGAGAGCAATTACTTACTGGAGAGGCAGAGCAGTCCAAACTGATGACATCCATCACCAAGCCCCCGTTTCCTCCAGGTTTTAGCTTCTCATTTGCTCGCCCTAATCCTTTGATTTTGTGAGCAGCACAACCGCCCCCCCCACTCCCCCCAACTCCCCCCTCCCTCTCCCAGACTCAGCTTGGAAAGTCTGAGGAGACGTGCTGCAAGTCTGCAGGTGTTTTCCTGCTCCAGCTCAATAATTCCTCGGCTCTATCGTGCGTAATTAGGAAATAATGACCCCCCCCTCCACTCCTCCTCCTCCTACTCCTCCTCTGACTCCCTCTCTCTCCGTTCCACTGCCACATCTATACAGGCAGCGACTCTGATAGACCTGCCTCCCTTGGCTCAGACCTCACACTGAAAAAAATGGCATATTTATTAAAGCTCAGCATGCAGAATTAAGTCTGAGAAAACTGTTGGCCAGCAAGGGGAATATTTAACTGTCAGGTCTTCCAGCCTTTCTGCCATTTACATAAAACAGAATAAAACAAAATTATAAAAAGTGGTAATAATACTTCCACGTTTTCATTTTAGCACTTTCGCATTTTTCCCCGGCTGCTATGGTCGCTGGTTTTCTGGGACGTCAAGTCGAGGCTTCGACTTGCAGCCAATGGATACAGGAAGCCCAGCACAGCAACAAGTACAACAGCTGTCACACAATCTGTCTGCCGGACCAATTTGGACACACTAGGCGCTTAAATTGTCACCGCTCAGAGACGGAAAACAGCCTGCAAGCAAATCCTCCGCCGAACGGTGCGGTGATAAATAAAACAATATGAGAATGGCAGCGATGGGAATATTTGATTCGTAAGCGTTGCATGCGGCAAGGAGTGTGGAGTGTGGGACTCATTTCTTTCTTTCTTTCTTTTTTTTTTTTTCTTTTTTTTTTTTAAAGGAGCTCATAAACAGAGCCTCCCGGAGACGAAAACAAACACGCACCTGTCAAGGAGAGTAAGGGACTCTGCTCCAAGGCTTTCTATGTTTCCAGACTCCCTTGTTACTTTGCTCTGCATGGATTTAAAAACACAGCACGGCTGAGTTTTAACTTGGAGGAAACTTTGAACTGTGCCGCCTCTTAGTTTCCCCATAACTTCATCCTTCACCTCCCTAAAAGTGGCCGTAACTTCTCATAATAGGATCATTTTCCTCTGGGCCGCTGGTCCACTCGGATGCCCTGGTGAGTTTGATCTGAGTGAGGAGTTACTCACAGATTATAAATCACAGTTTTTCTGAGAGAAAAGTCAAAGTGGGCGCTGCAAACACAATTAGACCATAATTGGAATTTCCCTAAGTCAAATCTAAAATGGTATGATTTTTGTATTATTAACGGTGAAGTGCAAAATCATGTTTGGAAATTCGTTTACCCAAGCTGGTCGGATTATCCTCAGTTTTCCTTGATACTCGCCTCAGGGAATATACATTGATCCAGCAAATCTGCATCTATTCTACGGTTGAATTTACTTGTAATGGAGAAGCGCTAGTTTCTGTGACTTCAGAAGGCAGGCACAACCTCTAGCGCGGCCTTATAACTCCCACCCCAAGGCTCACGCTCAATCAATGTTCTCACGTCATAAAGTTAGAATAGTTACAGAGGGAAGGGTTATAATACAAAAAAAGCTAAATGTGATAGTAAAAGATGTTCGATAAATATAAGCTGAGGAGAATGAAAATTAAGAATGTCATTTAAGAGGTGCCGCGGATGAAAAAGATATTTATGTGGGTGCCTTGGGCAAAAAAAGTTGGAGAACCGCTGCATTAGAGGGAGCTGAAGCTGTGGATATTGTTTCCGTAATGACTTTTTCCTCATCACTCACTTAGAGATGACAAGTTATTTGGCATTTTCTTTTGTTTTCAAAGTTTGCCATCCTGCAAGAATCACATTGTGGCCCATTAAATGGGGACGCTCTGCTCTACCCACCGCCAGAGGAGGTGGAGACCCGCTTTACAACATTTTTTGGGAGTCTTCAGACTGAAGCTCTGAGTTCAGCATCACTCGATATTTGAGGCTATTTGAGGGCCTGCTAATGAGACTCACCAGACATCCTTCGAGTAATCGCCCCAGTGCCCCGTTAATCTTCCAGACTCAACCAAAATAGAAAGTGTTAAGACTCCCCGATGTGCAAAAGTCTGATTCGTGACTGGCAGCAAAGCGGCAGAAATGGGGCCGAGCAGGCAAATGGGGAGTGTGCGCTCGCATCCACGCTGGCCTCTCGAAACTTCCTGGACGAGACGCATGAAATGCAGTGCGCGCCTGGGTTTCACAGGTTCCTCTCAAAATGTAGAGTAGTTCCACTCCACCACAGACATCAGAGGGCATGCTGGGCGTTTTGATGGAACCTGAAGCAGGCTTGGCGTTTCATTAAACCCTCACATGGAGATGTGTGTCTACTGGACCAGCAGATGGTACAGTCAGGCTCTGAATGCAAAATTCTGCGCAGCCCAAAACAAAAAGTTTTCATTTTCTTTTTCTTGTAGAGGGCATAAGTTGGACCTTGGGGGGAGCAAATCTAAAACTGCCTTTTCAGGGTTTTCAGTGAATGCGCACAATATGTTTGTAGTCATCAGAAAATATGCCATACATGTCCACAAATAATGTCATTTTAACCGCATCTTTAAACGGGGTCATATTAGATTTGATAAACTAAAAAGACGATGTCACACATCTCTGTCTTCGGCACAATCTAAAAAAAAATAAAAATAAAAAAATAAAATCCTAAACAATTATTAAGGAAACATATTCTTATCTGAGGCCAGATGGCTGCAGGGCGATGAGGATCTCTGTTGGACTGCTGTGAACCGCAGGACCCTCTGTCGGGAAGCAAAACAGTTTTCAGTAGTGAGACTGTAGCGGCTGCTGCCAGAGAGGAGAAGTCAGGAGGTACTAGCAGGCAGAGGTGCGAGCAGGCGGAGGTGACAGAGGCAGAGGGAAGCAGAAAGACAAAGGGGAGGAAAAAATATGTATAAAAAACACTGTGACTCACGAGGAAACAGGACAAACACACATGAGATGCACACAGCTGCCTCTGGCGAGGCTGACGAGCTGATTGGCGGCAGATGAGGAGGCAGAACAGGTAGAACAGGCCACTCCCCTCGACCAATGACGGACAGGCAAGCGGAGGGAGGGAGAGCAGGGAGGGACATTCAAAGGATAAGTAAAAGAGCAGAAGATTATGGAAACCGCTGGGCATCAATAATTCAAAAGGTTTAAGAAATTGGACGAGCTGACTGAAGGAAATCCAGCAGGAGGGACGGAGACGCTTTCATCAGAACAACGGCCTGTTTTAACGGGAAAATTTATAATGATGAAACAGCCTGAACAGTCGAAAAAAGATGTCCTTCTTTTCTTTTTCACCTCCAGTACATTATAATTATGGAGCCAAAGTGGGAGTTTGTGTTATGTCTCAGATTCGCCAGGCATTTTTGAAATTATTTTATTATAAAACGAACAACAAAGGCAACCGTGAAAGACACTTTATTCTCTTAGCGGCTTAGAGGTTATTTAAAGACTTCATTGCACGGCAGCTCACCGTGAGGAAACGACGCCTGGCTAATCATGTCACCTCCCGCATCTGAAGGAAACCTGAGGAAAACTGATTATTTGCCTGTGTGTGACCTCAGTGTGACCCCCAAACCAACCACCACTCCCACCCGAGGTCTTGCCTCTGGTTTCTAAACACTTTCACCTCGTTCTTTCCCACTCAGTAGAACTCCTCGCTGCTAGATTAGAGAATCTATAACCGGCTGTGCAACTGAAGCTGCTCTCATATATTGCAGCAGCAAGTGAATCAAAGAGTGAAAATTCACTTTTAACACTTGAGTTTAACTCTTGAGTTGCTGCTATTCTCAAGTTCTGCTCAGAGATTTAAAGGGATGTCGTGCGAGCGAATAAAAAAGCCGTTCAATCCCGACTGAAGTCCTTTGCCACACTTGGTCTGATATTCTTTTTATTTCTCTTGGCCACCGACGCCGTTCCTCTCTGAGCTGTTCGGCGACACTGGAGCAGCCAGTGAAATTGTCTGACTGTAAAATTGCAGGAAAGTTGTTGAAAACTGCAGGAAAACCTTGGTTGGAAACCAACGTCAATCAGAAAGATCATCGGACATGTTCATTCTGATTATTGCGGGCCGCTCGACTTCTTATTGTCATTTTTTTTCTTCTGTTTTTGTCAACAAAATCTTTTCATTCATGTTTTTTTGGGCAACAACCACTCTGCCTTCTAAAGGTTGTGGTAAAGGGCAGCAGCCACAGGGGCGGCCGGGGTCCTCGCCGCTATTGACAGCGTCTCTAAGCGATGTCTCCACAGTCTTCATACATTATTCAAGCGTGGAACGGTGCAAGCACTCAACGCCGGCCAGCTGGACTTCGCCACCCCCCTGGAGACTCGACACTTGGCCCGCGTCTGCGTCAGCCTTGTTTGTAACCGGACAGCGTACCTGCAGGGAAAATACGCTTGGTTTACTTTCCTTATGCTTTCTTATCGCGAGTTGGTATTCAGAAGGAATCCTGCGTGGGTTCTCGGGGAGAAAATTGTGTTATCAAATCGGAGAGGGCAAAAAAAAAAATAAATAAATAAAACTGCTGCGAAGGCAAACTGTCGGGATGCACTGAATGATGATTTTGTGTTTTTTCTGGTTGAAGAGCGCAACTCTTTATAGGTCACCCCGCCGCTAATTAATACCGATAAACAAGTGAGTAATCTGTGCATTTTTCAGAGACACCTGGTAATTATGTATAACAGTGGCAGTGCACTCGCGCTCGGCGTGGACGCTAATTAAAGGCTTAGCATTTATGGACGTTCCTGGGAGGCTGATTCAGTTGAAAAGAAAGCACCTCCTCACTGATGTTTGGGCTGCCTGGGGATTCTTCGCCCGGATCAATGATAGTCTTTCATCAACGGATGATCCTGTAGCTGCCACACCATTGTTCATTTATCTCAACAAGGGTGATGGATACAACTGACCTTCCCCTCCTAATGAATTGGCATTCATATCACCGGGCTGTGTGCAGTATGTGCCTCAGTGTTCTCTGTGAAATTCTCACATTTTTCTCACTTTTTGGGATTGAAAAGGGGAAACAAACAAAAAAACAACTTTCAATGTTTTTTCCAACTATTGACAGTGGAGCAGCGTCAAGGTGGGACAGCTTTTTTTTGTTTTTTTGTAAGACAAGGCCTCTGTAATTATGCAAACGCTTTTCTTTCCTCTTACTTCAAAATTGAACAGAATAGAACTTTGGTGGTTACAAGTAACAAGCTTGAAGTGCTTCATTCGATATTTTCCATCCTTACTTGCCGATTGTTGCACCGCTTGTTTCTGAGTCAAATGCAAGAGAACGAGCTCGTGCCTCTAATAGAGTCGAAAGAGCTTTTATAATCACGATGATCATGTCACATCATAAGGAACATTTAAAACGAAATGGAAACACTTCACACGCTCACTTTGTGAAAGCAGGTAAACGTTGAGCCGAAGCAGGTGTAAATTAGCTGGAAATTCCTGACAGATTCCCGCCATGTTGACGACTTTATTGTCGAGGAGGTGCAAGACGCACAGCGGTGGGAGGTGACAATGTCAGCATACACCTCTTTGAAGTGCCCCCTGTGTGTTAATAGCCTCATTCCCTTTGCTGTGAATCCCAAAGTGCAAAGAGTTGATAATATTAGAACTGCAAAACTTTTTTTGGGGGGGTTCAAGCACTCAGCAACTGGCGTTTAAAAAACAGGAGGGCGACTTTCCATCAACCAACAAGGCGTCATGGATTGTGAAACCTTGCTGCACATCTTATTGTTTTTTTTTTTTTTAGATACATATTTATGCTGAAAAAAGATCCCAATGTGGCATTTAAAATACAAAGAATTTCTAAGCGGCAGAACTCAACAAATGAGTTTCTTTTTTTGAGGTCAGTCTGACATTGTTTGTGCATTTCGGAAGAAAAAGGTTTTGTCCTCTGATGCTTTATTCCAGCATCACACAGCAAAGAATTAAAGAGAATATGTAGCAGGCTTTTGCAGCTTTATGTGGAACAACAGAGCCACTTACTCGAAGCCGGACTGCAATTTTCCTATTGTCTCATGATCTTCAGGACTCCACATGATCGCTAGCGAGGCCCAGTTTTCCTCATTTGGTTAAACGCAGCTAATTAGATTCTGATCGGCCACATCTTGCACAGCCAGTCGTTTCCAAACTGCCCTTTTCCTGATTAGCAGTGTGCAAGTCTTCATAAGAAAACTATCCACATTTCACAGTGTGGCCCAAATTAGAGCACTTTCATGATTCTCCGCCAGATTCAACCTGGAAGATATTAATTTTCTGCTGTGAGGCGACGATGCAAAACCCCCAACAATGATCACCCATTTTTTAATGGGCCAAAATTATAAATGACTATCATATAAAATGACCTGCACCCTTGCAGTCAAGCTCTCAGCAACCTTTTAAATGAGACTCTTTAACTCCCCCCATCGAGCTCTTTCACATTTTGCCCATTTGCCCCTCAGACGCAGGACGGACATCATTAAGCGGACAACAGCAGAGACGTCATATCAATGATGACAATGACAACTGTCTCTGTGTAAAAGTCGCAACAGTCGCAAACGATCTGTTTGCAATCCCGGGGCGGAGAAAATATTGTCGCGCTGCCATTTTTTTCGGCCCGTGCCGCCGCTTCCTTTTGAATCAATAAATCTGCTCCCTCGACCGCATCCAGACCGCTTTTATGTCTCCCCCGTCGTACAGCTGCACTCGTCTGAGAGATTCCTCCTCCATTGTAATGGGCGACGCCGGCTCCTTTGTCAGAGTGATGAGGTGCACGGCTGACATTAAACCAGTGCTCCCGTCCTGGGGGAGTCGCTGCTGTGTCTGTGCATCACATTTTCCCTCTAATCTGTTCCTCCCTTCGTCTCTCGGCGGGACCTGCACTTATCGGCGCTGTTGATGGAGGGAAAAAAAGGTGCTCAGACGGAGGGAGAGAAAATGGAGCCGCGGCTGCAGCGAACAAAAGGATCCGTCGTTGACGTTTGTTGGGGCGCTTGTTAGAGAGCTCCTCTGGTGGCTTCAGGCTCTCATCTCCCATTCGCTCATTTACCCCCCCCCCCCCCCCCCCCACGCTTTTTGCACCCTTTTGCAGGGCATTACCAGATACACATCCGCGTTCAACTGCTTTTTTTTTCCCCTTCATAATTTCCTCTCGCATTTTGGAAAATGGCCGCGGACGCTGCGAGGCGTCGTTACGCTGAGGAACGGCGCCGTTGGTTCCGCACCATTTAAAAAGGAACAAGTTGAGTTGATATAAAAACGCCTGAAGGCAGATTGATGGGCTGATTGATGGTGACGATCTGAGGGGATCCGGACACCTGTTCATCGGCCTGACGCGTCCCTCCCTCGGCCAGCAGCTGCAGATTTGATCTGTTTCCCCGACCCTTTAATAATTCACCATGATTTTGACACGGTTTCACTCCCAAACAGTCCAAACAACCCACTTTCTTTTTAGCTTGTGGTCGGCGCCCGCGAGGTCATTTGCGGTGAAGGATATTCTAAATATTCAGAGCGAGACGCTGGAGATTTCCACAGTTTAATGAAGAGAAGGTGAAATACCTCGTTTCTGCCCTGCCGGGGAAACAGGAAGACACATTTTTTTCCTCCCCCTCTCTCTCTCTTTTCCAAATGAATGTTGCTATTTTCCTGACGAAATAGAGTGAAATGACAATTCTTTAATGGACTGTCTGAACCTACATTAGCCAGTTGTCAGCCTGCGTTTCCTTGGTTTGATGAGTCATTAATGCAATGTCTCCAGACCTGACTTGCATCATCTCTAAGCTTCAGTAGGCTGTAAATTACAGCAATTTCACTCTTTCTTTCTTTTCTTTTTTTTTCTCTCTCTTTTTTTAATGAATAATGAATGAAGGTGACGAGGCGCAAACTTTCGCAGTTGGAGTGGGGATTGGCATTGTGCGACGCCGGTGACCTGTGTCAAACGGCCCATCTGTCTGCTGTCACCGAGATGCATGAGACCTGCGGATGAGTCACCCAGCCAGACGCCGCTGGGGACGCTTGTGTGGTGGCGTGCACCGTTTCGCCTTTGCTCCGCGCACACGGAGGGAGCTTATTACTGCTCATTAGTGCAGTGTGCAGCATCCTGGTGCGTCCGAGGGAGGGAGGCCTCCACTTGCACTGCTTAGCTCCACTTGAGCCATCGGCACTCTACTTCATTAAAACCCCTGTGTTTGATTTAAAAAAAAAAAAAATCACTTTGTTTGGAGCCTGCTGAGAACCAACTGCCACTTACTTGAACATGCGTTCTCCAGAGAGTCAACTCAACACACTTGAGTCAAAGTTTTAGGCCCTTTGCCACAGTGCAAAAAACTATCCGTTGAGTGACGTGACTCTACTACGTGGCCCCAACATTTTTTTCTTTTTAGGTTGAGCAACCGACTTTGATGCTGTTGACCACGCGGTCCCCCTTTGACCTTTAGGGAGCTATGTAGAGAATAAAGGCACCCCTGGTGTCCCAAAGGGCTCCGTTTTGGACCCACTCCAGTTTTCATTGCAACCCACTGACCCCTGAGCGTGGGTTCACTTCTGACTCTGGGTCTTTCTGTGTGGAGTTTGCAAGCGTGGGTTCACCTCCACGTTCTCCAGCTTCCTCCCACGGCCCAGGGTCGTAAACTTTATGCTAATTTTATGCGAATGTGTGCACAGATCGTTATTTGCCTCTTTATGTTGGCTCTGAGTGGCGATGCAAATGGAGGGACGGATATTGACGTGGGCCTGCAAACGAGTGTCAGAGAAGGAGAGAGTCCATGTGTAAGAGGAGGTTAGGGGAGGAGTTTTCAAGGACAAGACAATATTTTACATCTCTGATGCAAAACGTGGCCATCAACAAAGTCGACTTTGAGCAAGAGAACCCGCGAGCCTTGGGTGGACACACATCTGTGCCATTTCCTCCACTGTCACTCGGCACCTTCTTCGGATTATTGTGCCCTCAGAACAATGTGCCGTGCACTCAGAGAGGAAAGGTCAGACCTTTTAGAGGCTTCTGACGGCTGCGCAACATTAGCTGCTAAATGGCAGCAGTCTGGAGTGGACCTCCAGAACAGGTCTCATAACAACCTGGTGATAAGCAGCCAGCGCTCCTTGGCAGAGACGCCGCGTGACCAATGCTGTTAAACTCAATGGGCGACTCGAGTCACGCTGCCAGCGCAGCAGACGCCTCCAAAGATTATAATGAGAACATATTTGCTGCACTCGTGTCCTCGACAATGGGCGGGAGACACTTTACCACAAAGAAGTAATAAACTCGATTTGTTAGAATCCTAAACCCTGGAACCCTGGAGCCTTGATTCATACTCAATTAAAAAAAAAAACCTGGCTCTCTCACTATAAAAATAGCATAAGATGTAAAAGAACAAAGCAAAACAGGAAAAAACTTGCACAGGCTGATCATTGAGATCTTTGACTTACACAAGCCAGTGCTCACGGCACTGAAGATGACGTAACTAAACGTGACAGTGAATAGGATTTGACATCTAAGACTTTGCTCATCCGTCCATCCATCCATCCATCCATCCATCCATCCATCAGTGTCAGTAAATTTGGACATTGGGCATTCCACAAACATGTGCGAAGGATTTAACTCCACAGCCTAGTTTTCCGTGTTCAGAACAGCCAGTGTGCTGCGCTGCCTGTTTTTTCTTTCCTTCCGCTGCCTACTACACGAGAACACCTCTTGCCTTGTGCGTATCCACCAGCCGCTGACGGTTCACCCTCTGGTGGGCTGGACTGCCGTCTGGATTCTTGCAATTCCAACTTCAGACAAAAAAAAAAAAAAAAGAATCTGTCATCTTTTGAGGAGCACAAGATGCGGAGCAGGTAGAGCTGCGAGAGGGAGCGGCAGAACGGGAAGCTGCGGCAAGCTTGTCGACTGGCGTGCTGAGAAGCTGCCCGGCTGCTTCAGCGGTTTTCTGTCACAACACCACGAAATGTTGACGCGTCGTCTCTCACCACTTGCAAGAAGCGCCGCGTGTTACCAAATCACTCACATTCGTCTCACATGCAGTGGTTTTGATCATGTGAAATAAAACCTCTGTGGTTGCTGCTGATGCCGCTAATAATGATACGATAGTGCTGCACGTACAATAGAAACATAACATATAACTATAGTGTATTACTATATAACTAAATTACTATAATAGTAATGAGAATAAAGTATAATAATAATAGCTATTTTGTCGGGCTGCACATTAAACTGTGCTTCAAACAAATACCTTTGCAACACTTCAAATGTGAAACTGCACAACAAAAATGTAGAATTCTGCACCAAAACTGCACTGCATTTCCCCCCTGAAGCTTTTATTTTTCACGCTTGTGTCCAGGATTATGCAGATAAACCACCTTATTAAATAAATGACATATTGACACAAAACCGATTGAAATTTCCTCCCCGAGAAAAACATCCCCCTGACGCCTGAGAACCCCATTCATTAAGAAGTGTGCCGCCCACGCAGTTTGAATTCACCTTAATTAAACCCATTCAAATTGCAATTCTTTAATCCCAAACACAAATCCTCCCTCCCACGAAAAAGCAGAGAAGCTCCCGACGTTGTGAGCCGCCTTATCGCTGCTGTCGGTTGCGGCCGTCTGGCGGCGTCACGGGGAGTCGGAGCAGGTCGACGGCGGCTCGCTGTCTGCAGGCAGAGTTCACGAAAAAGTTCGATTCATATTCAGTTGTGCTGGATTGAGACAATGCAGATACGTTTTTCTGCCCCCCCCCCCCCCCCCCCCCCCATACCCCACTCATCCTGGGCTCGTCTGCTTTATCGCTCAGAATTTCCCTTTTCCAATCGAGGGAAGAATCACCGCACTATGTCACGTCTTATTTTACTGCCTGTTGGCGTAGCGCTGCCACATCAGCACATTAACTTTATTTACTGCCACCCTTTTCTGCGGGAAATTGCCTGGCCGGGGCGGCGGAGAGAGAAAAAAAGGCCAGGAGGGCATTCCCTAAATTCAAGAACTCTCTCCAGTTTTCAAACGGCAGCGTCAGGCACGTCACTTCTTTAATTGTCGCTTTGCAGGGAGGCTGCAGAGCTCTTGTGAATGTAAATGAGTCCAGCGGCAGAACGGGGTACGTTACACACATGCGCACATGCACACATGCACGCACACACACACACACACACACACACACACGCTGGTGTAAACCATCTTTCAAAGCTGAGACGCAACGCGGCTGCATTACATTTGTTGTGTCCATGTTACATCATCGTAAGCAGAAATAAAAGGGAAGAGAACTTTCTTTTCTTTCTTCTCCTCGCCGTCAGAGCATTTTGTCTTCATGAATCGTTTAGCGAGCAGAAATAAAGCGCTGGTGAAATAACGGAGAGAGTTTACGCCGCCCGCCTGCTTTGACCGGTCGTTCCCACTCGCCGAGTGCAAAGTCGCGACTGCGTGGATGTGAATGCGACAAATCAAAAGCTTTCAAAAGCAGCGGCGTCGAAGAGCGGATGTGCTGATGATGCGAGCTATGACTCTTTGGGAGGTGGTGAGATAACCTGTGGACGGAATAAAAGAGATCTCAAGGTGGTTAAAAAAAAATCTCAATAAAGAAGTAACAGCCCTTTTTCTTTTATTTCTCAGCATACTCACTGATGCAGGCTCGAGATCGCAGATGCTGAAGGCGGCTAACGCACAGCAGGGGCGCACGGAGCCCAATGAGTTCAATTAAAATCCCTCCAACTTTGTGGCGTCGGCTCTGGCGGCCCGTTCCGACCAGACGCCTTTGAAGAAAGTGCAGCTTTATGGCAAGACGTGTTTGAACTTGAGGCTCCGGCCGTTGCAAGGCTCAGCTTTCAGCTTGGTTTCATTTATTGCAGCACCAGCGCACCAGCGCACTGCCTCACTCTTAGAAAAAAAACAAAAAACACTGCAAAAAAAGGCACAAAAGGCACACAGCTGCAGCAGTGGGCAGTGATAAAAGCGCTCCAGCAGCAGAGTAAAGACGCATCACTTTCCTCTCTGTTTCTGCAGAGCCTGTTTGCTATTTTATTCATAACCTTTGGGTTGCTGTTGCTATATTTTTGTTGCTTTTGTTATTATTGCTTCACTTAAAACCTTCTGTTTAAGATGAACTGACCTCATTTTAAAGCAGTTATTGTAGAGTGATTAATCCTATTAGAAATAGTGTCTGAGAAAAGTAATGGAAACAGCAAAAATTGCTCTAATTGGGAGAAAAGGGTTTGTGTGTTTGCCCTCGAAGTGGCTTTTATCTTTTTGGCAAATGGAGCTAAAAGTTGAATCAGGTTTGACAGATGGACTCTGCTGTAGCGAGCATTAAGCTAATGTAATCGATGAGCTGAAGACTGAACCATAATGTCAACCTGGTTGAAATTGATCTGGACTGGAGCTTCACAAGGTATTGATTGATTTTGAAAAAAAAATGAAATCTTGAAATTCAACCCGCCTGTCGAAGAAAGACCCTGAAGATCAGTTAGATTTTTTTATTTTTCAAACCATGTCAGCGGGAACCGAACTCTCCATTTTGTTTTGATACTGTATGTGACATTTATGTATTTTCATAAACTCATATATAACTCAACACTGAACTCAACAGATTTACATCCTGTTCTCTGTTTTTCGACACACGATTCCTTCTGATTGTAGCGACCAAGAGGCTGCACTGCTGACTAACGACAGACTCACCGGAGCAAAAGAGAAGCAACAAACAACATGGATCAGCTGCCACGCAACAGAGTAGTTCTTTAATTGAGGTAATTTGCCGGCACATTGGCGCCGATTGGAGCGGCTGCGTTACGGCGCCGGTAAACACATTCATATCGGTGCCAAATGAGCAAATGAAAGTCAGCGCAATGCAAATCGCGGCTGACAGGTGCTGAGCTCAGACGGCATCAGCTCACCCACACCCAGCTGCACGGTCGCGCTCGCTAAAATGCACGACGACGAACGCAGCACTGATTTGCAGTGGTTGCAGGTTCCATTCCCGGGAGCCTCTCCGTGTGGAGTTTGAATCTCGGCGTCTCTGGAGATGCAAACTCGGTGGTGCTTCGGGTTCCCGTCACCGTCCAATAACATGCACATTAAGCAAACTGTAGCTCTGCCTTTTGGCTCAGGACTGCTGGGACGGGCTCCAGCAGCCCTGCCACCCGCTGTGCAGGATAAGCGGTGACAGAAAACGGCTGGATGGACGGTGAAGTTGGGGAATTTTAAAGGGATTCGCTGGAGATGACTTAGCTCGGCTGCATTCGCAATGAATCAAGAATCCAAAAGCAAGATCATACACAAGGAAAGTCACTGGGGAAGAATTCTGGACGACTGTTTGGAAGACAATCTGCTGCAGAAGGGAAGATTCTATACACTGAGTGAGGCAGAGACAGTGACACACAGGTGCGTCGCATCAGGGAAGGGTTTGACCGGACTGGCGGCGGAGATTTCTATTCTGAATCGGTCATTTTTTCCCCCTATAAGATTGTGAGGACGAGAAATAATCAAATCCATTTCATTTCATTTATGTATAAGAATGAGCCAGAACAGTAAGGCAACAAACAGCCTTCAAGTGACATGAGGAGAGTTTTTAATTTGTCTGAGAGTTTAATTAAAAAAAAAAAATCTGTAACTTTTGACACACAAGATATTTTGAAAAATGCCTCTCTGCCATGTGTGGCATGACCCAGGGTATATTTCATTGTTTTGACAAAGCCACTTATCTTGATATCTTGTATTTCTTTTGCGCATTGCAATTCTTTTCTCACTGAAAGAAGAATTTGTCCCCAGAAAGAGTCATGAAAGTTCAGCCGCGCTGGTGAGGAGGAACATTTTCTCCCAGACCCGAAATACATCGACCGCAACCACAAATGATTATGAATGACCTCCAAAACTGTACTTTGTGAGGGAAAAAAATGCAAAACAGGTCACTGATAGTGATGGATGACCTCGGAGCGAGCCGCTTGAATACACCTTTGGAAAAGGAAATAAAAGCTCTGTGTCCAGATAGGAGGAGAGATAAATTAAAAATACATATATTTGCTTTTGCCACAACCTCGGCCACCATGGGGAGAAAATAACAAAGGAAAAAAAAAAAAAAAAAGGTTTTCAAGCTGGCCTCATCGGTCACATGACTTCACCCATCAAGGGGAGATTGAGACCGTTAACCCCGTCTCCAGGAGGGAAAAAGGTTTGAGCCAAAGACGGACTTGTCTAAATGTAAATAGGAGCGCGGTACTTGTGGCTGAGCGCCCCCCCCGCACCCAACCCCACCCCCAACCCCACCCCCTCCCTACGCTCGCTGCTCTAATGGATAACACCGTTGTGCAGCCTGCAATTACTCACTGTCTCCTGCCGCCATTACAGCCAGCAGAATGAGTCCCACTTGGAAAAAAAATACAAGGGAAAAAAATGATAAAAAGAAAAATAAATGTATTCAATTTAGGTGGGTGTTTTGATGACCCCGCCGAAGACCTGACCTCTCCAGCTGATGCACGCTGCTGAGTGGGAATTAGGCTGCGGAGATTAAGCGGCACATTAAACTGAATGATTCAATTTACATTTAGAGCTAAATTAGAGGGATAAAGAAAATAAAACCTTTAAACCGTGACATGCAATTTTTTTTTCTCAGTTTCTCTTTTGACAGGAATGAAACTATTTCAATGGAAGGCAACAGAATGGAAAGATAATAAACATCTGGCGATTAAATCTCCGCCCACTGAATTTAGTGCTTGTGCAACATTCTGGTTTTCTGTCCTGGGTTTTGTCTTTGCTCACGCATTCATACATCTTTGCATTAGAAAAATAATAATTCTACAAATAAAGACAAAGACAATTAAAGTCATAAGTCACAGCTGCCGCCCCAGTAAACATAAAGGCGGAGCCGCTTTACTCGCTGTTCACAAGGCCACACGTTATGGATGATGGAGATGAAACGTGAGTACTCGGTGAGTACTTGGTGAGTATCTGTGAGTATCTCATGTTGAAGTACTGCAGTTTGGCCTTGGTGTCACTTCACATCAACTCCTTTGGAGAGCGTGGATGAAGAGACAGAGGTTTTCTGCCGTCGAGGTGATTTGTGACAATTTACTAGCCCGTCTTTGGCAGAAATGTCAACACTTGATTGACTTCACACTATCGACAAACAACTAGTAATTGACGTAGCGTGTGCGTGTGAGTGTGTGTGTGTGTGTGTGTGTGTGTGTGTGTGTGTGTGTGTGTGTGTGTGTGTGAGTGTGTGTGTGTGTGCACAGGCGGCTACAGGATGTTTCCCCGACTAACGTAAACAACCTATTAACGCCGTCGCCTTTCACCTTTTCTCCTCAGTTCTTGCTATTTCCGTGAACAATTCCCAGTGTGCGACTTGAAAACAGGCAACCGTATGCTATGCCAATTAATTTTTGATTTGTATTCTGCAAAACATATGTGTCTCTAAATAAGGCAGCGCATTCGCATGCCAACGGGTTGTCCAGCAGCGTATGTGTTGTATGTAAATGTTTGGCTTTTACACGTAATTGTCACATGGATTTGGCAACGGAGCTACACGTGATAATTGACTGATGAGGATTTTCTCAAGTAGCTCAAAGTGTGGATGTACCAGTTGGTGGAGCTCCAACAGCTCCAACAGTCGAGACGTATCCTTATTGTTTTTTGGGGAAATCAGCAAAAGCACAGTTTGTTTGTTTTTTTAGTACGGATACATTCAGCAATATAAAGTTTTAGGGGAGTCAAGTTTCCTGTCGTTTATCACTGTAATTTAGCGCAGAATGTGAGCTGCAAATCCACATTCTGCTCCAACCTCCTGGCTGCAAGTCATCACTCTTTTTTGCCTTTCCCCCATTTCCAAAACCAAAAACCAAGCGCAGAAACATCCTGGAATACATTTTCTGCCGCTGGAGAGGAAACGACTGACTTGAAAACCCGCTGCCTGGTTTGTGTCCTCGGGCGCGAGGCCGCGATCAAGGTAAGCCTTGTTATCCAGTTAAACAGGTGGCAACGGCTGGTAATGCGCAGACATTACGAGGAAAGTGAACCAAAATAAATAAATAAAGAGACAGCGTGAAACTAGGACTTGGCTCAGCGCCTTAGTCTGTGTGGTGGGTGTTTTTATTGGTTTTCCTGGGCCTGATGATCGAGGACGGGGACGACGCTGCACTTGTTTTTTTTTTTTTTTAACAACGTTCTGACCTCCGAGCACGAGTGCACCAGCAGCCTTGTTTCATTGTTGATTCTGACTTTGTCAGCAGTGACCCTGTTTTGTTTCCGTGCGGTGTCAATTTAACAAGAACGTATAATTTGCGAAAATAATTGACGGTTGAGCAAAATAATAATGACAACCACAAACAAAGACTCCGTCAATCATCGAATCATATAGCATAAAGGAACAATGTGTCGTCTCATCAGCTCCTCTGAGTCAGAAGGGTTCGCTCTTTTTCAAATAGGAGCTAAAAATAAAAACACAGACCGAGCAGTCCGTCATTCTCTCCATTATAAAGTGAAGCAACCCAGAACTGACACAACAACAACAAAGAAACAGACTCCTGTCTATTGTCTTCTCCAGATTTATTCCAAGTATAAAATACCATATTTGTGTGGGAAGTACAAACACACTCTCCCTCACCCTCTCCCTCCCCCTCTGCCACTCCCACTCCCTCTTCCCTTACCTCTCTCCCTCCCTCGATGATATTGCTCCCTTGTGAGCCTGTTTTTTCCTGCTGGTGCTCTGCTGACCAGCTCCAGGTTGACATTGATTAAGTCGCCGAGGGATCAATCATCATCTTCATCACTTCTGTCTGGCCTCAAGGACGGAACAGAGCACAGCATCAGCCCAGCCAGGAGCACTTCATCTGCCACCTCCTTCCTCCTCCTCTACCTCTCTGGTATGAATAAGACCAAAAGTGTGTCGGCGGCGGCGTTGGTGGCAGCGTTGGCGGCGGCCTCACTCCATCATCGCCGTATCACCTCAGACAGACAGCAGGCGCCATCACCTTCGCCTTGCCGCCACAGCCCATTAGACAGCAGGATTGGGAGCCGGGAGGGAGGGTCTGCTTGGACCAGCAGTCACGTCGCCCTCAGAGCAGACGCTTTGCTCTCATAGGTCGGAAACAGACACACGGTCACATTAACTGTATGATCGGCTGTCCGCCGCCATCAGGTCTGTCAACCAAACTCGACCTTCCGCAGAATGAAAAGAAAACGGATCGTATCGGCTCTTTAAATGATTAGCCACCTTTAACCAACCTAATGGGAATGAGCAGCTTGACAAAATAAGTTCTCTTAAACTGCCAAATTACACCTCCCCCTAACCCCCCACAGACTGTAGGTGCCTTTTGAATCAAAGCCCATTGTTTGTGCTAATTGCACTTGTTTAAAAAGGCCGCCACCGCCACCGCCGCTGTCATCCTTTCTCAATAAATCAATGGCTATTATGCAGCTGCTGAAATGGAATTTTCTTCAGCGCCGTTGACAGTTCGCCGCTCGGCGATCGGGGGGAGGTCAATCGCCAGCCCGACCGGCCCGTTGCGAACTGGCGGGAGGCCTTTGGAATTAGCTTCAGTCAAATGTAACAAGTGCAAAATGGAGTAAGGCGAGCGAGCGAAAAGGTAAAGGTGTACATTTTTTTTTAATCTTCCAGCCCATCGAGCTTCAAGAACAAGTGTTCAGGAGAATTTCATTTTGATAACTAGTGACCCGCTGCTCTGGCAGAACGCATTCAAACCACCGTCAGAGGGTCACTGCAAGCTTGATTCGTCTTGCACTTTTCATCCCTTCCTACCTGAGGTCGACTTCACAAATCAAGGCTCGATCGCACTCAGGGTGCAGGAGTTCGGGCAATTAGGTGGAACTTTAAAAGCTGACAAGAAAATTGTAACGCAAATGGAGCTCCTGAACCCGAGTCTCCCATCATATAGGGGCGGCAGGTCGGCACGGTTGAAAAGGCCCAACGCAACGTTTTGATTAGTTCAAACAGTGGTCGACCGTTTACGCTGATTGCTGGAACAATCAAGCGGTGGGCCAATATCAGGCTGAAAAAACACAATCTTCTGCTGGTTGGCGACACGCTGCTTGCTTTTCTCAGAAGCTGCACGTGTGCTGGTTGTTGTTGTTGTTGGTTTTTTCATTTAAACCTGCAATTTCCGCCCCAACAGCACAAATTGGGCTGCCAGTGTGTCGAAGATTTTGATTGTTTTCTGCACCTGCAGTCAAGTAAATGTTTTTTGTTCATGTTTTTGACCATGTTTCAAAGTTTCAAAACCAGTGGTTTCAAAGACTTTTCTAAAGTTTTTTGTGTTTTCCTGCCATGTTGTTGACATGTCACTGATAACAGCTCCTCATTACTTTGTAAACGCCTTAGATTTATCCTTAAATTCATCACCAGTTTTGAATGTTCAATGGTTGAGCAAGAGTTAAATGGATGATCTTATAAAATAGCAAAATAAATAAGGTGACACAAAGCCAAAGATTTGCAAAAAAAATAATAAAAAAATCGTGCCATTTGCACTCAGAGACGCCTGTTTCTGTACAGGCCAGTCAAGTACAGCGACACTTGTTCTGCTGCCTCGACAATCTGTTTCGTCTTCAGTCGCCAGGAACAAAAGAAACACGGCCGACATGACAGGAAGCCACGTTGCAGTGAGTTAACCGCCGTGTTCGCCAACCAGCCTCCAGTATAAGCTGACTTCGGCTTGAGTGCGTCTGCTGTTGGGACTGGCAGCTGGCACCAAACAACACTCTTACATTCACGACCTGCACGACCTCTGAATAATTGGCTGGAAATTTCTAGGTATTTGCTCATTCATGTCCATCCATCTATTTTCTAGACCCGCTTCCTCCCTCACTCAGGGTTTCGGGGGTCTGCTGGAACCCGTCCCAGCTGTCACGGGGCGAATGCAGGGTGACACCCTGGACAAGTCACCGGTTCATCGCCAATTCACAAACATACACCTTTTTCCAGTGGTTGTTTACCATTGAAACATATTTGTTTCTTCAAGTTCGGTGGGCTGGGTTAAAAAACTCAATGGGCCGCACATGGCCCCCGGGCTGTAGTTTGCAGATCCCTGGTCTAATGGCAATGAGCTGCAACGTCAAAAACGTCAAAAGTGGAATGCGGCCTGCCGCTCCAGCTGAGAGGATGGCTGGAGGAGGAACGCCTCGGGCTGGTGCTGACATGTGAGGTTAAATGTTTTAAAAGGCAAACAGACGGGCGTGCAGATGCAAAGCCTGATTGGTCCTGGGGAAAAGAGAGGCTTTTGAATAATGTCATAATCAGATAGCAAAGCCGCAGGCGGACCGGAGGTGCGGCCTCAGCGGGCTCGCCTGCCACAGACGGTCGGCTATCAGCCTCAGCAGCGGTGGCCCATTTTAATTTTTTTTTTCGCCGCCAGGATTAACGGCGTTCCGTCGCAAGATTTTCGATTCGAGTCGGCGGCTTTTCAGATAGTGACCGATTATTCAGAGAGGGTTTTTTTCTTTCTCCCCTGTCCCAGACTCTCTCTCTCCCTCTCTCTCTCTCTCCCTCTCTCTATCTCCTTCTCTCTGCAGTCTTCTGAGATTCACATCCGAGCTCGGCCTCGTCGCAGGTTCAAACGAGTGAATTGGAATTTTTTTTTGGATGCGATTGCGAAACAAGGACTGCCAGGTCGGGGTTTCATTCATGTCTCTGAGGTGAATTCGTGGAATAATCCTTTCCTGCTTGAAAAAAACCCTCCTCTGATCCTCTTTATAGGAACTAAAGGTTCGTCGCTGCCAGATTAATTAGCCTTCCTCTAAACGGTTGTCTTGAATAATCTTCATCTCATGTGTTTGTGTGAGAAGCACTGCAGAAACACTCGGCTACATTTCCGCTTTGGAAAAAAACAGTGAGGATAAAGAACGGTGTGGCTTTGGGATGTCACGGGAGGACGGCCAGAACTCAGGGGGTTATCACCCAGCCAGCCAATTATCATGCGCCGTGTCAGGGAGAGAAGTGTGGCTCAAACAAAAAAAATGGAGTCGACGGTGAAAAAAAATGCAATTATGAAGGACACGGACGTGTCTGAGATAAGCTAGTGGGGCAACAGTGAGACACCCAGGACGCACAATAGACAGGTTGAGGGGGGGTGGGGAGGGTGCGTTGGGGGGGGGGGACAACTGCGAGGATTAACGAGGATAATGAATTTCCAAATTTACAAGAGAGACCAGACTGGTTTGATTGATGACAACAGCAACATGACCTTTTTTCCCAGAAGGGCCTTTTCATTGATTTTTGCATGTTTCAATTTGAACTAGAGACGCAGGAAAACAACTTAACTATAATAATAATAAAAAAGAGAACAGTCTAATCTGTTTCCCCTCTGGGCTCTGGCCGCTGACAATAACCCGCTGATGATGTCACAGTGATGTCATTACCGTTATCTTAGCTTGGGCAGGGGGCGCTAGGTTCCTCAGGGGCAACATAAAAGGGAGTGTTGAGAAGAACGGCTATTATCTTAAGACTTTTATTTGTGCGTGGGGGCTGTTTTTCACCCAGAGCAACTTTAAAATTCATTTCATTATTGTGTTTTTCGTCTGGAACCTGAGTTAGTAGTGTCTCGGTGCCCAAAGCGATTGATAGCGCATTTTATCGGCATGTAAACTTGTTTTATCAGCCGTCCGCTCCCTCCGGTTCTCATGCCTTCCTTCCATCAGGAGGTCAGGTGTCAGGTGGACTCAAAGTACTTGAATCCAGTGCGTCCAGTCAGCTGGATAAAGATGTGGACGAGTTTACAGCGCCGCTGTTTCAACGATATGACGCTGCGTGACACAATGTCGATATCTGACAAGCTGCCTGCCGTACTGAGCGGGCTGGGGACAAGGTGAAACACTATCATGACAAAAAAGCAACAAAAATGATACATTAACTTTAAAAACATTGCACGCAAATGACTGTAATAGATACAATCACGACAGACCAAAGATCCTCACGGCTGACGAGCGGCGACGAAAATTAGATCCGGCGCTGATGTGGAGCTTTTATTTGAATATGAATAAATAAATAAAATAATAAATCAACCCAAGTTTGAACCCGCCGGCAGACAGACAGATCTAACAGAGCAACTGCAATGAGCCGCGCGCGTGCGGCTGGGGATTGGTGCACGACTGCAGTGTGTGGGAGTGTGGTGAGACATGAAAACCCACACGGACGCGTCCGAACGGTTCACCAAACATCCTGCAGAGGCGCCAGGTAGTGAGGCCTCGACCCAGAATGCCCCTGATTTGCGGGTTAGTGCTTTTCATGATACGTCTTGTGTGGGTCAGCGCCAGTCAGGATCTCCCGACTGTTAACCATCAGGGCGGCTTCGGCGCTCCGACACGGACACTTGACATGAGTTGACCTCCGACCCCTCCTGTCTAGGAATCTTCTCGATGCCGCTGTCTCGCCTTAGCGATCGCTCGCGCTGTAAGAGCGCCGCCGAGAACTGCTCAGCGTGTGAAGTGCCCTCAGGGCACTTTTTGGTATGAAAGGGGAAGCTGAAGCTCTTTAGCTCGATAACATTTTTAATGATAATCAATAGCATGTGATGGTGAAGGGTGTAAAAATCTGCAATATTTGGCAAAACCAACTATCATGTGTTTGTTTATTATTATTTATTATTATTATTATTATTATTATTATTATTATTATTATTATTATTATAATCTTTCAACTCAAAGTTTTGGACATCGGACATTTTTAACCTCGGCCTCAACGCCTTTGAATTTTGTAAGCATACTTTAGTTTTCTTGCACTCCTCTATAATAAATGTGTGTTAAATGCAGTGCAACATTCTCTCCATACAGAGCAGACCATCCACCAAATCCTGTATTTTACTTAATGTAACGCATCCACAGAATAAATAATATAATCCACAGAAGGGCAAAATCTTGCAAAAAGTCAGTGAGAAATACCATCAAACATTGCAATGATGTTTTGTACAAGATCAGACCGTGGTTCTGGTGCAACCCCACCACTACATACAATTTGAATCACTTCCTTGGACACAATGAAAAATGACCTGGGGCCAAAAAGATCCTGGTACTTTATGAGTATTGGGATGACGGTCACGAACCGTGTCAATTTTGGACTTTGCCAGTGTTGACCTGTCAGTTTCACCTGCAGAATTTGGTGAAACACCACTGAGGAAAAACCACTGAGTCTGGCTGTTTAATTTCCTCCTCCCAATGCGAACACGAGAGAGACACTCGCACTTTCTCGTGTTAAGTGAGTGGTGGGTGTTACCTGGAGTTGAAAACCTTTGAAAACAGTTGAAAAGTGCGAAGAGAAGAACTGAGCTCTTTTTCTGGGAGAGAAAAAAAACAGAGCACGCGACGCTGAACGTCACGTAGGCCAGCGCTGTTAAACAAAAAAAAAAAAAAAAATGAACAAACAAAAATGATGAAACTTCTTGTTCTGGCTGCTCATTTTGAAAACGATGTTGTTTTATTTGAGCTTCTGCTCCCGCTGCCTAAAAAAAAAAAAAGCCTTTTGCAAGCTCACAGCTTCGCACCGAGGGCTTGTGGTTCTGGTAACTCACTCAGCTTCGGCTTTGATTTTGTTACCTGGTGTAAAAAAAAACACGTTAAATCTGCGCAGCAACGAGTCATTTGGAGCGTCGACATCATCGAGTTTTTTGCGAACAACCAGCGGTTGAAAGCGTTTACGCAGGCGCCGCGAGCCGCGTTCCCACCGCACTTCGCTCCAGCGCCAGTGCGTGTGATGTCGCTAATGCTGACGGCGTCGCACTCACAACATGTTTGTCAGGCGCCGCCGCCGCCGCCGCTATGTAGCGCTTATTGCTTTAACAAACAAGCGGATGATTAAATAAAAAAAAAGCTGAGATGTTTTCTGGGTGAAAGGAAACAATTTCCACCTGTGCTGTCCCAACAGCAGACGCACTCAAGCCAAAGTCAGCTTGTACCGGAGGCTTGTTGGCGAACGCAGCGGTGAATTCACTGCAACGTGGCTTCCTGTCACACGTTGTTACATCGCTCATTTCCTGCACTGGTGCTGC
Organism: Nelusetta ayraudi; assembly: GCF_046127955.1. NCBI lineage: Eukaryota > Metazoa > Chordata > Actinopteri > Tetraodontiformes > Monacanthidae > Nelusetta > Nelusetta ayraudi. The sequence goes on from NW_027466110.1 coordinate 6,974,816, forward strand.
AAAACAAACAAGTAAACAAACAAACATAGCAATAATAACGTGTGGAAACGTGTGTTGTGGAGATGCAGATACCTGACGGAGTTCAAGATTTTAGAATTGCAGATTTGTTTTTTCGGTTTGCTCCGCTCTTCTTCTCCGACGTTAAATTCTATCATATTTTTTTGGTTGATATTAGCCTGGACTCAATCCAGATGAATGGTTTTGGACTACTGAATCATATGCTTGTGTTGTTTGTCAACAAGTTGAAAATTCTGTTCTCTGAATGGATTTTTTTGTTCACTTTAGAACTGTGATAGAGAACCAAAACAGTAGTTTAATCTGTGAAATCATCATCATCATCATCATCATCATCATCACCATCATTGCCATCATCATCATCATCATCATCACCATCATCATTGCTTTACTCATCAAGTCATGTCAATAAACTTTTTCCCTCTCTTACTTAATACTTCAGTGACTGCTGCTGCTGCTGCTGCTGCTGCTTCACCTCCGAGTTCAGCAACCTGCTCGACGTCGGTGACTTGCTGTCCTGATTAAATCGATGGCATTAATTAAACTCTTGATGTCACGTGCAGCTCTCTGCCCCCGCTGTGTGAGACGCACGTGAGCTTTCAACTGTTTTGCATCCCCGACGTGTTTGGACTCATTTAAATTCATTCTGGCAAGAAGTTTTCAAAGCTGCCTTTTTTTTTTTTGTTGCTAAACGTTTCTGAAACATTTCGAAAAGCGACAGGAGGTGACAGCTCAGCGGGATCGTGGACATTTGCCTCGTGTGGCTGAAAGAAAAAAAAAAAAATCCCACACTTTTTTTTTCCTTCCCATTTTTACAAGCAGGGTCATATATAATTCAGCGTGGAAACGCAGGAAGCCAGAATTGTTTTCATTTTCCTCTCTGGACAGTTTGAGAGCTGTTTGAAAGAGGTTGCAATATTCTTCTCCCTTCTCTTTTTTTGGCCGGTGGAGTGGGTTGGAGGGTTTAAAGAACAGCTGGAGCAATTTCATGAGGCACGACGAAAACACTTTTTGAAACAAAAAAAAAAAAGAGGATGATTCACAAATGAGACAGGAAGTGGGAGCGTGAGGAGGGCGAGGCGTGGAAGAGTCCAGGACGATGACAGGGGCGACAAACTCAATCCTGGGGGAGGAAGGGATAAAGATTCTCTCTCTCTCTCTCTCTCTCTCTCTCTCTCTCTCTCCGTGTGTTTGTGTGTGTGCATTGAAGCACCCAAGCAGCTGGGAAGAGGAGTTGAAATATTAATAATTGAAAAGAAACAAAAGAGGGGGGCGTATCCTCTTGGAAAGCGCGTGGACGCCCCCCCCCCCCCCCACACACACACAATCCCCCTTTAACCAATGCTTTTTAACAGTAAGGGAGGGGGACGTCATTTGACTGGGAAGCAGCACCTCCCGCCGCCTGCTCAGTGCATGGCACCGGCGTGGTGCGTGCGTGCGTGTGTGTGTGTGTGTGTGTGTGTGTGTGTGTGTGTGTGTATGTGTGTGTGAGAGCGAGAGAGAGAGAGAAAGAAAGAGAGAGCGCACCACCTCGTGCAGCGCCCCCTCCTCCGTCTGCACCTTCCTTCTCTCTCTCTCTCTCTCTCTCTCTCTCTCTCTCTCTCTCTCTCTCTCTCTCCCTCCCGACGCCCGCAGGCACTTTCTCGCCTTCCTCTCCTCCTCCTCTCTCTCTCTCTCTCTCTCTCTCTCTCACTCTCTCTCTTCATCAGCGCTCGTGCTCCCTCCCTCCCTCGTCACTCCATCCTCTCCCACCTCCTCCTCTGCCTCTGTCCCGCAGGCACAGATCGGATCTGTTACAGCGGGAGCAGCAGCAGCAGCAGCAGCAGTGGCGCGCGGCTGCAGCCTCGGCCGGAAGCCCAGGTAAGACCCTCTTCCGTCTGATTAACTCCTCGCGCCGAGCGGCGACGGCAGCGGCTGCAGCAGCAGCAGCAGCAGCAGCAGCAGCGTGTTTCTTGCAGCTCAAAGTGCTTCCTCAGATTTTTTTTTATTGAGTGAGTGATTGATTGATTTCTTAGCGCGGTTTGACTGAGATGGAGTGGAAGTGGAGCCACCGGTGTCTGGCGGGCTGGAGCAGCTGGAGGCTCAACTTGTTCTCGTCACTCAGGAGATGTTTGAGGACTTGTGCGCTGTGGCTGCAGTCAGAGGTGTGGAAGTGCGGGGCTGCACGCACAGGGCTGCTGTGGCGTCACCCAGGGAGTGACGAGCAGACGGCGGGACGGAGGCGCACGCGCGCACGAACGCGGCAAAGCGCGATCCGAGGCGGTCTCGCCTCGCGGTTGGGAAGTGAGGGTGGAAGAGTTGCTGTGGGAGAGCAGGTGTTCTGCTCAGGTGCTGGTCCCACACATCGGCGGGTGAAGAGTCGACTCCTCATCGATCCGCTGCTGGCGACCGTCCAGAACCAAACACAGAGCCAAACCCGGCGAGGCTCAGGCTGAAGTGGAGTCTCCCCCACACATTTCATGGAGTGTTTGGACTTTCAGTTCTATCAGAACTAAAATAAATAATCTCTTACAAAAAACAAAAAACAAAAAAACAAAAAAACAGCAACCCTATTTTCTTGGGGTTCTCTTGAGTCTGATCATGTGGCGTTGTGTCGTAATGGATTTTCTGCTGCCGGCTAATTGACAGGAATTGTAAATTGCTCTGCATGGAACGTTAACTCTTATTGAGCCCGGAGACCATCGGCTGCCTGCATCCCCACCGCGCAGCACCTAGGTGACGCAGCCACCACACCAACCACAGCCGGATATTTATAGAACAAGAGAGACCCCCCCCCCAAACACACACACACACACACACACACACACACACACACACACACACCAACTATCAGCTCGCAAATAAATTTGCAGAATGTCCGTAAATGAAGCGGGACTCGCCCCCCAACCCTCCTCTTCCCCTTTCATCTCGTCTTTCCCCATTTAGCACGAACGCGCACGTGCGGCGGTCGAGGGTTTGAGATTGCCCGCGAGCCCGTTTCTCAGCCTTTGAAGTTTAAATAAACAATGGCGCGATGCGAAGAGCGCGTCTGAGGCGCTCAGCAGCATTAGTGTCACTTAAATCATGTCTCATGTCGAGCTGAGGACGCTGTTTGCTTGCCTCACAATTACGCACAAAGCACCTTGCTGGGACAACTGACGAAAAAAAAAAAAAAAGAAAAGGAAAGAAAAGAAAAGAAAATCACTGGTTTGTCCAAGCAGACCACTGACTGACTGATGGAGATGTCACTGGATGTTTGATTTGGTTCTGGGCGACAAGTTACGGGAGAAAAGTTCATCCTGGGCTCTTATTGGCCGCCGCCACATGCCGGGTTCTGTGGGGGCTGAGAATATTAATCGCACTCTGGACTTGTAATGAATTCTGAAAATAGCTCGGAGCAAAAAAAAAAAAAAAAAACTTGCTCATCGCTCATAAGTAATACAGCGGTGCGCTTATATTTCATTCATGACATAGTTGTGTAGGCGAGCGGCGAGAGAGAAATGGCTTTGTGATGTAGGAAGACGTCTGGCCGGCTGAGGTGCGAGAAGCACCGTCCTGGAAAACAGTCGTCGGCCCGGGTCCGAGCACCGGACGGACCGTTAATTATAGGCTGGGTGGGTGAGTGGGTGGGTGGGTGGGGTGTAATGGTCCCTAACGCTGCGTGACAGTCAGTTCATCCACAGAGTGCAAAGAGGCTTTGTGAGGACGGGCAGCTTCATATATTATTCCATTGCAGCTAAACAGCCACCAGAGATTCATCCAAGATTCAACATCCGACGTTCTGAAGCCCGTTTTAACGACCTGCACCAGCGCAGGTTGATTCTGGGAAAAACACCGACAACAAGCTTGCGGCTGCGGCTTATCCTGAGCAAAAAAAAATTAAAAAAATATATATCTTCCTGACGACAGCCCGTGTCATTAACCCGGCGCTCAGCCCCAGACCTGGAAAAATATCCACATTCTGGGGAAATTAGAGTCGGAGAAATTGTGCCTTTTCAGTCCGCCGAGGCTTCTCCGCTGACAGCTGCACTCTGTCTTTTTCTTCTTCTTTTTTTTTTTTTTTTTTTTTACTCTTCTTCTCCTCCTCCTCACCCAACCCCGTCCCACCTCTGCCTGGTTGCTTTGCAAGCCGCCCCAGGTGTGTGACAGGCAGCCCCGGAGTAATGGGCGACGTTTGACAGATGCATATTTCCAGCCTTGAATGCTTCGTATAAAGAAGATGGACGGCGAGGGTTCAGGCTGAGCGAGGGACAAACGGTCGGGCAGTGAATCAAACCCGACGAGTCGCCTCTGCCCGGAGGATTGATCCGTCACGTGGCTCTCTCTCTCTCTCTCTCTCTCTCTCTCCCTCGCCCCCTCCGAGCCACTAATTGCATCCTGCCATGATTATTGATTGAAATATGAGGGCCGGCACATTGGACTCTTGAGGAGAGGCGGCGTTTTACACCCACTAAAGGGTCGGCGGTCACATTACCGGCGGTGGGACTCGATCAATTACTCGAACCCCAACTACAAAACACCCTGAGCGCCTTCAGTGACGTCCAAACGGAGCGCTAGTTTCATCCCCGCGCGCATGTGAACGCCTGCGCCCCCTTCCTGCAGCTCGCCGAAAGGGATTTGTAGTCATTTCAGGGACTTTATGTCATAATTAATCTTTTATAAGCCTGTCAGGGCACATAACCGTGAGCCAAGGCCAGAAGATTACATGATCGTTTGTACAGTGGCGCCGAGTGTTTCTTGGCAAACAGAGCTTCAGCTGGCAGCGGGGCTGCTCGCCGCAGGAGCCAGCCAGGGATGAACTCTCCCTGGTATTTTTATATATCCCCCATGTGGGCTTTTCCTCCACGATACCGTGCGGCCATGTGTGCTCTTCACAAATCGGTTTAGCAATGCCTGTAACAACAACAACAACAACAACAACAACAACAACAACAACAACAACAACAAAAAGCAGCTTCCCCCAGCCGTCAAACAACAAAAATTCCAAATCAAAATTCCAACCTCTTCCTGAGCAACCAGCAGAATCAGAACCTCATGGATGAGCGTAGAAGCAGCGATGGCCTCCATCGAAATGGTTGACAGGTGTTTTCATGGGAGGATGAGAGAGTGAGACATAGAGGGAGAGTGAGGGAGAGAGAGAGAGAGAGAGAGAGAGAGAGAGAGAGAGAGAGAGAGAGAGAGCCTGTGAAAGCACCAGAGGGCAACCAGGACGAAGAGGATTTTTCATTTACAGCCTGATCCATTTCTTTGCCTTATAGATTTGAAAGACAGTAGATGCCAAACAGAGTGTTCGGGGAATAAAAAGAAAAAGCCAATATCAAGTTGGCTGTGTGCAGACCTTTGCTTTGCTTTCCATGTTTTGCGATATAAAGGAAACCAGACTTGGTTCAGAGCTTTTGCAGTGGCAACAAATAAAATAATAAAATAATGCAAGCTTGCTATTGCAGACGGTCAGTATGGAGTCTAACCCAAAATTGGGCTGCTTTGACTGCACAGTGTTGCTGTGCTTAAAGGCTGCCTGCTTGGCAGGGTTCACGAGGTGGCAATTACATACATCTCAGTTTAGCTGGCAGATATTTGCTTTCTAGTAGCCGGAACCCAGATGAGCTGCAGGAGGAAATATCAGCATAGGGTAGCCCTGCAGCTGCTCAATCATCTGCAGCATGTTAGCGGGAGCTCACGCTTACATTTAACTAGCACCAGCGTGGCTCCAGACATAGCATGGGTGGTTTGAATGAACACCAGGGTTTAGAAGCAATTTCAAGAGTAGATTGCACATCGAATGAGAGTGAAAAACTTCAGCAGATGTCTTTTCTCATTGAAAGTTGGGACGTCGGCGGGTCTGAATGGTTTCTCCTCTGTTCTGGGTGCTTCTAATACACCGTGCGAGACAGCAGTCTCATCCTGGGTTAAGTCTTCATTGATATGGTCACTTTATTTGTCATACTCTATAATGAATCCATGTTTATCATTTGATGTAAGTCATTTAAAAAACAAAACAAAAACAAAAAAACAGGAATGGACGACGAGTCGCCCAAAAACCCCTGAACTCCAGAAACCAAAGTTGGCTTTTAAAATAAATCTTTTCACAGGCATTCCTGTTATTACAAATTAGTCATGCTGCGTTTTCCAAGTGACTGTGAGTTATTTTTAAATACTTATGAAGCAGCGCCGCGACTGATCTGTTTCCTAATATTGTGCAACAGCAGTCGAGACCCTCAGCGACAAGTTTCCCTCACAGAATTAGATTTCAGACACTGAGCCACATCTTCACTATGAAGTGAGTAGTAAACCTGTTTCAGAGGCTTTGCTGAAGTCAAGAATTCACGTATCTAGGTAACTGGGCTATATGCTCCCTCAATGATGACTTTGCTTCATCATCTTTAATATCACAGACACTGATCTGTTTCGGAAACTGTTGTCAATTTTGCAGCTTGCTGCTACGAACCACCTGATCGGTCTTCCGCAACATCAGGTGCTGGAGTCACTTCTGCCTCTGCCAAAATGAGGCTATTGGATTCAGCCAAAACTGAACGATCCATCCTAGTCACTGTAATTTGTCACTAGCAATTAGTGACCTCTTCAAAAGGACAGAACAGATCCAGCCGTTAATAAATTCTGACAAAAAAGAATAAGAATAATAATGTATTAAAAGTCATTCTTGAGACCTTGGCAGAGGCGTGACAGCGAGAGCTTGTTACAGAGAGAGGAACAGGGGTTTTGGCTCCGCCCTAAATTCTTTCCTGCACTGGCAGAACAAAGAGCAGATAAAGAGAAAAGCTTTTGGTCAGTGACGTCTTTTTTCCCTTCCTTCAGCATAACTTCCCAATTATGCTTAAAAAGAGATAAAGCACTAACACAGAAGCCTGGGATCATTAGGCGAGCTATTAAGATAAAGTTGTAATATAAATTCTAACATCTCGAACGCGAAAAACCGTGCGTGCTGAAGAAATCCCTTGGCGTTCACCTGTATCACTGTGTTACATTCCAACACTGAATAAATACCTCTCAGGTGATAGGATAAAAAAGCATTTAAGTGATCGAGGCTCCAAAGCAATTACAATCTGCTTTACAGTGAAAAGGTATTTCCTTGTAATGTTTCCTGCGATTTGAGGAGGGCAGTCTGAGGTCGTGTCCGCCGCCGGCAGACTTAAGTAATGTGGTGCTCTGAAAGTGAGCACTGCGATGTTGTCATTTTTTAAAAGTATGTATTATTAATATTTCCACGCAACTCAGCTTGGCTTGCACCTCAGGCTGAGGTGTGAAGCCAGTTGAGTGAACTACTGTTGCTGCTGTTTGTATTTATTTTTGAACTGTGCAGCTCGTTGATCGTTGGTCTTTCCGACTGCACGCTGAAGGGTTGGTCAAATGTGCTGCCGCCTCGTACGTTTTTTAGATATGTGCAGTGGTTTCATCAGGTTACAAGCCTTGAATAAAACATGAATAAAGTGGAACTTGACTAGAAGTGCACGAAGCAAAATACCTGGAATGGGTAGTTGCCTGGAGTCCTAGTTTTCCAGCGGGATCTTTCAATTAGGTAAACTTATTTATATGCAAAGAATGAAATAATTGCACATTTTATTATGCAACTCATGCATGCGTGCAGAAATACGCACTGGTGGGCCAACACAGCCAGATACATGTATCACTGCGTTTGGTTTCATATATCTGGGTGTGGTGGCAAATCCATTTCATGATGAGTCTTGTAGGACGAAAACCATTCTGGCCAATCACAGCTATGCATCTCTTGCAGGGTGGACTTTTTACCAGATCTCTTGGTCGTCTTGTGTTCGTGACTGCGCTATCTCCCCTAATTGATTGTATGAAATCCGAAACAAAACTCCTGTTTTTGAGCGGAGAATTAGTGGTTGATGCGCTGGGATTTGCGTAATGCCAGAAAATATAAAGCAGGAGACGACGTTGAATAGTGGTTGGCTTTTAAGACGTGTCTTAATTGCTGCCCGGGTGGTATTAAAACTCCGGAGGACATTAAGTTTTACACTGAAGGTCTTCATTAGCAGCCCGTCTGAACTTCTTTGGACGCTTGAGTGGCATAATGATCTCGACTGGGATTCATCTCAGCGTGCATTTTGCAGCCAGATGCAAACATTTCAGCAAGCACACATTTTGTTTTATTTATGCCAGCCTTCGCTCATCAAGCAGCTCTGACAGTAATTGGATCATCTGGAGGACGCTTCCATCTCATCACCTTGGCAAATGCAAGGCGGCCGAGCAACCAACGGACGCGAGACAAAGGTTAAGTCCTTTCACAAGGTGTCGTTACATCTTGTCTTCTTTTCATTTTTTTCCTCCCCACACTGTAGCACAGTTAACACGTCACTTGTAGAACCTTGGACGTAACTAACGTCTGTCGTGTCGCTCAGCAAGTGAATGGCAGGAATGCGGCAACGCGGTGACGTTCAGGTGAACAAGGAACATTTTTTCTTTTCCAAAACTTTATATTCCCTGCAGTATTGCAGCAATCTGACTTGTACTTGTAAGTACTTGTACTTGCAAGTTCTCCTCGGATGGTGCTGGTAGCTGCCGCTACCATCTGTTTTAAAATCGCTGGATCTCAATCAGACTCCAATCCTGGTAATTGTTACGCTCAGGCGAGCTATTGCCGCACGGAACACAAACCTTTTATTTTCCCCTGAGTGCAGTGAATTTGCTGACACCTGCCCCCCAACCACACACACACACACAGACACACACACACACACACACCTCGCCAGTTTTCAATTACCTCTGCCCCTCCCCCCTGCCATCCCACTTGGAATACGAATGTCGACGCTCGGCCGGAGATCCTTTATCTCTGGGGATCCTGGTCAAGTAACGGCGTTGTTTGTCTGCGACTCTTTCCAACTGGCTGCGCCCGTTATTCTTCCTGCGTTATGAAGGTGTCACACCGCCGCCCCGTCAGCATCCCAGCAGCCCTCTTTGCCTTTGGCTCGGATCACCTGCTCCTGTCACCCCTATTAAGATCGGATCGCTGGCTGCATTCACTGAGTCTTCCTCTACCATAATAGAATTAGTGCTGCTGTGTGGGTCTCACACGGTGGGATCACACAAGTCTTTTATTTTTTATTTTTTGTCTCTGTCTGCTAGCACACTCCCAGTTGACAATCAGCTTTTTTTTTTTTAAGATATTCTCCTGCCGTCTCAGAGGTGTCACCATGAATTACACCTGATCTGAAGGGAAAAGAGGCGTTCACCTGAAAAAGAACACACAACCTCTGTACAGCTGCTCCTCACTGGGGCTCATTTTGCAGCCTCCTTTGTGATTTTTTTAGCAATTTTTTTGCACTTACAGTGAACTCGTCCTGTGTGTTGAAGGTAACCGCTGCCAAATGTAGACCTCACAATTAGATGATGATGTTTAAAGGCCAGAGAGAGGGGGGGGCTGGGACCTGTCTGCTTTACGCCGATAAGCCGCCGTCGACGCCACCAAGCGGAAGTGATCACAAGTAATTTGGGAATACGTGGAAAAAACTTCAGTGCTCTTGGCTTGCACGCTGGGGACGACTCCCTTTGAAACGATGAGTTGCTGCCTGGTCCGATGACATGTGATCACAGCAGGCGTCTCGCACCTGCGAGAGACGCGACAGGGCTCAAGTTCACTCAAACTTCAACGCGCACCTCTGCATGAAAATGATTGCAGCAAGAATCTGGCGCAACAGCTTCCGCAGGAGAAACTGGTATCGGAAAGTCTAAATTTGCATCCTAGAAAGCTTTGATATATATGTATAATTTCTCAGTGGACACATCACATTGTTACAAACTGGCTCCACCATAAGAGAAGAAATCCGACACTGCCGGGCTGGAGTCAACCGCCACAACAGTCAATTTAGAGCTGATAAACAAGAAAAGAAAATCGGCACAATTCGGGTCTCCCAGTTGCAGATCTTGGTGCGCGACAACCTCCACGTCTGGAGTCTGATGGAGACTCGAACCCGCAAACATGACGGTTGAATTTCTCGATATCAATTAACCAGATGATGTTTTCCTGTGACGCCAGTCGGCCTTGATGCGCAGTGATACTTCACCACGTAACAGATGACCAAAATAAATGGATGAATGGATAAAGCGGCAGGAAAAAAGGGCTCTTGTGGAAATGTTTTGTACAAGGTTGGTGTTATTTTGCGTCTTCCACGTTGTCAGCCAACCGACTGAAAGCCCCCATAAAACACTGCATAAATCCTTCAGAGAAGAAGCGCCGAGCTCCCTCATCCCCAGTGATGAATGGAATTTAACGTATCCCGTGTTCCATCGTAGACACTTAATGTTCGCGTTTGTGGCACTGGGTCATTACAGACAAGCGGAACAATGGATCTCCTTTGACAGCCTTTGCATTCACTTTAAGAAACCCATCACAAATGGCGTAAACCCGGGCCGTGTTGTATGTGTGTGGCTTGCTGGCCCGGAGGGCCTCGTCTCTAACGTTGGTAATGCACCGCTAGTGTTCCCTCTCTCCGCTCCTCCCAACTCAACCTCACTCAGCCGCTGGCGTTGCCTGTTGGCCGCCAAAGACACAATTTAAAGCAGGTGTTTAAAAAAACTGACGATCAAACACACTATTTTCTAACACCCTTCCGCCTTCAAACACTCATCGCTCCTTAAAGGTGAAAAAAAGAGCGTGACACCAGTTACTGGGGTCCTGAAACGCTTTCGTCTGCAGTCGAAATGTGACGAGCGAGATCATTTCAAAACTGGCTGCAGCGCCGCTGAGAAGTAGCGTGAAGAAGAAGGAACGTGTTGGCTAATTGCCTAAACGGCAAGCAAAGCTGACAGGCGCAACCCAGTTACAGTTTTGTGCGGGTGTTCATCTCGTTTCGACTGTTTCTTGGTTTTTGAGCGTGCTTCAACAAATCATCATGGGAATAGAAATAGCTTGCTCGGAGTCATGCGTGTGATGCAATGGGGGGGTGGGGGATGGGGGGGTCGGGGTGATGAGATTATACCTCCGATGACGCCTTTGAGAGGAATCCAGCATCCAGCTGCATGCTTTTGTTTCGGGGGTGTGTGCGCATGTAAGAGTCACATTTTAAAAAAGCACTCTTCTCTGATGGGGGGGATGAAATGGGGTGGTGGAGTCAGGGGAGGGCGCCTTGACATCTGGACGGCGAGGATCAGTGTCACGGGTCTTTTCCACATGGCGGATCTTTGCCCCGACCGCAACCCCCCCTTCCACCCACCAGTGGCTCTTGGGTGCAGGAGGCGCCCGGCTCACAGCAGGATCGGGTCCCTTGGTAGTTCATTATTTCATTACACTCACAACCTGCAGCTGCGGCATGTGCGACTTGTTTCCTTATCCTCATTTGTGGCACCACCACATACTGTTTTGCTGCTCCTTTGCATCTAATTAGGACAGAGTGCGTGCCTCCGAACAATGGGATAATGACTGGCACTGGCTGACGCCTTGCGCCGCCGCCGCTAAGTGCCTGGTGGCCGAGCGCCAGAGCTTTGGAATTGGAGTTTTCTCCCCGCCGCAAACGTGGCCCACTTATGAGCGCAAGGGCCCCTGCTGGTGGCTCGTAAACGTCCACATGGGCACCGTTAGGGCTTTGGATTAGCCGGAGCTTTGACCATTGAATGCTTGGCGGGACACTTTCGTTTTTGGAGGAACCTTCGGCTTTCAAAAACTGGGGGAAGAGGAGTTTGTCTCAGTGTCCTGCTCATCATTGTGTTCACACAGGCTCCAACAGAAATGATACATCCAAACTAAGCAATTGAAAACACACACACACACACACACACACACACACACACACACACACACAGAGCGCAAATTGAAAAGATAAACAACCTAAATATATACTGTATGTATTATGGATGAACCTCTCGCTGAACCTCAGCATGTCCAGTTTGTCGTCTTGTCATGACCACCCTGAACTCAGCAGCTGTGTAACTCAAAGTTACCCACGTCTCATTACACAGGGAGTGGAGAAAGTTAAGCGCTTCCCTGTTTGTGCTAAGGCTCGGGGCGGGAGTATAAAATTTTGACCCAAAAACCAAAAATAGGATGAAAGCCCTGAATTTTTCCCTCCTTTTTTTTTCTTTCTTTGCCTCGGCATCTTTTGATTGTAGCGCAGCATTAACTCCACCGCCCATAAAAGGTTTTTCTTGACATCCGACAAGTGAAGCCCCTCTGAGCTCAATGTATCTCACTTAAGCAGGGTCTGACCTTGGTCCTACACGGTAGAATAACCGGATGATGACGGTGATGACATTCTCACATCAGTGAGCCTTCATGTTTTAGTGAAACAGAAGCCCCTGTTATGGTTGGGAGAAGAGCCTTATCAGCCGACAGCTTTTTAAATACCTCGCCAAGGTGATTGTGTCATTAACGGACAAGAGTGAGGAACGGCGGGTGGGAAGACTCGGTTGTTACGGAAGAAGAATAGGGCAATCTTGGCATAATTTATCGCTTCGCCTGCGTAGACGTTAAAGAGACTAGTGTGCTCACATTTCATCCCGTACCATCCATCCTGCCATCCTCTGAGAGAGCAGCTTTATTTGACATTTTTCTAAACGATTTGCCTTTTTTTTTTTTTTTAACAAGAGTACGTTTTGCTGAGGGAGACAAAGAAAAACAGGAAGTGACGTGAGTCTTCAGTGAGAAACTGTTTTATGAAAAAAACGTGGCAGTTTAATATTAAAATACTAAAACACAAACAGCTTTTCAAGGCCTTCTAGGAGGTGAGCTCGCCCCAACTGTCGACTTTCGCCCCACAGCTGCTGCTTGTACCTGGAAAAACTTGAAGCAGCAAATCTGACTGATCTGCTTGGACAACAACAGAGGGGTTGTCCAAGTCTGAGGTTTGCAGCCCAACCCACCCCATCCTCCCACCCCTCCGTTTCCAAACACTGTCTGTGTCCTCTAAAAGGACATGCGGGGATTTAGAAAACATTTCATCTGATGGGAATAAAAAAAAAAAATCAATAAAATGCCCTAAACCCCAAAAGAAATCCCTCTTAAAGTTAGAGTTCCATAAATGTGTAACTAATCTATACCGTTATCCTTGATTAGGAGAGTTGGTAATCCCTGATTATCGGTACCCGTCACTGAGCATGTTAATTTTTCATGCTGAAATGAATTCAAATCAAATCATTAAAACCAGAATGCGATAAAACTGTCCTCTCTCCATCATGCTTTCACACCCCCAGCAGCTGCAGCTGCACGATCCTATTACCAAAACAGTGTCTGTTAGTAGTGCACGGGCCAGTAATATCTTGCAACTGAATAGCCAGGCTGGCCTGATGAGGCGAGCCGTGAGAGAAAGATCTGAATCTTTATTATGCTGCCTTTTATTTACCCGGCAGAATGAATAAATCAGTATCGATGTATGTGGCATGCAGTGGATTGTCCGCAACTTTTTATCTCCTGCTGTGTAAATGAATCCTGACGGTCGATCACACCGATTGGTGCGGGTGGCGGGTAGAACCATGCTCGCACACTCAACATTCGAGAGAGAGAAATGAAAGAGCCTGCTCGCGCCGCTCTCATGAGAAAAACATTATTCTTCGAGGCTGTGAGGTGTGAAAAGATTACAAGATACCCAAGATGCGTAATTTGGACACAAGCGAGGAATTTACACATGTAAACGTGTCCTTCGTCCCTTTTGAGATTCTGTACGTCGGTTTGAGCAGCGCTGAGGTCACAGCTGCAATTTTGTCATTCGTCTTTGTGAGAGGCATGCATCTCTCTGTCCTTCTGCCTCGTTTCAATAACACCATATAAGGAAATCTGGTCTATTGAATGTGCAAAAATGCCCTGAAAGTTCTTTTCAGAAAGAAGAGCAGTACGGCCGACGTCCTGTCCGAAACACTAGAAATGATTACCAGCAATTTGTGATTGAATCCCGTGTCTCTCGCCACTTTGATCCCGCACTGCTCGCTGCTTCACGGCTGTCTGCTTGCTCGTAACAAACATCCAACCTTTGCTGCCTAAATTATGAATTCTTATCCTTCCAGCTAGCTGGAAAAAAAGTTTTGCAATTTGACATTGCTTAAGTCTCTAATTAGAAACATAGCGGCAGTGTCGATGCCACGAGCAGAGTTAATTAAATGCGTCTGCTTTGATCTGCCCTGCGATAAGGAAAAAAAAAAAAAAGTGAGATGTTTTCAGAGAAAACGTGGGGACGCCTCAGTGGTGGTGAACCTGCATCTTAAAGTCTTTAAACTGCGGCAAACAAGCAAAGCCCTCCCATCCTCACCCTTCATGAATAGAAGTGGTAATATCCCAATGTGGCTCCTCTCGTGTCTTTGCTGAATCCAAAAATTGTTGGACTTTTGATTGGAGCTGGCTGGTTTACGAGCAAGGAGAAAACAAATCTGGTCACGCGTCACTGATTAGTCAATCGACACTTATTCGTATGGACCTTTATGGAGCTTCTCTGACCATCCATCCATTTTCTATCGCTGATTACCCTGCACTCAGGGTCCCAGGCGTGCTGGATCCTATCCCAGCTGTATTGGTGTCGAGTTGGGGCAGCAGCTGCAGGCAGTAACACCAAACGCACAATCACTCCATAATTTGTAATTTGACTTTGGGGGCGCCTGTAATGAGATGCATGGATGGGCATCATTTGTCAAAATCTTGCAGTGGGTTAAAATCGCTGTCAAACAAGCAGGGGTCCAAGAAATTAACTGGCTTTAATAAAAACATTGAAATCTTGGAAGAAAAAAAAAAAATCGATCCTAAAATCAACCAGAAGCTGATGGAGAGAGTCGATGCACAGAAAGATCGAGTTCACGTCTGGAGGCTTTCATCCAGAAAAGTGTGCAGCAGCTGAAGGCGCGCGGCAGAAGATTGAAGAGCAACGTAACGTGTGATACAATAATCCAGCCTGGAACCAGTGAAGGCTGGACTTGTCTCGTCTCTGCTGATCTTACCGGTGAGGAAAAGGCTTTAACTTCAGCAAGAGAGAGCAGGAGATCTTCCTCACAATGTTATTAACGTGTTCACTCAGTTTCAGGCAACGAATCAGAAGGCACACCGGGATTGGTTACAGCAGAGCTGGAACATCATTCAGCACATCCACGCTATTTGTGGTCACAGGCAGACAAAATTAGCGAATCATCGGCGTAACAATGATATGATAAATTTATGCTTGTCGACTGATATAGCCTCAGATTAATCTGAAGTGCCAAGTCATTAACATTTCATCCAATGAACGAATTCCATCAGCCTTTTTATTTTTCAGAAGTGATTATTTGTCATTATAGCCCGAAGAATGTATATACATAATCAGAATTTTACATTTAATTTTCACTAGTTTTGGTCTTTCTATGGAAACCTTGCATAAATTTGGGATATTTTTTTTGAAGACCTCACGTTGTTTAAAGTAAAGGCAGTAAACAAGAAAACAAAAACAACTTCTGCTCCGCACTCGCGCAGCCTGGGACGTCGCCGTGATCACAGCCTTGACATCCTCGAGATGCTGTGAGCATTTTTATCGGATGAGCAAACCCCTCTCCACCAGAACTCACTCTCAACTGTTGAACATGCTGAGTACGTCGCCACAAATGAATCGCATGGTGGATATTTTGGAGCAGAGAACACTTTTTACGTTTACCAGGGGCTGTTTGCATTGATGGCGAGATGTGAGGCAGCTTTTGACATTTGAGAGTGGAGCAAGGCTGATAGGAGGGCAACGCTGAATAAATGATACTGATATGGTATGACAGAGGCACCGTGAGGCTGAGTGCTTGTTGCGCTCGCAGGAGATAAACGCGCCTCTTCGACTGGCGTGCAAGTCTGGAAACCAGTTTGGTCGAAGACAGTTGATACAATCTGGGATTCTTTCAAATCCTTCTCTGTTGTTTCTCTTTGGTGTACTTGGCTGCCGCAGGGGTTTCTGTTTTTGTTTTTTTGTTTTTTAGCCTTGATTGGCTCTTCTTGTGTGAAATCGTCTGGCAGTAAATTTGTCACATTGGCTCTCAGTCACATCCAGGAAAAAGCCGCCACTTTTCCAGAAGTCATTGCCAGGTTTGCTGTCGAGGGGTTGAATTATAGCCGTGTTAATAAGTTTGTGCGACAGGACAGCTTGTTCTGTCCTCTGTTTGGGACTATTTTGTCATGTGCCCTTTGTGTCACACTGGAAAAGAGTCTTTGGTGTCGTGAGCCAATGTGCTTTTCCTGGTGCATCTCGAGCCAGCGCTCTTTATTCTGATCCACAGCGTCGGTGCCACACTGGTTTCTCTCGGCTAACAAAACAAATGTGTGGAAACAAATTTGTTTTTCTAATTATGTTTTAGGAAATGACAAGAGAGGCGTCTGGACATGAATTCCGGTCTGCTGGTTAAAAATACACTGTAATGACCCTATATTCAAAGCTTGTGTCTGGATCTTTCCTCTCTGTGGGACCGTTCTTGTTCTTGTGATGTGGTGAAAATCCAAGTTGATGAGCAGCAGTTTGCGAAAGACTCATCTGGCACCAACAACAGCCTTCTTCACCGATTCTGATGCTCACTCTGAACTTCAGCAAGTCGTCTTCAACACACCTACATGCCTGAATACGCTGAGTTGCTGTTGTGTGATTGGCTGACTGGCAGTATGAGCTACAATGCAGTTGATTGTTTTATTTAATGAAGTGGCCCATAAGTTAGAAGCAGAAAATAAGTAAAACCCCAGAGCCCTACAAAATCCCTACTTGCTTTTTAAAGGAGCTTCCTAAATGACGGAGTGATGTGTCTTTTGGGGGGATGCAATAAGAATAAGTGCAAAGGCTTGTCATGAATCGTTTGCGACCTTCTCCTCGTCTAGTTTTTTCTCACAGACAATGTCTCTCTGCTTAGACTGCTGAAAGTCTCAAACTGAGCTGGAGAGGTGAGTGGTAAGCGGCGCTGAAGGATTGGAGCCGTCAGCCCTCAAAACCTTTGATTGGATTTGGCCGAGGTGAGGTTCCCGCTTTCGCAAAGTGAGGCCGCCCAGGCTCCTCTGCCGAGGCAATAAAGTCCCACTTTGCGCCCCCGTCCATTCCCCAATACCAGTGAGATAGAGTCCTCGGGCCCGGCAAAGGAGACAGAAAGTCTGCTGCTGTTTCCAGTCCACACGTCGCGCTGCATCGCCTCGATTAGACTTCAGAGAGGCCTGGATGAGTCTTGGTTGTTGTCCTGAGCAATACAGCGCTGAGGCAGACTTAATAAAGTGTTCGATTCAATTACAAAGTCATTACAAAAGGATGTGACCTACAACTTCATCGGTGGAGTTTTATCCTGCAGAGCGACGCTTTATTGCTGCGACCTGATTAATTAAAAATGCCTCAGTTATTATCGGCAAATTTTCCTGAACACACGCCACACTGTGGATCAGAGAGAATTATTCAATGTCCTATACATTTTAACCAGATTTGTATAATTGGAACATCTCTCGAGAGATCAGCTGTTCACCCCCCCCGCGCCTCCCCCCCGGAATGTGGGAAAGCTATAAAGACGGAGGTTTCATTTATTAGGGTTTCATAGGAGGGCGTGCATGTGGATTAATCATTTTCCAAAGATAAAAAGATGGGTGCACCAGAATTAGCGAAAGGGCTGATTTGTATCTGGGGTCCTTTCATAAAAAAACAAAGCAAAAAAAAACAGTAAACATTTTACATCGATGGCAAACAGGGTGGGCATGTTTACAGACAAGCCAAAGTCAATTTAATATATCCCGCTGGAACTGCGTTCACGTACCTGCACTAATAGAAAGGAGCTTGTAGCTTGAGGAAGACGAGAATCTGTTCCGCGAAGTGGTCGGCTTTAGTCGCGTTCGGCTTTGGTCGGGTTCGGCTTGAATGCTACATGGTTCAGCAACACTGATCTGCTGTAGATATGCAATAAATCTGAGCCAATAGGACGCACAGAATGAGAGACAGGACGTGCATCCCATCCTCCCTACGATTCCCAGATCGATGACTTTTAAATAGAGTCGAGTGCCTCAGAATAAAAGGTGCGATGGCACCCTGAGTGGGACGGACAACAGCGACAACCGGTACGCGGTGCACGCAACCAGCTTCTAATTGTGTTTGTTGTGCGGCGCAGCCTCCGGCAGTTGGTGGGGAGAATGTGTTCATTAGGATCAAGTCATGCATGACATTAGGGAGCTGATGCCAATGCTGACGCACAACGTGGCTGCGGCATGATTAAAAACAAAAACAAAAACTCGGGCTTCAATGGCTCTGAAGTCACAGATGGCTTGAGTGACTGGAATCACACCCGCTGTGTGTCTCTTTGGCTAAAACCACACGTGGAAACAGCAGAAAATATCTCCCTCCAAAAAATTCTGTCGTCTCAAAGTGGACGTTGTTCACACAGACATAAACAGATCTGCTCTGTCGATCACTTTCGGCTCGTGTTTAATAAACGTCAACCGCTCTCAGTGTTTAATGAAATGTTTACCCAACCTCTCCATGATGGCACGTTCGCCCTGAGCTCCAGGTCTGAAATTGCAGAGGATCTCCCACCCCAAGGACCTTCCTTCCAACGTCTACATGGAGAGTCAGACTTTTATTTGCTCAAATTGCCTCACCAGTCAATAAAACATAACCAGTACTTTGAGAGAGATGCTTAGGGGCTGTTTACATGGAGACAGATTTTTTTGAGACTGCACTTTTTCAAAGACGCTCTCAGGGAAAGAAAACGTGTTTACACAAAGCCGTATTCAAAACAATTCCCGTTTACACGGATACGCCGGAAACGACTGACAGCGATGTAGTATCTAAGCCAGGCCTGGTGTGGCGCCACAAGTTTACTCCCTTATGTTGGAAGAAGAAGAAGCACGCCATGTTTAAAGAACCAGGAGCTCGCCTCGCTATCATTTGCGCCATCGTGAAAAGATGGTGTGGATGAACGACGGTTGAAATTCTGCTTCGAGTTACTTTAGAACACAAAGCCTTGTAAGGTCCATGTTAAGGTTGACTGAGAGTCGTACCAGTAAAAGTTCGCCAACATTGCGTTTTTAGAGAAACCCATATTGATGTGAATGGGGCCTCTGTTTTTTTTTTTTAAGTTTTCATGCGATTCTCAGCTGACAATGAATTTAACGCTTGTAACAATGCTGCCAGTGTGCCTGTGTTTTGTCTGAAATAGATTCTGTCAGCAGTATTTATAGATGAGTTTTAATGTAGAATGTGTGAAAACTGACAGGGTGATAATGGAGCGTGACACAATGTGTCAAAACAAAGACCAGCCTGCAGATGACAAGGTTGCTTCATTTGTGTTTTTGCATATAAATGATTTTGCTTCTTAAAATACATGCAAAATAACAACGGTTTAAGTAGTTAGTAAAGTCACCGCAACATTTTTTTTTAACCCTATTGTAGTTGCAGGATTAACAATGTCATTGACAGCAGTCCAGAGTATTCTGGACACAACACTGAGTGTTTTTAGAGACAGAGTGTTTGAGAGGAAAACACCAACACAACAACAGCAGCAAACACACAGGTGGTTGAAGAATTTAATAGGCAACTTTTTAATATGGAGACACTGTGGGGGATAACAGGACAGATGGACACAGACTGTCAAAGAAGTTGTTTACTGAAATAGAACAAAATTGGCAGAAAAATGCAGTGGAATAATTATGCATGAGACAAACTGCTTAACAACGGCGTCATTACTCTTGTTATTATTATCCGTCTGAGAACATTTTGGGCTCCTGTTGGATTATCAGCCAGGTGGTTTTCGGCAGCTTTGAGCACAGCAGTGGAGAACAGCTGCTTTTTGATGTGCTTTAAGGAACAGCTTGAAGATGGGGGGTTGGGGGGTGGGGTGGGTAGGATCCGGTGAAAGCAAATATGAACAGTACATACCTGAGCCAAACTTTGTGCACAGCCATACGGTGCATACAAGCATTTCACTGATCACAGGCACTGTTTTCGTCCCACCAATTACCTCTTAACTAAGCATGTAAAAAACAATGAAAAACAGGAAAGATTGTGCTGTATAAAAAACATTCAGGAGGTGTATTTGCAATCGAGACTCTGCATTGTCTTACTCGACAGTTCAATCAAAGAAGAGAGACAGAAAAAAACCCTTCTACTTAATTACCACAACTGAATGAAAGCAGTTGTGCAATATTCAATATTCACTTGTTTATTTTTATTTTTAGCTTGGGGAGCTCTCCAGCACGCTAAGTGTGTGATTTACTTTACAAAAAGGCGCTGAGCCGTCGAGGCAAAAGTCTTTGGAAAATGATGCTGCAAACTGGCTTTGTTGCCGTCTGCAAACAAGCGGCGACGTCTCGAATCTCACACGTGTTCCTGGAAAATTGAGAGTGGTGTTTGCTGTCAAGTTTTCAATTAGCGTGTTATTGGGAGCGGGGCCTCTACCCCGAACTCTGCTGCTCCTGTCTCCGCGGCACGCAGTTGTTCGGAGGAATGCATTATTAAGCGTGGCAGTTTGTTTTCTTCTTTTTTTGGTGGGGGGTTGGTTAGTGTTGATCCACCGCTTCCATTTTCCCCATTTCAGATTCCTTTATTCAGACATGACAGTTGAGAAGGAGCTGTTTCAGCGCGGCACTGAGGAAGAGGCCTGAGTCGATGAGGAGACTGATGTGAGACGAGGCTGGGGCGGCACACAGTTCCCCTGAGAGCGTTCACCGGCATCTAACAAGCGCTCAAATCACCATTTGCATCCCCCGAGTTGCGACAGTCCTGCAACTTTCCAATCCTCCAATTAGGCTCATGATAGTAAATGTCTGGCTTCACCAAACCTTCAAGGGTAAAATGTTTAATTGATTGTTGGAAGAGCTGATCAGCCAATCGCATGGCAGCCACTCAACGCATCCAGGGTTGTGGGCGTGGTGAAGACAACTTGTTGAAGTTCAAACTGAGCGTCAGAATGGAGAAGAAGAGCGGTTAAAGTGACTTTGAACGTGCCGAACTGAGTGGTGCTGGACTGAGTGGTGCTGGACTGAGTGGTGCTGGACTGAGTGGTGCTGGACTGAGTGCTTCACGAACGGCCCGTCTTTTGGGATTTTCACCTCATCACAAACCTCTCCAGGGGTTTACATGGAGAACGGTCAAACAAAGAGAAGTTAGCCAGCGAGCGGCAGCTGTCGGGAGGTAAACGACCTTGTTGATGTCAGGGGTCAGAGGTCACAATGGTCAGCAGACTGGTTGAAGCCCATAGAAAGAAAACAGGAAGACCAATAATGCATTGGTTACAACCAAGATGAACAGAATAGCATCTTTGAAGAATGATTGTTGTTCCATGGACTTGTGACGCAGACGTATCAACTTTTTAATATCTTTTTATTGATAATAAAAGTGTAGTAGTAGTGGAAATATTAACAGTAATGTCACGTCTACATATGGAGACACACTGGTGGTTTTATTCAGGTGACCTATGCATAGGTCAACACACACACACAAAAAAATTCTGCCCCATCTTCTCTGCTCGCTTATTCTGCTGACTTCACGTTGATAAAAAAAAAAACAGCTCATTAAGATGAACCTCGAGTTAAAGATAGCGGCTGTGCAGAATCCTGCACTACATTCAGAGCGAGGCCAGAGCTGGCAGCCAGCGGTGCAGAGTTATTTCCAGCTCTAATGGGATCAGGACACTTTTATCTGCACTTTTTATCAGTTGATTAACTAATGCATTGTTCCTCGGCGAGATGTAGAGTTGTTTCAGTCACCCCCTGGGTCGGAGAGGTCAAGTCAAGGTGAGATCCAATCAGGAAAGCAGTGCGGTCCCAGACTGGCGGGTCCCGGTGTAATTACACCCCTGCAAGACTCCGGAGCCCAGTCGCAGATAAGGCCGAGGCATTGTTCGAGGCCTGCGGGACGCGCCGTCCACACAAACATATTGTTTCACATTTTTCATGTTAATTGCATTGTCAGGCTTTGGGAGGTGCTTTGCATCATAAGCACAAAGTTTGAAGGTGACTTTTTACACGGCGAGTTGATGTTGGAGGAAGTCCTGGGCGAAGCATTTTTTTATGATTATTACTTAACAGCACTTTTTTTTCTTGTTTTTTATAGAGATGACGTACTATGAAATATTACATGTCGTGGTGTTATGAAAATGTCACCATTTACAATCTGTCTGTCCCTGGTGCCAGTTCTCCCCCCCAGGAATGAAAAAGCTCAGTACTTACTCCCAGCACAGGTAACTTCGCTTGGCAAGTCGAAACATCCCCACTCAGGCGTCGGCGTCACCTTCTTTGGCCAACTTGTTTTTTTTCGCTTGTGGAGGCAGTAAACAGCGGGCTAAATTTCCCACTGTCAGAGAGCCACATAGGTTTGATTGGGAACTTGGGTTTTTATCAAATCAGTAATTATAGTTTGTCTAGTAACTCGACTGCAGTGCATCACTCAGCGTCTGTTGTAGCCAACATCGCACATAAAACCTCAATTCTGCCAGTTATTGTTACTAGCACACTTTTAGTTGTCTGGTGTGTAAAATCTTTTAATTTGCTCATTTTGGGACGATGAATCTTCATTTCGAGTTTATTAGTCGGCATCAACGAGCGTCGGCGAACTTGCTTCTCAGTTGCTTTCACTTCATTGCCACTCTGTGACTGATAAGCAACAGTGGACCGCTCGTCCCCAGTTGTGTTCCCTGCCCTGGAAGCGTCCACGTGCAGGAGCTTCTGAAATCTTTATGCGACGCAGCTGCTGCTTTTAAACCCTCATTATAGTGTTTTTGCTCCTCCCCTCTCTGCACATGAGAGAACGGCCCTCTGCGGTGTTGAAAAAAGGATCAGTTTACTCTTTTTTTGGAACGATTAGTGCCTCTGGCATTGGAGCGGTCAGCGCACCAGCTGGAGCGCCGCGGGAGGAGAAAAAAATGTGATACATTTACACCCGAGCTTGGACCCGAGGCTGCTGCCGACTCCGCTTCCTGTTGCTGGAGAGCCGAATGGATCCGGGGCCGGAGCTGGGCTGGAGAGCGCTCGTGTCTTCGCATCCAGTTCTGTCTCGGCCACAGCTGCTCCTCAAGCTGTCGGGCTCGGCCGTACATGTCTGGGTGCAGTCAAAGTGCAGGACAGGAAGACAAGGTGCTCTTGAGACTGTTTCATCATCGCTCGTTGAGCAGTTTGAACCGACGTTTGTCCAGCGGAACCATAGAAAAGATGGAAGGTAGAGACACTAAAGGTATAATCTGACGGGCATTAGACTGGTGCAGTCACCTACTGGTTTGCAACCAGTTGAGTTAGGGGAAGCCTCTGAGACATTGGCCAGTCGGTATTAAAGGTAACTGTCTCAACAAAAAACAAACAGTATTGTTTTCTCAGTTCTGACTGCAGCAAGTCACAATTCATGTTACTTAGCAGAAGCTGCAGTTGTTTGTATTGTATTCTTTCTCTTGGCCGCAGGGAAAAGGAAGCTGACTGCTTATTTCTAGGCACAATCAGCTCCAAATGCTCCAGAACGGAGTGTTTTGAGATTGACAAGATCAAAATCTCAGCTGTTGATTGATGATTTTGTTCACAATCTAATCATTTCGATCCTTTATAGATATATTGCAGTTATTTTAATATCCCATTTCATTTTGAGTGAGTGACAAACTTCCTGAAAAACCAAGCCAAAGGAAAAACAATCTATATTTCTCTCTATATTCTGAGTTTGAAAGAAGAGGAAGGAATCAGACCGTCCTGTCTGCAATACGAGCCCATAATTACCAAGTCAAACACTGTAAAACACAATTAAAAGGAAGTGAACTTCGAGAAGCCATTAGCTGGAGGGCATATAGGCGCTAATCAGATTTTATCCCTGCATGTGAAATCGAATCACCCATATGGCGAAACGCCGCGATGCATCCGACGAGCGTCGGATCGGAGCCGAGCGGCGTCCGTCTCAGGTCCAGACGCAGCAACAGTCAATTTGTACCCTCACCCCTCCCCCGCCCGACCCTCCCCGCAAGGTGCCTCTGATTGGTCGATCAACTTTAGCTCCCCCCAAAACCCCCCCCCCCGTCTGCCGGCGTCATTGAATTAGCACCGCGAGGGCCCCGGCAGCTGTTCCTTCTGGCCGCAGCACGCCGCCGCCCTTAATTGAGGCGTAATGGACTCAGCAGCAGGGAAGGTCAGCCGGCCCTCTTTGCTGATGCACAGCTCCTGTCACAACCCATAGACAACACGACCAGGAAGGGTTTTTTTTCTGCTCTCCAGGGTCGGACATGTCTCGCTGTTTTGCCCCAGCCGGGTGTGTGGAGTGAACTCTGCAGAAGTGGAGCCGCGCGTCGCCGTAATTCAGAGCGCGATAACAAAGGGACCTGCAGCTACAGTTGCATCTTTCATGCTGTGTATATTTATATATATATGTACATTATTTAGTATTATAAGGATGGATGCGTGCTTCCGTTTCTCAAAGCTGTTGCAGATCAGATGTTGTTGTGCTGCTCGTGCCTATTCAGCAGTGTATCATCTTTTGGGTTAGGGTAGGGTGGGGTAGGGGGAGTGGGGTAGAGGGGGTGCGGTCCATTCAAAACTTTTTAAAACCCCGAGTTTCAATAGGAAGAGAGCGGCTCCAGGAGCTGAAAGGCTCCCTGGGTGCTCGCAGCAGCACGGCGATAAGCGTTTTGCAGCTGAAGTCATCTCCCCCTTTCGACGACTCAACCTTGAGCCAGAGCAGGACTCCATTGACCAAGGAATACTAAGAAGTGTTATTGTGCTGTAGTGCCTCTTTTTTTTTTTCTTATTCGTCTTCAGAGCCTCCTTGTGAGCACAAAAAGTATTGTAGTAATGGTTATTAATTGGAGTGAATGAATGGTGTACAATTTGCAGATATTTTAAGAAATCTTCTGCTATAATACACGTGCGTGCACACACACACACAAACACAAACACAAACACAGACACACACTTGGTCCTTGAGAAACGGAATTTCAGTCTCTGTATGTGTCACACATATTACAAAATTGACCATAGAGCTGCCTTGAACCTTCAACCTTGGTCTATGAAAATGCATGAAAGGCCGTTGCATCTTCTGGATCTAATATTATTTTGTGGAAGAGGGAGACTTTGCTGAGAGGCGGCCGTGTTGACAGCGTGAACTCCCACCTCAACTCCCTCCAAGTGACGGTTCTGTTGGACGGACTGGCGTGCCGTCGAGCAATGTGCGTTGGAACGGTGCCACCGCTGAGGCAACTTTGTGTCTTGGTGGCGGCTCAGCGGTGATGGCCGACCGCGGGACGGCGAAGCGTTGCGGCCGCTTGTTCCAAAACGTTGATCAGACGTCCCGCAGGAAAGTCTCTGCCACGCAACAAAAACCACCCGTTGCACCGCACTCTAATTAATGTGATTGAGGCCACAATAATATTACAGCTGAAGCCAAAATCCAGAGCGGCGTGAAACTTCAGGCATCAGACGGCCGACCGTGGCGCGGCTCAGTCCTGCAGGGCTCCATCTGCCGCCGCTCTTTGATCGCGCGCTTGCCCCCGTCTACACAACAGAAGCAGCGACTTAGAAATGCCAAACGCCCTCGGTGCCGTCATAATTTTAATATAAAGCAATTAACCAGACTTTTCATTCGATTTGTTTTGTTTTGACTCATAAACGGGACTAAATACACCCTGCGTGTGTTGAAACCAGAGACTTATTTCAATTTGTAGCAGTCGTTGACTTGTGTCGAGTTTGCTGATATAAGCAAGGACTAACGTGGAAAAAACAAGAAAAAAACTACAACAAACATGGAAACTAATTATGCATATGACACAGTAATACAAGAAGACAAACATGATACTTTGTAATTTCACCACAAAAAATATCTTATTTCTTAAAAAAAAGTGATCCTGCTGAAAAGGTCTCAGCACCGGCGGATCAACTCCTCCTCCTCCCTAATCACCGTCTCCTCCTCCCCCTCCTCCCCCCCCGCTCCCCCTCACCCAACACACCCAACTTTTTAGCAAAAACCCTCCCGTGTTTCAGCGCCAAGACGTTGGTCGTCTTGCCGGAAGAGAAAAAACGAGCCAAAGTTCAGCAAAGTTTCAGGCCTCAGGTTTTTCAATTTGGTCTCTTTAAGGATCAGCGGTGGGGAAACTGTGAGACGAGGTGCGCGGCGCCTGACAGCGACGGATAAATGACAGTCGACGGCACAGCAGCGACGCGAGCATGTTGATATAAAACCGCCGCACACGGCCAGAATCTGAGAGCAAAGCTCAGACAAAATCCGTCATCCGCCGTTGCTTCTTTCACCACCCCTCCCCCCTCCCCCTCCCCCACCTCTCCTCTTACCGTATATATCAGCTCGGCTCCTTCGATAGCACAGTCATTCGTGGAGGTGTGGACGCCTGAAAAAGCACCGTGAATTATCCTCAGAGCCCCGCTCGCGATTGAGGATCTAAAAAAGAAAAGGAAAAAAAAAAAAAAGATTTCATGGATTATTGGCATCAGGTCGCGGTCGGCTTTTATGAGTCGAGGACCGGAGGCGGCGGCGGAGTTACCGGCCGTCTCAGCCCTGATCCTGCTGTGGCATTACCAGCAGGCTCCTTTCAAGTCTTACTACAAAGTAGGAGATGTTAAAGAAGAACCAGAGTCGGGATCAAACCACAGATCAAAAATGACGTCTTAAAAAAAGAAGGTGCTCCAGAATGGACTGGACTGTCTTTCTTTTTCCAACCCTGAGGCTGTTTTTACACTGGGACATCAGTTTCTTTATTAGTATTTACGTCTCCATCTTGTTGTGTTTACATCTGAAAGTGGCGACTTAATCTAGTTAAACCAGTCTGTTTTGCGATGGTTCAGTTCAGCTCCAGTAGCCACGAGACGCCTTCACCATGACGTCACAATGCTTTTTATCTGTAGCTTTATCTTAGTCGCACTAAATGCTTTTTTTGGTCATTTTTTTCCAGCCTTTCCAGCCAACTTTCAAAAGTCAGGTTTAAAAAAAGGCGCCTGACATTTTGTGGAAACCTGGACGAAGTCTTTCTCGCCCGGCGACCTTTGGGCCTTGACGTCCTTCTGACACGGTACATTACCTTAAAGAGAGGAGGGAAAAAAAGTCCTGTTTTGTCTCTTTGTTTTACAAGTAGAACGAGTTTCATGCTGGGGGAAAAGGATTGTCTCCTCCAGCTCCAGGACCAGATGACGCTGTGTGTTTTCCCTGTCAAAGTGCAGTTTTAGTCCATCAGGGCTCTGATTGGCTCCTGTTATTTAAAGACGTCTTTCTCTGTGTCATTGACTTGCCTAATTCACGCCGACGCTGCAGCCCATTTAATTTAAGCATCCGATGCGAGTGACTCCACCCCCTTCCACCTCCACCCACCCCTGATTACACATCATTAATTTCACATTACGTCCTCTTTCTGTTGGAAGGTTCGATGGACCTTTGCGGGTGAAAGCCGCACAACTGACAGGCGTCTTTCGCCTTGATGTCCGCGAGCGAGTCCTTGATTTCGGCATGGCGGCAGCGACGCTCCGACGTGGAGAAGGTGGCGCTGCAGGATCCTGAGTGCTGATCTCAGACTGGGACCTGGTTTTTGGCTTTGTGTGGACAAGTGATGCGTGAAAATGCCCTTATTTTTTGGCAGTTTATTACATGCGGCTCTGCAGTCGCGTGTTCACAGCCTTTGAGCGGCGCCAACTTGAGTGTTATTCAGCTGGCAGAAGCATGTGTAAAAATATAGTTGTCTCCTTTTTGCTTGATTTTTTTTTTTTCACGCTTTTCTATTTTGGCTTTTCATGGCTTCGTCTCGGCAGTGTGGAGAATGAACCGGTTAGAGGATAGACTGCCTTTTTTTAGTGTGAGTGTGTGCATGTGTGTGTGTGTGTGTGTGTGTGTGTGTGTATGTGTGCGTGCATCTTTTTCAATTTGTACAAGTCTTTGCAGCAAAATACAACAGCTTCATTTTTTTCTAACACAGAGCAGGGATGAAAAAAAAAACAAGGAGAAAAAACGAGCGCTCCCTCCCCAGCAGAGCAGCAGAACTGGTCGTACTCTTTTCCCACGTCCTCATCTCTATCAGGTGGAGTGAAGTTGCAGTTCATTTTTCCTGACGGGGACATATTGGCTACTGCTGCTGCCATCACACTCCAAAAAAAAAAGAGGCAAAGAAAAAAAAAAGACGGACAACATATGAGTCTTACCCAAAACAGTGTGGGGAGTGCTGTTATTGTACATTAGACCAAGGCTCAGGGCGGCTCCGCTCTCTGTGTGTATTGTTACCCGATGCAACATCACGACACTCTGTCTTTCTTTGAAAACTCCCCCCGTGCGTTAAGCATCAGGATATAAAGTTGCTGCAAATACATTTTGCCACCACCACCACCACCATCACTGGGCTTCGGTATTTATGTTTTCCCATAGTGGGATCGCAGTCATGAGGTTTAAATATCATGTGTGCTACTTGAGATGCACTGCAGCACACAGGCGCTTGACATGAGCTCTTTGAGTTGAATAATCGTCTCAGCTCGCTGCCACATTCAAGTGTTCGGCTTGACATTCGTTTTCTTTTCTTTGTTTTTTTTAGAATAAGCTCTCAGACCGCTATTGCTTATTGTTGTGATGAAGAATAAGAAAATCCTAAAATAAGAATAAAAAGAGGGTCTGACAGCTGCCTCTCAAAAGTCAGAATTTTGACTTTGAAAAAACAACCAAAAAAACCAGACCATTGATGTTTTTCTTTGGTCGATCTACTTTTTTTTTTTTTTTTTTTTTTTGCGTAAATGAGTTAGACCTGCAGCCACACTGTTTTGATATTGTTAGTACACAAAATCAATCCGGGTTTTTTAATCGGAGGCGGCCCTGACTTGAAATGATCAGCTCGCTCAATTACCTTCAGCTTTCTCTCTTCCATGCAGCTCTCAAGCTGCTCTGTTGGTTAACTGACGCCCTTCTCGCTTCCCTCTTAACTTTAATTCTCAACCTTGGAACTGAAACACAAGGCAGACTCTATTCTGCAGGTCTGCGGGGTGAGTTAAGCGGTCGGACGCAGTGGCTATATTTCCATAACCCTTCTCACATATTCATCCGGTAGTGAACCCATGGGAAGCGGTTGGCGAGAGGAGGCGTCTGATTGGTTGATCCGCGGCCCGGCCACTAACGGCAGTTCAGCCCGAGTTCGGCGTTAAGGAGGCCAGTAGATGCAAGGAGGAAAGTCAGTCAGCAAAACCGTGCTTTCCTTTTTTTTCTTGCTTCTTCACTTCTTGTTAAAATGCCGTCCAGCTCCTGCAGCGTCCGAGCGGATGGTTTCCACAGAAAGTCTGGCTTTGACCTCTTGCTCATCCTCTTCGGCTCCTGCAGCAGCTTTCAGCTGGGCCAGACACGGATGCTTTCTGGTCTCATCAAACTAGAAAACTGACTCAGTGAAAATGCTCTCTCGGGAGTTTGAGCAAGATGGAAATGACCTGTTGTAGCCAAGAAATAATGAATTTCTCCAACAGCTTCTGAACACGCCGTTGTCTTGGTAATTCATTTTTCTTTTCACTTTTCAATGACCCTCAATTGTTGTTTTTTTTGTTGACAATTTTTGCTTCTTGTTGTTTGTTTTGTTTCTGCATACTAAAGTTTTACTGCTACTTGTCCATGAGTGAATGTTAGCCTCTGGTTCAGTTTTAGATTGGTTTTTGGCAGAACAAAAACCTGCCGAGCGTGAGTTTGTCTGTGAGAGCCTCCATTCCAACCTGTGAGAATTTGCCTGGTAAGAGCAGAGATTCCGTGTGTGTTACATGTGTATGACAAAAACGGCGATTCCTTTTTTTAAATTTTTTTTATAACATATACACACAATCAGCGGTTTGTTAGCAGTACATTGTATGGCAAACACAGCTTTGATCCATTCGTCGTTCTGGAGTAACATCCTCACCACACAATCACACACACAAAACTGTGACATTTTCCCTTTTTGTGCTCAAACTTAAAAAGAGGTTGTTTTCCCCCTCTGCTTCATCACTGCCTGACCTCACTTGGGGGAAAAAAACAGACAGAGCTACAAAAGGACAAAATTTAATTCAGCTAATTATGAATCAAACACTGCAGAAAGTCCAAAAAGTCAGAGAGAGGATTTATTTTCTTTAAAAAAAGAGAGAAGAGGAGACGGAAAACGAACAGTGGAGACACAACCGACGCCAACGCGCAGAGAATCACAAAGTTGCTGCGGCGATTTAAAAAAAAAAAAAGATTGAGTTTGGCCTCTGATTTTCGCTCCTCACGCTGTCCTGAATTCATTAAGACTCAGCGGCGGCAGGAAAAAACAAAACAAAAAAAAACCAAAGCGCCGATAACAAACACCATCCATCCACTTATTAATGCAAATGAGATGCATCCAAAGCACTGCGCGAGCGTGGGGGTGGGGGTGGGGGTGGTGGAGTGGTGGGCGGGTGGTGGGGGGGGTAGCTGCTGATCGCAGGCAGCCAGACGCGAATGAGCGATGTTAATGTTGCCATCATTCTCTCGCTAATCTTCAAAAATCATTCTGTATTCCTTTCAGAGGACGCTGGAAGTGACGGCGGCTTCAGTCAAATCCACACAAACACGGCGGCGGCAGCTTCACGCCTGCAAAACAACAAAACAGCGTCAGTGACGGCAGGTTAGGTCCGCTTTCTCCTCCGTGCTGATGGAATGTTGTCCTCCACTCTCCATAGAGACCGGGTGGCGCCACCACGTCCGCGAGGCCGCAGGGCGACCACCGCCGGCTTGTTTGCACGTTTGTCTGTCAGATGTGGGTCGGCTACTCTTTTTAAATAATACATTCCTCCCATGTTTTTCTTTTTCTGGAGCACCTCATGGGTGGTGTTTAGTACCCCATCAATTTAGGCATCAAAGCGGTGGCCCGGAACCCTTTACTTATTTATTTATTTATTCCCTCCTCCCAATTCAATGTATTTTTAGCCCTCTGGATCTTGTTAGAGACGAAGGCAAAGAGAATTAAAACGCAGAAAGTAGGAAGAGGAACCGTAAGAGCCGCCTGGAGACCAGCGTTGTTTGCTCCAGCGCCACCAAACCACACTGGCGAAAGGATCCCGATCGATACGGGGTTAAGATTTAATCCCCTCCCCACACACTCACACACACAGCCGTGAATCAATACAGGATGTCACCTGTTTGAGTGCCTTTTCTCAGTGTGGAACCATCGTTCCCAGTCGCCGATGCCAGGACCTGCTGTCTCTCTCTGCCTCTCCTCTTCTGTCCTCCTCCTCCTCCTCCTGCTCCTCGCAGTTCTGATAATCCACAGCACCATGGACTCAGCATCCGGCCCCGAGCAGGCAGCCTCCCCCCCATTGTCCCGAGCCCTTATCACTCCGGCACAATAGCGCCGCCTCCTTGAAAAGCACAAAGCCTCAGACTTGTCCGTAACCCCTGAAAATGTGAACTTTGAGCTCGGCCCATCTGACTGCAGAGACTGCAGAGGCTCTTTGTGTTCGGTTGAGGTCCCTCAGTGTGTGTGCGTGTGTGTTTGTTTTCATGTCTGCAGCAGCTGCTGGCCGCGGGCACATGCTGTAAATGCTATGATAAGCTAAAGAAATGAACGTGGACGTGTGAGGCGCGGCCGAGCAGTGATAAGGATTCTTTTCCAATTAGGTGGAAAAACAACTGCACCTCCCTGATGAGAGGCACCTACTCTGTCTTTAATCCTCCCCACGGCTGCGGGTTGATAATGTCACATGCACACACATGCGTTTGAGCAACACACACATACACACCCGCGTGCGCGAGTGCACACACACACCTCTTTGGAGCGAATTAATATACAAGCGTGTTGATTGGCTCATTGTTTCAAATATGTAGATCGCGCAGCGTGAGACGGAAACGTAGCCGAGCACGTCGGGGTCATTAGCGCCGCTGCGAGCACTGATGGGTCTGGAAAGGTCAGCGCACCGAGTACACGACATGTTCTGACATTTAGAACCGGGGAAGAGACGAATAATCATGTTTTTAATAACTCAAGACGGTAGCGTGGTGCCTTTCGTGCGTGGGGAAAAAGTCGCAATTGCCGCCGTTTCTTGAGAGCCGAGCTGCTTTTTGTTTCCCCACCGTTTCTGCTTCCTGGGCCCCGTCTCGATCTGCTTTGACTCGCTGTGGCCATGTTTCTATTTTCAAACCTAAGGTAACAAACAGACAAAAAATACGCCTCAGCCTTGATCTATAAATACAGAAAAAAATTGCCCAAGATTAAATTGTTGTTGTTGTTGTTGTTGTTGTTGTTGTTGTTTAATGCAAAATACGCTCTCAAGCAAAAACTTCAATCATTCAGTCATTTGATAGTTTTTCTTCTTTGTGTGCGCTGTCTGGCTGTGTTCAGAGTCCGATCGATCCATGATTAGGAAAGGCTTGTGGTTAATTGTTCTCATTGTGTGTTTTTGTGGCTGATAACAGCTGCAGTTTTGCGGGAATCAACAGAAACCAACTTTACCAGAAAAACCCTGCTTTTTCTGTAAAGCAGACACACAACCCATGCACACACGCACACACAACCCCTGATAAACACCTTTTTGGGTGAACACTTCCCATTGATGCCACTTATCACCAGAACCAGGCTTTTAATTTCACCCATGGTTCCCCTTCTCCTCCGCTCCTTTTCTGCTCTCTATAAATTGACTTTTCGCAGGTTTGAGCCATTTTCTGGATGTCCTCTGGAGGGCAGGCAGGTGGCCACTCCCCCTCTACTGCGCCTACACCTCACACACGCTCACACACAGATTAAACACACACGCGCACGCACACACACACACACGCACGCACGCACACACACACACACACACACACACACACACACACACACACACACACACACACACACACAGCCCTCAGTAGTATGTTAGCAGTTATTTTCTGGAGAGATGCTCGTGGCTGCAGGGTCCAGGTGTCCATGCAACTGCTGACCCATGTTATCAGGCTGCCTCAGCGCTCGGGCCTCCACAGAATTAATCCCTGTGCCGCCACACCAGCCTGCAAGCTCTCTCTCTCTCTCTCTCTCTCTCTCTCTCACTCTCAGGGGAAAAAAATCCCTCCGGAGTTTGGACTCAGACATGCTCACCTGCGTAAACCCCTCAGGCCTCTATGAGATTTCCCTTCTCAAATCAAAGGCGGAGACGAGTGACTGGGATTAGAAGCAGGCCTGCATTAATTGTGACCTCTGTTTTTTTCCTTTCCCACTGTTTCTGTTTTTTTTTTTTTTTTTTTAATGAAGGGGAATTGTGAGGCCAGGTGGAACAGCCACACAAAACAAATCCGATTATCCAGGAGTGTTTTGTTCCTCCTCCATACTCGCTCCCTCATTCTGTCTTTTGTGGAATCATTTCTCAGCTCTGCATCAGGAAGCACTGGCGCTTTTGTTTTTTAGGTGGCAGTTTGTGCCACAAATCCTTTCTTGCTCTACTTTGCACGTACGGCTCAGGGCTGCATCCTTCCTGCACTCAGCCTGGCCCTGCTGCCTGAGGGCCAAGGCAACGTCGCACCCTGGACGAGTCCACATTGTGGAAAGAAAAAAACTGCAATGTGCATTCACATTCATGCATGGGAATTTGAAGTTATTAATTAGCCTTCGGGTGCATGTCTCGGGGAGTAGCTGGAGAGCACCCATGGCGACACACAACCTCACACAGAAAGATGCTGCGCCATAAATTCCAACATGTGGGACCAGTGCAGCACCATGTTGCCTCAAAACTGCTCTCCAAAACACAAATAAAAAAATAAAAAAATAAAAAAATAAATAAGAAACGTAATAGGTGATAAAAAAATATGTAATAAAAAAAAAACGTTTTACTGAAAATCAATATACTTACAAGATGCAGACTTGTTTTATTGCCGAACACCATTTTTTGCTCTCAAGGTGATTGATTTGCTGTGAGCAGGAAACGCAGCGGCTGGTAATGAGGGTCAGTGATATAAGATGTCTTCACTACGAGCCAAAGGAAAATCTTGGTCAGGAATCTGGAGGCTGTTTACTAAGCATTTGCACGTTTTAGCTTTTTGTCTGGAATAATTTTCATCGCCGGTTAATCGCCTAATCTCACCACTACCTCACATCTGGAATCTGGTTGGAAGGAGGGATTTATCGTAGCGTGACCATTTATTTATTTATTTGCTTTTCCTAATTTGATGATGATCACTTGTGTTTTGCAATTAGTCTCTTTCATTCAGCAATCTTGGGCACGAGCCTTCGCTTCCAGGCCGCTAATTCAGCGACTTAGCAAACCATCTCAACCGTGGCCTCCTAAAAAATAAACATCAGCAGTATGGCAATAATAATCTTCATCAAATCTAAAAAAAAATGTGCGCTTGTTGTTGAGCCCCATTTTTTGCGAAATGTTATCCTGCTGTTTGATGTCCTGTGGTCAAAGTGGTGATAAGACACACGAATGGTTTCTTTAATTTTTGTACTAATTTCAATGAAAAAACCAACAAACCGCCCTTTTTCAGGGATGAAAAAATAGTGATCGAAGGAGCAGACAGACAATAACGTTCCGCAAATCTTGCTGCGGTGACGCGGCGGGCACAGTCGCAGTTCATATTCCGCTTCGCTGTTATCAGCTCAGTGACCCTGTCAGCTCTCCTAACTCGCCACCGCTAAAGCACAGCGGCAGGCAGGGCGAGCCGCCGCATGTTTGGTGCCGCCACGATAAACACGCAGCTGATTGAGTTCACAACCCTGGTTTAGGGAGCAGCTGCTCAGGCTGCCACAGCGTTTGAGGCGCTGGCACAGTACAGATACCTCTGTCTCTCTCTCTCCCTCTCTCTCCTCTCTCTCTCCCTCTCACAGATCAACGGCGCGCAAAATCTTGGAATTCCATAAAATGCTTTTGTTTTTGACAAAGGACCACTGCTGAGTGTAGCGTGATTGATAATGTCGGTGGGGGGGAGAGGCAAAATTCATTTTATGCAAAGTGGGTGGTCACTAAAAAAATGGCTAAGAATTAAAATTCTGATTCGAGATGTTTTGAGAAGCTTCAATTTATCATTTGTTCATTTGTTTTAAACATAAACAGTGACTTGGAAGAAATGTTTTGACAGATGGGAAAGTGCGGTTGGGTTGAAAATCCGCCCACGTGAGCGAAAACATTTCTGCTGTGTTGTGCTCAAGTTTGAAACTGTCAGAGTGATATTAAGAAGAAGGTTTGATGTCCAACAACGATGATACAATGAGCAGGAAAGATTTCATTTTTGTGCAAAAAATTTCAGAGTTTCCCACCAAAACTCGCATGGACGGTGGGAATCTGCTGTGATAAACATACCAAGGACCCAGAGAATTTGCCTGAATAGAATTTCATATAAGGGACAAAGCAATTCTTATGTTAAATTTAAAAACTTTTGTAGAAACCTTTAGACGTGTCTCACCAATGTGAGTTTGAAAGTAGAAACAAGGCTGAAATAATCTGAATTTTTTTCCTGGCTAAACAAAAACATGGAGGAGAATCCTTCAGCAAAAATAGAACTACAACTACTAAAAACTTCAGCTCCCCAGGCAATTTCATTGTTGTGTATGCTGATGACACCCAACAAAGAGAGTGGAGGAACCTGCAGCCCTGACGAGGGAGATGGGATTGAGATGTTCTGCAACCGATTCTAGATTTTACTGCTTGTTGACATCGGGGTCAAAATGTTGCACTCACTGCCTTTACTGTTGAAGATTATTGTGTTTTCTTTATCCCTGCGTGAAACAATCTGGATAACCTGAGCTGCAAGAACTCTGCCTGGCCCCACAAATTGTCTGCACTCACACACATACATCGCTATCAAACAGATTATCAATAGAAATGAAAACAAAAACACCACAAGTGGGAACACAGGTACTTTAATATAGTTCTGAAGTGCAGATTGATTAAAGATTAAATCAACTGCTTGTTCCACGTGTTTACAATTGATTTTCATCCCCACTTGCAGCCCCTCCGGTACGGGACTCAGAGTTTGCGGTCCTTGTTATTTAGTGAGGAAGGGGATGGAGGAGGGGAGGTGCTGCTATGGGGACAAGCTCATTCCATCCATGATGAAATGGCAAGGCAAAGCACTTGAGCACCCTGGGAAATAAGGTCTGGGTCCGTGCGATGTAGGCTTCTCTGAGGTGTGGCCCGAAAAGGTCAATAAGGGAGCCGGGGCTTGTGGCTTTGGCGCAGTCTTGGCCGGATAAGAGACAAGGGCAGGGAGTGTTAATAGATTCCTGAGTTTCCTTGGGATGAGCTCTGAGAACAGTCTTGGCTGGAGGGTTGACAGCTAATCATTGGGTGTCATTGCAGAGCAAAAAAGCCCAAGCTGGAACTCATGGACCGGACTCTTGCCTTTGATATTGGTGTCAGAAAGTGACGGCCGGCGACGACAAACAACCAGCGTGAGCTGAGCGACTCCTCATGAGGAGGGAAAACAGAAAAGATAAGAAAGGAAGAAGCCAACCGTGCACGAATATGATGCAGAAGTGGCATAGGGGTGCTTTCGCGCTATAGCTGCAGCCACGTCAAAATGTGAAAAATAGAAAGAAAAACCGAAAAATAATGCCCCTGCACAGGAACTTATTTTGAGAACCTTCCGTTGAGATGAACAGCAGTGGGGGGTGGGGAAGCAGAGGATTAGCTTATAAATCACAGCAAAGCCACTTGTCTCGACCACCAGAAAGATAGTTGGTCTCCCGTCAAACTTTTTTTTTTATCTTTTCCATTTTCCATGTGTGTCAGATGTTCATGTCGGCCTCTCGTCTCATCTTCTCTCCCCTCCAGACCCCTGCAGTCCTGACTGGGAACGGCGGCGTGCGGGCGCTGGACAGAAAGTGGCGACGACGGGGAGCTGATGCCACTCGGAGCTGCCCGGTGGCGCCTCACTGCACCTCCATCCACACAGGATTAAGTCGGCGCATGATGCCTGAGGCAAGAGGGCTGCTGCAGCTGATCTACCGTCCCTGTCAGAGCCAACGTCTCGGAAGACCCCGCCTGCCCTGCTGAAGTCCCCCTGCTGAAGGAACCTCCTCGAGCCACCGAGCCACCAGGATCACCCTAAGGGATGACTGGACGCCGTCTTGCTGAGGTACCAGGCTTTCTCCTCTTCTTTTTTTTAATTAGTCCCCCGCATCACGCTGTGATGAAATAATGATGTGAGCTGACCCCATTTTTTTTAAGAGGGACGATGAGGAATTTTAGCCAGTCTCACTCACTTGTCCTGAAGGCCCAATGTGAAACATTGGAAGGGATCAATTGACATATATGGAACAAAAAAACAAGAGGTGATTTCATTCCGATTAAGTCAATAAAAAAAACGTGTGCTTTTGTTTTCTAAAAAAAATAAGCATTTATAATGAGAAGACGATCACAATGATAATTTCATAACGCAATTAAATATTACTCACTTGGTTCAGCCAACGTGCTTAACAATTGGTTCATTGGTTTAGTACCTGATAAAGTTTCAATAATATACAATGCGTTGTGTTTTTTTTTTTTAAACACATTGTGTGAAGAGTTTAACACTGAGCTAGACTATTTAAACAAGAGGGCAGGGGACCACAGGTTAGATTCATGGGCAGGACTGACAACGAGGCACAGGTGAAAATCATGAACAGCAAAAAAGGTGAAAAAATGGAAGCAGGAAGTAAAAATTACAGAAAATATAAGGGCAGATGAGACTTTCAAAATAACACAGGAGACACTAAAACACACCATGAGGGCTTAGTAATAGGGGCTTAATAAATATGTCATAAATGACAACATTTAAAGGTGGGGAATCAACAGAAGCAGCCGGTTCCTGTAAGCCGCAATTAAACACTGATTGAAAAATGTGATAATATGAAGAAACAAGATTGCTGTATCATACTTGTCCAACTCTGGTAAACACAAACAGCGGCAAAACACCGCGTTGGCGGAAAAAAATTGACAAAAATCACATCTCTAAATGAAACAAGTGGATGGTTTTAATTAGCCAAAAAAGGAAAAGCTACACTGTCAAATTCTGCCAAATGTTTTGATGAATCGACAACTCTGTGTATTTGTGAATCTACTCACTGCTGTTTGTGAGGCAACAAACTGAACTCGGCTGTCGACACAGATACTGTGACTGTTGCACACGTGCTGTCCACATTCTTCAGCTGGAATGAAAATTTAATGCAGTTGGATATTTGGGGAATTTCTGAATTCATATGTAAAACCTCATTTCTCCTTGCATCAAATGCCAAATTTTTTTTTTTTTTAAATAAATGTATATATGGATGTATAGCGTTCCCCAAATAAAATTCCTTTCCAAGGATGCAACGCTGTCTTTTTATACAGCGGTGAAAATCAGACAAGGATCAGTCTTCGATGGAAGCATCAAATAAGTCGAGTATTTCAGAGATGTCATCATCCGTGCAGACAGGAAAAAAAAAGGATGTCTTTGAAACAGTAGTGACGGAACACCAACAATCCAAAAACGTGTCAAAAGGAATCCACAGACACAAGGCAGATGGACGGCGATTTTTTCTTTCTTTCTTTTCTTCTTCCACTCAGTGCGGTGACAGATGAATGCAGATGCTCTCAAAAAGGCCTGCGATCAAAGGAGGACAAAAAAAAAAGAAAAAAAAAGAATATATATATATATATATATATAAATAAATGATGGTTGTTGAGATTCTAGATTGCTTCCATGCAGCCACGATCACTGGCACCAGACAGAAAACATCTGCAACGAATCCGTTTGTTGGGGGTCGGAATATGTCGGTATGCCGAACTTTATTGAAAAAAACAAAAAACAATTGCATGCAAGTCATACTTCCCCCGAAAAAAACAAAAAACCCAAACGGTGGCTGTTCTTTCAGCGGCAGCAGTCCTGAGAGCAGGAGGAGGAGAAGGGATGATGCAGGCAGAGGGGGATTTACGGCGAGGCTGTGCGAAGGGGACGAGAATCCTGGCAACATAATTGTGCAGAAATCCAGGGAGCAGTGTGGCATATCCTGCCTGACATCCTGGGATCAAACGCCTTTGTCTGGGCCCCAGACAAGTGCTGCTTATTTAAAGAGAGGGTTGAAGGATGGCGAAGCGGTCGTTTGGTGCCTTGGCGCAGCCTAATTAGCCCCCCCCTCCCCATCCCCCAACCCCCCCGCTGTTCATTTAGTGAAGATCTAATCAAGCATTAATTACCGCGGCCACCTGTCACCTGAGCAGGCTGAGCCTGGTTGCTCATCAGCTCCCCTTTATGGTAGCTGCAGGTTGTTGTTGCTCCTAGAATCTGTCGAGATGAAGCCGCGATCAGGAGGCGACGGTGGGGTGGGAGAGAGTGGGGGATGGGGGGGCGGGGTCCATCAGGGTCCATCGTCTCCTGGAGACTCTAATGGGATACATGGCTGCTGCTGCTGCTGCTGCTGCTGCTGTTTGCTAGGTTCCTCAGTGGCCACTGAGAGCTTGGCGGGATTTCTTTGACCCAGTTATTCAACAGCTAAAGAGCTTTGGCTGTTTTTTTTTTCTCTTTCCCTCTTCCGTTAGATCTCCGGGATAGCGTGCATTTCTCCTCTGACACGAGTCGAAACAACGCTGTTTTGCTAATGAGCCAGTCAAGTAACACGCTGCGAGAGGAGCAACTTATCTGGTTTTGCAAACCCACAGTAACGCTTAGGTGAAATTAAAAAAATAATAATAAATAAATAATCAATTACTCAATATCTGACAGGAACACAGGAAGTGCTGAGCGAACTGCGGCACCCCCTATTGATCAGGTTGCACTAATTTAAAAAATAATTCATGTTTTGATACTTGGCAAAATTTCATTTCTATACCATTCAGAAGTTTCAGTAATAATTGGATTGCGTTGTTGATGCACAAACTGTCTAAAAGCCAAAACAGACCAGTCACACACCAGTGACAACAAAAAGCATCACAGGTCAGTAAAGATATTTTGTGTCTCCTCATCATCTTGAACTTGGTGAGGGATTTACTGACAATGTGGTCAAATGATGAAATCTGCACTGTGAAAAAGTTAAGAAGATAAAAATCTCTACCCAAGTCGCCTACGTCACTTTGTTGAATCGACTGCGTAAAATCGACTCAGCATCCCTCAACTCTGATTGACTTCCTGGGCCCCTGGCGCTGGGATGCCTCGGGCTTGTGTGCTCCCCTCCTCCTTCGTTGTTTGCATTTTTTTAATCAGGAGCTGCACGCTTGGCCGCCAAACCAGAACTGACCCCATGAATAGTGAAGACAGGGACGGCTGGAGGGAGGATGTCATGAAGCGGTGCAGTCAGGTGTGCCTTTCAGAACCACGCCACCCAAGAGGTTGGCTAGCAATCAGCCAGCACAGGCGTCTAATTGGCATATGGCTGCAGAGGAGCCAGAGTTCTCTGCTCATTCATCCAAAGAGAAAAACAGTCTCTTGCCATCAAAGCCAGCGCCAGGCGAGGAGAGTTTGGACATATGTTCCTTTACAGGCGCATTAATTCTCAACAGAAGCAAATGTTAATTCAGGCCCAGAAAATGTGTGGAATACAAAGAGAAACTTGTGCTGAGGTTAGTTTTTCTACCGAGATGGAACCTGGTTCGACATAACACTTACACAACTCTCAGGGTGGCGTCTCAAACTCAGGTTAAACACAACAGTCAGTCTGAAACTGGACATCATCACCGAGCCATCGGGAAACTTGAAATCCTGCCCCATTTGAATAAGTTTTCACAGAAAAGTAACTATTTTCCCCATTGCAGTCAAGTGGAGCCCTCACGTGTAAGTAATCGCTAATATCAGTGTTTAATCTGCCATCAGGTAATTGCTTTGTTGTGGTAAATCGTTGTGTTGATAGCCAACAATGACAGGTTTTTTATATACATGGGGTCCATGTTTAGAAGTAATGTTCAACAAACTCTGAGTCTGCCCCCGAACTCCCTGAATTGTTGGGAGGTGGTTGAAGTTAAATGATCGTGCAATATTAATTGTGCAATGGGAGCCTGCCCAAGGTTGCCTGAAAAAGGAGGCCTGCACACAGAGAGAAACTCTGACTTTATAGAGCAGGTTAGGTTGCCACGGCAACTGACTCACTCTCTTCTCCAAAACAGAGTTTTCCTTGGGTCAAGGTGAACAAACTAAGTTTTTTTTTTTTTTTTTTTTTTTAGAAAACCCGCTTTTTCTTTTCTTTTTTAGAAAGGGTCCTTGTGGTTTAGCCCTGGGTTTTCGCTCTCATGAAGCTCTAATCAGAGTTCATCGCCACGGTGAAGGTTTTAAAATGAACAGAATCTTATAATCTGTGACCCTGATCTCTGGTGGCCTTCAGAAATATTTTGTGATTACTTTTTCCCTTCGCCCCTAATGATTTCTTATCAGGATGGTTTTAATCAGGTGTAATGGTCAATTCATTTGATATCATTTTAGTCATTTAAGATGTTTTTCTTTTCACATGCGTGTGTTACAATCGCAATTGACATTATACGTGTTTTATTTAAATTAAATATACCTTACCAAGTACACCATACTGTGTATACTGATGTGTTTTGCACCCTTTTGGCAAAGGTCAAGTTTTTAAATAAAGTTTGTCAGCCATTAAAATGTATTTCTATCAAAAGCACTTACAAAGCTTAAACTTTTATTTTTTTGGAAATTTTGGAAGTTTGGAAATTTTATTAACAATCAAGACAGGACAACAAACTAACTACAAGGTACAGGGAAATGAAAAAGTAATGAAAGTAAGACTAGAGATTTTTGATTCCACTTTACAAATGCAATACACAGCATTACAACCCACTGTTTTACAAAGTACCGCAAAATCACAGCAATGCTAAATGTTTTAGTTAGTTAACCAAATAAAACATCATTTCATCGGAGTTTTCAGAACCACAATACTTTCATAACCAACATTAAAGCCGGCATGGAGCTGCTGAGTGAAGGTAATCTGGGCTCTGTAGAGGCGAGTCATGCTCCCATTAGAGACGTTGTAGAAAGACAGTAAACCCACTTTGTGATCCAGGTAAACTCCAATCTTAGAAGAGGGAAAACCTGGAAGTTCGGTCACCGTGTTATTGTGGTGGAACTCCACTTTCTCCCCTTTGCAACAATATAAAGCCCAGGATTTGTCATTGGATCCAAACTTACTATCAAACCTGTCTCTCTTCATATCTCCGTATGCAACCGCTATATAAATCCCATAGCGTTTCATTTCCCAGTGCACCTCCCAGTAACACCTTCCAGTCATTGCCTGTTCACTCAAGACCTGGTCACAATGTCGGAATCTTTTCTCTTCACCCCACCGATAATGTTGTCGTTGGATTCTTTCGGCTTTTCTGCCTCTGTCTGTTATTGCAAGATGTCTGTACGAGGTGTCCTCGTCCAGGGTGATCTTGTAGGAATACTTCAGGAAGTCATCCCTGGTCTTAGGCTGAGCGATCATTGTACACTTGAGCTCCGTCCACTCTTCCCCCAGCGCCCTCTGTATCTTCTCTTGGAGCGCTGACAGGGCTTCTGTCATAGCGGAAAAGTGTGCCTCGGAACGGAGTCGAACGCCGGGTGAGTCGGCACACTTGCCCAGTGGCGGCAGTGAGGAGAAGTGGTCCAGGAACTGCTTGTGGTCGGGCGTGTCTGAGATCCACCTCAGCACAGCGTCCCTCGTCTTGAGCTCGACGACGTCCTGCTGCAGCTTCTCACGAAGCTCCTTGATGCGACTCACCTCCTCCTCCTGCGTGAGCCTGACCTCCCGCCTCAGCTCCTCGCGTCTCGTCTCCAGCAGGGTGATCAGCTGGCTGAAGACCTCCTCGCCCTCCTGCACCACCTTATCGGCCGACTGTCTGATGGCGTCCATCTCCGGCAGAAGCACCTCCAGCAGCTCCTCCCGCTCCTGGACCCCCTTCTGGATGCCCTCCCGGCTCCCCTCCAGCTCCTTCTGTCTCTCGGCCCTCTCCTCGGCCGCCGACACCACGTTGTGGCCGCTGTGCTCGTCCGCCGAGCACAGGTGGCAGATGCTCTGCTGATCGGTGCGGCAGAACATGTCCAGTTCCTCGTCCTCGTGACGAGGGCACGTCTTTTGTCTCTGCCTTTTGGAGGGATCCACAAGCTGGTGTTTCTTCAGCAGCACAATGTCTTGATGAGGCTGGAGGTGAAGCCTGCAGTAGGAGGACAGGCAGTCCATGCAGGACTGCAAGGCCTTGCGTTTCCGACCCGTGCAGACGTCACAGGCCACATCTCCTGGCGCAGCCTCGGTCACATCTCCTGGCCCAGTGTAGCTGTGATCTGCCTTGTCTGCCGGGGCTCCAGTGTTCTTCAGTTGCTCCACCGCTGCGGCCAACTCTGTATTGGCTGTTGGCAGTGGTCTCGAGGCAAAGGTCTTCATGCACCAGGGGCAGCTGTAGATTCTGTACTCCTGCTCCTCATCCCAGAAGACTTTGAGACACTTTCTACAGTAGTTGTGTCCGCAGGGTGTGGCCACGGGCTCCTCCAGGAGGTTCAGGCAGAGAGGGCAGAAGAAGGTTTCCCCCTCCGACTCCAGCTCAGCTCCTCGCTGCGCCATGTCCCGTCTGTCTCGGTGCCGTGTTTGACTCTCTCTTTCTCAGAAGTGAATCTCACTTGGTCTCGCTCGATCTCAACAACATGTGCCGCAGTGCCGCCAGGAGCTGAAACTCCTCACCACCATGTTTGCGAAACCCATCCGCATGCAGTGCAGATCTGCAGGGGACAGAGCGAGTCAGAGGAGGAGGAGTTTCAGTTCTGCAGAGCCATTTCCTGTTTCCCGGTGAAGTCTGACGACGGCTCACTGTCAGGAAACAGAAACCTAGCAGAGAGCACAGCTGTGTTGTTTATTGTGCGACTCGATCCGGACAGAAAAGAATGATCTTTTTCAAACCTGCAGCTGAGCAAACTGGCAAACTGCTATATGGGCAAAGTGCAAGTGGATGAAGAATTAGGAACCTCTGTCTGACGTCATAGCGGTTTTGGCAATGACACACAACCATAATTAGAGAAGCCCCATGGGGAAGCGCTGTGTTGAAAAATACATTATCTCCCTGAACTTGCTGCGTGACTCCAGCGATATCCGAGCGCGTTAAGATGATAATCCACTCCACAACATCCAACACGGCCAAAGCTGATGACACTATTCGGTGAATATGTAAATGTGGGTCTCTCCTTTGGGATGAGAGATGAAGCGCTGGCCTGCTGCGATCGCTCTGCGTCTCCCGCTGCCTTTTCCTACTTCATTGTCTCACATGTCTGTGCTGAGCAGCTTTGTGGCTTAATCATTAAAAAAAAAAAGCTAGTCCAAAAAAAATCAGCATTTCTTTTTCCAGAATTTGTTGTGAAATTTAGACCTGAAGTAACTTTCTTGGAAACACCAAAAAACTGGTGTCATGTACTATTGGTACATGTACTAATATCATGCTTTTGTCATGCTCTTCAACGTGTCAGACAAATCCCAGTAGTGACAATTTGTACATTTTCCTAAAGCAGAGAGAAGAGGAAGTGTTTCCGCTCGTCTTTTGGGGAAAAGCAAAAAGGCAGTTTTTGTTCTGTATGCTATAAATGTGCAGTCGGCACATATTGTTTTTGTTTTTTTTGCTGTCAGCCAGATTTTAAGTGAACATTGCTTTTTTTTGTCACACAAGCGTTCATTTTCAACTTCTGAACGCTACAGCATCTCTCAGTTTGAGTAACTTTTCTCCCCTTCCCCCTTCTCCTCCTCCTCTGCCGACTCACGGCTATTCATTTTGGGATAAATTGTCTTGAGATTGTCTTTCCTCAACATCCCCCAGGACACCTAAACTTGTTTTTGCAATTTGAATTGGCGCTGAAAGGCGAATAAACCTGCGCGGAGTGTGCTGAGGGATAATAAAAGCGACGCTAACGCGTCTTGCAAGAGCCGCAGTCTATTTGTTTTTCGCCAATTGGATCGGCGCAGCCTTGAACACCGAGACATCAGTCTCGCGAAAGCATCAGGTGTCACACACAATCCAATTCTATATTCATTAATTTTGCTGTTGGCGAAACACAATTAGGGGCCCGGTGAATCCGGGACTAATCCCCGACACTCCCAGGACATGGATCGCAGTGGCAGGAGATAGGAATAAACGAGCTGCAATAAAAAGGTACTAATACCCCGTATTACTCTCAGCTTAAAGTCTCCCCATCCTTCAACGCATGTTTCCACTGCTACCTTGGGAGGCTGCCGTGCCCGGGCCTGTGTGATTCATTACTGCTGTGTGGGAGGAGAGGCAGGCATGGTCTC
Source organism: Nelusetta ayraudi (assembly GCF_046127955.1). Classification (NCBI taxonomy): domain Eukaryota; kingdom Metazoa; phylum Chordata; class Actinopteri; order Tetraodontiformes; family Monacanthidae; genus Nelusetta; species Nelusetta ayraudi. The sequence goes on from NW_027466110.1 coordinate 7,019,813, forward strand.
ACACTCACATGCTGGATTAAAGAAATGAAACGTTCCGCTTCACATGTGAAGAGGAAACGGCCGCACAGGTGACACCCCGCGAGTTTCCATAAAACCCTTCCAATGCACGTTTTCGATCGAAGCGTGTCGCATTACAAAATTTATGGAAGCAGAAAAATATGGAAATTTTTCCTCTATCTGGCAAAGAGAGAAAAAAACCCTTGCGCACTCACTTGAGGTGTTGGGCGGGAAAAGGTTTTGCGGAATAAACTCTTGACGTTGCGACGAGCTGCATCGGATCAATGTGATAGTTTGCCCTGGCTAGAGCAGGAGTAATATTAGCCAGTGCTGGCTACAAGAATTAATACTTGGCCAGTTGGCAGTAATTCCTGATATCCTCTCTCCATCCGCCTGCTGCTTCCAGCCGAACCGTTGCACCGCTTTACGGAATGCTTGCATTTTTATTATTCCCTGTTTTTCACAGCAAACTATCACGGCTGCATATCTTATAATCTCCTCCGCTGCATTTTGAGATCCCTCTTGGGTTGCTTCCATGATGCGGACCAGATGGCAGGAGTAGCAATACGGCAGGGATGGAGGGACACAATAGTGACAGCAAGTCACTCCATATGTTGGGACGTCGCCCACAGGAACTCGGCAGACTGACTGCGACACACCAAGTGAGGAATCAACTTTATCAGTCAGAATATTGAATCTTTTTGGGTACTTAGTGAGACCGATCTCCAATCAAAAGCTCTTTTGACTGTTTCCTCTGTGCACTCGCTCACTCATGTGCCCTGCATTTGCATTTCCCACTGCAAGAACAGTGCAAAAGCGCCACATTTTCAAACGAGCAGACGCTCGTCGTTCGCTTCAAACCAGGTTAGAAACCAGTAACGTGCGCCGCTGCAGCTGGTGACCACTCGGCCGCTCTGCAGTGCACTTTCAGCTTCTCTGGTTTGGTCGGGCGTGATACAGGTGCATTTTGTGCTCTTCCTCGCCCCCACAGGAGTAAGAGAGAAGGCAATGGGCTGGACTATGACTGTGCGTGATGACTTCAGGGTCATCGCCTGGACACGGCGAGCAGGGAACCACCTGGGCCTCCTCCTCCTCCTGACTCTGCTCTCCCTCTCGGTCCAGTCGGACATCGCCTTGCCCAGGGAGCGCCGCTTCTCATGGAGAACAGGTACCAACAACAAAAAAGTGGCCTTTTTTGTTTGTCCTATTCAATTTCATCTCCTGAATATACTTTTAGCGTTATTATTGTTTTTTTTTCACATTCGTGTGTGAGGATTCAACAAAGGAGACCTCTTTGAACCTTTGTACACACATAAACACACACATACATACACTACTGATTGGAAACCCTCACCGCAGTTTCTCACTCCTCATTATAGCAGAAAAACACTGCACAACTGCATTTATTCTGTTCCCCCCCCCCCTTTTTTTCCCCTGCTGGGAACAAGTTATCCTCCTCCCTTCTGACACACATTGTTGTGAGTGTCCTTACGCCTGTACCGTTAGCACAATAATACCTGCCGGCCGAGGCACCATCCATCCTCTGCCCAGGGTGACAAGAGGAGCCTTAATGATGTGTGTGTCTGTGGTAACGTGACACAGTTAATGAGACACGGGCAGCTTGCTAGATAATAAGTCCTGCCATGTCCTGCTGCTGACAACAGGCACCATTTTGTTTGTTACATTCATCTTTTTTCCAAGTTACAATGTTTCCATGTCTTTTTGGGGTCTGTGTGTGATAACGTCTTTTTATTTTGCAAGTAAATGTACAAATTATTCAATACTTTCCTGAGTCAAGATTGACTTTAGCCCGTTACTGCAGTGATCTCAAGATTCATCCTTCCATTGCGCACGCGCCGAGGAGTAAAAATCAATTAAAAGTACATTTCCAAAGCAGCTTGAGGAGGAAATCACCGGCTCCACTCACAAAAGCCCCACTCGCTGTGCGATTAGCACCTCCATTTCTCACTCTGTGGTTGGGTAATGACATTGGCCAAGTGATAAAAAGATTGATTAATTCCACTTGAAGGCACGTGTGTTTTTTGTTTTTTTTTTTAAAAAAGGAAGGCAGCTGGGACTCAGAGGATTTTGTGTGTGTGTATGTGTGTATTGTTTATTAACTAGAGATGAAAAGCCACTTTCAAAAACAAGAAAAGCTCACTTTTAAACGTAACACAGCTCACCTCTGAACACCCTGTTAATGTCTCTTTGCCACCGGGGGGGAAAAAAATGAGGCACCAATTACATTGCTGTCGTCACAAAAGCTTCAGGTCCAAGTAAAAACTGCATGCAAAGCCTCCCATGCGTTACATCTATGTTAGAGCTCAGGGTGAACTCTCCTCCTTTGGTTTGCTGTGCCGCTTCTGTCATAGGCGCGTTCACTTCAGAAAATATTGATTTGAACTGCCCTGCGTCCTCCCCCCAGACGCAAATATATTTGAGAAGCGGGGTGACGAGCTCCCCTCTAAATTTCGACCCGTCAACGCAAAGGGAAGATGCTCCCTGAATTATGCACGGCCGCCCCATTGTGTGCTCGGTGGGCCTATCTAGGCCAGCGGCATTGTGGGGGTAAATCTTTTTTGTCTGAGCCTCCTCCTCCTCCCGGAGCGGCGGAAGCTAAGCTGGAAGCACCGGAGCCATTATGGCTCGACCTTCAGGAACAGAAGGCGGGAAGGCCGCGGCTAATTAATGGGTGGTGTTATATGTGATATGCTATTATTTGGGTTAGGAAGAGAATAACTTGTGAGATTAGATTGTTTAAAGGCAAACCGTCTCTTGTTCAGAAACACTAGAGGAGGCAACGCAGTAGGTTTGGAAAAAAACAAACAAAAAAATCAGTGGTAGGGAGGAAACAGGTAGTAACAGTGTAACACCAGTGTGTAAGGCTCTCTCTCTCTCTCTCACTGGTGAAACCGCACGTGCAGGTAATCAGCTATGGTTTCATTAATGCCGGATTCTGTGGGGAAATAAAATGCTGCGGGAAACATGGTGAGGATGGATTCCCATCACTCCCGCAAGATCATCGGCGAGGCGGACTGAGGATTTGTAGCGCTGTTCTGTCCGTCTGCACAACTTTAATTGTTTCACTGCGAGAAATTGCTTGTAAATGTTGCCTGTGAGGCTTGGAAGCGGCAGCACGCTGCTGACTCACTGAGCTGCAGCTGCTTGGAGAACATCTGGCTGTACTGAGTGACGCTATCTTGAGAAGAACATGCAGCACTTTACAGCAACAGTTCACACAATAACAACAACAACATCGGCAACGCCCGCTGGCTGGGTTCCAAGAAGACTAGCCGGCTCACATTTTGCACAAGGAGCCATGTTCAAAGTCTCGACTTCACTGGTTTCTCCACATTATTTGGAATCTGTGCGCAGAACATAGTTCGCGATGGCAGCCGATGGACTTTTGTTTTGAAATTGGTCAAATCAAAATCATTGAGTGCGCCATTTCTCGATTACAATTCAGAAACAGCGAAAACAAAATACAAAAACACCTGAAAAAACAAATAACAGCTAATTTTCTCCTTCGTTAACAGCTAATCACAATAATGTTGTGTGAATCATTTTAAGGTAGAATAAAAGCTGCTGTCTTGCTCTAATTTGATGTTGGCCAGTTTGCACAATGAACCTTTCTTTCTTTTTCTGCCGCATTTTCTGCTGGTTATTCACCAGTCATACACACAAACATGTAGTCAGTCGTGTTGCTGCTGCAGGATGTGAATCTCCTCTAGAACAATAAGTTGTGATTGGATTCATTCCAGCCTCCTTCCCGCTTCCGCGTCGCGTTCCGTGCTTCACTTATGTCTTCATTCACAGGTTTTTCATTTGTCACCCTTGTGATGAGCCTGTCAGACGGTCTTTGTGTTTTTAAACACAACCCTGTCACCAGTTTTTTTTAAAGAAATAAACAAGTTTTTTGACTTGCAGAACAAAAGTTACATATGTGTATATATATATATATATATATATACACACACACACACACACACATATATATATATATATATATATATATATATTTGAAAAACACAAAACAGGATTTTTCATTTCATTCTCAGCAAAGCGCAGCGTCGCAGTCTCTGTGGATAAAGATGCGAAATTTCCACAAAACCGCCAGAGACGACATCTCACAATGACACACCACAATTTAAATGGATATGTTTACATTCATATTCCCATTTTGTTTCCATAATTTGTTTCATTGTTGTGATAAATCCCGCCAGGCCTCTTTTTTTTTTTTATATACATAAAAGACTGGAGTTTCAGAAATGCAACCTATTATTGAAATCATACAAATGATGTTTGATTTCAACTAGCAGGCAATTTTCAAAGAAAATCAATGGAGACACAGTGGTTCTTAATGAAGATCTTCTTTATTCTCCTTCTGCGTTATTCAAATTAAACGTGGCCCCTTGCAAAGACAGGGGTCATGCAATTGTAAGGAGGGGAAAGAAAAAACATTATGTAGGTGTGAGGCGATACAGTCTGGCAACATTTACATTTCAATTCAGGGAGTGTATTTATTTGCAATTTCCGCCCGGCTGTTGCGCCATCAAAGCTCAAATCAAACAGCCCTGCATTTGAGCACAGCCTCTGTTGTTTCCCTGCTTGCCGTTTGGAGTCTCCCACAATTTCACATTAGGACCAAAATGGTGATGAATAATTCACCCAGGGCTGTTTCACTTAAGGTTGACAAAAGTGGTTGGGGGCTGGTGGGAGTGGGCAGGGAGGGATGGAGGGAGGTTTGTGCGCTTCAGGCAAACACATTTCCGGCCACTGACTGCGAGTCGACGCTTTATCTCGCAGCGCAGGTGTCGTGCCTGTCGCTGCCGCCGCCGCTACGTCTGTAATCAAAGCTCGCGTACGATCCAGTTATTTCATTAGGAAAAAAAATAAACAAAAAACAGAGGCCAACGGAGTGGCTGAAGGAAAAGTGGCGAGGGGCTCCACGCCCAACAGGTCGCTCTTCTCTTCTCACGACAGCCCACTGTTTACTCTGGCGTGCACGTTTGTTTTAAATTAGGCTCTTTGAAGGAAGCCACGGGGGCAAAAATAAATAAATGAAAATATTTATATTTATATTTATATATGTATATATAAGGGGAAAAATAATAATAATCCTAATCCTAAACTTTTGTCTCGAGTGTCCGTGTGCTGTAAATGACAAATGACATGCTGAATGTAAAACAGGTGAGGGTGGGAAATTGGAGACTGCACTCGCACACTGATAACGCACACTGAGCTGAATTTAAATTGATTCTGCCATTTCCATCCTCGACTTCTGAACACAAAGTTTTGTCTTTTCCACGAGTTGCCGATGGCTCGTTGCTGAAAACTTTTTTTGTTCCACGCAGTGCTTTGAAAGACACAGACACGCCACACATCCATCCTGGTTGTTAAGATCTTGACTGGTACGCGAGACGTGCCGTCTCTCACCTCAAAGTCAAAAACAGTTGCATGGTACTGGTCACCGTGGAACTAAATTTGCATTGATGTCCAGTCTCCAGTTGCAAGGCTTTCCCTCCCTCAGCGACTCTCCCAAATTCAGCCTTGGATTCCAGAGTTTGCACCAGTGGATCTTCTACGGCCTAGCGCTGCTTCACATTTTTCTCCTATGGCAACTTGTGGTACTGCAGGTTGATATTCAACCCAAGGTCACAAGCATTGATATTACTATTATCACTACATTATCATTATTATTATTATTATTATTATAAATCCAATCCAATGTATTCACTGTTCTTGGCAGTGGTTGTATTAGAACTTCTTAGAAATTCTGAACAAGCTAAAGACGCTCAGCTTTAAAGCAGCTGCCAACTGGAGTGTCAGTAAATAAATGGAGAGAGAGCGACCCTAACATTTTTTTTTTTTGCCCTCTATCGAGAGCGCTGATGGACTTTTGAATTTTTTGTAAGAATTCTTTACATTTTTCTCATTTTTTGCTGCATCTGCCCCGATCTTTCGTGAGCGATAATAAACCTTTTCGCTCTCCAAATGCTTCGCTTGAGTCTCGGACAGAACGCCATCGCCAGGACCGAATGAAATTATTTATTAAATGATAATAAACATACAGCTTGGGCCTCTCCCAAAAAGATCTCACTCTCTCTCCCTGCAGGCTCTTCCTGCTCTTGTGTCCATTTTCCCTTTTCTGCTGATAAGGAGACACTGACTGACTTCTTCAGCTCCCGAGCTGAGACATCTTTTTTCTTTTCTTTTTTATTAATATAATTTATGACGGCTGTGCCGAGCAGCAGCCACGGTACCTTCAGCTTGTCCCGTGATAACGTCTCACATGATCGAGCGAGGCTGCGCTACGTTTGTACATTCTAACCTTTTTAAGGCGAGCGACGTGGCGGCGCTGCTCACCTCCTCTGCCCTCCCGCCGTCTGGAGGACTATCGCTCATGCTGGACGGGAAGGACTGCATAAAGAGATGAGGGTGAAAACCCCCAGCACCACCGGGAATTAAATCTAGGGCAATATTTTCACCAAGATTGCCAGCAAAAAAAAACAAAAAGTAAGGAAGTAGTAAAGCCGTTTCGTCAATTTCAGTAGGACTGAAACTGACATGGTGCCGAGCACCACTCCAAGCACACGGACTCTGCAGTTTTCAGTCAGTTCATTCGTGAAGGTGAACAGGCGTCAGTAGATCCAGGTGTCAGTGACTCTCTGGCCCAGCGACGCATCGTCAAATGGATCAGAGGAACCAATCGGTGGACAACCTGCTACCTGATTGAAAGTCTTGCTTGTCGACTTGAATCACTGACTCTGACTTGGCATTAACTCTGAGCAGCTCAGTCTGTGAACCTGCCCTGCTCGGGAGCAGCTGTTTGGTATTTTTGTTTTATTTTTTCACAATGTCAGAAACGCTGTTTCCTTTCCCCGTCCAGTGCGGAGCAAACACGAGTGTGTTTTCTTTCCGCCCGTTAATCAGACTGTGTAGAAGGTTGCGTTGCTCCGCGGGGCGTTTCATAGATGTCAGATTACTTTGAGACGCTGATGAGGTGTGCTGACACTTTCTTTCTCCGCAGTCTCTGACATCGACAATCTGACTGGAGGCTTTGCTTTTTTTTTTTACTGGAGTGATGTGACAACTTATTAGTGCTGCCACCGTCGGAGACGTTGTGAGCTTAGCAGCGCCACCTGGAGCAGTCGGTCCCAAACAAGTTGCTCATAAAGTGAAACTTTATTCCTATTGTATTTGATCTTCTACAGACACAAAAAGGATTTGATTTGATTTGATTTTTTTCCAGTGTGCAGTTGTTCAGCCTCGCTCCCACCACCAGCTTGTGTTTTCCAGATCTGTCTCCTTAATCTGCCTGCTGGTTTTGTTCTGCTTTTTTTCCCGAGACATTCATTCATTCATTCATTCATTCATCTTCCATCCCCGCTTATTCCCGAGCTCAGGGTGACGGGGGTCTGCTGGAGCCTATGCCAGTTGTCTTAGGGTGAAGGCAGGGTGGCACCCTGGACAAGTCGCCGGTTCATCGCAGAGACAAACAACCATTCACACTCACATGCACACCTACGGACAATTTAGAGTGTTCAATTGACCTCACATGCATGTTTTTGGAGTGTGGGAGGAAGCCGGAGAACCCGGAGAGAACCCACGCAGACACAGGGAGAACATGCAAACTCCACACAGAAAGGTCCCTTCCCGAGACATAAATGCATTTTATTTACTGTGAGTCAATTTGGATGCCAAAAACTCTCTCAGATTCTTTTGCACGGGCTGGAAAGACTTAACCTCTGGCATTTCCTTCTCCGTCTAAACCTCTGAACTCTGTTCTGCCGTTTAATTTTCAATCTGAACGTTTCCCCTGCAGCATTGCACCTAATTGAGAACCAATTCTAATGTTCTTAATCTGTAATAACCCAATTAGGCTAAATATTACATGAACAGACCACATTCAAATGCAATTCACTCTCCTCTTCTTCTGCAGCTGTTACTTGTCCACCTTTAGACACTTTCCGACTGGATGTATGCAAAAGTATTTCTGTTTTCAATGGGCACAGTTTATTCGGGTCCCTTCAAAATGTGCATGGAAAAGAGACTCTAAATTCCAGTCAGCACAACAGAGGATGTTACATTACAAAGGTTTCTGGTAAAGGAAAAAAAAAATTGGCTATGTATTCACATCAAGGGTGAATTGTAGGAAATATATCCTGCGTATTGCAGTCAAAGCCTTCATGTGAAGTTGGCGGCAGGGCCATTATGAAGCGCTAATGGAAGCTCGCAGTAATGAAAGATAATTCTCGCTCATTAACGCGGAGCTTCCCTGGAAGCTCAGAGGGGAGTGATTGTTTTTATTTGGTTTTTTTGTAGCTCTGCCTTTCAGAACTTTGAAAACGAAGAAAGGCAACCTTCAAAATATAGAAATGTGATTTGTTTGTGTCAGTTAAAAGCACGAGAAGAACATAATCGACCTGCCTTGTATTGCTTTCAAAGTCCAGGCTGGGGGTGGGGGGTGCTTTATCTGAAGCGACCAAAAATATATTGTCAAGATTAGAACAGAAATGAATAATAAGACCTATTAGTTCGTTAAGAGCTCGTTAGCTTTGTTAGCTCTTAGTTTGCCTGTGCCGTCCCTGCAGCGTATAAACCATGCAAGACATTCATATTGTTGCCAATTATGCAGCACGGCCTTAAAATTAAAGTAAATTCCCTTCCAGCAAAGTCCTGTTTGCCTCCACACTTATCGCCTGTGGGTAAACTAAGTATTAGAATCAAGGCAGATTAATGGTGAAGAAAAAAATAAATAAACAAGTAAATAGCTCAATCCCTCCTCTGTGTTGTTTGCTGGGTAAATCACAGTTGGAGAGTAGCGGCCAAGTGAATGACAAACCGCCGCTTCCTGCTTTGTCTCTCATTTAAAATTTGATCAGCACAAAAAAAGCGCCGTCATTTGCAACCTTGACAAAATGCAACGCGTTCTCCCTTCAAAAGCCTCTTAGGGAGATTATGCAACGGAGATCTCGTTCTGAACTGGTGTCCTTCCCACTGACTGGCAGCGAGCTGATTGAGGAGGCCATAAAAGCTGGTGGCGAGTCTCTTAGGAGCTGGTGAGTGAGGAGATTCCTGGCAGTTAAATCCTTAATCCAATGAGAATATCCTCACATGCACGCACGCACGCACGCACGCACGCACGCACACACTCACATCTGCGAGTCTACTTTCAGAGCAGCTCTCCCCTCAGATGTCCTTTCAACGCGGCGCCGTGCTTTCACATCACCCTCGTGCGAAAAACGTTTGCCGTTCTGGTTCAAATTCATCCGCCGGGAGTTTGAAGGAGGAGTCGTCAAAGACGCAGCGGCGGGTCCCAAACAGAATTAATTCCAAAGACCTTTTTTTTTTGTTGTGGCTCTTGGCAGTAACAGGCCTGGAGTGTGATTGTTCAAACGGTGGAAATCAAAGATGGAAAGTCGAGGCGGTAAAGGGAAGAAAGAAAAAAAAAAAAAGATTCCCGAAGAAGCTTCAGTTAATCATGTTCACATCTAATTTGTGCTTGATTACACCAAGTTTTGTGCAGGATGTTTGTATTCATGGATATAGACTCTTCCTGGTTCAGTCTCAGGTCCGCTTTCACATTGTGGAACTTTTACTAGAACAAACAAAAGCTCACCAAAAGTTCATATGATTCATATTTTATAGTTGTTTTTTTTCGTTGTTTTTTCGAGTCTGTGCAACATCAGTTGCTCTAAAAATGTTGCCTGCTCTCCGGGTAACGTATAATTGCTTCTAGCCAGTCTATTACTGTCTTAAGGAAATGGAAAGCAGCAATTTGAGTGTTCCGATTGAGCTAATGGCAGATTGTGTGTGTGTGTGTGTGTGTGTGTGTGTGTGTGTGTATAAATATATTTTTTCTTCTCTTTGTTGAGAAAAAGAAAAAGACATGTCACCTTTGCTTAAATATAAATGGTGAGGCTGTGAGAGATGAAACTCCACAACATCAGGTAAAATCACATCATACTTTGGGAGGGTTGTGATCTAATGTGATGCTAAAATAGCTTGTTTAAATAGTGTTTGACAGATTTAACGTTTTATTCTTGCCAAAAAAGTCGCTATCAATGTGTTCAACATCAGTCATCACTTTCGCTCTACTACCAGATCTGTATAACTGAAAACCTTTTTGCATTTTACACATAAAGTTCTCCTTGAAATAACACTCCACCCTTTGAATTTAAAGACTGCAGTTGAAGTTTAAAAGAAGAAAAAAAAAGAAAGAATCAGTATGGAAAAATGTGATCAGTCAAGAGCTTTGGCCCTGCTCCAGCTAATGAGGTAAACCTGCTGACGGAAGGATCTGCTCCTCCTCAGCCGCAAACGGACCCAAGCGCGGAGACTCTCGGTAATTAGAGCCGACAAGAGGCGGCCAGTAGCACTCGCTGTTCTTTGAAGCCTCACGAGAAGTTCGGTGGTATATCGAGCTTTGGCAGGGTGACGCCAGCGACCTTGTTCTCTGGGCTGTTGTACACGCCCGGTGTGAAGTTCGAGCACGGACCTGTAAAAAAGCAATTTGTCACTGCAGGGAAGGAACGGACAAAATCGTCTGACATCCTCCGCTGCTCCCTCACAAAATAAATTAAGCCTCGGTGTCACATTGCATTATTACTTTATCTGTCTCTTCCTGTCCGGCTTTTTCATGCGCTGCTCTGTGAAAAGCTCTTCAGCCACAAAGCTTAGTTGTTAAATTCTTTATCCAGCCCACCCAAACCCCCCAATTCCCCCCACCCCCCTTTTATTTGCTCGAACAAAACATAACACAATTGTAATTACAGTGCTTGTAAAGTGAGGAACGACCCATTTGGATCGAGTGTGCGCAAGTGCGTGTGTGAGAGTGACAAGGAGAAGCTGCCGAATAAACACAAGTCGCCGCTTTAAACGGATTCTCAAAAAAAGAAAAGACAAGATGAAAAGACAGACGCTTTGTGTTCATCTTCCTCATGGTGAAGTTTCGACGACAAGCTGCTCTCCATGCTGGAGTGCTTTGTCAGCCCGGGCGACTGTAGCCCGCGCTGCCAAACAAGAGGTGGAAGTAAATGGGTTTGCAGCTGATAAGATTTCTCATTGCTCCCTGCAAGTCCCATTCCATTTCTACCACTCACAGCCCCCTCTTTTTGTTTGATGGTTAATAGCGTGATGCTTGTTTCCCGGGGCCGTATGTTTCACTCCCCTTGGAACAAAAGAAAAAAAATAAAAGGACAAAAAAAACTTGCCGGAATCATGGAGGATGGGGACTCCCTCCTGATGCTCTCTTCGCCGAAAACAGGCATGAATTTCTTTTATTTATTTATTTATTTATTTTTGGGGGGGCAGTCAGTGGTGTTCGAAGAGAAAACCTCTACGGAGGCCTGTTAAAATAGCCCGCTCTGTTTACTGTGTATTTGACCCGGTGGGGCGCACGGCGGAGTGTCGGCGAGGTGAAGCCAAGCGGATCGCTGTTCCTACCTGGGAGAAACTCCCACATGAGCTATTTTCCGTTTTTTTCAGAGCGCCGTCTATCAGGAGCGCTTGTTTCATTTCACCCTTTGATCAACCGCCGTGCTGAATAAAGGCCAGTCAGAAGCAGAGACATTAAAGGGAAGCTGGGACGAGGGAGGAGAGATGCTGCGAGGAAGAGGATGCAGCAGGGCTCTACTTCCTGCTGGCACTGCTGCGGCCAAAACAAACACCATCCAAGCTGTGAAGTGAGCCAGACGGAAACGTTTCAAGAGATGGGCTAAAGGTATTTTTATGGCTCAGGGAAAACTTAACTTAACTTTGCAGAACTTATACATTTCTCCTTCATAATTCTGAAAAATGTGTGGGGGACAGTGGTTAGCACTGGCAGCGAGAGGGTTGTGGGTTCAAATCCTGCTCTCGGGGTTTGTCCGTGTGGTGATCTCCATGTGTCAGTGTGGCTTCCCTCCATGTCCTGCCGCTCATTGGCCTAATTGGCGTCAACAACTCATTGCATGCACACTCAGAGTGAGTTAGTGTGATGGACTGCGACCCTAAGAGCAGGAGAAGTCGTGATGGAAGGTAGAATTGGTTCAAACATTTGCCATCCAAACTATGGATTAAAAGCCGCGTTTCTACAAACTCGTCCTCCACCTTCATGCAGACCTGCTGTTTTTGTGGATGGTATCCCGGCAGACTTCTTATTTATTGGTTTTTTTGTAAAAAAAAAAATAAAATAAAAAAAAAACCAAAACTTTATTATAGATAAGGAGTGAGAGACATAAACTTGTTTTGGACTCAGCAGTTCCATATGAGATAAGATCACACTTCCCACATAGTGTGGAAGAAAGAGACAGCAACATTTACAAAGAAACCACACACCCGCATGCACGCTCGCCGACGTGCACGTGGGAAGATCTTTCTCAGCCAACTTCGCCGGGTGCTGCTTTGCCGTCTCTGGGAGAGTGATGCTACTTCTGCAAAATCAATGTGGATGTGTATCCCGACTCTGTTCAAACCCAATCTGGATAAATGGCACCTCATACTTAATAGCGAGCTATGCTAGTTACAGTGCAAGTGTGTACTTTCTATAATTTGTCTCCATCTTTTCATTTATTCGTATTTCTTTGAGGGTTCAGTCTTCAATGTGACTTTGCCTGTAGTCGTGACAAGTGCAAGTCCATTGCTGATTTTTAGCTGCAATAAACATCATACACATCAATTTGGTGACATTTTGATCCTATTTTGATGGTGAAAAACTCGACTCGACTCTTATTCTGAGATGAAGTTTGAGTTTAAAGAAAAAAGTAAAAGTCTTTCACTGACCGTGGTTTAGTTTTGAAGGGTAACGACTTTCACTTAACTCCAAACTCCAGCCCTTCATTTGAAAAAAAGAAAAGGAAAAAAGAATCAAAAACTTGCCATTTGACTTCACTTTACGATGTCGATAGGTTTGAGCAATCTGGCGATAGTTCAAAGAAACTTACTGAATTCCAATAACTGATGCAATGTTGAACATTAGCAAGTAACCCGAGCCAAGTCCTCCTCCGACGACCGACCAGTCACAACATTAATCATGAAGCGAATAGCACTGAGCATCTGGCAACTTTGCTCCCGACTTCATGCGGCAGCTAAAGGGTGGAGGCAATCAACCAAGCATCCATTTGAACCTGTAGCGAAGAGGAGCAACATCAGGAGCTCAGACCGGTCTCAAAATATCTTGCTGATCTAAATCTTCATGAAACTGAATTCGGACATATGTACGTTTGGATTTCTGAATTGTGCGGGCTAACTCCGCTGTGTTCCTGGATCCATGTATTTGAGTCCTTTATCCATTCCTGTTCAAACGAGGCCATATTAGCCAAGTCCCTGTGCACTTCTGCGATGTCGGTCTGGTTGTTACACAGCAAATCGACTGGGATACATTGTAATGAGGTTACACGGGTCCTGGCAACTGATACAATTGATTTGCACTGTTGCCAGTTGTGGGATTTGGGTTAATGCAGATTCAGATCAGCCAGTCTCCAGTGGCTGTTTGGTGACTGCTTCATGATCGGGTGGGTCAGCGGCAGCACTCTGTGTGTCGAGGAGAAAAGTTTCCAAGAACACTGTCCGCTGGCTCACTGACTCTATGTCCCCTGTCCACCGGCTCACTGAGTCACTGACTCAATGTCCTCTGTCCACTGACTCACTGAGTCACTGGCTCACTGACTCCCTGGCTCACTGACTCTATGTCCCCTGTCCACCGGCTCACTGAGTCACTGACTCAATGTCCTCTGTCCACTGACTCACTGACTCACTGGCTCACTGACTCTATGTCCCCTGTCCACCGGCTCACTGACTCACTAACTCTATGTCACCTGTCCACCGACTCACTGACTCACTGGCTCACTGACTCTATGTCCCCTGTCCACTGGCTCACTGGCTCACTGACTCTATGTCCCCTGTCCACTGGCTCACTGGCTCACTGAGTCACTGAGTCACTGGCCCACTGACTCACAAACTAATAGAGAGCCATTGGCTCTTTCTCCACTGGCTCGCCAACTCACTCTGCTTGTCACTCTCTCAGTGTGCTGATTATTTTGAAGTCTGATTGTTTTTATGATTCAAATTACTGCCGTGTGTGTGTGTGTGTGTGTGTTAGGCTTTCCTTGGCCCACATTAAAAATGGGTGCACTTCATTTTCGCTTTTGCGGCGTTCTTATTCAGCAGTGTGTTTTTGCTTGTCCTGCCTCGGGGTTGAGAATTTGAATAATTTCTTGTCTTTTGGGTGCAGACACAGAGCCGAGCTGACCTGCTGGATTTACAATTCAGAACTAATTAATTAATCTTGCCTGCGTGTGATTTCCGCACACTTTTGCTGTTGAATATTTCCTTAAATTAAAAAAGAAGAAGAAGAAAAAAAATCCTAATCACAGCGTGGACTGCCTCGGCTCTCATGAGGAACCAGAGCATCAGTTCCAAGCCGAGCAAAGGGAATAAATCTAGCAGAGTTCAAAAAGACGTCTTTCCTCCACTTTAAATTTCAGACAAATTAAACTCTTTCACTAACGCAGCAATTATTTAGCACTCACAAGATAATTATGAAACAAATATTAGGAGGCAGTTCCATTTGGTGAACTCAGACAGCTGATTAGCCTCAACTGAACTCCACACTGGGTTATTTATACAGGAAAGGAGCAACGGGCCGAGGGGAAAAGGCTGGAGCTCCTCAGAGAGAGTTTAATTTAGGTTATAACAGCTTATCCTTGAGGAAGCAGTTGGTCTTTAACTGCTTTAGAAAAAAAGTCATTCAGTCGAGGAAGTTGTTACTGTAAGAATAATAACTTGATGGAGGCACTAAAGGTAAGAGAATCACATTCTGAATTATTGCAATCTACCGGCCTCTCTGACCAGAGAGTTTCAAAGGTCCCATATCATGCAAAGTTCACTTAACCAACGTTTGAAAACAATACTTAGGTTTCTCTCGTCTGTCAGCGAACAAAAGCAGGACTGAGAGAAGACGTTCCTCGCCGCTTTGGCTCGCTGCACTATTTAGAAGGTGTGTGTTCAATGTAAAGTACCCGAGAGTTTGTTTAGTCTGCCGCTAGTTTCAACAGGAGGCTGAAACTGAGCTAAATGTGTCGAAATAGAGGTTTGTTGGTTTTGTTTGTTTGTTTGTTTTTGGGGGGAGGAGGTAATTAACTGCACTGAACAGCCTCACCATAGTCCAGGATAAAAAAAAAAGAAAAAAAAAGTTGATGGGTAATTTAGTTTTATTTATCCAACCAATATTGTGTTAAAGGGTCTGGACTGAGTCACTGAGGCAGAAGACTCACGTCACAATCTCACACATGCTGAGAAATAAATAAAAGCAATAGAGTCCAACAATATTGCAGTTGTTTCATTCAGCTCTTGTTGCTTTGTTAGAATAAGAGGGATTCCAGTTTGGGTTGGATCTCCAGATGTCTCTAAGGGTCTTCAGGGAGAGTGAGCACAGACGGGTTGTATAATTATTCCTCCCAGCAAAAGCGACGTTACCCACGTCTCCTCAACCTTCAAACCACCAAATCCTGCTGGAAAAAGAAGCAAAACAAAAAAAGAAAAAAAAAAAAAAAGAAAAAAAAGAAGCGGACTCCCTCAAACCTCGAGTTGCAAAGCTGAACTTGTGGAACTCAAGTGGGAGCCGCAAGTTCACAGAGATTTAAATGAGGCGCTCACAAAGTTGAATTTCAATAAGACGTAACTGGGGGCATGAGAACACTGGCGTAATGATAAACAGACAACGATGGGAACAGGGTGCTGTTGGCTCTGGCTGTAGGGGCGCTCGGGGTGCTCGCATTGATCAGGGATCACGCTCTCGCTGCGGCTGGATTGGCAGCTCGAGGCGGGGGACCGAAGGAGGGCGTGGTGGTGGTGGGGGGGGGCGCCAAAAATAAGATAAATATTCAGAAAAGATATACTTAAGAAGGAGCCGTGGATAGTGATTTTTTTGGTCTTGTGTCTCATCCGGGCTGCCCGTGTGACCGGCATCACTGACAAGAAGCCTGTTTGACAGAGAGGATGACGGCCGACAGCCACAGCCTCCCAACAAGTGTCGGCATACAACCCACAAAGTGTCTCTGATAATAACCCCATCGTTATGCATTTCAAGCCTCATGAGAAAATTCAGTGTGCAGCTTCTCAAAGATAATAATAATCATTAAAAAAACAAAAAGAAGTTATTTTATGGCTTTAAAGTACGCGCGTTTTCCCAAAGACTTTGCTATTTTTTTTCCCCCCTCTGTCGATTTTTAATTAAATCTCAGTGATGGTGATGATCATAAAACTCGACCTTCATCGTAAAATACACCTTTTCTTTCTCACTTTCCTTTTTATGGTGCAGGCTCACAGTCACTCAAAGCGCTTCAGAGCTTCACAGCTTCACAGGAAAATATTTATGGTCATCATCTTATGTACGAGATCAAAGCCTCGAGCTTCTCTGACAACACTTGTTTCAAGACATCAGCGCCAATACTAACATGTTTCTGCGCCACAGCACAACAAGGCGATGTACAAGCTGCCTGATGGTAGTTCAACCTGAGACGTCAGATGGAATGTTTAAGGTTTTCTTTAGATCTTTCCAAGACATCCATCTGGGGGTAAAACAGGCTTGCAGAAATTGTTGTTGCCGGTAGTTTAGCCAGATAACTTCCTGTTGAGTGGCTCAAGGCTGTGTGGAATACAATTTTTTTATGTGCGTTGGGGAGTCGCAGCAACATTACTAAAGTATTTGTTAAAATGCTATAACGTGCAGTCCAGTCGTCCAGATCTGTATATGACATAAACTATGCATAACAATAATAATAATAATAATAATAAGAAGAAGAATAAGGAGATGAAAAAAGTGTCTATTTATCTTCCAATATCAGACAATCAGAGTTTGTAAATACGGTTTGCAAACTCCTCTTCCTCAAATTGGTCACTTGTTCAACTTGTTAACAGAGGGGAAGAAACTGCACTGTGAACATGATGTGTTATTCTAAGAAAAACTGCCTAATGTAGCTGTTTAAACCCAGCAGTAAAAAGGAGACAGTGGTTTGGCTCATTTAGTTGTGATAAGCGAGCCGGCTAAACGATGAAAGTAATGCACTTCACTTTCTCTCTTGACTGATCATTCTTTCTACTTTGAAATGCACACTTTGACTGGGCACCAGCCCTTCTCCAGGGTGACTTTCTTCTCCCCTTCAGAAGACGGACTCGGCACACAACTCTGAAGTCAGAGTGGCTGCAACTATGTTCTGGCTCTATTAGAAAGAAAGTTGCTTAATACGCTTAAAGTTTGCCCAGGGTTTCAGTACGCCAGGAATTCTTAGAGCATAATTAATGCACACTGGATGAACCATGCATCAATTTTTTTTTTTTTTTTTTGGTACACGTCGACCGCCCAGAGCGCAATCCAGGGAGGAGAAGGCAGGTGAACTTTTAATTGGGATTTGTGGAGTGATGTTTGATCTTTCGCTACCTTTGCTTCTGGAGGCGGAAAGCGTCGGCCTGGGTGTTTCTGCGCACGTCAGACACTCGTGTTTAACACGGATCCTCCCAACCGCAGCGACATTTTCGCTTATTTAGCATAAGAACAGAGAGATGAAGCTGAAACCAAGTGAAGCTGTTGTGAGCTGCTGCTGTTGTTACTGTGAAGGAATCAACACTTTAAGGGTTTACGCGGCAAACACATAAATGTGTGTTTTTGTTTTAAAGTCCAGCACCGCCCTTTTCTAGCCTTGAGCTTCAACCTGTCACCTTTAGAAAAAACATCCAATTGGTCTGTTGCTGCTGAATACGATGGACAGGCGGTTTGTCCAATCACCTTTCAAACACTTCACCAGACGGACGTGTCCGATACATCCAAAGGATTTCTTTCATGAAGGCTTCACCCCGTGCGCCAGGCGACCACCGCGAAATCCCTGGTCAGCCCACGAGATCTTATCCGTCCTGTTGCGCAATTATGAATGATCCTCATTAGCGGAGATGCGGCGGCTCTCGTAAAGGGTCGTCCACCCTTACAGGTATTCCTTCCCCCCCACGCCTGCATTTGTCATCATTTCCTGCCGCTTGTCGACAATCGACCGCCTCGCCGTTGAGCTTCGGGTGACGCCGTGCGGCCAAGCTGCTCATCAGTCACGTCACTTATGACAGGGCGACGCGTTGGAGCGCGCGTTGCCTACGGTTCCCAAAATGTTTCCGTCATCGCGGCGGCGATACTTATAGGCTTTCATTCTTTGTGTTTGCCCTTCAGCAGTGCTGGAACAGGATCAGCCTGATATTTTTGTCTCTTGGCTGCCAGTCTTGGCTGTCATCCCTTCAGATACTTCCCAGCGTTTTTCAGCCAGGATCGTGCACGCAGCTTTACCTCGCATCCCCGGGATTCAACACAGTTGCTCCCTCTGTTGTGTGGCTGTCTGATGTATTGTCTTTACTGTCCAGCCCCCCTCCCCCGCCCCCGGTCTGCGTCAGGAGGTGCGTGAGAGCGGCGCCGAAGCCTCAGTAGCGCCGCCTTATCATCTCTCGCTCCCGCGCCGTCTCAGCGAGGCACGAGATACGCGAGCGTTGTCGCCCTGCAGGGCCGATGACATTAGATTTCAGATTTATGTTCAGCCGGGCTGAGATTGGATGCATTAAGGTGCGGATTTGGTATTTCAGCCTGAAGATGGGACCTGAGGGCGCTCGCGCCTGATAGATGGATAAGGCTTGCGATAAAAACCTGGACTAAAGGCCGATTGCAGGTGTCGTTTATTTAAGTCATTTTTTCCTTGCAAGTTTTGCAGCCCCCTCCTCCCATAGATCACACCGCGACATTCTGCACGACACAAGTGACAGCCTTCAGAATAACCTTGCATTGGAATCTGTCGCTCAATAATAAAAGCCCCGCATGTGTAATAGCTCATCTAAGCAGGCGGCCTGTTGCATTCCATTTGGCCCGACAGTCAGGTGGCAGAGTGCAATATTCAGAATATTCAGTTCATACCCGGAGCTGTCGATGCGCCTTGCGTCTTCCGCCTTGGGTTATGAACCACATAAGCCAAGCTTTCGCGGCTCCTTGTTAGGATTTCCCGTCCCAGGTGTAATGTTATTTAAAAATCCATGCACCGCGCTGCCTCCTCTCCCTGTGAAAACAGATCAGACGCGATTATGAATATATCTCCTCAAACAGGCAGCGTTCCAGACACATCTTAAATAAAACACACACACACCCGCGCACACACACATCCACACAAATGAACAGTGACGGGCTGTCATCCTTCCCTCTCATTAAAGATCCCACATTGTGCAGAAATGTAAAGTCCTTCGCTCCTTGTTTTTTTCTCCACTTGCTCCACAGTAATTATGAGCAGACGGTTTTTATTTATATATTTTTGGGGAAATAAACCCTTTAGGATCAGGTCAGGTCAATTTTTTAATGAAAAGTAAAGTTCTCAAAATCATTGCATCAGCAGCAACAAATGTTGTGCAATCCTCGGTTTTTGACTTAAAAAACTTAGTTTATTAGCCTTCAGGCAAAACACATTCGACAGTGTACCAGTGGCACACAATGACATCTGGTTTTAGAAGTTATTAAATTAGATCAGATTAAATTAAATATCTAATCATCACCTCAAGCAGAATGGCGGTGGATGCTGCTTCCGCTGCTGACCATTAGTGCACAATATTGCAATATATTTTTATCTCGACAATAAAAGGTTCCGCCTCTGGTTATATTAGGTGAAATGAATCAATAAAGTAAGATCGTGTGCTCATGAGAGCAAATGGTGAATAGGACCCAGGGGCTGTTCATCAACGGCCGTCTGCTATTATTATCGTCCTAAACAGGATATCCATCACTTTCTCATCTCCTTGTCCAGTTATTGACTATTTGCCGCAGGAATTTGCAGCATGTCTGGTCCAAAAAAACGCTTCCTTGCATGAGATAAAGCTGCCAGTACCTAGTGTCAATATCATTTCAAGGAGTAATGGGCAACATTAAAGGGAATCTACCGGCTTCAGATGGAAGAGGGGAAAATGTATCGAATGCCACGCATGTGTTTATTTTTTGTCATCTTCTAGATAACTAACATATAAGACATGTGTTCATTCACCAATAACAAGCTGTTATAAAGAGCCGGTCGACTTGTGAGCAGGCAGCCACAGTGTGCCTGATGTCACAGTCCCGCCTCCTCGATGACTCATTGTGCTTCACAGAAACGAATGAGCGTGCTGGACCAACCGTCAGAGCTGTTGTGTAGGACTAGATGTTGATATTCCCTATTACATGTGTACCTGAGGCACCGTCGTTTCCATTTTTCTTTTTTTTAAAGTTTCCCTAAAAACGTGAAGCAAAACATGAGAAGTCTAAACTGAAGTGAACTGCAGAGAGGTCGACGCCTTCGCTTGGATCAGGCAGCGGCTGATGAACTTACGCAGGCATTAGTTTTCTATGCCTTATACACTATGTGGAAGAAACAAAAAGAAAAAGGAAAGAAAAACGATCGAAGCGAGGTAAAACCTCCCCAAACTCAAGCTTGACTTTTGTTGCCCTGGTGATGGCGGAGCGGAGATCCAGAGGCTGGAAGATGTTATTTGTCAGCCGGCGTTTAATTAGCCTCCCACAGACGACCATAAACCCAGGCAGCCTCTGATTAATAAGCCGGGGACAAAGGGAAAACAAATGACAGATGGGGTCTGGGTGGGTGAGGTACTTATCCTGTGCCGGTTCCACTCCCGAGGCTTCTTCACTCAGACGGGCGGCTTCAGGTGTCAGTGGGACTCGGACCGGCTGCCGGCTCGTGGCCTCGTCCTCGTTTTGTGGGTGATTAAAGCAAAAATATAAAGAGAAATGCTCCTGTCTGGTCGCGTGACATGAAACCGTGAGAAGTAACAAAGCTCGGGCGATGGATGTCAACGTTTTTTGAAAACACTCTTGTATTGACGACTTGCCGTTCGCTGAGGTGGTGGCAGCTGTTCCAAGGTTTCAGAGACTGTGCTGGAGTATCAACACAACCCAACAAAGCTTCAGAGAGGAGTTGTGCTGAAAGGTTGGATTTATTTTAAGAGCAGAAAATCTTTGGACGCGGTTTGTGATTGCAAGTTTGTTTCTTTTCTTAATCCAGCTCCGGCAACCTTGAAGATGACAAACAAATTTTAAGTTAACACACAAATGTCGCTCCTTAACGGAACACAAAAGACGTTTTGGTTTTGTTTTTCTTTCTTTCTCCTCCGTGGCATTTTGGGCTACATTGCAAGTTGTTCGTTAAATTTTTTGGGGAAAAATAAAGGGTGTTAAAACGTGGAACGGTACGAAAAAGTCGAGTTTTCCACCTGAAACATCTTTGGCAAAAACACTGAGACGTGAAGTTTGACAGCCAAGAGCTTCTGCCTTGTGCGCCGTAACAAAGAAAAAAAAGCAAAAGTGTGCCAGCACCAGCGTGTCGAACTATGATGGAGAAAAAAAAATGTGTATATATATATGTATATATATATATATATATGTATACATATATATATATATATATATATATAAAACGGAGAAAATTTGCACGATTGATGGCGAATCTCGGCTCATAATTTCGTGTCTCTTTTCACGTCAGCCTCGGTGAATTCGCAGCTTTAAAGCGGCGCTGCTCTCACTCAACAGGAAATTGAGTGGCACTTCTGGAATGACTGCTCAAGCTGTGTGAAGGCAGGAGCAAATCCTCCCGGGGCGCATCGGTAATGACTGCTCAAAAAGAAGTTTGAGCAAATGTTCGCACACCAAGACAAACTTGTCAAGTCTTCGCTCAGACAAACACACGGCTCCTTTCAAAAGCGGCCCGTGTGTTTTCTCCGCCACCACACTTGGCCTACTTCACTGTCTGTGTCATTCACACATCAAACAAAGTAATTACACACTTTTTTTCCCCCCTTACGTTAAATAATCATTAATAATCAGATTTTTCTTAGATCCTTTTTTTTCTTCAAAGGCTGCAGCAGCTCGCTCTCCCCCACTGTGTCGCCTTTGATGACACTTTTCTTGACGTGCTTCCTGCTTGCGTCCAGGACCATCTTCAATAACATAATAATTACTTTGCAGACTTCTTATGTTTCCATCTGTACACTTTCTGTGTTTTACTTGACTGTTTTCAATGTTATTATTATACAAGCAGCTCAGGATTGACTTCTTTCATTTGTTGTGAACGTCAAAGAACACCATTTTTCTATGTCACGTTCAAAAACAGATGAAGCTCGCGCCCTGCTGCGTCTCCCGAGGAACAATCTCATATCTCTCCTGCCACGGCGCTCCCGCTTCCGTCCACCCAGTATTATCAAAACACCTGGGTCTTTTCTCAGGTTGATGCCTGCAGATATGGCCATTAGTTCTGCTCCCGTGCTCACAGGAGAGAAATGCCAGGTCAGCCCAAGACGGCGAGACAGAGGAGTGAATGACATCCTATCCAATTACTTGTCACCTCTACACGGGCCCGGCATCGGGACTTGAGGAGACCACATGAGACAAGCAATTACATGGAAAAAGATTCTGATCACCGCAGAGGTAGAGCACGTCTCCGACTGCCCCCCTACCCGACCCCACCTCTCCCACCCGCGCCCAGGCCTTTATTTCCTGAAGTGACGCCGACTAAAACACTGTGGCATTTATAGCGTAAACACATTGATTCCTTGAGAAACCTCCTGGAAAGGCTATTTCCAGGCCCGGAATCAAAGTTAGATCTATATATATATAAATGAGATCTTAGAGGAAATACAATATATGCTCGGGAGATGGACTGCTTGCTCTCCCACGGTCAGTTAATACAGCAGCCCACATTGATCTCAGGGGGAACGAGGGAAGTCTTGACTCGGTTTGACCGGGAGCATATTTAGCGAGGCAGCGTGACATACAGATGAAATGTCAGCGGAATGGGATTTATTGTTAAAGCAGAGTAAAGAAAAAGCAGGGTGCCCTGCAGCGGTGTGCTGCCGTGACATTACACATCGTTGAATGCTGTTTGAAAGCCTTCTGAGGTTCCCAACACCACATTGGGATTGTGATTACTCGAGTGATTTAGCTCAGCAACGGAGGCAATTATTCTTTTTTTTTTTCTTCTTTTTAATAGAAATGATGTCAATTTGACTCACCAGATGAAATGTTTCCGAAGTCCAATGGATTTTTGCTTTTGCACCCATCTGGCAAGGAACCCATAGAAAGTGCTCGACCGAAGGAAGCAATATTATGGAAGGTTGAAGGTAGAACCTTGCTGTACATCACACTCAGTCAGATATGATCAATGGAAATTGTAAGACTGAGGGAAAAACTTTTCTTTTGGAGTTTGGTCTGATGGACGTGCTACATGGCATATTTAAAACTGATCTGAACTGATCAAACTAATGCACAATGAAATATCTGAGGGAGTAACTGTCATACTAATCTAACCTGTAATTTGGTGGGGAAATTAAACTACGCCTGAAGAATGAAAAGTGGGAAACACAACACGGACCTTTTGAGCTCAGAGCCACGCAACCTGTTGTGTCTCAGTCCAAGATTTTCTGCGTGGCGACACAGAAAACAGCCTGCTTTGATTTATCCGCCTACCTTGCTTTAACAGAGAGGAAGCAGTTTTCAGCGGAGCCATTTAAAACTTCCTGTCAGCCCACCACTGTGGGCGCTGCACACGGTGGAAACAAAGATTCATGCGACCGGCGACAAAATGCTTTCGGACTTGGGGGAGAACAAAAGCGAGCTGAAGGCAAGAATACACGTCAATCACACGTGTACATGCACATGTCACCACATTCTGCACCGTGTTCTTTTAAGATTCTCAAAAGATTCCCATCAAATGAAACTTGCCAAAACAACTGTGTGTCTTCACGAATACCAAATTCAGAGTTTTGCTCTCTATTGCACCCGTCATAGAGGAAGGATCCTTCCTCTGCAGTTCTCTGAGGTTTCTTCTCTATATGATATGTGCTTTTTTTAAAAGGGTTTTGTTGTTTGCTGAATTTCACTCGGTTCAGTGTTGAAGGATAAAGGTTGTTTCATCGGCATAAAAGATAAAGCCCTGAGTCCAAATGACCAAGGTTGTGAACTTGAGCAGGGCAATTTTCTTTGAGATTTGTGCTTGCCTTGAAATGTGCCTTGAAATGCTTTTTTTTTTTTAAGTAATTTGTATCGTCTCACTAATCTATTTGTATTCTATATCTGTGCATTTGTTTTTGTGGCATTTTATTTTGGATTTTGATTATCTTGCCACAACACTGTCGCTGTCAGTGAGCCGTTGTGACGGTCAGCGGGAGCCAAGATAATCCTCGGTTATTTCTGTGCTGGATTGCTGCCCTCCACAGTGAAACAAACGTCTCGACTGCTGTGAGCAGGCAGTCGAGGGGAGAACATGTTGCCAGGATATAAACAGTCTATATGTCGGAGCGCATGTCGCTTCCTGGTGACCTCTGTGGGTCAACCAACCCGTGTGAGGACAAAGTCTCCACCTCTCAGAGTCCACTGTCTCACTGTATCATGCTAATGCGAGTGGAGGATGATTGATTATTCACTTTGGACTAGAATTAAGATGATCCTGTACACGATGCAGCACGAAATCCATTTGAGATACATCAGCGCAGAGGTACCGTCTGCATCGTGAGCAGTGCGAGGGCGGCTTCCTTAGGCTTGCACAGCACTTTGATGGCTGAGGCTGATTCTGCTTTTCGCCTTCCACTCTGAACCAGCTCATTGCTGCACCACAGTGCGATAACTCAACCGCCAGCCAACCGTTTTCAAACAGCTCTGGTTGACTTTGTCCCCTGCCTGCAGGACAATGAGGTCTCGCGACTCGCCAGGTCTCCACGGCTTGCAGTGATCTTCCTTCTTTACACCTTGTAACCAGCAGGGGGTCACCGTCGGTTAGCTGCTGTCCCTTCTTCACAGATTTAAAATCCCCCCACAGCGACAGCAAGTAAGTCCAGTGCAATAACATCCCCAGCCGTCTGGGATTCCCTCGCAAGCGGTTGCCGCCCCATCCTGTTATCATCGCCTTCCTATGAAGGCAGAATGCCGGCTGACTCGTCCTTTTAAAGGCCCTGGAAGATGAAGTGAAGTGGGGCTTGCAGCAGCATCTGTTCAAACTGGAGCTTCTTTTCATATCAGAAGAACAAAGAAAGCCACTGACGGTTGTTGTTGCTGGAAATGATGTTGTCACGTTCCTGCCAACTGGTTTTGACGGGAGCCACTGTGCCTGATGTTCGAAGAGGAAGCCTCGTGGCTGCTTTGGGGAATCAATATTTATTGCAGTGCTTTAAGATTTTGACGTAACGGACTCAGAAAAATGTCCTTCATGCAGTGTTTTTTTTTATCACCCGATAGAGGTGTAGTCTAGTGTACTGCTGGCCATCAAATCAGTGATTAGACATTCATGTGGGTTCTGGCATGTGTGCTGCAGAGCCGGATGCTAAATTATAGCAAAAGCTGCCGGGGGCTCAGGGAGAGGCGGCTGTGTGTAGCCCCACGGTATATATTTCATTAGTTTGGAATCATGTTGCTGCGGTTTGATGCTCCGCCTCAGGAAACTGCTGGCCACAATAAGAGCCTCATTTCAAGCCCAAATACAAACACCATAATGCACTCACTTATTGAGCATTTATGGAAATGTGTGATTTATATTCAAGCAGTCCAAGCTGCTCACATAAGCTCCTCACTCTTTTTATTATAATTCATTATTTTATCTGCTTTTTTTTTGTTGTTGCCTAATTCAGGCAAAAATTGTCCTTAGGCAAAGATTTCAACTCATTCTGTTTCCCTCTTTGCCTTCAAACTGCTCCACAAACATGAAAACAAGCTGACACAAGGCATTCCGGAGACATTGACTGCCTGATGATGATCTGATGCAGGTTTCTTTCCCCTTTGTTTTTTAATATTTCAACATTGTAATTGAGGATGCGTGTTGCAGCTCATAAATTATAAGTGACGGTCGTGTGGCTCAGGGGACGGCTCAGTGCATAATGAAGCTGGGTGGCACATGTATCATTTAATTAAAAAGCGCTGTGACGTGCCTGCATCCAAACAGTCAAAGTAAACTCTGGCTGCAAAGTTGGAGACGGTTGGAGAGTAAACCTGGCAGATGTCTGCGGGGAGGAGGGAAATGCACACGCACGCGCTTTTGTTTGCGTGATTGAGGTAAATTAGCAAATGTATTAAACATTTATAGACATGCAATTAAAACGGTGGGAACAAATCAAAAGCCTAAAGTGGGGCTTAATTTAAGTCACTTCTTGATTTGTTATTTTTTTCAACTCACAGCACACATGGTGGACTAAACGTCTCCCTTACGTATCGGCAAAGTAGCACAGATAAAAGCTGAAGGACTTTGCTGACTTGCCTTCAATCAGGCTTTATTTAACAATGTGTATTCAACAGAGCTGAAGGATGTGGGAGACGTGAGCGCCGTTTCCTGACTGAAGGCGGAGCGCTGCTCAGCTCACAGTTCACACCTCCGTCGAGTCGCTTGTTTATTTTCTACGCGCCCTTTGCGATTCACTTTGCGCACCCAGAGGCTAAAGTGAACACTTGCCGCGAGAAGTGCGTTTCGCTTTTAACTGAGCCGCAATGGCTGAGCTTAATTCCTTAAAGCCCGCTTAAGTCTCTTGCCGAGTCTTTTCTTCATACTGGTTCGCAGGTGGAATTGTAAATTTAGAAGGAGCCCTCAGGGGCATCGGGGCCCCCTGGGGGTGTCAGCGAGGCGACTAAGTGCGACAGGAACCAAGGAGCTGCGGGCGACGGGGTTCCTCCTCGGGGGATGGGAGGTTGGAGGGGGGGGGGGTTGACAGATGCTGATTCTGACAGATCGGAGAGTGCTTATTCACAGCTTCGGAGACCAACTAGTGGGGAACTCGTGCTTCCGCATTTCCAAATCAGGCCTCCGTAGATCAGGGGGTCCGTATCCTGGCTCAGCGTGAAAACGGCTCCATCGGCCGATCGGACGCTCACATTGATGAATGAGTGGCGTCCGATACCAAAGGAGCGGCGCTTTCAAACACGACGGTCTGCGCTTGTTTTTCCCAAAATGACTGCTGTGATGTGCGCTCCTTTCGCGTACCTCATCAGGTTGGACCCCGGATTGACAGCTTGGAGCGCAGGCACAGGAGTGTTTGTTGTGATTGGCTAATATCTGCTGTCGGCGCCTAATTAAGACGTGCCCGTGCAGCGTTTCCGCAGCTGTCAGCGATGGCGAAGAAGCGTCTCTGTTTTCGTTCTCTCGACAGCCACAACATGTCCGTCATGTTACCAAAGTGTCTCCGACTCTGTAAACAAGGAGCCGTGCAGTTTGTTTGCGTCGTCCTCCGCCTCCGACTGTGAAGTCACGGCGTCGGATGAACACTAATGAGCAATGATTGCGACAAAGAAAGAAGAGAAAGTTGGGAGAAATGAGCTCTTTCTTCAGGCTCTTTCGGCTGATAAAGGTCCGCTGTTGTGCTAAAGTGAACCTTCAACGGTGATTCACTTGAGTCTGTTCTCATCTGTCTGCAACATAAATAAGGTTACAAAGAACAAAATGACTGAGCAACTGCAACAAGGCTCAGTATAGCTGGCTCCAGCGATAGAAAAACACACTTTTACTCTTGAATCAAATATTTTCCATTCATTCCAAAAAGACACTTAACTTTTCAAAAGCATCGGATGTCAACTGACGGAAGCTAAATTGTAGTTGCTGTGAAGCGGAGGGAGGTCTGCACCACTCACAGCTAATTCTGCTGGAAAGCATCAATGTGCTTCACGTAATGTCCCGATGGAGACGGTTCACGTTGCCTCTCCTTTACGTTGACTTGCACGTCTCTGGCGCAAGGAAGCAAACTATTAGGCGACTTATTAATCTCCTTTACAATTTGATTAGAAGTCATGAAATGTAATTGCGGTCGTAATTCCTTCTCCTTTCATCTTCGCTGTTGATGTCCTCGGCTGACGAGCGGATCATAAAAATAACATAATGACACCGGCTTCACTCCGACTCAAGATTGCCGTTGCGAGGCCACGATGACTCTCCTCACTGATGTGCTTCGCTGAACGATGAAACAATGCTGCGCCGTGATATATTGCCTCCCTTGAGCAGCAGCGGCGTTGCCGCACTGACAATTGGTCGGGGAACAAAGTGTTAACAACCGATATCTCTGGCATGAAATAGCATCAAACAGTGGCGGCGACTTGTCATTGGAAAGCGATTTAGGAGGCAGGAGGATCTCATTATTACATCAATTTATTTCCAATTAGACCAGATGAATCAAATTATCCTTTTCACGGCGTGCTGCTAAGTAACCGGATGAAGGCTGAACGTGAGCAACTGCTTTAAATAACCAAATTGATTTCCCCCCCCTTTTTCTTTAATCTCTCGCACTGATGATGTCAGCTTCTTTTGAGAATGAGGACGGAAGGTCACACACTGAATTACCACTCGTAATTCTCTGTCTGCATCGTAATGTCCGAGTTAACAAATTGATTTATCGTTTTCTAGAATGGAAACATTTTTACCCTTTTTACCTCTTAAAAGCCACATTCAAATGGCCCGGTTGACTCCGCAACCTTCTGATTTGATTAAAACTTTAACCTGAATCAGGAAAGAAAATCTGGATTCATATTATGTTGAGTGAGAATCCATGTAAAGACAGAAAACAGCCTCATAAAACAACAATTACAAAAAATAACAATGGAGAACTAAAAGCACAAGGCAAAGTTGCTGAGCCACAACATCGATGAATGATCCCATATTTAATACCCCGCGGGCATCGAGGTCCTTTTTGACCAAACTGTTTTCGGCTACATTAAGCTGATGATGACAGCAAAGTGTGAATAAATGACAGTATAAATCAGGGCTGCATCAGCACACAGCTCAGCCGCTCCGTCGAACACTTCTCTCCTCTCGCTGTGATGCAACAATTACTTCGACTCTCGTAATGGCCATATTAAGTGTGTGCAGCCGAATTAATTACAAAGAGAAACAAGAGAAAAGTCCTCGGTGGTGCAAAAGTAAACATCTGAGGTGGGGTGAGTCGCCAACTCCTGGCAATGAGCGGGGGAGCACCAGGCATTTAAATTTACATTTTAATGTTTTTATTATTTATTTATTTTTTATATACATTCACTCTAAAGCCAATGTCTTTAAACAGAGCCAAAACTACACAGATTCTTGGGCCAGACAGGAATCGCACTTGGCGGAATGGAGCGCGACTTATCACTCAAACAGAATAAACTTTGACAAAGTGAGGAAAATTTTACCTCCTGCATTAATACGAAAGCAGCAGCAGAACACTACCTACAAAGCATGTGACAAAGAGAAAATGATTTGGAATTTACTTGCTGTGTTTTACTGTGAGTGTCCTACTCTGACGTGTGCAGCGTCCGCACTGGTTACCGGCCTGCCCAGGGCCCCCCAGGGTGTTATCGGCTTTGCGTCTGGCTCAGGCCTTTGCTGGAGCCAAGAAGCCGCCAGTGTGAAGATAAAGTAACTAATGACTGTACAGGAAATCACTAACCCTCGGCTGTAGGACACAGGAAAACGCTGCTGCGGTGAATTGGAAAGCAGCTTCCACCGAGTGACCCTTCGTCTGGTCCCATTTTCAAGATTCTGAAAAGTCTTTTGTTTGCTTTCGTGATTATTTTTTCGTTTCCATCAGACTGGGCAGCAGGTTCAGAATAAAGGCACACGATGAAGAGTATTGCACAGCTGTAACGTTTGATTTCATAAATATACAGTACCAACACTCAGTTAGGAACTGCCTCAAAAAGTAATGCATTGACAAGTGGGCCTATTATAACACATTAGATATACAAATAAACTTAAGTAATAAGCACCCTTTTTTTTTACAGTGAATAAACTGTATCCATGTTAAGTGTTTCACATGTATACAGACGGTTCTAGTTTATCCGGCATTATCTTATAAAATACCAGAAAATCGACCCCGCTTGACGGTAATGATGCCGTCGCTCGCTGACACCGTGGCCAAAACTTTGATTTACAGGAAAAACAAAACAAAACAGAAGAATTGGCAAGAGGGACGTTATAGCGGCATGCAAGCTCACTAACTAACGGACACCAGAGTTGGAACAAGGGCTGCTGAAGAGTCGCCGCGCAGCAGAGCCGCACATGGAATCGCTCTGCGCCGCACCGACACACAGGAATATGAATAAATAACGTTGTCTTTTCATGCATCATGCATGTGCTGAAATACACAGAGTCATATCTGGAACTGTGTCTCTTCTGCTCCTCACAGGACAAAAACTTGATTTCCCAATCTGCAAATTGGTTCTTGTAGTGTATATATATACAGTATATACACACACGCATGTATATAAACACAAATAAAAATAATATAGATCAGCTATCTTTCTTTGGAGTTTCTGAGTGCAGACAACTTATAATGCCTCTGTCACACAGACTTTAATGGTGTCTGTGACTGCAGTCAAGTGTTCTTCTGTTTCACGGTGCAGGGATCGCAGCGTGATGGTGAGAATGCCTGAAAACAAAATTCCCCAAAAAGCAAAAGAAAAATTAATTGTGCAATGAATAAGTTTAACGCAGTTTGTTATTGTAACAAGTCTAACAAATGGTAGCTGATGTTGAGGTCCATATTTAATGCGGCTGACAGAGAGATTAGCATATCGTATTGACTGTTTATCCAGTGAGAAAAACTGAAAAGTGAAGAGACTGACAGAACTGTTTGCTTGAGTGCAAGGAATGACGTCCAATTAAGGCTGTTTTCTTAGTGCCCTTTCCGAACTGAGATGCTGCTAGCAGCTTCCAAAGCTGTCAACATACAAGAAGGAAGAAAGAAACTGTGTGTGTGTGTGTGTGTGTGTGTGTGTGCGTAAGGCTTTGACTGTTTGCTCCTCTCAAGAAAGGCCAACAGTGTCTTTGCACTGTGCCAATAAAAGTTCTTTGAAGGAGTTTTTGTTATGGTTTTAAACATTACTCATATTGCATTCAACAATATCCTTCACGTTGGTTGGATTTATGCTCGCATTTTGCATTTAGAACATTATGTTTCTCATTTCATTTCATTTCATTACAATGACTTTTTTCAGACTCGCCTACAAACAAGAAGCCAAATAATGATAAATATATGCACTCAGACATGTTAATTCTTTTAATTAATGCTCCCGGGCCAGTTTCCCCCCCCCCCCCCCCCCCCTTTCCAACAAATTAAAACGGTATCTTGCAATAGTGGCCGATCAAAGTGCACAGCTGGCCGAGTCCTGCATCGCCTAAAACATTGATGGTTTTGCACCAAGAGTCCCAGTGAATCTGGTCCTCTGCGAACAATAACCTTTTCTCAACCGCTTTAGTCTTTTTAATTAATGTCCGCTGTTGGTCTGATTAATTAGACCACCAGCTTGCCTTTTCAGCCACACTTTATGAATAGGGCAGTCACTGGCGTGGAGTAAACCGCCTTTCATATGGGTTCATTGGCTGGCCTGCTGAAGACGTTTAAAAAAAAAAATATTCCACTTTTCACTGCTTATTTAAAAACTGAAAAAAATAAATAAATATATACATATACATATATATATATATATATATATCTGTGCATTCTTTCCATTCTTGCAGGTCAGTGGGGCCAATGCATGGGAGAGGAGTGCGGCACCGCCGGGGTCCAGACGAGGACGGCGTGGTGCGTCCACACGGAGGGCTGGACGGCCCACCACAGCCACTGCCAACACGCTGACAAGCCGGAAGTGGAGCGGCGCTGCTTCAAGGTGTGCGACTGGCACCAGGACCTCTTCAGGTGGGAGGTGTCGAACTGGGGCAGCTGCGCGCTCGTCTCCCTCCTCGCCAGCAACGAGCTGGCGCCGGCGTCGAGGACGGCCGACTGCGTCACGGCGCAGCACGGCATCCAGGGGCGCGAGGTGCACTGCGCACGCACCTCCAACGGTACCGCCGTCTCCTCGCGGATATGCGAGTTCTTCTCGCCGAAGCCGCCCGTGGAGCAGGCGTGTCTCATCCCCTGCCCACAGGACTGCGTGGTCTCGGACTTCACCTCCTGGTCGAGTTGCAGCAAGACGTGCGGCGCCGGCCTGCAGCACCGGACTCGTCACGTCCTGGCCACGCCCATGTACGGCGGCGCCAAGTGCCCCAATTTGACCGAGACCAGGACTTGTGCCGGTCCCGCCGAGTGCCCGGCCGGGGAGGGCGAACACCAGTACAGCCTTAAAGCCGGGCCGTGGGCCGAGTGCCGGCTGCCCCATCACAAGGACGCCCTGCTGAGCGGCAGAACCACGGTGGACTTCAGCAGCACTACCTCCAGCGAGAACAACTCAGTCACGCAGCCAGCGTCCCCCAGGCAGCGCTCCCCCCACCACCTGCACCACCACCACCACCAGCAGCAGCAGCAGCAGCAGCAGCCACCTGTGCACAACAGGTACTGTACAGCACTGCATTCCTAATTAGGAACATAAATCCAGTTACATATGTCACGTGCAGTCAGAATACTGGTTATAATAGGCAGTGTTGCACCAACTGAGAACAAGACATTATCAAGACTAGAGAGTATGAGACCAAGACCGGATCAGACCAAGACCAAGACCAAGACCGGACCAAGACTTTATATATCAAAGAAAAATAACAACAAAACAGAAAAGAATGACCAGTATCTTCTTTACATTCATTTTTGCTTCTAAATTGAACAGCAACATCTCTTTTCAGCAAGGTATCTTTTCACAATTCTCTTGAACATTTTGCTGCTTTGAACCAATTGTTTTGAAAAAACTACTGTGCTTCATAAAATTGGAATTAGGGGCTGTGTCACTCTGGGTGTCACAAACAGAGCGTAAAACGACAGCAGCTGAATTATTTTCTGTTATTATCTGTCAGTGCAGTGTTGATGAGACCGAGACCCTTAAAAAGTGGTCTGGAGACCAAGACCCATCTCGAGTACTACAGCACTAATAATAGGTCACACGTTAACAGCTAGCATCCATAAATAGCCTAGCACTCCGAGCTAGGGAATAGCTAATGAAGACCCACTAAATGACCTTTGAACATCATAGCAGCCCAACCAACCATCATTAGGACGGCCATTGTTCATCCACGGATCTGCGGGACATGCGAGGCGTTCTGCTGTCGACACAGAAGCAGCGTATTCAGGGAAGAAAACACAATTGGACATCACACATTCTATTGAGAACTTTTTTGTACAGGTACCCGGTGCTGTGGGAGCTGGAGGTGGGATACCAGACCAGGCAACTCCGCTGCACCCGGAGTGATGGCAAGAACGCGATGCTGAGGTTAGTCAAGCCGTTGTGTGTGAGAAGCCAGTTGGTCCAAAGATAGGATGAGATGAGACGTGTGTTCCCACACAGGGGGGGGACATTCATTTATGACAGGAGCAGAATCAACAGAGACCTTATTGCGGGAAATAGGGTATTTATACTTAATACAAAAGATGCAAACATTGCAAATATTTCTATGTAACTGAAGTATAGCACTGGCTGATGTGAGCTATGGCCCTGCCGGAACAGGATAAATGCAACTCAATAGACAGAAAGACATGATTTCAAATGTAGTGATTCCTCTTCTTGCACTGCAGGTGAGGCAGTCTCTGACTGAAGGAGAAGCTGACTGAAATATTACAGAATGAAATAAAATAAAATCTCAGAACAAGAGGAGTGGGTTTGAACTGTCGTCCATCGCAGATTTGTCTCACAGTCACGTGTGACAAAATTCGAAAAATTTTTAGGAGGTGCGCCGGGGAAGAATAATTCACGTGGGTGTAATAGCAACAGTCCTGTTGGAGTTAATTGTTTTTCACATAGCGACTCGGCACCGCACAGCGTTGCTAACGCGACGGGGTGATCAATAGCTGTGGGCCTTCGCTCCTCCAGCGGGTCACTTGCTTCATGCGGAGGTGGACCTGCCGTAACAAAATGGTTTTTATCGATGGCGGTTATGTATTCAATTACTGCTACGTTTCCACGAGCGCCACTTTATGTTTTTTTCCCCTTCTTATTCATCATATTAGCATGCTGCTGATGCGCCGTGGTGGTAAATGTCAAGTGCTTCTCCCGGTCCGTCCCTGCCGTTTCACTGAGCGCTGGTATTTGGATTTAATAATAATGGATTTTTTTTTTTTTTTTTTTTGCAAAGAGTATAAAGTATCATGCGCGCGTGAACACACACACACATTGGACAAAAGCCAGTGTGCCATTTACTTGGTGTAATGTAATTGTTTAAAACAACGGCGGCTGCTCACTAAAGCTGTTAACCTCCTGTGTCAACACAATCATTTGGGCAATTGAAGGGTTTGGTGGTTTATTAAAAAGGACCTTTGAATAAACTGCAGACTAAATAGGTAAAGTAAACTGAAGCCAAGTTTTTTGGGGGTGAATAACTTGCAAATAATGTCTCAGAAGTTCGGAGGGCTGCACCAGTCGGCTGAAAAAAGTTTGCTGCTTTGTCTTGTTTTGTACGAGAGGTTCGCAGGGTCGCGGACCGGGTTTTACAGAGGAACAAACACCGCCTCAGGTGTCGACTGTCTTGCCTGCTGGCTACAAATTGCAATCGCACAGCTGAAGTGCCACTAATGCCTCTAATCCCAGTCACTCGACAACACCTAAATTTACAAGAAGTGGTGCGTTTCAGTTACACACAGATAATAGTAATAATAAGAAAAATCAAAAATCTCGAGCTTGCCAGCTTTAGGGGGTTTAAGTCTCGCTCGCACAGCTGAATGAAATATCTTTGATTCTCCCCCTGCTATTAGGATGAAGGGAAAAATGGCTGCCTGGTTATGTGTTTGATAGTCTGATGCCGTTATGCCTGTAAAGGCACTCAAGGTTCGACTTTGGCTTTGTGGCTGCAGTAGGAAGGGACCGTTTAGGCGTCGGTGTCTGATTAGCACGGTATTTACTGCGCGGCTTTTGAATACAGATTTCCCACCTGAGTTCTCGCTCATTCCGCGTTCCTAATTACAGCCTGATTAGAAAGTGAAATTCTAAAATGAGCATTGTGCTCACATCTTAATAACCTCGTTAAATTGTCCAAATTAAACAATGGGAGCAATAATTACATGACTAATGCGCTTGTTCCATGTTTTGTGTAGTGCTGGCACGGCAGCTCTTTGCATCTTTGTTATTTTTTTTTTTTTTTTGTGAAGGCGGGACTTTGTACGTGAGACCCATGTTATTGTGCTGCATTATCCCTTCGGATATTGTTGAAGTGGAACTCACTGAGAGTGTTTTTCATCATCAGACACTCAGCCACCTGAAGATGATCTCTAAAGATTCCCCCTCCCCCTCCAGCTACAACTGACGCAATGCTTCATTGTTTTCTGATGGTGTTTTTATTTTCTGGGGTGTTAAGCTTTGGAGTTGTCCACACCCTTGGCCAGGGGGCGCTGGAGTTCTCTGCTGTCCGAACATATGGTAAACATAGTGGTGCACAACGCCGCTATTTTACCATATGCTTCTGACCTGACGCTCCAGAAGTGCTTCTCAAACCATGGTGGTTTTATTTCATGCTTCTCTCTCTATTGCTAACCTCAAGCAGTAGAAAATGCTCGAAAAGAAAACCGAACAAAAAAATGGTAACGAAGCTCAAAGGTGATTTGACGAACCTTGCGTTTATTACATTTAAAAGTCAAAGCAATCTGCATAATTTTCTGCTTACTGGCTTCCTGTCACCGCGAGAGGCAGCACTTGAACGCACCGTCGCCCTGTGCTGAGCTGTAGTGCGCCGGATTGTTCAAGCAAACTCTCACTAAGGTCACTCGGGAGTAAAGAGAAAACATCTTTCCCACTCAGGAAAGCTTTTTTCTCTTTTCAGTGCCTAAATGCCATTCAATCCTGATAGAACTGCTGCCACAGCTGCATGGAAGGCAATCTCGAGTGCATCAACTCTTATTTACCGCTCGCACTGCTTTTTCTTCTTCAGCTTCTTTTGTGTGAGAGTGTGTTGTTGTTTTTTTTTGTTTTTTTTTGTTTTTGGGCCAGCTAACAGCTGTCACCTCCTGCTTTGTCACAAAGAAACCTGGACATCAGTTTCCCAGTACTAAGAGCAGAGATAGAATGGAGCTTTTCAAAATGGACATGTGAGGTTGTGGATTTGAAGTCTCGGCCCGCCATCTTAACTCTTAATTACTGCTGTTGAGTGGAAAACTCACATATTTGACAGACTGAAATAAAAGTCACAAAAATCAAACTTTTTATTTAACCTTTACAATTAAGTACAATTAAATATATTAAAAAACAAATAAGAGAGCAGGTTCTGAAAAGCGATAAAGGTTCAAGTTCCTGGCTGTGAAGCAAACAGACAGTTTACTCCATGTTCTCCTCTCCCATCTGCAGTCTCTGTACCAAAGACGGTCCCCCGCTTCTTACATTCAAGTCGTGCGTGATGCCCAAAGACTGCCAGACGTCTGATTGGTCATCGTGGAGTCCCTGCTCGAAGACCTGCCGCTCCGCTGACCTGTCTCCCGGCTACCGCCTCCGGTCACGGATCATGACACAGATCCCGGCTGGAGGAGGCAGGAGATGCCCGGCCCTTGAAGAAAAAGAGGCTTGCAACATCATAGGAGATTTACTTCCAAACTGCCCCAGGTAACCAGCAGAGGGAGGGTGAATCACAACAGACCCGATATGTCAACACAATGTTTAACGGCACAATGTGATAATTGCTGTGTTATTAAGACAGGCCTTG
Organism: Nelusetta ayraudi; assembly: GCF_046127955.1. NCBI lineage: Eukaryota > Metazoa > Chordata > Actinopteri > Tetraodontiformes > Monacanthidae > Nelusetta > Nelusetta ayraudi. The sequence continues at coordinate 7,056,388 of NW_027466110.1, forward strand.
CTGCATGAAGTCCACAACGTATTAAAAACAAACAAAAAAACTTGTTTCATTGCATGCATTTCCGCTTTATCTGTTGGTTGCAACATTCCTTTAACAGCTTTTGACTTTGAATTGAACATCTCCCTGCAAATACTGCAGTATCACTCTTCATTGATTTAATCCCCAACCTTGGGTTAACACTAAATGAGATCATCTCATTTTGAAAATCATAAATTCCCAATGAGGAACATCTCTAAACAGAACCTGTTTCCTGTTGCAATAAAATGCCAGGTCTAAAAACTGAACATTGATTTTTAATTCTGCATCACGGAGCCTCGTCAACTGAAGATAATAAAGGAGAGCCCGCAGGGCCCAAATATTCATCATTTTACTATTTAGTTTCTGGGCCCTGCCTTGGCATTACCTCAAAAGAAAAAGAAAGAAAAAGAAGAAGACTTTGCACACCTTAAAAGCCCCATGTCCTGTTGGGAGCTTCAGAATCAAGTGATATAAACGGCACACTCGCAGCATTGACTCTTCGTTTTAGGATGCAAATTGTTTGAGATAAAGGGGGGGGGGGGCTTTGCCTGCTGCAAAAACGCAGTAAACAAAGAAATCAATAGAGAATTATTTTCCCTGCTCGTAGATTTTTATTTGCCAGATCTACGTGGAATGCCTGAGAGGGGAGGATTTACATGATTAGGGAAAACTCATTACGGAAATTAAGCATTTGATAGATTACCAGAGGCTGTTGTTCTGCAGAACTCCCCCAGTCATATTACTTTCTGCACCAGCGCATTTTTTATAATTGAAACCAAATATTTGTCTAGAAGTTTCAGAATCAGCGTGATCCCCCCCCCTCTCTCTCTCCCCCCGCCGCGACGCTACAATGAAAGAGGATTTTGCCGCTGTTTCCATTACGACTCGTGCAGGGGCCGCGCGTTCACTCAATGCTTATTTTGAGACGATGACACTCACACGTTACTCCGTCTGTTCCTCTCTGTGAATTGCATTTTCATGACTCAGGTACGAGTGGAGAGCCACCGACTGGGAGGAGTGTCACATCCTCCCGCTTCTCAGCCAGCAGGACCGCAAGCTGGCCAACATCAGTGCTCTGTGCGGGGGAGGGATCCAGACCCGGAAGACCTACTGCGTTCAAGTGCCGGACAACTCGTTACCTCATCACAGGAAAGAGGGTAAAGCCTTTAAACCAGTCGAGCTGTCTAGCCACCGTTTACAGGAAGTAGTCATTTGAAAAAAGCTCTGTCATTAGCTGTCAGCATCAATAATTGAATCAAATCCAGATGGGAGTTAAGATGGTTGTCTCTTCAATAAACTATTGATGTTGTTCCTTCCGCTGACGCGTGTTCACGTTGGAGAACACCGCTCAACATTTAATGTTTCATTCGAGCTGCGGTGCGCTGAGCCGGCGCTCGGATCGTAGCTCGGTGGGAGTGCGCGGCTCCGCCGAGCATATCTGGCACGCAAAGGGTCGGCAGAGTGGCACGTTTGGATATTTATCCCGTCAAAAAGCCAAGAGACTGCACAGTGAACGGCCACGTGTGATCTTCCAGCGCTAATGGAATCATCACCAGTCAGTTTCCTTCAGTGTCCTTGTCTTCGTGAACTTGTTCACTACGACCACCACTGCCTGCGGAGCGGATGGGAACGGACAACATGCGACTGCTGTCCTGATTGCCTCTACATAAACATATGCAAGTTAACGGCTTTATTAGCACCTGTGGGAAAACACAGCTGCTCTTTCTGTTTCTTAGTTTGTTTGAAACCCCTCCCTGCCATGGGGCGGAGCTTTCGAGCAAACAAATCGCTCGGCTGCTCAGGGAGTCAGTAAGTGGTAGATTCATGGATAGACAAATTTGGAGTGATGCGTAGAGAAATAATATGAAGTGCTTCCATCCCTGCGATGCCCTGGGGTACGTCTCCATAGTGTCCCTCCTGTAGGAATCCAAATGTAAAACGGCTGTGCGGTGGAATTGATTCGTCCTACTTTGCGGACCCTCGCAAACCCCCTGCAACTGCAGCGATACGGCACAGTCGGCCGCTCAGCCTGGTGAGGCGGGATTGTTTACTCCACAAAATAATGAGCGAGTCGCTGAAGATCAGACGAGGACAGCCGCTTATTCACCAAGAGCGTGCACGCGCTGGTTCATAGGAGCTTCTTTCACTGCCTCAAGTATGAAAGTGCTGCAAAAAACATCCGTATTTTTGAAAATACAAGCACAAGCTGCTTTTTCACTACGCCAATGCATTTGCACATTAACTGCCCCTGTTGGGCTGTTATTAGATTTTTTTTTATTTTTTTTTAAATCCCTCCTGGCCATACAGACGCGGCCCGACTGAAGCACTCTCATGTTTATAACCCGTTATATAGAAAGATTGACAACAACTTTGGGAGGGAAAAAAATGAATGTGGACACAAACATGGGCTCTTGCAGTTCAGACAAAGTTTCCACAAGTTCTACAAGTTAGATTCAAACAAAGAAACAATCCAACCCGGGCAGTCAGACCTTCTTTTTTTGTCTAACTTCTTTGTAGCTAATTTTTCTTAATTGCATGCAGGTGCAAGAGCTGAACAGTTGTAATAAAATAGTATTTCACGAGTTAAGTGTATTGGTGAAAGCAAGGCAATCAGCATAAAATGCGCAGCGTATATGTATTTGTTTAGTGGTGTAGTATAATGAAAAAGCACCCTAGATACAAGATGGAAGAACTTGTTAACGATAACGATGTGATGTTGTTGTTTTTTTTTGTTTTTTTTTTTAATCAGCACTCTATCCGTCTAGTTTGTAGTCGACTGAACCCAGATTTGATTGTGTTCATTTTACTCAGTGGTTGGAGGGTCTTTGCGATACGTTAGAAAGAGAAGCTGAGATTGCATTTCCTTGAGCGTGGTTGGAATGCAGAGGGGTTTTCTTTTCTTTTTTTGTTGCCATTCTACATCATTGTTATTTAAAGCACTTCAAGTATCTCACAGGCTCGTAGGTGGTTGTCACTGTGAAACGTTGATTGTCTGTTTAAAAGTGCTTGGCTTAAAGCACAAAAGGCTTTCAGTGTGACAGGATAATTTCAGGTTTTGTATTTAATTCCAAACAATCTCATCTATTTGCTACCGTGACAGAAAAGCTCCTAGCGCTTCTGTTTTTTTTTTTGTTTTTTTTCATTTGGAGCTTTTGTTTTTCTCTCTGAAAAAAACAACAACTGCAGCTTAAACTTGGATGCAAAACAAAAAGCCTAAAGTCTCCCCAGCTTGCTAGAGGATCAATCCTAGCGGCGATTGTCACAGGGAGATTATTGAACCAGATGATGAGTATCTGTGCCCGTTGTGTCAAAAGATTTGGAGTCATTAGCTGTTTAAACAGCAGAGACTGAACTGAGCTTTGGCGGCAGCCAAATTTGCCTGCTTCTGTTAAATATGAAATGAGGAATTGAGCAAATTATTATGACACCAGTGTGCAATTCTAAATGCCAGTGGGGTGAAACGGAGGCACTGCGTCAAAACTTTAATGAAGATGAAATCAAGCTTTGGGTTTAGAGAGTTAAACAAAAGGAGGCAAAAAAAGGAAAAATAAAATGGAAATCCAAGAATCTGCTCCCATAAGCCTGGAAGCATAAATTCATCTTTTGCAACTATCATAGCCCACGTTAATTCTACCTCATTCAGTTTATTTCCTTTTCCTTTTGAAATTTTGTTGAGCCAAAGGAAGCAGGAAGCGACACACCTGCAGGTTCTGCAGAATGCCGCAGTGAACAGCAAACGCGCCGCGTGACTCTGGAATATGTGGAAGGGCAGCGGCGTGAACCTTGGAGGCGTGAGGGAGGGCAAACTGTGGTGTTTACCTGGACGTGACCTGCACTGCTTGAGCTCATTACACAAGTTTGGCTTTGTGCCCCACCCCGCCCCAGCATCCACCTGCCTTCCTGCCAGAACCAGAACGTCTGCGGCCGTGGAAGAAAAGCCAAGCGTATCGCAGCACTTTATTAACGTGTTACGGCGAGATGCTCATCTTCCAAACAACTCGGAGTAAGAAGACAAAATGCGCAGCAAACACACGGCACTTTCCCTCTCTCATTTAAATGGAAATTTGCCACTCGGCGGCGGGCGGGTGGAGGTGCGTTCGCTCCTGAATAATCAGATTGGCTAAAAGCGTTGGAATGTGGAGTTTCACACGAGAGGCTGGCGAGTCGGACGGCGTCACAAGTGTCCGCGCATCCTGCCATCCACAAATAATGCCGCCCAATTGGCCGCGTCGCCGTGTTTTGCCTGAAAATTTCCCCCGTTAGTGCTCCATTTTACTCCCCTTCCTGCTAGTTTGCGGCTCTCAATTTAATTTTCTCTCCTGAGCCAGGCGTAAGATACCAGGAGCAATTTACCTCCGCTTTTCTCAGCTGACAATAAGCTCGACTCAATCCGCCCCGTTTCTCTGCACTGATGGCAATATTTGAAACAGGGGAGCTTTGCTAGAAATTGCTTCCATTTTGCTTGTGTGAGTCCTCTGACACATCCTCATCTTCGCCGCACTCCCCTTGTTACAGCGAGCGCGTATTCCATTTGTGTTTCAATTCCTGCACATGTTGACGGCAATCGCACTGACCCGAGTGTTTTCTCTTAACTTTTTTTATTTATCTTAGCTCTGATGCATTTCTCGCTTCTGTTCCTTTTTCCTTGTCGTTTGTCTGTCCAGTGTCCAGGCCTGTGAATTCACGGCTGTGCGCCGCTGAGGAGCCCCCCTCGGCGGTCCAGCGCTGCTCCGTCCCTTGCCAGCGCCGCTGCCTGCTGTCCCAGTGGTCACCCTGGGGTGCATGTCTACATGACAGCTGTAACGAGCCGCAGGGGAGGAGAGGTACGACGTGGCGGACGTGCGGGAAACGAGGCGGAACAAACTTCCTTTTCAAGCTCCTTCCAGAAATATCATCAAAAAAAAGAGCGCAGCGAGCTAAAAGATGTGTTAGATGCGCCGGTGGTGGACAAACACGTGGCCATCAGTCGGGGCAAAACACTTTCACTTTCTTCAAAGGTATTGGCTGTGCTGTAGGATTCCGTGGAAAAAAAGAAGACAACCATTTAAAAAGGCAACTAAGGGTGTCATGATCCGATATTGACATCAGATATTGGTCCAACGTTAGCCAAAAATGGATTATATATACGATGATAGCAGGCTGCATCCAAAATCTGCCATCTGAGTGCTCCGATACAAGAAGTAGAGGATCACAAAAAAACAACATATTGGATTTTTTGCAAGACCGCTGAGGTGGAGAAACGAAACCTTTGGCTCCCAACAACCAGCGCTGTCCGAGGTGGGACATAACACAACACACTGGCCAACTTTATATACTGAGTAATGTCGCTTGATTAAGCCTTATCCAGCATCCCACACTACAAAATAAGTCATGAAAGTGTGTATGATTAGTGGTGATATTGTATCGTATTCAGGCCTGCAATATTGCATAATCGTATCGAAAGTGAAAAAGTTGTCTTGGGACGCCCCTGATGGCAACCAGGCCAATATGATGGATGCCTTTAGCGCTCGAAGCCTTATGAACGCTTGGCGTCCTCCAGAGTGGAGAGAAAACCTTCAGCACCTTCAGGACCAAACAAAGCGCTTTCAGCTCACTTTCCTCCCTTCAGACGTTCTCAGCCAAGCCGCACGCCGCGTCTGGAGCGTCTCAACAATAAAACCCTGTCACGCTTTGGCAACTGCGAGCGAGACTCGCGAGCAAAACCCGCAGGGGACCCACGGGGATCGAGAAAGAAAGTGACAGTGCGAGAGAAGAGAGGTATTGTCGGTGCGGGCGGGAGAGGAGGCGGCGGCGGCGACGACGACGACGACGTGCGCTTGAATCCTAAATTGTTTGTTGTTAAGTGGCGAGACTGAGAGGAAGTGCGTGCAGGAGACAGCCAGAGCACACCTGTGGTTGAGATCTCACTCCTCAGGAGGAAGGCCTGCAGACGAGAATGTGTGTGTGTGGCACCTTGATGCTAATAGGCCACGTATACTCAAGTGTTCAGCACGCCTCACGTCTCCTCTCGCATGCAGGTGAGCGTGTGGTGTCATATTTGAACAATTTGGCAAAGAGTGCTGCTGTTCAATGAAGCTGTGTGTGGGTGTGTGTGTGTGTGTGTGTGTGTGTGTGTGTGTGTGTGTGTGGCCGTCAGAGCGAATGATGCGCTAAAAAGGGCAGCGTGACTTTGCTTCCCCGCCGTCTATAAATGTGCATGAGAAGTCCCCGGGGGGGCGGCGTCGAGGTCAGTGGCCACGCAATGGGAGCCCCCATCCAGCTGACAGTGTCATTAATGTAAATGCACACACACACACACACACACACACACACACACACACACCACACACTCACGTTGTTGTGAACAAGGCCTCCGTCTTCGCTCTGCAGTGGTAAAGACCTGCAGCTCTCGGCAGACAGAGTATTAAACCGGGGAAAAAACGGCTTTGTTGCCGCAAACCAGTGAACAGCTCAGAGAGTCGGAGGCACTGCTGTTCCGCTCCGCAGTCCTTGAGCTGCTGAGCTCTCCCTGCTCCTCTTGAATGTGCACTTAGCCTTTATGTCTCGCGGCGTCAGAATAAACTTCGTCTCCAACTTTCGGGGTCCACGGGGATTCCCGGGATTCAGGTAGCGGAGCTGCAAACCGGCGCAGACACTTGTTCCACTCAGGCTTTTTTTTTTTTTTTTTTTTTTTGTGCTCGACGGAAAATGACAAATTTAAATTGCTTCGCTGTAGCTTTTTATCCGCTTCTTTTCTCCACCCCCCCACCCCACCCAACCCTCACTTCCTTCGCTTTATCTAAGCCCATCACATTTTCTCCGCTATGTGGGAAAATGAAGTGAACGTGGTAGGGGGACTTGATGGAATTTTAGCAGAGCCTTCAGAGGAAGTCTCCGAGTGGAAAGACGGGATGTATCTGACAGACACACGGGGGTCTTTTCTGTTTCCCCTGGAATAAATCTACCCGGCACGACCAAGGAAACCTTTGAGTTATTAATATTCGTGGGGGCGGGCGAGGAGGGAGGGTGGGGGTTGGGGGGCGGGGGGGTGGGACGGGGCGGGCTCATACAAATAGTTTTTTGCGGTGTGGAAGTGAGAGGCAGAGAGTTCCAGGGGCGAGGCTGCCATCGATCGACAGACCCCCCACCGGCCGTGGGAGAGCGCACTCAGGCAGCCGGCTCCGGATCAGACCCGCTGGGCCGGCCGCCTGGCGCAGGCCAACTTCCTGGGGTAAGACGGGTCAAGCCGAGGACGGAGAGAATGCAGGACCTTTCTGCCAAATGTCAGCGATCCGGTGAAATGAGCTGCAGCGCTGAGAGAAAAGCTGCCCCTGCTGCTCGAGTGTTTGAGGGGAATTTAGCCAAGGACGTGCGCACAATATATATATATTTTGATTTGGTAGTTGATTGACACTTTTGGTGGTTGTTTTTTTCAGATTCACAGACATCCACACTCGATAGACGTTACGATGCGATGTACACACACTAGCGGTCAAAAGTTTGGACACACCCTATGAATTAAATGTCTTTTCTTTCATTCTCATGACTGTTGACATTGCACTTTCTCACTGAAGGCATCAAAACTACGTATGAACACACAATGAAAGTGTCAAGTAGTTCATTTTATATTTAAATTCTTCAAAATAGCCACCTTTCATAGAAATCATATTTAGAGTAATTTAACATGTGTTTCTTTGCTGTATAATTACATATATCTTGCTCATATATTTGATGCCTTCAGTATCTATCTGCAGAGTAGAAAGTACTAAAGATAAAGAAAAAGCCCTACATTAGATAGTGTGTCCAGACTTTTGACTGGTAGTGCATGTGAGTTTTCAGGTTGGAGTTGTTGTCCATGGAGAGATGCTGTGGTTGTGACTGGCACTCATTGGAGTTCTTGTTGCCTTTCAACGGTCTCCAACCAGTCTGCCCATTCTGACCTCTGACCCCTCACATCAACCAGGCATTTTTCCTCCTCGCCGCTCATTGGACGGTTTCTCTCTTTCTCGCCGGTCTCTGTACAAGCCGGAGACGGTTGGAGTTATGTTCCCAGTAGACGTGCCGTTTGTGAAACGCTCAGACTTGGAGCCCGTCTGGCACCAACAATCACACTCAACAGCCTTCACAGTCGCTGAAATTCTCTTTTTTTTCCTCCACTTTTTTCTCACGCTTACGCCGTGGCTGCCAATCACAATCAGGCACAAACGCAGAGAACCACCGGAGGCGACGGCTCACACCGGGCCCTCTTACCATAATTACGTAAGATTCGACCCCCCTCCGCGCCAGCCTGCCGGGTTTGGGTGTAAATAAGTGATCAGGACTCCTGTGAGGCGGAGAGGCTCATCAAAGTCCCACCGCTGTTGTACACACTTGATAGAAGCAATGCCTATTTTCCAATTAAAACGCTTGGCTGGAACTCGTATGCGCCGTATAATAGACTTCACATAAGATTTGCTAATCGCACTCTCATCGCATTTGGAGTAATTCATCGCTCGCACGCACGCCGTCGGATCTCTCCTAGGATCTCGCTGAACGGCACTCTCAAACGCCAGCCGCTCATTCAGCTGATGTGTGAGTGTTGAGAATGAACAGAGGAGTAAAACGTTGACTTTCACTGGCTGCACTTAAGACTGGTGTAGCCAGCAGGAGGTGCGTCTCCAACAGACGTCATATGCACAACAAACACCACACACACACATTAGAAAGAGAGGTAGTTCAAACGCCGCCGCTCCACGGGTGGGGGGAGAGCACATCTCAGGGTTTCAAAAGTCTTTTTTTTCTTAATGATGTCGATCTGCTGCGGGTTTGAGCTGTGATTTTGCAAAACAAGTCGAGTGTATTTGGGTGGCTGCATCGCCTTAAATGATACAATTGTTTGAAAAGGTGAGGGAAAAAAATATAAGAAAAAAAAAAACGCACGAGCGGTGGCAGAGGCATCTGCGAAAGAGCTTGAATCACTCGGTTCGCAGCCACTGACCACTTGAGCGTGTTTTTCATACCACCCGCCGTCAGCAGCCACAGTGTGAGCCGCACCCGGCTGTTAATGACCCGCAGCCACTCCGGTGTGGTGCGATTGAATCGGCCAATTAGGTGCTTATGCAGAATGTCTGTTTGAACCCTTTATCGTGTCGGTAGACAGGAGACGCACTCACAGTTTTGAGGGCTTCTAAAAGTCTCCCATTGTGCTGTTCAAAGACCTGCAGAGCCGCGTTTTGTCGCTTGTGTTCACACCACACTTCCTCACTTGTATTGGATGTTGTTTTTTTCAGTTTTGTTGTTTTGCTCTCCTCTCTAACTGGGATTCAGCTTTAACCTTTTACTTGTTCACAGAGGGGAACTGGTAACACAACCAAAAGGTCAATATCGAAAAATATTCCACCTCATCATCCAGCCTCCTGCTCTCGATGCGCCGGGGATCAGAAATAGGTTTTTCCCTCTAAGTCAGCAGCAAACTGCTTAATAAAGTGTCTTGAACATCTCAGGCCTCAGAAATGTAAAGGAAGTAAATGAAAGTCACATTAGTTCAGCCACTTCCTGATTTTATATTTAAAAGTGCTTTTTTGTGGGCAGAGTAGAAGCTCATCGCTGTGTTTTTTTTTTTCTCTTTTACCTCCTTTGTCCTCAAGCCGTCATACGGCAATGTCAAAGAAAAAGAAAAAAAAGAGGAAGAAGCTCATCTGAATATGTCTGCCCCTGCCACTGTCAGGTTTCAGACAGCGGAGGAGAGACGTGCTGTGGGAGTCCGACTCCTCCCTGGAGGGAACCTGCCCTCACCTGCTCGAGTCCGTCCCCTGCGACCATCCTGCCTGCTACCTGTGGCAGGTCCGGCAGGAGGAACGATGCATCGCAGCCAAAGGTCCCTGCGGCCCCGGAGCGGCTGCTCGGAACGTCACCTGTGTCAACACTGAAGGTAATGAACGTCCTCGCACGGCTTCACACGGGACTTCAAGGCCCAGGGTGTAAATATTCAAGGCTTTTTAAATACCTGTAATAATCGAACCGCTGAATAATTGAAATTGGACCGACCTTAGGATACAAATCCTGTGTATTAACATGTTTAGTATGTATAACCAGATGAAACATTTTTTCCAGCTCATCAAATGTATTTCAAATGGCCATCTGGAAAATGGACCATGAAAAAAAGCAAACAATTCAAAAGGGGAGCTTGTCTTTTTTCATCAAAAGTGTTTATTCAGCTCTTGCCAACGCGGATGCCCAGGCTGCGATTGTTTACAAGCTCGATGTGGCTTCCTGCTGTTGTCGCTGCGAAACGCTGGCTATGGTTCCTGCCTCGGTCTCCTCCAGGGACGCCGATTAGTCCCGTCGTATCGTGACTGGCAGAGAAACGATTCCAGTGGGAGCTTTCAACACGGCTCTACCAACTGTTAGTTGAAGACTAAGACGGTTGAGTGGCGTTGCAAGGTTTCAGTGAGAGGAAAAAATATATCAGTACAGTTGCCCGATACTTTTGGTAGCAAAATCTGTTTTAAATAAAATACATTTTGTTGTAGCCTTGAGCTTGTGGTAAAATACAAAGCTGCCAAGTCTTTTCAGCTAAAAAATTAAATAAAATAAAAAAAAACAAAACAAACAAGTTCACTAGTGAGCTGTCATGCTGTGGTTTTGTGTTTTCCACTCTTCAACAGGAGTTAATTACGACAGTGAAGCGCTCTTGTTTGGCTGCACTGTCACCGCTGTTGCTACGGTTTTTCTTCACTGATTGACAGCCGGTGAGCTGCCAATCAAAATTAACCTGTTGTGGTTCAACCCATAAAAACAAATGTTTTTTTTTTGTAATAGTTGAAACAATCAACTTTGGTATCAAACTTGTAGTTTACTATTTGAAGGTGTGAAATATTGCGTACTCATAGAAATAATACAACGATCAAAAAACAATAGCCGTCAGTCAAACTTGTCAAGGTCGTTTCAGAGCTGTCACTGCACTGCACCATGAGTATGTACAGTATATATAGTGCTCTCAATGGCAGCGGCGACGCATAAATTGTCTGGTGTTGCGTGTGCACCCAACATGCATCATCATCATCATCATCATCATCATCAGTGTTCACAAATCCAGCGCTATTCATAGCAGCACGTTGAGTAGGTTTACATCTCAGAAAACATCGTCCTGATTAAAAGTCGGAATCGACGCTTCCTCGCAGGATTTAATTGCTCATCTTCAGAGATTACGAACCTAATTGTGCACCTTTTTTTTTTTGCACCCGCGTTTTATTATTCTGTCACAATGGATCATCGGAATGTTTATCAGACAGGCAGCGGAGGGTCAAAATGTATTAAGCCACGGGAAGAGTCTAATGAGTTCTGACAGGACACCCAGGAACGTGAGCTTCGGCAGGTCTGGTGGGAGGAAAGCCGGCGGAGAGACGAGCTGCAGGCTCGATGTTAGCGGACGTAGGCAAGTTGTCTGCTTGTTCCCGCTTTAATTGGCTTATGGCACTTTTTCTACTTTCTAGCACATTATCAACACGTACACACACACACACGCACGCACACATTCTCAGCAAGGGGTGGGAGGGGTCAAGTTGTTTTGCGATGGGACATCTTGTCAGGAGCCGTGTTTTGTTAACGCAATGAGCAGCGATACAGGGAGGTGATTAAGCATGACAACAACCAAGTCGCTTTTCTGTCCACAACACCGGTGGACCTGAGGCAACACAACAAATATTTATTTATTTATTTGTTTGTTTTTTTTTTAATTAGTGAAAAAGAAAAAAAAAAAAAGGCAGGTCTGAAGGCAGGGTGTCACGCAATTTTTGCGTGACACAAACACAAACAAACCATAAAAACTCTCATTTCACCTTCAGATGACCAAACAATTTTCTCCTTTGTCATCGTGAGTCCTAATGACCAAATAGCCGCCTGCTGAAACAAATGATGAAAAGGATGAAAAGGGATGATTAGATGTTGTGAGCAGCTCTGTGACTCGCTCTGTTATTTGTCAAATTTGGTGTGTTAGTGTGATGTCGAACCAAAGACCAGTGGACGTCTCAGCCAGTGGAGGTGATTGACGCTTTGTTCAAACAAAAGTTCAGAGCCAAAATGTTTTTATTGGTTCTTCAGATATGGCTGTTCCTCATCTTTCTCATTCAGTTCTATATTATTACTATATTAACACAACTAATATCATTACTACTACTACTACTACTACTACTACTATGTCTAACAATAACTGTCATGATAACAGTGTAAATTAAAAAATAGGAGGAGATAAAATATTAAGCCCTGAATATCTGTTGAACGAGCCTCAGGTGTGTGGCGGCGGAGGTTCGGCCTCTGTCTGAAGCATAATGGGCGCATTAATCGGCGCCGCTGGCTTTGTTTCCATCGCCCTCACCGAGGCACTGGGAAAATTAAAGCGACAAAGGCGGAGGGAATATTTGCAGTCACAACTTTCGTTTTGTGCTGTGCATGTATTTATATATACATGCTGTATATACAGACACAAATGGTCCAGATAAGAGCAAGACAGTAAATACAACAGATACAAAAGACACAATAAAAGAACCATACAAAACATATTCACAATGCATTGTGTACGGACACAGACACGGACGCGGATATATTTACATTTATGTACATATATAAAATATTCAGTCATTTTCCAAGAGACTGACAGGCTTATGCGGATAAAAGACAAAAGGATAAACGATAATGGATGTAGGTGTTATTGCAGGCACTTTTTTTTTGTGTATCTTTACATTTTTTGACACGTGTGATGTTTTATTAGTCTGACGGCAATTCAATTAACCGCTTTAACTGCGAACATAACATGAAATCAATCTTTGAAGACTGAATTACAGCATTTCCTGCTTCCTGAACACAGAGCTGTGCACAGGGAAATGTTAGTTTCCATATCCCATCTGTTTAGCAGGGGGATTCTCTTGCACACTTGGACTCTGACATCCTGTGGATACCGTAAATCTTGTGCAATACAATACAAATATAATGAAGCTAAAGTAAATGAGACGAGACAAGCTAGATGGTCTATTCATGCGTCTCCAACTGAACTGGCATGTTATCCTTTATCTCTTTGCTACTTCGAGTTTGTATACAATGCCATGCATTTCAAAATTGTGATAGTTTCTCATTATAACGTGAAAATTTATCATGTAAAAACATAAAACTTCCACAAAACAATGTGATAGTTTTACATTCTAAGATGAAAATGATCACGTGAAAATGAGAAAATCCCAAGTTATAATGTGAAAGTTTCACATGACAAGGTGACACTGAGCCCTGTTCTTTTTCTAGTGTGGCAGAGGCTTATCAAGACATCCCAGCGGTGATATTCACAGCGATTTCGTCCTATTTTCCGTGTCGCTTTGACCCGCCTGCCCACGCCGAGTGGATGTGATTGTTAACTTTTAAGAGAAAAGGTGAGGACTTGCGCTCCTTACCACCACCCCACGTCCACCTGAATATTAACGCCAGGAAGATTTAATTAGTGAGTAGGTGAGCAGAATAGAAATGGTGTTGAGACTGTGTGCATCTGAGGAAGCGCCCAAACGACAGACTCCCTGCATTAATAATGCAACAGGCCCCAACAGGGCGTTGAAAGCGGGGGGGGGGGTATTTGCAGAGACCCCTTCCCATCATGTTGCTCTCACGCACACACACGCATTCACATCGAAACACACGCAAACGCAAACGCTCATGCACAAACACAACAAGTGTGCGGCTCTGTCTTCACGTTATCGAACCCTTTTCCTTGAGGCGGCGTTCCCAGCCGGGAGAAGCTTTGTGACTCCTGTGTTCATTACGTTTGCTTGCGCTGTCATTAATCCTCTCTTGTTTTGCGAGCAGAATGATTATTTAAATAATTGCTGGTTTTGTGCCGCTGGCTATTTACAGCTCAGCGGTTCCTAAAATATGCACATGACATTGGGCGCTGCTTCTTTCTTCTCTTTTTTTTTATGTTTTCAAAACTCCTACTGTCTGAGATAATAACCCTTGGGATTGGTTCAAGATAAGTAAGTAACTCAACTCGGATCGAGATGTTATTACCATCTCATGCAGTGCAAACTGAACAACAGTAAGTATTTGATATTGCAGTATTAATAGTTTTAATGTGAAAGATGTGATCAGAAATTTCCCTTAATAATAATTCAAAATAATTTTCTCTCCCTTTTTGGCCTTGGCTTTTGATTGTTTTTTTTCTTCTTCTCATGTTCCATGTAATCACTCTGGTTTGTCTGAAAAGTTCCATGAATGTTGTTCCATTGCATGTGTGTAGCCGCCTCTGTGCGTGTTCCTCTGGCTAAATGCAATGTGTCAGACTTGCTCTCAGCTTGACAAGCCCGAGTGCTGCACCTTTCTCTCCGAGCGTGAACCGCATTTCCATTAAACTTCGCAATTTACGGCGGAAAACTTTGCGAAGATACCGGTGGCGCATGGACGTTCCTGTGAATGCGGGTCACGGGTTCCCACGAACAGCGAGCGGCTCACACACTGTTCCGTTTCAGCCTCATTTTGCAAAAAGCAGAGGCGCGCGGGATAATTATCTAAGTGGGAGCTGCGCCGAGCTAAGACTCCATACTTCTGTATCTAACACAGTTTGCGATCGACCCGCAGGTTCAAAATAATTATGTAAACGTTCAGCATGGACGATTCCCATTCAGACACGTCTTTGCACAGCTGCCGTTTCAATTTTGCTTGAAAAAGCCCTTTAAGAGTGAAAGCATTGGGGCTGCTTCATGAGACCCGAACATTTAGATGATACAGAAGTGATTGTGCGTGTGTGTGTGTGTGTGTGTGTGTGTGTACACGCACACATATATATGATGATTACTAACGATTATGCTTGAAACAGATGAGTAGTCAGACGACGGCCCTCTGGGCTCCAGGTTTCTTCCCACAGGGGACTTTGTCCCGGCCACTGTGGCACTTTGCTTGTTCTGGGGGCCCAGTTGTTCTTGTTTCTTCTTCTCTCATTATACAAAGCGCTTTAAGACGCCTTTGGATGTAATTTAGCGCTGTACAAATAAAAGTTTATTGATTGATTGATTGATTGATTGAAACAGCATTTTTTTTTATTCTAATTGCATTGATAAAGAGAGAAGAGAGAACATAACTGCAGCAAAGCCATATGAGTTCCTCATAATCATAATCATCACAAAGTGATGCAAATTATGAAACAAAAACAGTCACATTAAATGAATTTGAAACTTTAGTGGAACACTGTGTGGGAACCAGATTTCCAGGATAATCACTTCCACTGTGCATACTGCGCACTGGTAGTACTGGGCAATGTTTTCCACTTCCTCTCCTCTGCATCAGACGTTTTCATTTGAGGCGGATGGGGGAGGAAGAAAAAAAAAAAAGACAAATTGATGACAAGCCTCCCCCAGGGTTGTTATTGTTAAACTCTGTTCTGTGATGTAGTGGCAGAGTTCAACCCAGTTAATGATTCTGCTGCCTGAGATCATATCCAAAAACAATGTTGCTGCTGCTGCTGCCGGCACTGGTTTGACATCAGGGTGACGAGCCTGTTTCTGAAATGGATTTCCCTCTCTCTCTCTCTCTCTCTCTCTCTCTCTCTCTCTCTCTCTCGCTCTCATTCTCTCACGGGCCGGGGAGAAAATTGTAGCGTTCAGCTCACTCTGAGCCTGGTCTAACAAAAGCCTGTGCTTTACCATGGGAATTATTGCATCATTAATATTCACTGGAGAATATCTTGTATCTTATTTTAGTGCTTAATCGCACAATAAGAGAGTCATTATCATGGAAGTACAGTCGGGTGGTGGGGGCTCTCGCGCTCTCTCGTTCCTGTAGCGCGGACTGCTGACAGAGAAGTTAAACCCCGGCGCTGTGATAAATATTTCATAACGTGACGGCGAGATGAAGGCTGAAGGATCACTTTTAAAAGGAGCTCAGCATACCGATGGGATGGACCGCCGTGTTTCCAGCCCGAGCCGAGCGGAGCCGAGGCTTTTTGTGTTTTACAAAATTTGTGAAATGTTGTGCTGCACTTAATAGGCGGCTGAATTTGACTGTGAATCTTTTATCACGGTCGGCTTGTTGTACAAAATCAGTGAAAGGTTATTCTCGTTTTTCACCGGAAGAGAAGAAATTGTTTCGCTCTTTCTTCAATTTGAACGTCTCATACTTATTTTCCCGATGTGTTCTGCCGCCAGTCAATTCATCAGATATGATAAAAGTCGACGCTCCACTTTTCAGGAGCTCAGTGTTGATCCACGCACTAATGACGTCCCTTTGTGATGCCACAAAGGGCTCCGAGGCCCTGGTGGCCAAGACAGGCCGTCGTCACCGCCGTCGCAGCTCCAGTCAAGGAAAAATGTGACGATCTGAAAATCTTGAGAATGTGGTACCTACCAAAACACACAGACAAAACATCAGATGACAAAACTACAAGAAGCAAATGCTCGTTGAACCGTCTTCATGATGCATGTGTTAATATGATGCCGCTGCACCCTGTTAACATGCAGCGGCGGTCAGACGCTGTGATGACCTCAGCCAAAAGTGAACACCTCGTTAGACAACTCCCCCCCCCCCATTCAAAGAAATGCAGGACTTTTTGAAGGAAATTGTAAATGACAGCAAAGACGTGCGGAGCAAGTCAAACTCCCCAACCAGTCCTGGCAGTGAAGACTGTATTGAGACTTCCCCCACCGTCATCAGGATTAAGACGCACACTCCAGGTCTCCGTCCGCCCATCACCGTGTCCACAAATGAATTATCACCGTTATTATTTTTAACAAGAGTCCAGGTTTTTATCTGATGCGCCCAGATAGAGGAAGGTCTTTTTTCCTCTTTGGCTTTTTCAGTCTCCCAGCTCTGTTGTGTTTGACCTCCTCTTGATTCAATGCGATCAGGACCCGGTTGCAATGTCTGTACGTCGAGCTTTAAGCAGGCTGGTCTTTGTCTCCTGCAGGGGAGGACGTCTCCGCCCACCACTGCGAGGGCGAACCGCCCCCTCCAGAGGCGGCCTGCGAGGTGCCCTGCCCTGCCGACTGCGTGGTCGGGTCCTGGTCCTCCTGGTCGCCGTGTTCCCACAGCTGTGCCGCCAAGACCTTGGAGGGCCGCCAGAGCCGCACGCGGACCGTGCTGGCGCTCCCTGGGAAAGGTGAGGCCACGTACACTGAAGTTCCTCTCAATCTTTTTCTTGTTTGTTTTTGCAGCATGAATGCATATTTACTTTGTCCATTGCTCACTGCTGCAGGTCTTACCCCACATGGCACCTTCCTAATTAATTTAATCAAATGATCATTGCCTATAAATATTTAATGCCAGATTAAACTTGAGGTCTGCTGGAAAGGCTTGGAAGCTAAATGCATCAAATGAAAAGGGACCTGGGTATTAAGGAGAGGGTCAACAGGCAGCAAGGCTTGCAGAGCAAAATGGTTCCGGCATTGAAAGAAAATGTAACGATATTATATTTTGCTAAAGGGGAATATTAATGAATAAATATCAGCAAGATCTTTATGAAAAATAAGATTTACCATTTAATCCAGACTTGTCACACTCGTGCGCCACCGTTTCTGAGTGCACAGAAATAATAGACTTAAAAAAGGCAGGAGATTGCAATCGGATGTGTTGGCTGTTCAAATTAGCAAAACGAAAAGAAAAAAAACCTGCAGGAAATATATTGGGTACAAAAACACAAGAGCAGGCAGCAGTCTCTGCATCCGACTAAAAAGAAGAAAAAAGATAAAGAAATAAAAGCAGCGTGATTGATTGAGCCAAAGTTTTTGTCGGCATGCTCTGGGCAACACTTTGGCTTCCCTTTGGACGTTACATCTGTGGTTTACTTGTGGAATTTTATTAAGACATTTTTCATCTCAGTGAGATCCAAGGTTTGAGTTGACAATCTATTATCAAAGGCTCTTCTCCTGGCCGGCTTTTTTCCCCCCATGCAAGCTTGTTGTTTTTGTTTTTATTTGTGATTTTTTTTTTTTGAAGTCTGTCAGCGGAGGCTTGGCAGCGAGCTACCAGTTATTAATCCCCATAACCACACTCATATCTGCAGGAACAGCTGATCAAAGAATCTCCCAGCTTTAGTCGGGCTCCAAATTGTTGAGGTTTATTACTATGTGGCTGCCTTCCTCTTTGTTGGCAGAGACACTGTGTGTGTGTGTGTGTGTGTGTGTGTGTGTGTGTGTGCGTGTGTGTGTGCTGGCCGTGTTTGAGCTAATATTAATAAGGCTGTGTGACAGTAGGAGGGGAGAATACAGATCAGGCCGCCTGTTTATTGCCTTTTTGGTTCTGGCCCACTTACCGCTCTCTGGATGGAACAGCTGATCCGGCTTTATACCAATTGCATAATGTTTATTTTATTTTATTTTATTTATTTAACTCTGGTGACACATACACTGATGGACCTTTTCCAAGCTTGTGTTGTGTGCATTGACAAATCTGAACCGCTTTAACTGCTTGCATGCACGTGTGTAGTGATGCAAGCTTTAAAGTGAAAATAAATAAATAAAAATATAAAAGCCACTCTAAACTACTCTAACAGACTAACGGTAGAAACCTCTCCATGTGAAAGGTCCATGAATTCCATCTTATTACAAGGTTATTGCAGCACTTTTGCTTCATAGCTCTCCACATCTAACGTAATTAGCCTTCCACAAAAAGATCTGACCATATCTTCCTGCCATGCATGGTTGTGCATTCCACGTTTTTGAGAATAGGCTTATAGAGAAGTATTGTGCCCTTTGCAACATCATAGTACTGTGTGTTGCTGTTTTTTAAGAATATGTTTTGTCAAAGAATGGATCTCTTTTCTTATTTCTGGGATGTTCACTGACACGTTAGTGACTCACACTGAAATAGAAAATGTTGGTAAAATGAATAATGCATAGTATGGGATCTTTAATTAAGGATGCCTCATTTCAGTTTCCTTTTGCACAATCAAAATTGAGCATAGAGTCATTTGAAAAACATAAACAAGATTTTTGTCTTGAAGGAAAATCATGAAACCAACCAGAAGTGCATCAGCATAAACACCACCACTCTGTGTCAAATCCCTCTCTTTTCTGTTCTTCCGAGAGAATTTTCCTGCTGAAAATGACGAGGCACACTTGACAAAAACTTTGGACACATACTTCTGATTTAACGTTTTTTCTTTCTTTTTCATGACTTTTTCTGACAAATGAAAAGCTTTTCATTGTTTTGTTCAAGTTGAAACGTCTCGCGTCTTTGATTGGTGAAAATCTAATTTTCTCCTCCAATGTGGACAAAACAAAACAAGGAACCTGGAAACACCTTCAGATGAGAATTGCAGCGGTAATAAAGAACGGCAGAGATTACCTTATTTGAGTACAAACTCAATATGTATTTAATGGGAACCAAATCCAATAGCCTGATGGCTCTGCCTGAGAGGATGTTGCCCACACCCTCTCAACTCTGGCAAACAACTCACACGAGGACATTAGTGCTGAAAGAATTCATTTTTACACTCATCTAAAAATAACTTTTTATAACAACACACGTCGGCTTCTCCAATTCTTTGCGGACGGCGCGTAATATTTGTCAGTCAAACCACCACTTAGCTGGTTTCTGTCTTTGCTCTCCTTCTGTTCCCGTCTCCTAATTATCTGTCAAGCCATCACTCATCCGCTGCGTGGTTTTGTCTCTAGCGGCGCAGTTGCAGAGCGATTTCAGGCCAGAATGACGAGGCTAGCGCGTATGTCCTCAAGAGGGAAAGTGAATGTGATGGGTTTCGTTGGGGGCGGGGCCAGTGGCTGGGGCAGGTCGTTAGGGCTCGACACAGAATTCCTAGAGGGGATGTGATCCGAGCGGGACGCGGATGCTGGAAATGAGGCCAGGAAGGGTCAACAATCACTTTGGCCACAACTGACTCGTGCACGTCAAGATAAAAGGAGCCATCAAGAGGAGCTTTTTTCCGTCTCCTCCTCTGTTCCAGACTCCAAGAGGGGAGTCGTCTTCACTTCCTGGAGAAAAGAGGAACATGACGATCGGAAGCTTTAATCACAGACTGGGCAAACGTGCACAATCGCAGATTTTTGACATTTACCATGGAACAAACAAACTGAAAAAAAAGACCATTTTAAAAGTCACAGACACAACAAACCCTTTTAGACGAGGAAGAGTTTTCAATCACGGTGTCAGCTTTTGTACCTCATTTCTGAGGTGCAACACAGATGGTTAAAATTGACAAATGGAACATGCCCATAATACTCTTCGTTTTTTTTCTTTTTCTTTTTTTTTTTACACTGGTATTTAAAGAAGCTGCTTTTAGAGCAGCACTGTAAATGTGTGTGTTACGTTCAGTCAAACTCTAACCTTAGCCATAGCAAATGAAGTCAAATGAAGCCAAAAAGCCAAAAAAAAAAGCCTGTGTGTGTGTGTGCACATTTTCCCAGACACTTAAATGTGAATAAAGCTCCCGACCTTAAAAAAAGAAAAAAGAAATTGCATTAAAACAGTCACCTTCCTGGATTTCGCTCGGCACTATTTTAAATGTCAGAGCTTCTAAAGTGTACAAACATTCCAGCACCGAAATTAGCTCCCCTTGACACGGAGGCACGGCCGTCACCAAGTGGCTCTTTGGCTCTGCTTAAAATAATTTGTGGTGTTTATTCTGCTCTTTCCGCCGAGAGCAGAACGAGAGAAATCACAGCCATAGTGCACCTTGTAACCCGGCGAGATCCATGTTCATCGAGGTTAAAAGAAACAGGGCGTCATGGGTTCGAATAGCAATGAAATACTTGACACTGAGGATTCTGAGGGGTCGGAATAAATAGTGTTAGCATTGCTGCCGGCTGTCATTAAATCAGCCTGTGAGCTAAAGGGAGCTAGCGAGGCCCTCACCCAGAACCAGACTGCCAAACTTTGGCCCAATCAGACTCGAGAGGCCTCGTCTGCTCATTCCGCTGCAGCCACGGTTGTTTTGCACTCAGTGGGAAAAAGAAAAAACAAAAAAATCGAAATTCTGGAGTTTCAATTGGGCGTGTAAGAAGATTATTTTGCTTCAGTAACTTCTAAAAAATAGAGTAAATACAATTGACAACATAACAGTACATAACATACAGTTATTAACCCATCAAGGATTTTTTTTGTGTTCGTTTTTGTTGTCACAATATTACAAAAACCCTGAATTTTAACAGTCACATCAATCTTCTCATGTAACAACAACACAGCCACTGTTCCATTTATAATTGTATCATAGTGTATCATACACCTTAAGAAGTGACCATACATAGTCCCTGGCCTCATCAAGAGGTTGACCCAAATCGGCCTGCCAGCTTTGGCACCATCACTGGACTTCCAGGTCATTTTCCAAGCCTACACCTGTTTATTACACTTCCTTGTGCCCCTGGAATCACTCTGTTCCCTGTGTGCTGTTTCTCTCCTTCCTCCTTCCTCCTTCCTCGCCGGTTGGCCAAGGAGGGAAAGCGTGCCCGGTGGCAGCAGCTCTGGAAGAGTGGAGGCTGTGCAGCGAGCAGCCCTGCGCTGTGTTCTACTGGGAGACCTCGGCCTGGGGGCCCTGCCTTAACAACGTCTCCATAGATCTCAACCTGACCACCGGCCAATGGAACGCCAGCGCCGCCTGCGCCGCCTCGGGGGTTCAGATCCGCAAAGTCAGCTGCATCAAGGCCAACGCCGGACCGGTGGTCAGCAAAAGGTTTGTTTGGCAAATAACGGGAGTAATTACAGAAATAACACGCTAACCCATTGTCGAATGATGCGATGCAATTTGTCACCTTTTGTGAGGGACTTGTTTACAATCACTGATCAATCTGTTTACAGCCGTGTGTGTTTGCTGAAGAAATGTTGCTGCGGGTATGCTTGTTTTTGCCAGGAAGGCGGTGGGGGCGAATCAATAGAGCGCCTCCTCTTCTCTCCGGGACAGTGCTTAGACTGATACACTTCCTGGTGTCGACAGCACAGTTTAGCACTGCTCTCCTTGCCACTGTTTGTCATCTGATAATTGATTTTACCGCCCCCTCCCAAAGGGAATACCGAATTTTTTCATTTTTTTTCTTCTATTGGTTTTCTTCACCTCCCCAGTCGCCACACTCGGCATTTATTGCAGGAGTCGATAGAAATGACACTTACAGGGGGAAAAATAATTGTTTAAGGAGTCAGAGTCGTATATCTTATATATAAGTGTTTTCTCTCCAGAATTATAATTCACTGGAGCCATTTGCCATCATAACGTCCCTGTCGGTACCGCTGTAAGCCGAGTTCAGTGAGTTTGCGCCACCGTCCTCCCCGGCACACGTTCTTGGACTAGATCCCTCGAGGACTTGCTGGCGCGGCCACCTCCCGCTCTCGCCTCTCATCTCGCCGTCCCGGGTTCATCTGTGCGGCGAGTCAACGGAGGCGCCGGCGGAACGGCACAAGCGACTCAACGTTCCTTTATGAAATGATCCGACAGCCCACTGACGCCTGAGCCGCTGATTCAAATCCCTCTTTGCCCCCCAAGACTCACCGCCAACCCCCCCTTGCCCCCCCTCCCCCAAACCCTGTTTGTGCTTCAGCGGCTGGCAGGTCCGCTTAGGACTTCCCTCGGAAGCTCCTCCTCTTCGTCACTCAGCATTACTAACCAGTTTCAGCAGACGTACTCCAGCATCGCTTATGCAGCCGGAGGCACACTTTAAAGATATATGCCGAGGTTTTTTGTTTTTTTCATTAGTTTGGAGATTTCCTCCAGAGCCATTAAGGCCAGCCGATACCATCCCATTATTTAGCTGTACACACTGTAAACAGGGGTGGCAAAAAACTGCTGTGAAGACCAACTAGAGTGTTCTGCTGCTTTGTTGCTGCCAAACAAGAGGGCCCCAGGCTCAGTTTCAGTGTAAAGATGCAAAAATGTCTTATTAAAGATGTAAAACGCTTGCCCTTTCAAGCTTGATGTATTATTGGCAGGGCAATAAAGAAGAGTTTTCTGAAGAGCGTCTCATCGCCACTGCCAAAACTGTATTTAAAACCTGTCGATTGCCCACCACAAACGTTTTACCCCAGGATTATGTTCACACCCTGAATCCACCCGCTTTAATATCATTAATATCTGACGCCAGGAGGCACAAGCTGGTTGCAGTAACACTCTACTGGGACTAATGGTGATACTGCTCGTCAATGCATCACTGCTGCCTGCGGACAAGAGCAAGGTCAACACCTCCACTGTCCACTGAGCCTCTGCCAGCGGTCGGGAATTATGAATCCCTGTGATGATTGAAGTTGTGGGTCAATGTGGTGACTCACTGACCCCAGACTGAGTCTCTTTGTGAGGAAACAGCAACAAACATCTTTTACATGCTGCCTCATCATCATGGGCCAAGAAGATGACCAGCCAGATGGACTACCTGTCAAAACCTATTTAATTAATTGTGCGTGTGCGTCTCAGAGGGAACGACAAGAAAGGAAAGAAAAAAGAAGAAACATTTTGCAACACTGACAAAACACGCTGAAAATTGGACCACAGGGCAACAATTGACGAGAATAAGTTCACTCGTAGTGTGATTTGTCGTGTTTTGGTTTTTAAGAAATTACTTTTTTTTCTGACTGGTACACAATCAAAAAACAAACAAAAACAATATACTGAGACTTTCTGAGACTATTCTAACTTTTGTGCATCACCCTCTTTTAAAGTTGCTTGGATTTCAGACTACTGCATCAAAAGCAGGTTAAACCCTGGCAGCAGATTTTCCATAGCGATGCGTCTGCAAAGTGACATTTAGTTTGCAGAGATATCTTAAAGACACGTCTTTTATACGTTTACGTCTGTTCCTGAGAAGAAGATTTATCCTGATTTTTTTTTTTTATTTATTATTATTTGATGTGGAGCGACTTGAGGAGGGGTCACTACCGCAAGTCTATAAATATCGGAGCATTTCATACTTAATCTTTAATCTGTGCAGTGAGCCGCAGCTCAATAAAAGGTCAGCCAGTATATCTGGGTATCAGTTTAGAGGCCCAGAGAGAAGTCAGAAGACTGTGTCCAGAGTTTAATTAGAGATATAATATTTATCGACGAAATAAAGCAGTGGGAAAAAAAACGAGCGATAACTTGTGGGATTTATTTAAAATGATTTATTTGTGTCTGCTGAATCCACTTACCTGCATAAAAACACTGCAGAAATAAATGAGGTGGTAGATACCCAAATATTACACGGTAGATTGGTAGGCAGGACGGTATTTTGTGTTGTGTAATACAAAATATGAAAAATTAAACACTTTAAAAATATCATCTTTCAATTTCATTTTTAATCAAATTCGTGGCACTCGCTCACTCGCCGTGCGCTGAACTGCTGCTGTGATTCCCTCAGACACCAGGCTCCACCCAGCTGTGCAGTTTCATGCCCGTGCCCTCTGGGCAACGCGTCGCTGCGAAGGGCAGGAAGAGCCAAGAGGGGCGACGCAAAGGAAGGATGCGCTTTATGTATCTCGCCTCTTCATGCCGCGGTGGACTTTGATCTAATCCCTGCACTTCTCTCGCTGCCTTTTTTTTTCGTCTTTTTTTCGTTTTTTGCTGGGATGTGGCATCACGCTGGGTCTCCGGTGAGAGCAGGCAGGATCTGGAGGTAGAGAAGAGAAAGCGCTCGCTACAAAAACCCAACCACATACGTGTTCGGCTGCGCATTGATGACAGCATCAAAGCTTGCGCCGACTATTTCTTTTTGTTGTTTTTTTCACACAGCACTCCCTTAACACTCTCAATTTAGCACTGCCAAATACGTTATGCAAGAGATGGGATTTTTCTTTTTTTTTCTTGATGAAAAATTTAGCAAAGTCCTTAAAGAGTTCTTTAAATCCTGGGGACGGCGTCCTTGGATTTGGCAGGATGATTCATTGGCAAACAGTTTGCATTTCCCGGCTTTTCTCAGGTTTAATTAGCAGCCATGTGGTGGACTTTGATTGATTTTTGCTCCTCGAGCACTCCGTCTCCTTGAAGGCAAGGAAAGACTCCTGCGGGCCGCTCCCTACGTGTTTATGAGGAGATAAATGCACTCACCCTGTTGTTTGAACTGAACCGAAATGTGTTTCCTCTCCTTTTAGCCAGAGAGGCTGGGAACACATTCCTTGTTGGCACTTCCTTCCCTGTTTTTTTGTTTGTTTGTTTGTTTGTTTTTTTTGATTGCGTCGTCTCAGAAATGTAAATGCTGCATACAGGAGTTTATAATTGTAATTGGACTTGAGACACTGTAACCCTGCTGTACGAAACAGACATATTGCAGCTCGCAGAGTGTCATGTCTGCCACACTAAACCTTTTTTGCTTCCCTATTAAGCGAAACATGGAATTTTTCCATTTCAAAAGCACAAGTTCTATTTATAAATGAACTGTTTTCCCCCCAAAAAAGCTGGGAGCTGATATTTGGTCAGTTTTGCCCACCGTCGTGACATCAGACTGGACAAGGAGAAACACAGAGGCATCTCATGTTTTCTTGTTCGTTTCACGCTGGAGTGCATAGCCGTTGAACCATATTTGTGCATTGTGTGGAATTTGTTCTATCCGTGACACTCTAAAATTATTATTTGAGGTTAGAAAATGCCACTGTATCTGCGCTGGGTAACACTGAGTAAATGCTTCTGCTGCAGCTAAAATCTCCTCGGCCTTTCAAATTGCAATTTTCGGTTGTTTGCAGCAGCACACATTACAAACAGTGCCGCCTTGTTTGTCTCCAACCTGTGTGACTTTTTGCTGCAGATACTTGCAGAGGAGCGGGATAAAAAGACTTGAGTTCTGTCCTCACACATCCAGCGACGCTGTGCGAATTCCAGTTATTGTTATTTTACTGTTACGGCACCGCAAATCGAGGTTGTTCACTGGAGCCATTTCTACACTTCCTGCCCACTGATATGCTTGAGTGCTGAATTTGCGCAGCCATCTGTTTGTGTGTTTCCTCAACAGGGCCTTTTTCTGAAATTACCACCTCAAAACCAGCCAACTGATAAACTGCTGGTTGTGTCTGCAGGGTCACTGGGCAACAACACAGCAAGCAGAATTTGCAAAGTGGATGCAGTGCTGCCATGCTTACAGGCTGGAATACGACTGTTTATGGCCGTCTATACGAGTATACGGTGGGAGTCGACTTTTTGGCAGCTGCAGCATGTTAACGCCGCAGACGTTTGAAGTTTGAGAACGACAAGAGGAGTTGGTGGCCAATAAAGCTACACACATTTGAAGAGGCTGTTGTTGCACCACTGCTTGGAAATAGAATTATGCTTATGGTGTTGAGATGGAACTGCATGACAGTAATAGCTGGTTTGAAACGCCTGCACCGGCTCTGTACATTATATGGCTTTCTATCGGTGCTGTGTTGTAAGCGCGGCCAATTTGTGCACTTCATTAAAGAGTGTGTTTTCTCGTAATGGAGCGTGCTTGTAACCTGCGGACGCAGACGGGTGCGTGAAGAAACGGCAAATTGTTTTGAAGCTCCACCTGGTTGCCTCGGCCTGTGTGTGTGTGTGTGTGTGTGTGTGTGTGTGTGTGTGTGTGCTGTCGAGGGCAGGCTAGTTGCTTTTCTGCAGCCTACCACAATTTAGGGGATTTTGCATTGAAATATTTCAACCACATTGTGTTTTTTTTTGTCTTGATTTGTTTGAAATGTTTAGGTGTCCCGATTCCACTCGTCCTGAAAGTCTTCGGAACTGTCTGCTTCCCTGCAAGAAGGACTGCATCGTCACACCATTCAGTGAATGGACACCCTGTCCGTCAACGTGCATGCCAGGTACACAGCTTTATTTTCTCTCTCTCTCTATCTCTCTCTCTCTCCCTCTGCAGGAAACTACAGAATTGAAGACAAGATAGAAAACTACCAACTTTGTTTCACTGGAAGAGCCTTAAAATCACCTCAGAAACCACAGATTCTTGCAGAATTACTCTGCACCTGTTTTTTCGTAGCTTAAAATGTCTCGACTTTGTGGAGCCAATAAGGCTGGAAACTCACTCGTAATGTGATATGCATTGATAATGAGATGATCTGTCTTCATTGTAAAGGATGTAGAGGGTAAATAAAACATGTCTCCATTCCCTTGCAGCAGAAATCTGCCCAATGTTTGTCGTTTGAAAGAGTCTGTGCATCCCTTCATTAGAACAAGCCGCCACTTTATGGCGGGGCCATATAGGGAGACATCCAAATATTTTGGTTGGTTCTGCAGAGAACCCAACCAGGAGCAAGTGGTCAGAGCAGTCACTTTAAACTGTACAACCAGGCCTACACACTCCTGGAAGCCACCAGAGACTAAATATTTCAAGTTTTCCTCATGAAATTAGGCTCCTCTTAAAGTCGTTTGTGTATCCGATAATTATGTGCAAGTGTAAATGAGAGTGTTAACTATCTATCACATTAAGTCGCTGCTTCAAGGGTAAAATGGTTATTTAATGTATTTCTGCTACGTGTTACCTCCAGTATCTTGGGAAGCAGAAAGTATGTAATTGTTCCGAAGAAGAAGCGAGCCGCCGTCCTGTCTGCGTAAATACGCCGTAGTCCACTGGGCCGGCTGATGATGTAATGGCTTTCCTAATTGCACCATTTTCAGTGTTTAGTAATTAGTGTTGTGTAATGAGCCTCGGAGCGCCGGTCACGTGATGCCATTACAGTTCGCCGCTTCTCCCCAGTCAAGTGCCAGGGATGGCTGCGGGCGCCAGAGTTGCAAGGGCAAGTTTTCCGCCATCCCATAGGCCCTGAGGCTCGCTGCTCTGGTTGTAACCACCCCCCCCCCCTGCAAATGTTAGCACCGCCGATGCTGCGATTCAATTCCTTCGGCGGGCTCGGCAGATTGCCAGTTTGTCTTGTTACGATGATACCTTCCTGCTGGGAAAAAAGGTTGACCTGAAATCAGCTGCTGTCTCCCCCAGGGTGAAGGTTGTGCTTCATCTTCCACAGATAACTCCACCGCCGCAGCACAGTCTCGCTACCGAACCATCGTTCAGAGATCGACTAATGGAGGTCAAGAGTGCCCCGACACGCTGTACGAGGAGAGGGAGTGTGAATCGCTTCCTGTATGTCCCGTTTACAGGTAAAAGCAGCAATGTCTTTTTCTTGTAACTTTAAAAAATTCATAATTTTGCTCCAAGTTGCGCTCGCACCACTGCTGGCATGTGAGGTGGAAATTTAAAGTAGGTCAAGTTTTAATCGTCACGGTGCCGCCACATTAATCTTGCAACATTCCCATGCAGACTCTACTAAAAGGGGAATTACTTTTATTAATATTTTCAGTGGCTCAGCAGCTATGCATCTTGATTCCAGCAGCAGCAGAAAAGGCACAACAGACATTAGAAGCCAACCGTGGCATCTTTGGCCCGACAGCCTGCAACGTTTTACTGATTCTGTTTCTCATATTGGACAGAATTCATGCCTAAAGTTTGAAAGTGCATTTTTTATCACGGTATAGACACTCTCTTTCACGATTCTTACTGTCTTGGAAAAAGTATTTTCCTTTACAGTCTGTAGCTTTACAGTTTGTTAAAATCTTGAAACTTTCATCCTTCCATCAATATTCAACTGACGAGTCAAGCTTATTATGCTGCGAGAGCGCAGGAGTGGTTTGATTAAAGAGAGGCCAGGTAAACCTTAACGATCACCTTATGAATTATCTATTAAGTGTATCATAATGAATCAAGTTATTTTTCCAACAGGGTCGATTTTCAGGTTTCTCGAAGGATTTGTTAGTTATACATGAGCGGATCATTAAATTAAAAGACTTTTTGCAGTTTTGCAGTGGAACGCAGCACAATGGACATTGGACTTTACCCATGATCCACTGGCAATAGAATGTTTGTTGGTATCGACAAGGCATGTCTGACGATGACATTTTTATATTTTAGTGCTTTCGTGGTAGCTTGGCGATGATTTTTCTACATGCTGTGCTTAGCTTTATATATTTATTATGCTTGTTACAGCATAGCTGAATGACATCTTTGCCTTTTCACCCAGATGGAAGACACACAAATGGCACAGCTGCACCCTGGTACCCGAGTCGGTTCGCCGCAGTTTGTCTGCATCAACAGAGCTCTGCGGAAACGGTTTAGAAACAAGAGGCAAGTGCTCTCTTTCTCTCTCTCTCTCTCTCTCTCTCTCTCTCTCTCTCTCTCTCTCTCTTTCTCTCTCTCTCTCTCTCTCTCTCTCTCCTGTTCTCGTCAAATTTTCTGCCATATGGCTGGTTCGAGTCTTTCCACTCTGGCCATTTAATGAGACCTAAAAGGCCTTTCGGAGCTTCTCCTCCAACAAGCGTGTGATGGAAACATAACAGGCCGAGGCAATTTGTCCGGAGAGAGCAACAAGACAAACCTTTCCAGGCTTCGGGCTTGATGATCTCATCGCAATGCTGATTCTCTATTAATGAATGCAGCGAGCAGCATGCAGCAAATTGAAAGAAGCGAAGATCCTCTTGACTCACACACAAGACAGTCAGGACCTTTCAACTGCTGTCTTTTGTGGGAGCTAATAAAAATGTGTTTACTATCTAAGACTCTGGAGTCATAAAGTCGGAAAGTTACCGAGTCAAAGAGTGGAAATTGTGGAAATGGAATGGAACATTATGGGGGAAAAATTCTAAAAAAAAAAAAATACTAAAGTAATTTGACCTATGATTACGCCGCAACACTGAGTTATAATTTGACTGGGCCGGATGCTGTGTGTGTTTTTGATTCCATGTTTGCAAACCAAAGATGTGTGATTTTCTTTTTTTTTTTTTTTTTCAATACACTTTCATGCATTTGTTTCAGCTGATTCTGGAGCAAAAGTCGTTTGTTGTCATCAAGTTGATCTTTTTACATTTTCACTCTTTTTTTCACCTAATAATTCAAACAATTGATTGATGGATTCATAGGTCTCAGAATAGCATCGGCAGCTGCAGCTCTGCTCTCCTGCGTCTGACTTTGCTCTTTGCCTTCTGTTGTTTGTGTGGAGCCGAGTTATTATTTTTTTTTTTTTTAAGAAAGTGCAACAAATAAAAAGTTTAAATTGCATCATTTCAGAGTCGTTTAGAGACGAAAGAAAAAAACACAGACGTACACTGGCTGGCCCTGGTATCAAACTTTGCTGTCGCTGAGTGGCTCTTCAGTGCTGAGTGGCTTTCTGTGCCACCCTCACAACTTCCCCGCCCTTGTGCTCTTTCTCTTTCACTCTTTCTTGGCGGTATTAATTATGACTGACATTTCTAGAGTGTGTGTGTGTGTGTGTGTGTGTGTGTGTGTGTGTGTGTGTGTGTGTGTGTGTGTGTGGAGGAATGGAGAAAATGCAGCGTGCCCAGGTTAAGAGCAACCTTCATTGACCTTTAGCGCCTCCTGTTTGAATACGATTAGAAAATCAGCAAATTGAATACCTGACATTTCAAATAGTGAAGTGCACGCGGTATTTGCAGCCCGGGAGATGTATGAAATTTTAAAATGCATACTTTGAGGAAACACAGGAATGTATTCAGGCCTTTCATTCACTTGGTGAACGGCTGCTGGACCTTCCTGATGCAAGTGACATATGAGTGTCTAACTTGGGCCTAATGAGGACACAGTAATTGAGACGGGGAATGTGTTGAGGGTCATTAAAACTTTGAATGGGGCCAAGCCACTCCATTAATGACAGCAAGTCAGAACATGAGTTTCACAATCTTTCAGGGACTTTTCGCTCTCCATTATCCTCCAAAAACCCGGGTCAGTCAGAGTGACAAAACTAATTCATTTAATCTTGCTGCTAATGTAATAAGTGAGACATGGTGATATTTCAGTCTCGTTTTGTGAAGAGGAAAAGCAGTCAGAAACAATATTCAGCTGCTGACTGTAGGAAGGGAAGCAAAAACACCAAACACATTTTTTTTTCGATTGTCATTATTTCCATCATGTCGTGGTCATTTTTAAACATCCACCATTTTTGTTGCCTTAATAACCTTTGACCTTTCAAAGTATGATAATCGGATAATTAGGTCTTCAGGACTTGGTGACAAACTTGAATAATGAGTGGAGCAAACCAGTGTATTCACAGGTTATGATTGTCTTGCACTAAATATGACTGTATTCTGGACCGCAGCCTCTTTGGTTTCCATGCTGGCAGTGGACCAGCACTCTGGCCACACTTTTCCAAGCAGCATCGCTGCAAATTCTCCTTCATTGTGTTCCACTTTATAGCCTGAATCTGCTAGCTTCCGTGCCACACTTCCATTCACATCTGCTTCTCGTCCCTCCGCCGTGTCTCAAATACTGTATATTGTATATCTCAAAGTGGTGGAATTTACCTCTTCTGGTGTGGAAAGTAGGGATGCATCCGTTTAGCATGGAGTTCATGTCAGACTTTTTAGGACGTTTATGATGTTCAAGCAATGATCTCAAATGACCAACTGTCATCCACTGTCAAGACATCCTGTGTTTTTCCTTGAGCATCAGTTTTTCTACTTGCGTCCTTGACTGAAAATACAGACAGTTTAACACATTCGGCCAGAAGAGTAGGGACAGTGGATTTCCGAGCCTCAATGCGAAAGTTTGAGTTCACAAAGGGCCAAGGAAGTGCCAGAATCAGATTAAAAGCACGGTTGAGCTGCGTTGTCGTTTCACGTCAGCAAAGCACACATTTTTCTTTTGAAAGGCATGATGCCGCATCCCCAAGCAGTCGCTCCCAACTCGGAGCGCAGAGCTCCCGCTCGCTCGCTGAGCCAGTCTTTTTCACACTCGCTGCAACACTCCACGTCTCTTTCCTGCCAGCTTGTGGCTGGCAACCAGCTGGATGGCTCGCTGTCGAAACTGGAACTGTTTTGAGTAATTAGTCAATAGAAAATGAGTCATGGTGATCTGCAGCTGCAGCGCCGCAAAAAAAAGAGATTGAGCGAGAGAAAGAGAGCGACAGAGATACTTAATGGCCATGAAAATCCAATCCACATGACTCCCCCAGGTATCATGTTGGAGAGGTGGCATACAAGCAGTGCAAGCGTGGAAGAGTTGACATGGAGGTTTGCGTGACTTGGCGGCTTTTATGCAGATGTGCGATCAAGTTTTACATGTTTTACCCTCACTATTGGAAAATTAATCTGTTTCCGTGGACCTCTGGCGTGGCCGTCAGGAGCCTCGTCTCAGTTCTCATCATGTTTGAGCCTGTGGAATGAGTTTACCTGGATTCATTTATACAAAATAAAAAATAAAAAATGTAGTCCTGATTTCAGTATCGAGCAGTTGTAAATGCCACGTCTAAAAATATCATCATATTGCCGCTTCTAGGCTTATAACCAAGGTGCCAACACAGAGAAACCTGGATAATCATGTTCCAGTGCCCATGGTTATAGACATTAGATTCCCAGCCTCTGAGAACTGCATGTTATTTGTGCAGATTCTGTCATTGCAGGCCGAGGCTGTTGTCATGTGACAGTATTTCTTTCTCCACCTAGAACGTTTTTTTTTTTTTTTTTTTTTCCTTTAAACCCTGACATGTTTCTTCTGCTGGTTACAGACATGTAAATTCAGTCAGCACGACCAGTGTACTGTGTGACAGACTTTCGCACCCTTTGAAGTGACTTTTATTTAAGACCACATCTGTCAAAAAAGCTATGAGAAGTGTTCCCCCTTTTATTTTCTAATTAAAGGCCATTCCTGTCAGCTGTACTGACCGCGAGGAGAACTGATAATTCAAAAGGCCATGAGAAACTGGGGTCTTGAGATCCTTCAGGCGCAAAGTAGCAAGTTAAAAAAAAAAGGTTGCCGCTCCTTTTCAGATTCTTAATGTCAGTACAAGGGGTGGCTAGTAAAAGACAGCAAGGATGACAGAATGAGGTTGTAGCGAGTGGAGTTGGCTGAGCCAGAGAGACGACTGTCGGAGGTAAATAGACGGGACTAAATGTCAACACGGGAGTGTGATTATTCCCCCATTGGCGCTAATTGGACAATCACTACGCAGCGGCTGCTAATGAGTGGCTGTTTGTTTCACACGTGGGTTGAAAGGCAGATTTGATTCACCCTTGAAAGTCCATCATAATAGCATCAACCTTTAACCCCCCTGACGCAACAAGACTGGGGGAAGAAAAATGATGAAAACCGTCTTTTTTTTTTTTTTTTATCTTTTTTGTTCGTCTATTTCTTTTTTATCGCAATTCTTACAAAAATGCTCCTCTGCGGCGGCTTTCACCCACCATCCGCTGCCTCTGCAGAGGCCTTGTATGTAAATGGTCGTCCCACACATTCCCAGCAGGAATATACGAAGCAAACAGCTGTTGTCAGAGGGCAAAATTTAAAAGTCAAATATAAATCGATCGAATGGATGAAAGGCGTGTTTGTGCAACAGTGAGCCCTCGACGACATTGAGGCAATGAGGGGAGCGAGAGAGAGGGAAAAAAGAAAGAAAAGTCTTCTTGGCTTTTTAAACCCATCACCATCGGCGGACCGCCAAGTTTCTGCCGTGCAGTTCTTATTATTTCCTGTTGGAGAACAATCCAATCAAACGTTTCTGTTGGTTGCAAAGTGGCCAGTGCCGAGTCCTCACGCCCACTCCGTGCTCTTCCATCGCTAATTTTATCTGACTTATTCAATTAACTCTCATTATAATGATCAATATTGCAAAGTCCTCTAATTTGTGTTGCTCTGCTTTTTTTGTCGTCGTTTTTTTTGTTTTTTTTGTTTTTTTTTGCCTAATGGAACAATTATTGTTTTTGCAACACAAGCCAGGGGAAATTAGGAAATGTGTCTGCGCACTAGTGTTTGTGTTAAGAGCCACTTTGTTTCACTGTTTTGCTGTCCCTTTTAACACACAACAAAAAAGTTTGATCATTTGCCAGCCACAGCTTGCAGAAACTGAACCTGCTGTTTGTTGTGACAGAATGGCAGTTTGGGTTACACAGTTCACTTTACATCAGCAATTATGGCATCACAAAGCCTAAAGTGCTGTGGATTGTGTTACGGTTAAGTCAGAAGGCAGTTCAATGAACAAACATTTGTATGTTTGTGTAAATATCTTGAGGAGATGGAAACAATATATAGAGAAAACAAGTCTTGGAGCAGGTGTATTATACAATATATCGCCCTCGTTAGAGTGCAAATATATGCAGCAGTGGGCTCCGGAAATCAAATCATCTTCTTCCGAGAGGAAATGTACTGTAGTGAATAATCTCGGAACGGGCTTCTAACAAAACAACACTCGTGAAATTGCAAATTTGCCTCTTTTTTTTTTTCTCCCTAATGAACCGTATTTTCCCTCCGCCATATTCTCGAAATTGTATTAGATCGTCTACTACTTTTTTTTCCTCCCTTCCCTCTAATTAGCTCCGTCTTTTCCAGCAGAGGAGGGTGTCACTTCTTTGATAGCGCCTGTTTTGATGTGAGGGATACGACTGGCACGATGTTGTAAAAACACAGCGCTTGAGCACAATCGTGCTTCTGATGAATTGTGCCCCACGTCGGGCATTTAGTGTGCTGTCCATGCTGGCACGCTCTCCTTCCACGGCAACACTTGCATACATTGCAACCACAGTTGCCCTGTCTACGGGTGGATGCAGGGGCCAAAAGGCTTACGATTAAAATGTGATTAAAAATATTAGTTCATTATGCCTTTTATTTACACCCCAAAATTCCAAACAGTGAACATTTTTCACCCAGAAACTAAGTTGTGATTGTCTGACATTCTGGCGTGCTGCGTTTCTGCAGGAATCAGCTGCGTCGGGGAGAGCGGCGAGTCGGCCAACATGACAGAGTGTCTGCGGTGGGCCGGCCCTTTGCCCCTGCAGGTGAGAGGGTGCCGAGTGCCTTGCAAAGATGACTGCACCCTCACCGCGTGGTCCAAGTTCTCCGACTGCGCCGGGTGTGGCAGCTCACGCAGCCGAAAGCGCTCGCTCACAGGTAAAGACTTTTCCCACGTCTTTTCAAGTCTTTTTCACTCATGGACTGTTACACACTGGGGGAACTTCACCTTCAGCCGTGGAAACAGTGGCAATCCTGGACGATACTGAAACTGAGAAGTCATATACCTGTAGAATTTTCAAAAAAACAAAAAACAAACACTTCTTAGTACATATAAAGAGTTATTAGTAGTGGTGATGTGTTGCTGACTTCCATTCAGATCCGATGATGAGTAAAAACCAACGGTGGTTGGAGGTAATCTCAAAAAATTGTGTGCTATCAAATTATAGCTACATAATGACATTAAATCACAGATCAGAGTTGAACTCCTTTTACTTTGGAGGGCAGCTAGATCTCTGAAACCCAAAGTCTAAAATCCCACAGGGATAGTGTCAAGTGCTGTGATTGGTCGGGATGATTCACAGCCAAGGTCAATGGAATAGGACAGAAATAGGATGGAGCATTTAGACCGCCAAAAGGTTTTTCCCTTTTCAAACACGTTCTGTGGCTCTTTCCAAAATGGACATGTGAAGTGAATCCCGTGAATTTGTCGAATATTCCCTCTGGCCTGTCAGCTTGCAGCCTCGAGCCATGTCTTGTCTTATATATCGAATATTCCTGTACATTTTTCCTGGCGTGTGTAACGATGTTCAATATTCAAAGTACATATCAAATCTAAATGTTAAATTACATTTTGTTACTCTAACTGCATGGACAGATTTTCTTTTCATGCCACAGGCAAAAGAAAGCGGACACAGTTTAGAGGACACTGTGTTTTTATATGAAAAAACAACACCATAGCGAGTTTATACTCTCTCTGGCTCGCCAATGTAACCTCTTCCTGTCCCTGCAGTGTTGTGTTGGCTCCTGAATTCGCTTTCTCACAGCTTGTAACACTTTATTTCACTGCATGCCGCAAAATCAGAATTACAGGCCGGGGCTTCTGCAGACCACGCTGGATAC
Organism: Nelusetta ayraudi; assembly: GCF_046127955.1. Lineage (NCBI taxonomy): Eukaryota > Metazoa > Chordata > Actinopteri > Tetraodontiformes > Monacanthidae > Nelusetta > Nelusetta ayraudi. Next base: position 7,092,105 of record NW_027466110.1, read on the forward strand.
TATTTGTTGCCATGAATATTTGATCCGATGCCGGAGGGATCGTAGTAAATACTCCCCATCTTCTTTTTTTTTTTTTATATATTTTGCTTGCAGAAAACCAACACATGGAAACAAATCTTACCTTTGCACGCTTTGAGTGGGTGCTGTCACAGAGATCTACTCTGCAGTCATAACATGATATTTATTTTTTTTTATAAATTCTTTTATAAATTTTGACTGAACAGTTCTACAGAGGGGGAAAGGAACTGGTGTGAGGGTGAAACCCCGTGGTGCTTGGAACTCTAGGCTGTAAAAAAAAACAAAAAAACAATAATAATAATAATAATAATAATAATAATGATAATGATGATAACAGGGCAACAGCTTCCCTCTACCCTGTTATTTTTTCACTCTGTTGCATGCTGGGATGCGTATCCAAAAAGTGAACCTCACTGATGTTAGTGTCGATGTCTCAGCCACGGTGTCATTCACTGCCTTTGTCGCCTCCAGTGAGTCCTGGCATGTTTATTTTGTGCCTTTTGTTACCGCTGCCAGTTACCTTTGAAAACATCATACATCATATTGTTCTGATACTGATGTTTTGATTTATCTTCAATAAAGCGCTGACAGGATGAGTGGGAAGATTGAAGGCCTCTTTATCTGCCCGCCAGCAGCAGGCCCCCTAATTTGTCACAATTACACAAGATAAAGTGTGTTTGCTTTCAAGGATGCCAAACAGATGCCACTCATGGACATTGTTTATTATTGCTATTGTCATTATCATTATTATTATTATTATTATTATTATTATTAGTAGTAGTAGTAGTAGTAGTAGTATCATTATACAAGTGTTTTTTAAAAAGAGGAGAGACGTGATTTATTGATACCTCAATGGTCGGCAATAATGCAAAGGTTTCCATTTTCTGCATCCGTCTCCTGTCAAAATGAAGAACGGCTGAGATGGCAACGGACGGCCCTGCTTTATTTACCTTTGCCCAGTGTTGACTTGTAGCTGAATCCTCTCGTCGAGCACTGTGTTGTGTGGGTAAACGTTCCTGCCACCGCACAGAGAGCAGCGCTTCAGTGTGTGTCTGCAGAGGCTTAGCTGTACGGGGTGGGAGCGGTGGGAGTGGTGGGGAGCGTCGTGACATAACCTTTCACTGAGACACTCAAAATGACACCGGCGTTTTTTCCTCTCTCTCTCTCAGCGAGTGCATACTTTTGTAACAAATGTTCCCCCGGATTTATATTTGCTTGGAGAGAGAGTGTCTTATTTCTTAAAAATCCACTTATTTATGGGTGAGAAATGTAAGATTTGCTCAGTGAATTTGAAGCACATAGGCAGGCGCCGTGGCAAGGCCTGAGGCCAGGGAGAGGATTTCCGGGGGATTTATTGCACCCCTATCTCACATGGATTACACTGTCTGGCATTATATTACAAGAGAGGTGGACCGACTGTAATAGAATAGAGAGACTTGTTCTTTTATGGTGTGACTTTTAAGCTTAATTGCTGAACTGTTAACAACTCGAGCTATGGGCTGTAGATACTGCGACATGTAGAGATTCTATGGGCCCAATAGCAGTTATGAGTGTTTGGGCGTGTGCCGCGATAGCTTCCGCTCATTGTTTCCACGCTCCTTTCTTCTGCTTTTTTGTCTTTGGGGAGTCTTTCAACTCCAGTTTTCGTTGAGAGATTTTCGCTCAGCTTTACTTTTCATGTCACTCTCCGTGTTAATTAAGGTCATCGTGTGTCTCGCAATCCTAATTAGTGACTACAAAGCGCTGCATTGCAGATAAAAAAAAAAAAAGAAAAAAGATCTGCACCACCAGCAGCATTTCAAACATTTCCAAACATTAAAGTTGTGAGATCAGCGACAGCCGCCGTCCAGTCGATATTCCCAGAAATCTTACCGACGTGCAAGTCATTTTAGTTATTTTTGTCTTTGCTAATTCGTCTGCGGCATTGGCATAACCAGGATGCATCTGACAAATGTGTCACAGATACAGATTTATTTGATTCAAATGCACAATGTCAAAAGACATTACGGTGTAACTTATGGCAGAGTGCGTTTGATGCCCTTCCCGCTGCTGGGATGTAAAACATCTGTCATACAGTTATTGTGACCTCGTGGCGATGGGATGCTCCTCTGGCTCTCCTCAATCAGGCTCCTCCGGAGTCGCAGTTTGGACAGATTGTTGGTGGAAGTGCAGCGGGGTGGCGGCGGGTTCACAGTCCGTGAGAAATGTTCGCAATCAGAGCCACTTCAGAAACAGATGGGCTGCTCGTTGAGTTCACAGCACGCCAAGGACACCCAGGGTCCGTAAAAAGGAGCAGCGGTGCACAAGTAGCTCCGCACACTCTCAGCTTTATCATGTTTGCATGAACTGACGTTTACAACTTTGCAACTGTTGCCGACCGAAAATAATTTTTGCAAGCGGAATTTGCACGTCTCATTTGGCCTCAGTGGGAATTGTCTTGTTTTGGCCACGTTCAGCTGGAACGGTAAGGATTTATTTCAAACAAACAAACAAACAAAGCGGGGAGTAAACAGGGAAATTCAGTTTCTCCATGAGCAGGTGCAGTGCGTTTCAGCTGTTATTGTTTGAAACTTGAGAATCATTCTGGAGAATTGCCTCGTTCTCTAGACACTTTCATAGAACTCAAACAGGATATTAAAATTTCTACTCCTGTGTTTTCTCAATTATCACTAATTATGATGATATTTAAAAAAAAAAAAAAATCCTTAATAAATGAAAATTTGCGAAATATCTTTGTTCCACCTGCCAGGTTTGGAACCTGCGTGCTGATAAGTCGCTGCAAACAGAACTGATCACGAAGATTTTAGTCCTGTTACCCTGTGATGAAAGTGTAGTGGTATATTCAGAGTTGTTGAAATAACCTAGCAACATATATTACTAACAGTGCAGTTGACTATATTCATTGAAACTATTGTTTATCCAAACATTCCTCAAGTGCAAGACGTCAGTATGGTTGTTTTTATGCTTCCAGTAGAGTTGGACCCTCCACAGCCTTGAGTTGACCCCACACTGGGCTGCTTGCAGTGGAAGTACCGCAGAAGCCTTCAGTTTGTTTTTTGTGGTATCTGCCATTTAAAGGACTTATGCTGTTTTGTCAACCAGGGTTTTAGCCATAGTTATAGCAATAACTTAAGCCATCTGAGGACATCAAGTGTCAGGCAAGTGGCTGGCAGCTCTTTTCTGTCACACCATCACTTCAAATGTGCAGCATGGTGTCCCAGACGGACTCGTCCGGCGATGACAGTGCTGGAGAAGCCGTCCTAATGCCAGCTCTGGTCAACATGGCCTGGTGTGCATCCAGCTTTTGGGGAACATACGTCTCGATGTGGGGAGCAGAAGGCCTCTGCGTGATCCATCATCATACGAGAGAGCACCGCGAGGCAGAGAGCCAGAAGATGGATGAGTGTGACAGCTTGACAGGCCTACGTTTGTCACTCGCGCACATATCGAAAGTGACAGTGCTAGAGAGGAACACACGTTCCCGCTCATGCTCCTCCATTAAACCTCATCAGATATAGCGGACGGCGCTAATTACTTGTAGCTCGGCATGAACTGCATTGTGCTACGTGTCCTCAGAGCCAGGATAGAGATCTTAAAGAGGGAGCACAGCTTGAGATAGAGAAAAAAATAATAATTTTCACCCTCATTAGACAAAGATCTTGGGGCTGAAGATGGAATCGCTCGCTGCTGCGGCAATTATTGCCAGCCTGTGAATGAGAAACGCTCCATCCTTTCTCTTTAAACGGCACATTTCACAAGACGTCACTGAGGATGAATTAAAAAAAAACAAAAAAAACACGTTGTGCCTTGTGGGCTGCAAGTGGTGCAAAGTCCTCTATCCTGCTGGTGAAGAGGCTCCGGGGTACGAATGAGACACAAATGAAACGGTCGGCGAAAGTACAAAAGGACGGCATCGAAACGCAGCCGCTGAGCTAAACGTCATTAACTAATGGTGCATCAGCGGGTGGCCTGCAGGCCGGCGCTCCATTGTCTTCTGTCTTTCCTGCTACTTTCAAGCCCCCGAATCAAAAAGCGCCCGTGCATCATTGATCATTAATAATGAAGAGCAACCGCTGCGAGCTTGGGAGAAGTCAGGGATGAAAAATGGTCGCAGGGGAATTCATGTTTGTCAGGAAATAAAAAGGCCAGAATTTCTTTTTTTTTTTGAAGGACAGTTTTTTTCTGTGTTTTTTTCACAGCGCCTCTGCCTGATCCTCATGGCGACGCATGCAGCTTCTGCCGTCGTGGCCATGGCACGGTGCATTTACATAAAAAGGACAAGAAAGAGTTACAAATAATGATTGAGGTGAAAGGAAGAGCGGGAAAAATACGTTGTTTTGCATTGTGTGTCCACAGTGATTTGTGTAACGCAAACAATTACCAGGGATTTAACCATCACATTACGCAAACACATTTCCCCCAGGAGAAAAAAACAACAACTTTAATTTACTTTCAAATGGCACTAATAATTCCCAGGGGTTATTTGGAGGGCTCTCTGAACATACATTACAGAGAGCAGCACTTTGAACAACTGACCGGCTTTTAATTTACGTCGGCTTCTTCTAAAGGAAATAATACTCAGACAGAGAGGAGCAGAGTCAGACAAGGAAGCCAGGGAAGAAATTAAACCTTTGCTCATATTTCAGAAGCCAAAGCAATGAGGCCTAGATGTGCGTTTATAAAGTCAGCTGTGATGAATATTACAAGCGCATCACTGCCCTGTGCTGGCTTCCAATTATTGGCTGCAAAATAAGGACCAAAAGCAATGGAGCATCCCAAACACAAAGAGGTGAAATGTTGCTCTGGGCACTTTCAGCTTATCTTCCTTGGTCTCGCATCCACCACGTTGGCAGATGGTGCATTAGCCAAAGCTAAAAGCTTCCCCCCTCACTCTCAGGTCGCAGTAAGAAGAAGGACCTCTGCTTGAACAAGGACTCGTACCCGCTGGAGGAGACAGAGACGTGTCCCTGCGATGAGTTTCTCTCCCAGCCCTATGGCAACTGGTCCGCTTGCATCCTCCCGGGCCCGTCAGCTCCCGGCTCACCGAAAGGTTGGACCAGGCATCGGGAGATTAAGGAGTGTGGCCAAGGTGTGAGCTACCAAGCCGTGGCCTGCGTTGACCAGCAGGGACGCCTGGTGGATCCGACCTTCTGTACGGAAACCGGTGAGTGTGTCCTCTACTTGTTCAAAACAAGGATTGTTTGAGTTGAGTGACGTTTCTAAATGAAAAATGCTGCCTTGAAAGTAATAGAAAGAAAATAACCTGGATCCATTGCTTATATCAAATGGACAGGAAGATTCACTGGAGGTCAAAAAAAATCGAACTCAATACTGATGATGCTGTCGTTTTGTTGGCCAAATTCTAGTTTGTGCTGTTTATTGACTGTGTTTTAAATCTACCGTATTTTCCGCACTATAAGGCGCACCGCATTATAAGGTGCACCTTCAATGAATGACATATTTTAAAACTTTTTCCATATATAAGGCGCACCTTCAATGAATGACATATTTTAAAACTTTTTCCATATATAAGGCGCACCGCATTATAAGGCGCATTAAGCGAAACAAAAGAATCAGAGATAAGTCCGTCAGACTTTATTAACTGCGTTCACAGTAACTCTAAAACTTGTTTGTAACAAATAAAAAACAGAATGATACCGCTAGGAATATGTTACCAACGCGAGTTGAAATCCACCGGAGGTTCTCTACCACGGTTCGGAAGGTGTTCGATTACGTTCCATCATCGCTTGATTCTACAGCACCGCCGGACTCCTGAACACTGTCTCACTTCATCTACGCGATCTTCATCTTCATCTTAGTGTATAAGAGGCTTATGTATTACTCCGCGATAGCCGTAATGCTGCGAGCGGTGCGGCTTTGTAATTTACCTAAGTCGTACTACGGTAAAACACTTTGACAGAGCGCCGTGTACCTCTCAAAATCGCTTCGACGTCAGCAAGCACAACCAGAATCAATCCATATATAAGGCGCTCCGGATTATAAGGCGCACTGTCGTTTTTTGAAAAAAACAAGACTTTTAAGTGCGCCTTATAGTGCGGAAAATACGGTAAGTTTTAAATTTTATATTGTGTTGAAGACAGCGATGACGAATGAAAATCTGCACCAAAATCTTGTAAAACTGTTCTAGGAATGACAGTGCTCAAGCAAGTAATGAGAGACACTGGGGATAAAAGCAGAAGGTTAGACAAGTGGTTGGAAACTGGGAACAGAAACACTGTTGGAAATGTGATGCTCCTTTTTAAAGTGAAGTAAAAGTATCTAAGCTTATTTATTGTGTCTGTTCCTGGATACGGTCTGTATTTACTTCTTGTAGAGTTGGGCTGAAAGATAAAAAGACAAAAATAATTTGCAAGGGTAACATATTGTGATAGAATTTTTAATTGTCTTTGAATGTCCCCCTATAACTTTTAACGTGGCGACTTCATAAAGTTTGAAATAATAAATTACAGCCAGTAATATCCTAATTATGTCATCTGGAGAAAGCATCAACAAAAAAATGAATAAATAAACATTTTCATGTTTGGCAGAGCGATGCAAAAAGGCGGCCACCGGTCTGCTAATTAGCTCCTGGTGTTTTAACAAAAACCAGTCCAAGTCTACAGGAGCGGTTGCACACTCTGCCTCCCCAACATCATTACTGTGATTATCCACCTCGGAAATCTGAGTCAGGCTTCTCCGATGTTCTTTCCCAGGATACACGCTTGAAGTTTGCCACATCCCGTGCCCACTGGACTGTAAGCTCAGCGACTGGTCGCCCTGGTCCGCCTGCAGCGCCCCCTGTGGCAGCGGCCTGAAGACTCGGTCCAAGTGGCTCAGGGAGAAAGCCTTCAACGGGGGACGGCCGTGTCCTCGGTTGGATCTGAAAAACCAGGTATGACTCCCGGCGGGGCCCGCTGCATGTTGACCAGCATCCAATGCCTGTGATCACATTGTGGAGCGTGAATGTCGTCATGCCTGTTGCACCAAAAAGTGGAAATAATCCCATTCCAGATTTCCAGAGGCAGCATCTCTCTGCATTTTAAAGGCACATGCATGGTTTCACAGACAAAAAACAGTTGTGCAATTTTGAAATACTTGCATTGTGTTAAACAGCCCAATTTAACCTTATTATCCATCTACATTGTTCTCGACTGACTTACTTATGGCCGTGATCGTTTCCAGGGTAACCGGTAATGGAATGCAAATGAGGGCAATCGACACACTGGCGCTCGCCACCACTTACTTGTCACTGGAAGGCCCGTGCTGCACACATCAATACAATACAATAGATGCATTGGTGCCCGTTTAGCAGCAACAAGCGATCGGCGGAATCAGGGAGTGTGTGCGTATGTGCGTTTGTGTGTTTGTGCGTGCGTCTTTTTGACCCCGCTCACAGAAAATAATCCTGCAGCTGTTCCAGTCGGACTTCAGCTCAATGTGGAACCACCAACACTCCAGGTTTGGCCACTGTTGCACTTCCTGCCTGCATTTTAATGTTGTTTTATTACCCAGCCAGTGGGCCTCCGGGGTGGCCCCGCCGCCTTCAGTCAGACCGAATCATCGCCCCTGCGAGACGTGCCCTTTTTCTGTAACGGAAAGAAGAGAAGGAGAAAGATTTTGGGGCTGCATGGATGGAAGAGTGGGTTGGTGGGCGGGGCTAAACGGACAGATGGGAGCATTTGATATCCAGCGGTCTGGTTTTAACCGCACATCTCTGGATGTTCTGTGGCAGCACGTCTCTCATGGGGGTCATGGCTTAAAGAGGGGACGTGTTTTATGAATGCCGCAGCAGCCGGCGGTGGGCCGGCATGCGTGAGCGGCTTTTGAAAGGACACTTAATTTTGTAGAGGTCGGTGGTAAAATGAAAAAAAAGAAAAACAAAATAGGGCGGCGGAAAATAAATTTCGAATCAAGCTGACCTGCTCTGCAGGAGAGCTGTGTGCAGATGGTTAAGTGCCCACTAACAAGGCAGACGGCGCCCCTGCAGTTGTGCCACGCACTAACTTTCGGCGCTGGAATGGGACCCACTGATGAACGCAAAGACCGATGAACCGTCTGACCTCGCCCCCAGGATCCAATATGGCGGCCCGTTCATTTCAGTGGAGTCAATCACCCGCCACATGCGCCAAAAAAGGTTCAGAAACATTTTGAAATTGCTTCCCTGCTAACTTTCACATGATGCGGCCCCATAGAGCATGTGCAGTTGTGTCACTTCCCAACATGCCTCTGTAAGTCACATGACTCACCTGGACGCAGCAGCCAATCAGAACGAGACGGCACTCCTTTCTGGGAATTTTCTAACCTAGAAAGAGTAACGGTCCATGTTTTAAAATCTACAATAGAAAGTTTTATTATCAACTGCTTTTCAGGTCGGAGGCTTCCTGTCAACTGTTTTACAGGCCTCTTTTGTATTGCTGTCTATGGGATTAATGCCTTTGTGCTGCATGGTATTTTGGGTTGCAGTACCTCCAGTGGCCATAGGAAAGAAATTGCCATGCCGCCATTATTGGTAGAATGGAATCCAGTTCTTTTAATACATCCATGGGTCCAACGCTCTGCACCTCAGTTTTCTGTTTACCCCGGAGTGTCAGCGCCACACGGTCGTATTTACACGTCTCTGGACGCGCCGCCTTTGTTCTTTGCTCAGGCTGTCACGTGTCCGCGGCTCGCGGCCTCTCCGGCTCGTGGCCAGAGCGGCGCGGCTTCGCTGCCCCTGCCGGCAGATGTTTCGCTCCCAGCCACAGCCAGCGAGTGACTGGCCTGACAGAGATTAAATTTACGGCGCACCGCTGCTCATCCCCTCATCACATGGATGGCTGAGTGAGTGAGTGAGCGAGCGAGGGAGGGAGAGAGAGAGAGAGAGAGAGAGAGAGAGAGATGTGGCGGGAGAGACAGAGATAGTGGCCAGACTGAGTTAGACAGGAAGCCAAAAAAAAACTCACCACACAGTTGAACCGTGGATGTATTGTCATGTAAGAACTGGATACTGAACTATGGCAACGTGGCAATTTTTCTTCCAGTGGCCAACCAAAGTACTGCAACCATAAGTCCAAAATTCTTCTTTTTTTTCATTTATCTTAAAAAAAAAAGAGGCAGAAAATGTCCAGAAAAGACTTTATTCCCAGAGTGTCGTCTGGGCAGGTCACATGCTGTGACTCGGCTTGTTCTGATTGCATGATACGTTCTGATGCATCTTGCATCTTGGGGAATTACAGAGGAAAGAAGGGAGGTGACACTACTCCTGCTCTGTGGGTTCCGCATAATACGGAAGTAAATTTAAGATGCCGGACTTTTTTACCTTATGTGCCAAGTGAGAAAGTCCAATGAAATGAATGAATCCCCATGTTGGATTCTGGGGGTCTGGTTTAAAGAGGCAGAACCATCAAAAGTCTTTTTGACCAGTGCCGTGGAGCTAATAACAAAAGAAGCTTTCGATTGATTCAAATTTGCGCAGACTTAAACTTTACTGTGATGTCACCGATTGTTTGCCGCAAAAACCAAATCCACCTGCAGAGCTGTAATTAGACTGCTACTCGGCATCTGCTGCATCCTGGTTGTAGTGAGATTTGGGAGGAGCTTTTTCTGCGCTGCCCAAACTTGTTACCATTAAGTAGGAGACGCAAACAAAGTGCCACTTGTGGCCCCAACTGCTGGCTGGTTGCACGTCGCACTCGGATTGGAGGGGGGGGAGCCACCTTGTGCTGCAACGTGGACATTTGCCACACATGCATCAGCTCGCCTGTAATTACTGCCAATCAAAATCAATGTGAATTATCTGGATGAGGATGAAGAGGCGGATTCAGTTTCAGAATCTTTTTCTTTTTTTTCACACAGCACAGCTTTTAGGAGGTTTTGTCTGAGTAGCAGATTCCCCCGAGAGACTGAGGTTGATGTCAAAGCGGAGCTGACAGAGAAACGCACACAGCAGATGTATAATTGCAGGAGACATTTGCATTTTAACACAACTCCCACTGTCTAAGTGTGTGGGTTTTTTTTTTTTGTTGGCTTCAAAATGATGAAATATCAAGTGCTATATGTGTGATTTTACATTTAAACACAACCAAAATTGCCTTGACCAACTGCCATCGACAGTGGTTGTCACATGGTTGTTTTTAAAATGGATTTTTTTTTTTATTATTCTCTTGATGCCCAGTGCCCTTGTTACCCTGATTGCTTCTCCATGATGAAAAGAAAAAAAAAAAAAACTTCTCTCTCGTTCCAGTTTTGTTGCACTTCTCATTTTGTCTTGGCTGATTTTTTTTTATTTTTTTTTGCCGCGGCTGATTGTGATGTGTTACTTCGTTGCTGGTTTCTCACCTTTCAAAATGACATAAGAAATGAGAAACTCATCATGTTCTAATAGTTGTGCAGTTATTGCTCATGTTTCATAATGTTATTCTGTTTGTTGTTAGGGTTTTTTTTTTATGATTGTGGATGTTTTGTCCATACGAGCCGGCTGGATTGCACAGTAGTTTTCTCATCCCGGAGCAAATTAACTGCAGACGTGCAGCATTTGCACCTGAGAGGTTTTGCACACGCGGCTGTGTGGTTGGTTGGCCTGAAACTAAACTGCTGAACTTCTATATATTCCAAGCCTCCGAACATGACCTCGGGAGCAGTGAATCATATCAGCCTGCATAAGACGTTCAACAAAATCAATACGGCAGGATTCTATTTTTTCTTTCCTTTCTTTCTTTCTTTAACACTGTGGTGCGTGCATGCTCTGCAAGTCACGGCCTGAGAGAAGCGCGGGTCACGCACACATTGGAAAACGTCGGCTCTTTTCATTGCCTTCGGGTGAGAATTCCTTGTCGAATGCGCACGGTGAATGCGAGACGGTTGCTCTTGATCGACACCTTACAGGAAACAATAAAGCGAGACGCATTAGCTCCAGTGTCGATCCATCTGCGGCGATATCGTCGGGCACGTGGTGAAGCGCTTCATCTGCTCTGGCAGGAAAACAAAGGAGTGATCTGTTCTTGCTGTCTGTTTGCTTGGCTTTTTTTCTTTTTTTTTTAACTTGAAACAGCTCTTTCTTCTGCCTCTTTGGACGTGTTTGCCGAGTGATGAGTGACATTGCTGAAGTGTCAAACACCACGTCACAATGGATTTTCGCTGGCTGTTGGCGCCTCCGCTGTCCGTCAAGTCGTTTGGGAAGCAATCCGGACAATGCTGTCTTACACCGTTGTATACCTCAGTCGGTAGTCATGTAACCGTGACGTACCAGGAATCTTTTTCCCCGTTAGTCGTCATGGAAACTCACCAAACTCGTTCAATCAATCACCCTATTAATAGATCACTTTATAAAGCACTAAACCACAAACAGGAACCAACTGATCCCTCCCGGAAACTTCGAGAAGACCCCGACCCTGAGGGCTCAACCATCTGCTAAAATCAAATGTCAATGCCGGCTAGGCTAGGCTAGCTGTAAACAGGGAACTGTGCACTGTCTTCCACTCTAGTGAGGCTTTACACTCTTGCACCACGGAAACACTGTAGACGCTTTTCAGTTTGCATCCAGACTGGTCACAAAAAAAATGATGAACTAAAATAAACATGCCGTTTGTTGTGCGTCAGCGGCGACGCTCAGATATTTTTTCTGGCCCCCTGCAGCGGTGGAGGACGGGCTGCTGCTGCTTCCCTCCTGTTTGAAGCCTGCTTTCGGTGCTGGTGTGTCACAGCAGAGGCCTCGGCTCAGACGTCTTCATGGCAAATGCCATTAACTCGCAGTGCTTATAATGCTGCTGCTGCTTTTTTTTTTCTCCTCCCTCTTTCCGTGAAGACTTGGATGTTAGCTGCACTATGCTGTTCTGTGCTCCATGAGGTTTAAAGAAACACCACAACGCTTTAATACACTTTATTAGAGCCATTGATTTATTCTTACCGCCTCCCACAGAGCTGCTTCTTGCTGCTCCTGGCAGCAGTGCCAAGCTGAGCGCCCTCTAGTGACCGCCTCGACCCGTGTCTACTGCTTTGGCTCCGTCTCCTCCGGCAGCTCGGCCAGATGTTTCACACTGTTGGCTACATGAGCGCTAGAACTTGCCTGCTCATGCCAGCAAAGCCGGCGGAGGTTTCGAGCAGGTCACATTGTTTTTTTTTTGTTTTTTTACCCGTTGTCTCTCCTGCGCAAACGCAACATTGTCAAACCTTTGTATTCACATCCTCACCATAAACTTAATATTGCATTAAGGAAGCAGTGAGGTTATGTGGGGGCTTCACGCTGCGGCTCATGTTTTATAAATCAGCTGGGAACAGCTGCGTTATCGCCTGTCTTCATTAACGGCTGGACTGTGATCGCGCTCATTTGATGGAATGGCTCGTCTCCGGTTTATCAGTGCCGCTTTTCAAAGAGAATATTCCACAATCCGCGAGATGTTGCCGGCGTTTTTATAGCGTAAATGATTTAAAGCATCATTTGCTCGCAGCGCTGATGTTTTCGGCTTTTGTCTGCGGGTCGTGTGGAGGTTGTGTTTTTTTAAGTGAACCGGATGCTTCTCTTCCCCTTTATGGTTGGTAGAGAATCATTCCGAGGAAAAGGCTCCACAGTGGTCGGTGTCCCATCCCGTAAAACATAGATCTCCTGAGAGGATGGTGCAGTGTTTCTCTCTGCATGTTGAGCTTTGTTGCCACGGAGCTCCGATTCAAGTGTTTTTTCCTTAAAAGACGTTGAAGAAGCTCAGCCTTACTCTTGCAGTTGATCACAGGCTTTGTCCTTCCCCTCTTGTCCAATATGGTAAAAATAAAAATTGACTGAAATTCTTCATAATGAAGAGTTTGATCTTGAGGTGCATCGATGTGCAAACCCGTTGATCCAAACACAACTGAATGGATGAAGAAGAAAATGATGTCTGATGAACTGACTGTGTTCATGTCCTCGACTTTCATCTTTCATCTTTCCCAGACCTGTGGGTGTGTTGCCTTTTCAGAGCATCAGAACGATCTTGTAAAACTACCACACGGCATCATAGAAACGAATAATTAAAGCCTCAGATAGATGACCCGAATCGATGCAGCAGATTCAACGCCTCTGCCGATATTGGCTCCTCCTCTGCCTTCATGTATTGTTGTGATAAAAGAGGTGGAGGGGGCAGGGGGACGTTGCTCTGGGAGCTACAGCTGATTTCATTGCAAATCCTCAGTGTGGCTTTCATTGACAAACTGTCTGCAGCGATCAACTGCCCTGAGCAGAGTCCACATTACCAAGAAAGAAAGGACGGCTGCTGACAAAACAAAACAAAATTGCTTTTGTTTGTTTTCACCAAAGAACATCAAGGAGCTTGATAATTTCTACCATTCGCTAAATTGAAAGACTTTTTATTTCTTTTAAGAATTGCAGGCTGGCTGTCCGGGGACCAGTGAGGTGTGATTAACAGAAGGCAGCGCCTGGACACGAACGCTTCCTCCCCTGAAGGAGCGCCGAGGCGCCTTCCTGCATTATAAACCATGTAAATTGTTCAGGCTGCTCCGACAGGTTTCCCTGCTTCTCTTCTCTCCCACACTGGCTCCATCCTGCTTTGGACTCAGACACAAACGTTAGTCCAACACACTATCTGGTGCTTGGACTGGTACATCTTTGTGGAACGGCTAGTGTAGTTTCAATTGGTCCATCTGAAGGTTTGAACCTCGCATGTTGGTTGCAAACGTGCTCAAGTTATAAAAAACTTGTGTGCAAACATCACACAGGTCCAGCTCTGAAAGAAGTACAAACCAATAGCCGGAAGTGACTCGTTATAAAAGCAACATATGAGAGTTGTCGCATCGGCTTCTGTTGCTTCCCGTTGCCTCCTCCCAGCAGCTGGGAGGATTTAATGAGAAAGAGAGAGAGACAGAGAGAGAGAGAGGGAGAGAGAGAGAGAGAGAGAGAGAGAGAGAGAGAGAGAGAGAGAGTCCTGGGCTGTAAGCAACTTCAATAAACCCAAACCTTGTGGAATTAGCCAACTGTAAGCTTCATTACTGCCAGTTTAACTTTGTCCGGGCTGCCAGGCCTTTTTCTTCCCGCTTCACTCGCCTCCCTCTCTCACTCTCTCTCTCTCTGCCGCTCACTTTGTTCCCCGCTCGTCCTACTGCGCGCTCACTAAACAGCGGAACATTTTGTCTTCTGTGTGTCCTCTCAGTGTTAAATATTGTTTATTCCTGTACGGGGACACGTTGTTGTCGTCGTTGCCATCGTTGTTCCCCGCGTTCGGGAGAAGGCTGCAGAGAGAGAGACCTTCGACGATCGGAAATGAACAAGAGGGTTGACGACATCACAGGACTGTGGTCCTTTTGTGTTTTTTGATGAATAGAATTTTCCTTGTGAAAACTGTGTGGTTGTGTTGGCGGGCTGAACGGAAAAGCAACACAAGCGCAAATCGGACAGAAGTGTTCCAGGAATGACAAAAATGAAAGTTTTTTTTGTCTTTTTTTTTTTAAAAAGAAAAAGAAAAGGAAAAATAGAAAAATAAAATGTTGCATTATTTGGAGCTGTGGAAAAGAAACGTCGACTTTGGCAACAGAGCGACGTGCTGCTGGGTTTTTCTGTAAGTACATGTTAAATATCTGTGACCGGTGACTTCATTAAAAGCGGCTGCCGGGTTAAGAGCTTGCAAAGTGCCTGCGCTAATGCATTCCTGTCTTGAGCAACATTCCAGGTGATAGATTGCAAGGTAGCAGCGGAAAAAGGATATTATTTCAGAGCCGGAACTGGAAACGTTAAAATAGTATGCGTAATTATGGGAAGCCACGCCACTGGCCTGTGGTGCAGAAATACAGCTGTGGAATCTACAGCAAGTGTAAGAAAAAAAAAAAAAAAAAGAATCACTGCAAAGCCTTTTGTTCGTGACTATGGAGTTTCAGCAGAACTAAGAACTTGCAGAAATTGTTCCTCTTTGTAAGAATGACTGGAATTAAAGGTGGAAAAGTCGATGAAAGGAAGGTTGGTATTTAGGGATGTAATCGAACCAGCCAGCTCAGATAGAATCTCTCCAGAATACTTTACTACTTTAAAAACTTGACTTTATAAATTCTTCACTTTACTTTTTCTAAATACTAGTAACCTCATATTGCCTCAAGTGTTTGTTTGTTTGTTTGAAGCCGGTTGAAAATGCCCCCATACAGGAGATGTCCAAGATGAACTCGCTGCATAAACAAATTGTCTGCCACTCAACTATAATCAGACCATTTATAAATATATATGACTGGGCTCCATCCAGCGAGTTCGTAGCACTGTCTGTATCATCTCAAGTCATGAAATATACATTACCCAACATTGAAGGGCTGGAATAACGTCCTGCAGTCCTTGACTGCGGTGCAGCGCAGCCAGCGACAAGGTGAGACCGAGAGTCGGCGGCAAGGTGACACAGACATGCAGATATTCATCCTCCACTTAATAAACACACAATCTGAATATGGACAGGAAGAGGGTTTTGCACGCTAATGTGTCTTTTATGAGTGCAGTCTATCATCTGTTGCAGGAGAATAGTCACTTGTTCTTAGTCAGCCTGCAAACGCTGACAGGCCTTTTATCTCCAAGAGTCAACATGCAAATATGCAAACCAATGAATGCTGTGTGTTGATCTCAGGGGCCCAGTGCAGAAAAGAGGTTCAACAGTGAGTATTAATATCATCAACTTATTTGTTTCTCCTTTCAGAACAGCTGATTTGAGTCGCTCGCACTTACAACTAAAAAAGAAAGAAAGAAAGAAAGAAAGAAACTGCTTATGAAGGTCGATTGTCTTTTCATTCAACATGGTAACCAACCAACGAAAGAAATCTGTCCTCCATCCTTTGAAATACTGCGAAATAATTTTGAGGGGGGAAAAATAACTAAATAATAAATAATAATAAAAAGAGAAAATGAAGTCTGAATCTCACCTGTACGTTTTAAAAATGTAGCTTAATTATATTGATGGTGTTCCAAGGTAAGAAGGGCAAAAAGTGGCTCTTATTAAGAGAGACAGAGAGACAGAGAGAGAGAGAGAGAGAGACAGGGACAGAGAGACAGAGACGAACATTTGGAAACAGCTAGAAAATAAAATACACAGGTAGAGTGAACGCCAGAGGTAAATTCTGCCAAACTGCGTGATGATTTATCGTCATCATTATGTATTCACACAGTTGCCGGTAAAGAAGGCGCCCAAAGTGCACCGTGGGGCGGAAACAAATAAACAAACCTTGACAGAGAAGCGGCTTGCCGGGAAGCGGAGACGTTAGAGCCCCCGAAACGCGAGGTTGCGGAGGTGAAGTGCGCTAATTAAGCCAACAGTCTGCAGGCAGAACGTAAAGAGGGGAAAATGTGAATAATTGCGTGTGTGTGTGGCTGCCCTCGGTGTGGCTGCCTCCAGAGTTCAACTTTAGAGCACCTGGTAGCCGCCTCGTCGTCAACAACAACCACCACCACAGGAACCGACTGGACCACACGCGGCTGCATGAAGAAATATGCATTTAAAAAATCACATAAATCACATGAACAGGAGCTCCCTGTCAAAGCATGAATTCCAGGGTTAGAGCAACATCTCGTAATTAATCAGGCACTCCGCTGGTTCCCACTCGCAGTTGAAAGCCCATCCAGCTCCAGTGTGTGGACGCTGAATATTGATGCTCAGCGCAGCAGACAGACAGCCGAGCGAGCAGACACACTCGCTCATTCCAGATATTAACGGCTTCGAATAAAATCACAGGGTAGAATTATTGCCTCTGCATCTCTTTGAGTTTAAAATTCGGATTGGGGTAAAAAAAAAAAAACAACCCTGATTGATCGCTGGAGCCGACCAGCGTCAGGTGTGTCGCTCACGCTCATTTAATGCAGCTGTCTGCCGTTAACTGGGTAAACGTGAAAGAGGCCTGCAGCTGTGGAGCACGTGGAGGGCCACAGTTTGACAAGTAAAGATATAAACCACGATGACAACTCTGTTCCCAGCGCCTGGTTCTTCAAGCAGATGAAACATTTGCCGTCAGAGATACTCTCTGTTCCAGTCCTCTTAAATAATGGGGAATTATGGGAGAATCACAGCGGCAGTAAAGGGAGCAGATAAAATACTGGGATTTATTTTTTTTAATTTTTTTTTATCGACTGGCTGCTTTTTAGAGGTTTGCTTCAGAGTCTTTGGTGGCTGGATGATTCATCAGTGCAGAGCTGCGAAGTCAGCACTCTGTTGTTGTTGCTGTTTTCCTGTGGCTGTATGTCTTTTCTTCTTACCTTTCATTTAGTTTTTTCTGTCACGCGTGTGACTTTGACCATTTTAAACATGACGAATCTTCATGTTCAAAGTGCTTCTGTCCTATTCATTGACAACACAAAATCATTTCACTACTAAGCAGTGACAGTGATATTTGTATTGAATTCATCGTCACACAATTTGATTCAAATGAAACCTGGAATCAAACAATAAACTCAACACCATAGTGATTTTTTTTTTTTTATGACCCTTGTTTTTTTTCACTTTCAATCAGTGCGCTGTTCAGTCCGACTTCACTGCCACGACTTTTCACCGTAACCGGTCGCTGCACAGACACAAGAATCTCAGAGCCGCCTCGAGCACGTTACGCTCTTTCACTCCAACATCCGAGGCAAATTATTTTCCACGACCGTCGCTGCGACCGACTGACTAGAAATTTCTCGCACTGACACAAACGGCTCGGCTCGGCCGAGTCGCCCTCGAGCGCCGGTGGACTCGGCGCACAGACACACGACTATTATCGCCTCCCCCTCCCCCGTAATGAAACGCAGAGCCGGCAGATTGCAGTGTTTCTGTCGCTGCGGGCCGCACAGATCTAAACTAATGATTATATCATTGTTTCTTCTCTCCCCTGCCCAACTCCTGGCCTGTCATGCACCGCTAACACGGACATCCACGCAGGCTCAGGTCAGTGCCGTTCATTCTGTTCACATCACTCTCTGCTGCCGCTAATGAAGACGGAATGCATGCCAGACCGCTCCCAGTCAGGTTCACCCACCCAACTCCCCCAACCCCACCCCGTGACCGCTGGTGAGCGAAATCATAATGACCAAAGGATCTAATAGTTAAAGGAATTCCAAGAGGCTGATGACGTTGATGAATGACATCTCGCTGCAGCAGAATCGTAGTAAAATCATTTTTCTTTGTCATCATAACTGCCCCTTTCTAACATCATGCCACACAGTTAATTATTAGCTAGTAGAGTCTGAAGATGCACTTTTTTGTTCAGTCACCAACACGTATCGGCTGTTTGCGTCCGGTAAAAGTGCCGCTACAGCGTCGAGGATTGTAAATTAAACTAACAATGCTCGACACTGGCAGCAAATCTGTTTCTTTTTTTTTTTTGTTTTGTTTTGTTTTGTTTTTGCGTCGCTGACACACACAAAAAAAAAAAGCTTCAACAGGAGAACTGACAGAGGAAAATAAAATCAGCCCCTAAAAACAAAAGAAGGAAGTGTGAGCCGTGCATTCATTCGCCAGTTTCCCCAGCAGGGGCATCTGCAGGGACAGATGGGAGATGATGAGCGTGTGTAATAGGCATCTGTGTGGCCCAGAGGGGAAGGAATACTCAACGCTCATTCCACACACGCACACACACAGACACACACACAGACACACACACACACTTGCACTTCCAAACACCCATTACAGCTTGTCATAGCTTTCCCACAAATTGTCCTCCAGTGTATACCTTTTACTGAGGCAGACTGTTACATAGATTGGGAGTAAACATGTGTTTACAGGAGCGGCGCGTTGCCTTTTCCCCCCTTCACCCGGGCAAAGACGAGCGACCGGTTGACAGGGAATGAGCTCAGAAATCGGACGTCTGTCGCATTCCTCCACATCGGAAATGTGACGAGAACGTGCGTTGCGACAGCTCAGGAATGCGTCTATGATTGTGCAGGCAATCACGTTTTCAGAATGAATACTTTAAAAGGCTTTTAGCCTTCAAATGACTTGGTTTAAATATGGAAAGTGTAGTTTAAACTCCAGATGTGAGGTTATGTTTCATTTCCATCCAATAATAATTTCCATCCATACAAATGTAATGAGAGAACCCCTGACATAAAATGGAAAAACAAGAAAAAAAAAAGGAATCCACTAAGATATGTTGTCTGCATCCACTACATGTGGCACGCTTGTGCACGTGCATGAGTAGCACGCGGCCGATTCCTATGCATGTCCGATTTTTTTTCCCTTTGAGCCACGCTTGACTGCATTCTCCCTGTAATTTCCTCTGTCTTCTTCTCCTCTGCGTCCTTGTGTGTGTCTGTGTGTTTGCGTGTGCGCAGGTGCACGAGGCCGTGCGGTGCCACAGCGAATGCAGCCAGTACGAGTGGAGGAGCGACTCCTGGTCCATCTGCACCATCAACGCGGTGGACGACCTGCCAGCCTGCGGCGAGGGCGTCCAGAGCCGCAAGATCAGGTGAGTGGCAGCCTGGCACCGCAGCACCGCAGCCAGCTGGCTGCCCGCACTGGTCACATGACACCCACGACCACACCAAAGGTGGGAAACAACAGTCAACACAACGCAAATGCTTCTGTTTTAATTGGTTCTCCCACAGCTAGGAAGAAAAACAGGGTTTTACCTACGTTTTTTTTTTCTTCCAAAGCAACAACGCTGAACTCTGCTTGTTAGCCGCAGCCAGAAACCCAGAGCTTTTTTTTTTCCCTATATGTGAATATTGGTTTGTTCTCTTTGCACAAGAGTCAGATCTTTGTTTAGAAACCGGCGCTGATCATCGCCCAGGACTCTCAGGGGAAAAAAATAACCCGCTATATAGCCAGTTAGTTCCCTGTTAGGTGTTGCGATTAGAGAACGCCGACCACTAACACTCCAATTTGTACCCGCCGGGTGTTAATGAGAGGTGGTTCTGTGAAAAATGAACCTGACTTCCACGTCTCGGCTCTGTGGAGGGGAAGCAAGTGACGAAGGTGACGGCGGCACAATTTACACATTGGAAAATCGTCAGGAGCCGCATCTGATAGTTAGCGAGTGAGAGAGAGAGAGTGTTGTGCGTTGCACGATACAGTACTGTACAACTTTTAAATGGCAGCAAAAACTTTTTAATGACACATAAAAAAAAAAACCAGACTGTCGTTAATGAAAGGGTGCAATTCCCAAGTTTCCAA
This sequence comes from Nelusetta ayraudi, assembly GCF_046127955.1. Taxonomy (NCBI): domain Eukaryota; kingdom Metazoa; phylum Chordata; class Actinopteri; order Tetraodontiformes; family Monacanthidae; genus Nelusetta; species Nelusetta ayraudi. The sequence continues at coordinate 7,112,192 of NW_027466110.1, forward strand.
GGTGACGTTGCTCCCTCAGGGAGGGTTTCTGGCTGGAAAGCTCGGAGATCAGACTCCAGAGTGGTAACGATGGGCACCATTAAACAGTCAAAGCCTGGAGATGGACGTCTCGGCGTTGAACAGCGCACCACGCTGAGACCGGTGCAATGAAATCATTCCAGTCTGAGGCCGCGGCAATAACACAAAAAAAAAATTACTTTTAATAGAGCAAGAAGGCTCCCGGACACGAGACCCACCAACTTCAAATTAACGAGCTGATTACCCCCCACACACACACACACACACACACACACACAGAAACTTCCCGGAGGAACCGTCTCACAAGCTGCGTTTCCATTACCCCTAGAATTGCGCAAAACCTAAATATGGCAATAAAAAACTGGTCATGTAAAACAGGTGTTTTTTCACTCACGTATTCATATTGGTGTATTGTAAAAGAGTATTAGAAACACTTTTTCGCATTTACACATCAGCGGACGTGACCTACGGGGTCACATGACCAGTTCACTTCAAGTAAAATTGGCACCTTATGATTGGACGGAGGAGGAGATGGAATATTTTTTACAAGTAATCAAAGAGAAAAATACAACGACCATTCTTGACCGCAAACAACATCGAAATGCAGATTTATTCAAGAAATTTTGGACCTCCGTCCTCCTCAAAGTGGGGTCTCTCAGGACGAGATTTCACCAGAGTTATGGCTGCATGTGCTTCATGCCATTCAATGGAAACACCTGCAAATCGCAAATGTACTTTGTCGAAATTTTCAAAATACTTTAGAAATTTGTTTCTCGCACACAGGTGTGTGAAGAAGGGAGCGGACGGGGAGGTCAGCAGCGTGGAGGCCAGTTTGTGCGATCAGGACGAGATGCCGCCCAGAGCCCAGGTCTGCTTCCTGGCCTGCCCCAACGAGTGCGTCGCAGCCGCCTGGGGCCCCTGGAGCAGCTGCTCGCTGGTGAGACGCAACCATCCATCCAAGAGTAGCACATCCCGCCACTGCTTCCTTAGGATCTGCAAAGATGTGTCTTGTTTATCATGGGTCTCGACGAGTCTCCTTGGCGAACGATGAAAAAAAGATGCACGCAAAAAACAGAGGAGATGTGCACACTCTTCTTCTTTTACTAGTTTGATCTTTTCCACCATCTGCTTCATCTTAACGTGCCGCTGTCTTAATTACCCGGCGCACGCACCGCGTGATTTCTGCATGCTAATCCTGGGTGTTTTCGGGGAGCGGGATGCGTTCATCAGCGGTAAGTGCGCTTTCGAGATCGCCGTCATGAACATGTTTCCTGAATGTACTCCATGAATACCAATAGCAAAATTACATATTTGCCTGCCCACTCGTACGTTCCCTCATCTCTCTAATGGCATGTTTGCATGTACCCTGAAATTATCTTTCATGCAACACGCTCTTCATTGGGGAAGGTAGACCTACAAAGACTTGATGGTTTACATGCTAAACAGAAGGAGCCTCGCGAACAGATCACAGTTTACACAAAATCAAGAATTGAGTTTTGCTCTCAGTCAGATTAAATCCCCCAAAATAAATATTATTATTCTATGGAAAACTATGAGTTTAAATCTATTAAGTTACAATATCCGAAAAAAAAAAATACCTTTTTAAAACGTGGAGTAATTGCAACCCGCCATATATATATATTTTTTTTTAACTTGGAAGCGTTAGTAGATTGATTCTCAGGTGAGACTGAGAATGTAGGTCAGCGTGTTCCCTGCTCATCACGAGTCATTGGCTGCACCTGTGATGATTTTCCTCAGCTCCTGCCAATCAGCCTGAACCTGAGCAGTGACAGGACAAAGCCCTCTTATTGTATCTCCAGAAAGTCGGCACCCTCTGTACGTTTGATCTGTGCGTTTGTTTGTTTGTGTTTCATTCATTCATTTTTTCATATATTTTTTTCTGTGCTGTGTGTAATTTTGAAATAAATTTGAAGAATGTATGCGTGTGTAGCCACTTTTGGTTTCCTGTCTGACGTAACGATTCAGTGGGGTGGGAACACTGGGTGGAGGAGTCCAACTCTCCTCCAGTCTGTCCGCCTGGAGCTCCGCTGATCCCCCTGAAGGCAGCAGGCCGACCCTTCTCACTGCATGTTGAAGCCAAAAAATTCAAACAAGTTTTTAATTCTGAGGGACCCACAGTGTGGACGAAGGTGATGATGATGATGACTCTTCATACACAAAAACTCTTCAGCTCGTGGTGTCGGGCTTCAACGGCGTCTGTTTGCGTTTGTTCAGGTTTCAGTCAGGTGGAAATTGTGTCTCATCACGTGAAGGCGTGAGATTTGAGGGGTTCTGACGGCGGTTTTGTCAAAGAAAACCCATCTGTGGCGAATGTGATGCTTCAAAAACCAAACAAGCAAAGTTAGAGTTCTTTTTTTGCATCATCACCTGTTTAGGATCCGGACGACGGGCGGTTTTTCTGCGGGAGGGAAGCAGACGAGGCCTCTCTGTCGCTCATTAATGCTGCCGCGTCGCCATTGTTTCCTCGCCCTCGTCTTCCTCCGCGGCAGCGCCGGGGCTGAAAGAGAGCCATCTTGAAAAGATTCCTCTCTCTTCCCTGACATCCGACAGGTGGATTTTTCTTCGCAAATGCGCGCTGTTAGTGGAAGAGGCAGGGCTTTGCGTAAAATATGCCGCTCTGCTGTAATTGGAGGCTGGATGGAGGGCCTGGGGCCATTCCTGTATTCCACTGCTGTATGGATGGCTGCGCAGTGTGTGCCTGTGCACGTGTGTGTATGTGCGTGCACACAGTGATGAGATCTCTGCTGCTGTGGGGTCTATACGTAGCCGAAAGATGAAGCAGCGAGGTGGCGTTACAGCAGCAGCTGCTGCACACTGTTCACCCTGCAGTCCTGCCTCGGTGCTCTCGCTGTGTTAACGCAAACCTTAATCAAATAACCAAAATGATTTGATTAAAAATCATGGATTGAATTCACTGTGCAGAACGCGCTTCATCGACTGTTCCTGTCTGGTTTATCAGAAGTAGGAGCTTCGGGAGCAACGTTGGGATCATTCACACCCCATTTGTGTGTTGAACTTTGAATTGAAATTAGAAAATAAACACACAATCCGCCGTCACATGCAGTGCAAGGAAACAGCAGCAACGCACAGCGCCGTCGGCCACATTCCTAGCAACAGCTAAAAATGAAGGAGACGATCATTTATTTCATAAAGAATTGAAAAAATAAACATCCTCTAAGAATAAACACATTTCAGATATTTGCGCTTTGCCAAATATCACATTTTTATTCACGCACACAGACGATAAAAGGCTGTTTTTGTTGCGTCTGGCAGCGGCGGGATTAGAATCAACACTTTAAAGTCACAGGCCACGCCGTCGCTCTCTGCGGGGGTGCGAGGAAGATAAGTGTTCCCTCCAGGTGGGGTTTTTTTTCGCTGTTCCGAGGGAAGGAGATTAGCAGGGGATGGGACACAGGACAAACAGGTTCCGCCATCCGTGCAATTTGTTGTTGGCTGTGTTGCTCCAGCTACAACTCAGTAAAGACATTTTTCAACCGCGCAACACACTTTTTTTCTCACTGGGGTCAGGAGTGTTTACATCGCTCTGGCGACAGAAACAGACGACAGGAAGGTGCACAGAGTGTGCAGAGTTACTAACTGAAAGGTTGCAGGAAGGCTGCAAAAGACTGAAGAGGAACGATGAACGGCTCGCCTGCAGTCAGTGCGCTGAGCTACTTGTTGACCTTAATGTGTTTTCTCTGCTTTAATTTAATTAAAGCGTGGTACTTTTCTTCAGTCTAAGGTTCTGACCCGAAAAAAAAAATCGCCAAATATCTTCTGCTGACTGCAGGGGCACCACTTGCTAAATTCCTTCTTCGAAACGTGTCAGGGAAAAATGCACGTGCACAGCCGGCTCCCCGAGTCAAAGAGGGAGGGAGGGAGGAAGAAAATGGTCGAGGCGAAGCAGCCGCAGTGAATTCCCGAGCGCCGTCGCGCCGTCGCGCCATCGCGGCCTCCTCATTAGGGGGCGACAGTGATTGAGGCGCAGTGGAGGGACGGCGCGGCCCATCGCCGAGGCCTTTGTCAGTGGATCCTTTGTTCCTCCCCCGGAGAGGGAGCTGACGGCTCCTCTTGCACATCTTTCACACATCCTTCGCTCCGCCGTGCGCTCCACCCCCCCCCCCCCCACCACCACCACCACCACCAACCACTGTGTAGATATTTAGCAGCGTTTCACTCTTTACAGTTCTCCGTAATTGTTGTTTCAATTATTAACGCGGCGAGGAGGAGCGGGAGGAGGGGAGCTCGTTGGGGGGAGGTGGGGGGGAGAAGCGGTTGTCTTCCGCCATAGAGCGGCGGTCACGCGGCTCCTCACAGTTTAACCCACTTTTCAGACGTTCCAGCTGGAGAGAGGGGGAGAAGACGAGGCAGAAGGCAGAGATTACCTTGAGACGCATCAAATGCTGTTGAATTCTATTCAAGCAGTCGTCCCAGATCTTTCAAAGGCCGTCACTGAGGGGATAGAAAAGGGATGTGAATTTTTCATGCCCATGTGTGTTTCTGTGTGTGTGTGTGTGTGTGTGATATATAATAAATGGTCAAAACACTGTGGCACGGATGCCACCTGTGCCTTTGAAGAAAAAGAGTTTGCGTGACATTTTTTTTTTTTTGCGCTGAGGATTGCAAAGGCATTCGGCAAAATTGCATTTAATTGAACATCGAAAACATTTCTGGCAGATTAGACTCCCACCGTCCAGTCATGGGATGGATACTTTCTGCATATTCCATATTTTTCACAGCTGAAATTGCAGTGGAGGCTGGAAGAAGCGTATTTAATTGTGTCGTTGAAGGCTCCCTTGTTGTTTTATGCTGATATTTGTGCACCAAGACCTCTGTTCATCTCAACCTGTCACCTGCAGTAAGTTTTCTTCTTGTGTGTGTGTGTGTGTGTGTGTGTGTGTGTGTGTGTGTGTGTGTGTGTGTGTGTGTGTGTGTGTGTGTGTGTGCGGCAGTGCGACCACGGAGCAACAAGGAACAGGAGTCGACACGTCCTCAGGCTCCCGGCGTCGCAGGACTCGGCCTGTCCAGAGCCGGTCCAGTCGGAGCCCTGCGCCCTCAACACCACCTGCTTCACCTACCAGTACAGAGTCTCAGGTGGGGGTCACCATCATCCATCACTCAGGCTAAAGCTGTAAAACAAGTGCGGGGAGAATTTTTTTACAGGGCTCCTGAAAATTGAAGCTAGTTTGGAACCTTTTTTCAAAAATGAGAAAAAAAAAAGTGTGTGTGTGTGTTTATGTTTCCGGAAGACTGGAGCACGTGCCAGCTGAGCGCAGGCGCCGTCTGCGGCCGAGGTTCACGGCAGCGCCTCCCGGACTGCGTTCGCAGCGACGGGAAGGTGGTGGAGCTGCGCCAGTGCCGGCAGGTAATGGCTGCAGCGTCGCACCTCCGCCTCACAACATCCCATAGACCCCCCCCCCCCCCCCCCCCCAGTGTGCAGCTAATTAAACACCCAACCCCCTCCACCCTCTCCCTCACACTTTGCTCGCCTCTTGTGTCCTGCAGTTGGGCCTGACCAGCGAGCGGCGGCTGTCTGAGAGCTGCACCGTCGACTGTCCCGTCAGCTGCGTCCTGTCCGGCTGGTCGCAGTGGGCCGAGTGTTCGCACACCTGCGGCGGCCGAGGTAAACACACACCGAGCGGCCAGCAACAGATGAATCGGGACGCGCACGCGTTGGCACCTCATTATTCCGTTTGCACCGACCGGGCGTCCGCCGAGCCAGTCAATCGTGCATGAATACATTTCAAGCTATAAATATTTAACAGTGTATCTGGTCCAAACTCTCATTATACAGTGTAACAGAGCGCCGCCGCTGCCGCCGCCGCCGCCGCGCTCTCTCTCCCTCCCGACATCCTACGTCATATTAATATTCCCACTTCATTACTACGGCCGCCTGTGTGTGAAAGCCCAATGCTTTTTTTCTCTCTCCTTTAAGTTATGAGGTCATATTTCAAGATCGACAGGTTCAGACCAACAATGTTTTAAATCGCTGACCTTTGTGAATGATTTAGCGCTCCTAAATTAAATATGAGTCGGTCCGGATGAATTTTTTTCTTTTTCTTTTTTTTGAAATGCGTAATCGGTAATCGGTAATCGGCAACCGGCGGCGTGGCGGCCCCGACTCTGGGATCTCGAGGCAGTGCGAGAGTCAACGGCCTGGTTGGTGCCGCTCTTGTTTCTGAAGGCTGCAGTTTCCCTGAGAGGGCTGCTCTGCCCCAGACCGACCGACTGACTGACTGACTGGCTGGTGCCCAACAGTGACTCAAGTTCATTCTTTTTAATTTGTTGCTCGCAGCTTTTCAGCCCTCGCGCCCTTTCGAAAAACACAAGGGTTTTGAACTCCAGCCTTTCAACTTCAAGCCTCCGTCTGCGGGTTTGGTTTTTTTTTTCAGAATTTCTTGCTATTATTTATTTATTTATTCATTTCTTTATTTATTTGGCTGGAATAATATCAGCAACAATTGAACGTCTGTATAGCCATGACGGTTTGGCTCATTAATTTTGGGCTCTGTGGAAAATAAACTAGCTTTCACGTCTCCTCGCACCTTTTTCTCCAATGACCCTCTTAATCATTGGTGGTACAGCGTCCCCCAGCCTGCTGGGCGGCCTCAATCACACCCAATGAGATGGACTATGTTTTATTTTTGTCCTACAACTCACCCGAGTGTTAGTGTAATGTTGATTAGAGCACTGTTTTTGTTAGAACACTTCTTTTTAGTCTTGGTCTCAACGTCTGTCTTGCATCACCAGCTCTTTATGAGCATCTCTAAAAGTGTAGCCGTCAGAACTGGACAGCTGTTCCGGGAGGATCTCCAAGGCCGAGTCTTAAAAAAAAGCTCTCAAAATCCAAAAAGCTGAGTTTCAGCACTGAGCCAACGTTCAAAAAACAGGCGAGTGGACAAACCGTCAGAAAGTGGAAGCGTGAGGCTGAACGGAGTGGAGAGCTGGAGGAGTGTCTGGACGGTGCACTGACTTATCAGGCAGGCAGGCAAACAGATAATGCCAACTTCCTGCTGTCTGAGTTTGTTGCATGCCAACAATATCCTTGGTTTGCCAAATTTTGGGGGGGGAATTTTACTATTTCTGGAAAATATTCTAAAATTCCAGTCACATGATATAAATGAGGGCGTCATCATCAGCACAGAACACTGAGACAAACACAACTGGACGGATGAGGGGAGGGGGGTAGGATAAAAGGGGCCAGAGACGGATCTGAACAACGCTGCCTGATCTCAGCCTGAGCCCCTCACCTCCCCTCCCCTCCCCCGGCTTCTTGTCACGCATTAAGCAGCCGACGGTGTCGCGCTTGACGAGGGATTTCTTGCGGGATCCGTGTCTGGCCAGGATCTCGCAGCGGCGCCGGCGCCGGCGCTGCTTAATGCCTCGGGTTTGATATTTTTGGCAAAGCCGGATCTCCTCTGGCTGCTTTCATCCATTTCCCTCCCTGGGGGTGGGGGGGCATGAAGAACAGTGTCTTCCGCCAGTGTGACGACCCAATCAGGTCCCTGGGAACCACAAAAAGGAGAAGCATGGCAACCCTTTTATTTACTGAGGCGCTGAGATGGAAAATGAAGCAGATTCTCCTCCAGGTTACTCTCGCTCCGACGCCGACTGTGGCAGCGACAGCCTGCGACGTCCCTCTTAACCCTAATTTCTTAAAAATTGTTGACTTTGTCCCAACAGGACGGACGTTTCCGTCTGATTTCATCACAAGAAATCTCTGACTTCCCATTGAAAGCCGTCCCAATAAAACTGAAAAGTGTTTGTCTGTTCTGGTCTCTCAATATGAAGTCGTTCCATCCGTCTGGCATGTTTCTGACCCAGTAGCTGCACTGTCGCATTTCCACTCTATTAACTTTTAGTCTCAGCAAACTTCGGCCCCGGTCGCTCGATGATTAATGGCCTCGCTTGGACCAGCCACTTTTCAGGAGGGAACTCTGACTGGAGCAGCGTGGTGGGGCGCTGACACAGACGTATGGCGCCGCTCTGCTGGATCCTCTCGGTCACGCGGGAAACGTAGAGAAAAGAAATGAAAGGAAGCAGAATCATCTCATACGGAAGCTTTGTTTCATTGAGAAACGAGTCGTCGTTGCTCCGAAATCACGCCTGGCTGCGCCTCAGCGTGAGATTTACACCGCGGCTTGTCCACCTTGAAGTGTCGTATGTCGACTATTGGACCGAAGCTTTGGATCTTCTCCATGTGTGATTCGCTGACTCACTCACTGACTCACCTGCAGGCCAGTCTGTGCGCTCCAGGAGAATCCTGCAGGACGCCCACGAGGAGGGCCGGCCCTGTCCTAGCCAGCTCACCCAGACCAAGCCGTGTCCCATCAGGCCTTGCTACACGTGGGTGCTGAGTGAGTGGTCTTCATGCACCGTGGAGGTACGCACTCTTTTATTTATTTTTCTAGAGCACCTTTTTGTCTTTGTTGGCAAAAGAAGACGTGGCGGCAGCGTCGTACTCGTTTTACAACTTTTTAATGAGACATAATTACGTCGACAACACTCCCAACAACACTCAGTTGGTAGCTTCCAAATGGTGCAATTGTTCTCTGCACACTTAAGAGTTTGAGTGCGTAACTTTGCAAAATGTTTTCACGCCAAAAAAAGTCCTGTGAAATGACTCACCAGAGCAGAGCAGCGACGTCGCCCGGTTGACAGATTGTTCTGGTCACCGCAGGGCGCCGAGTGCGGCGAGGGGCTTCAGCGACGGAACCTGTCCTGTGTGGTCCGCTGGGGGGGGCAGCGGCCCGACTCTCCTCCACGGCCGGTGGGGGTGCAGCTCTGCGGGGACCAGCTGGTGAGGAGCATCCAGCAGGAGATGGAGCGGCCCTGCTTCGTGCCCTGCCCAGGTGAGGGCGCTGCCGAAACACCTGCCGGCTCTTTAATTGACTGTGTCGCGCTGCGGTGCGTTGACTGCATGGCGTTGTTGTTGTTGTTGTTGTTGTTATTATTATAAATGCTGCATCTCCGCGAGGTCGAACACCAGGTAATAAATTCAGCCTCTCTGCTCACAGAGCGACGCCACCTAATGGGCATAAATTATTAATTGCTTCAGCGTCCATGACGCCGGTAATCATTTGGCCGCCGCCACTTTTATCATCGGTGTTTAACGCGTCTTTTGTCGCCGGCAGAACGCGGTCGTCTGCTTCGCCGAGCCGTTGACATTTCCAGCTGTTGGGAAATCATTAAACAGAATCGATAGTCGCCGACTAACTAATGAGCCTTTCAGCGATGCATTAGCAGGGGTGTCAAACTCCATCGCGCGAGGGGGCCGAAATCCAGAACACAGTCTATGTTTTGCGGGGGCCAGACAGGAATAATGTTTATGGAACTGTCGACTGCCGGCAGTGTTTGGACCTGAACTCATGAATTTGAAAAGATTTAAATAACTTTCTTTCCTCTAAACTGAAAGTCAAGCAATCCAAAGAAGGATACTGGAGTCACCCCAGATAACAACAAGCAGTTTCACAGTTAGCACAAATAGTGTTGACGGAGTTTGTACCCCTTCTTCACTGACAGCAACGCCTCGAGACACTAAAGACACGCCGGATTCTTCTCCATGAAGCAAAAACATCTATCTATCTATCTATCTATCTATCTGTCTGTCTGTCTGTATATATATATATATGTGTGTTAAAATGTCAACATGCGCTTTCAATGAACATACGCGTTTATTTAAGACAAACAAGCTCTCACAGGCCACGTAGAAAGACGTGAGTCTGACACCATGATGCATTATTCATTAAAGCTGGTGGAAACCAGGAATATCCACTTGAATATTTGTGTGTGTGTGTGTGTGTGTGTGTGTGTGTGTGCGTGTGTCTTTGAAAAACACAAGTATGACAGGTTTAATGAACTATATGTTAATGCATGTTTCTGTTCGTGTCACAGCTAATGTGACACGATGTGCCGTTTTTTTCTTTTTTCTTCTTTTTTTTCGCGCCACATAACGAGCAGCTCAAACAAATGACGTGAGAACTCCGGCGCTCCTGAGAACAGTGAGCAGAGTGGCTGCACTGCAGGCTCAAACCACATGCAATCAACAGCTCGGAACAGCTTTTTGTTGTTTTTTGTTCTTTTTGTTACAGACAGAAAAAGTGCTCTTAAACGGACCTCAATTAGTGACTGCTGCAATCGCATTTAGCTCTCACAACAAATGTGCCACATTAAGAGGAGTTAATTTAGCTGCCACTTTAATTTCTGAATGCTAATTTGCTTTGTGTGGCTGCAGGTACAGTCCCAACGCTGGGGGTGGGGAGCTTGTTGTAAGCTTATCCATCGACATCCTGAGCCTCGTCTCAAGACCAACTGGTAGCTGGTCTGGGCAAGAGTTGATGTCGCAAGTGCCACAGAAATAAACCGGTGACCTAAAGCAGCATTTGCAAACAGTGGAGGCACAAAACAACAACAAAAAAAGACTCCTCTGCTCTGTGGTGGTGCACGATGAACTCGCTGAGGCTGCAGGTCGGAGCTCCAGGAAGCTGACGAAAGGTCAAACCAATCAGATCCAGACTGGCAAAGGGCAGCTGCGGTTGATGAATTCAATTCAAATGTTAGCGACTGTTAGCACCGATGAAGATTCCCCATCATTATCATCATCATTATCATCATCATTATCATCTTCATGCTATTGCATGCTCACTGCTACTGTCGCGGCCTGTCGTCATCGTCGGGGGGGGGGGGGGGTTCCAGCTGTGGAACATGTGGTTGATATGCGATGGAACCCTGCGAACGGCTAACGGGAACATACAGGTTTCCTTATTTCCAAGGAACCATCGCCTCACCAGACATCTCCTTCACTTCATTATGTCTTCTTCTTCTTCTCCTTTTTTCTTCCCCAGCTGACTCTCTCAGCGTCTTGCTCGCCGCTCCTGCTCTCCCGCTCCCTCTGATCCTCGCCTTGATTCGCGGCTCCGCCCGCCCTCGCCCGCCCTCGCCGTGAGCCTTTGCTCAGCATCAAAAGTTGAAAAGTGTTTGATGGACCGGACCGGGGAGTCGTGTGTGTGTTTTGTCCTCGGGTGTGGAAGCCTGAGGCGCCGCGTGGAGCCCCCCCCAACCCACACACCCCCCCGTGGTTGTCGGCTTCCGTCGGCACGTGCGACACTCCTGGTTGAGAGTGTGTGTGTGTGTGTGTGTGTGTGTATATGTGTGTTTTACCACACTCCCCCACTGTGCGTCTCCACAGCAGAGCAGCGTGGTGGCGAGCGCTGATTGATTGGATGTGTATGAAGATGAGAGATAACGAGACGTGTCAATCGCTCCTCTCAGCTGCAGAATCAGAGCGAGGTGCTCCGAGGAGACGAGCGGTTTCTGAAGAGGCTGATTTCTATCACAACAGGCCGACGGTGTCCTGGATCGCGCTGGAAATTAGCGCTTGACCTTGGAGGCGGCGTTTTGTTTTTGTGGACTCTCACCGCGTACGAGCTCGTACGTAAGCAAGCACGTCCCCAAAGAGCGTTTTTTATTTTTTATTTTTTTAGCCTCCAATGAGAGAGACTACTCACTATTAGGTGTTTACCTTTGCAGCCACTCCAACATCATGTTGTATAATTTACAACCTGCAGTCCGTCTATTGCTGCTGAGTACTCGCTGGGCCGTCGGAGTAATTTGTTTGTGCACTTGGTGCATTATTGGCTGCTGATGCAGGCTCAAGTTGTTGTCAGTGTCTTCTGAATGGGGACCCGGGGGATGTTGGGATTGTGGTAGTGGTGGTTGGTTCAGACGAAGCGATGCAGAGAGCCTTTTGGAACGCGTAAACAAGGCAGAAGGACATGATCTAATCAGCATTGCTTCTGTTTTTGTTTTTTTGGTTTTTCCAACCTTCAACTCTGCATTGTTGTTGTTATTGGGTTTTTTCTGTCTTCAAGGAGATTGCCATTTGACTGTGTGGTCGTCCTGGAGCTCTTGCCAGCTGACCTGCCTGGAGGGGCGGAGCTTCGAGGCCACAGGGCGGCGAGCTCGCTCTCGTGCCGTCATCATCCAGGCGGCGGAGAACCAGGGCAGCTGCCCGCAGCAGGTCTTCGAGACTCAGTCCTGTAAAGGTACCAAAGAAATACGTAAAAAAAAAAACACAAAAAAACACAAAAAAAAACAGATAACTGACTGCAGCTTCGCTCTTATTGACCAGAGCCAGAAACAAGGTTTTGAGCACTTCTTTGTCAAAGTGAAGAACCTTCAAAGGACTTCAAGAAGCGTCCAACTAGCCCTAACCCTCACCTGCTTGCACGCCATGTTTTTATTTCAAACTCTCTTATGAAATAGAACATGGCAGCCCTTTTTTTTTTTTATTATTGCCGTGCGTAAGAGCATTATTACTGTGGACATCCATGGAAATCTGAGGGTCTCATTATTTTCACATTATGGACCGAGAAAGCGCCTCCTGTTGGGTTTCACTGGACATGAACCTGTATGTAAGACTAATGGCCAAGTGACTACAGCACTTGATTTTTTTTTTATATTTATTGAATTTCTCAAATTTCTGCAAATGTTCAGTTCGAAATTATATCCAAGCTAATATTAAAATCTGTGCGTTCACTTGAGTGACTAGAGAGCAGAAAGCTGTTATTACGGACTCAGAATATGAAAAAAAAAAAAAAAAAAAAAGAAAAAGGTTCCACAACCTACACCGTCGTAATGTACAGTAAATATTTCAGAATGACGGCGGCTGTTGCACGTCGTTGCAAATTGATCCTGGAGTGCTAAAAATTATTTATGAGTACAAAATGCTCATAAATAATATGGCCACTAAATCGCCATCGCATGCCTAATATTTAAAAACATTATGTCATCTGACATCTACTGAATACAGACTTTTTTATATTTTTTTTACTCTACTCTGGGTTTATAATTGTATATATTTTTGAGATAAACGCTCCCTCTGAAGGCTGCAGAAGTGAACCTGACGTGGTGGTTGAAGATCTCACACGGTCAGGAATCACATGCTGCGATCCGCTGAAACTCACAATGGTTTTGCCGTTTGAGTTGCAAATACAACAGGATGCCTGTGTCCTGCATAGTGTTCTCCAGCCTCTCCGGCCCCCTGTGATTTTTGTCCCCACTGTTGTTCAATAGTAATTGAGCCTTTTTAACGATGCCCCTTCAACACCTGGCCGTGAAGCCACCTCTCCTACCCCTGCAACTCTTTCCTTCCACAGCGTCCGAACCAGGTGCTGTTAAAACATTCCCAGTCTTTTAAAGCATCTTTTTTCCGCCTCATAAAGATCTTCCCATCGCTTCCTCCCAGGGAGACGAGCGCTTCACATGCTTAACACTGTGTCTTATACATTTACTGTCTCTGCAAAATTTAAGCTGCTCTTTTAAGGTGGGTTGAACTCCAAACATAATGGAGCGCTGCCTCTCCCGAGACGCACGGCGAGGTGGCACAAGCCAGAGGAGCAGTGTTCAGTGTTCAGGTTGTCCACCGGATTGGACGGCAACATCAAAGTGTCATCGCTGAGTGTCGTGTGTTGTCGTCGGCGCAGGGGGGAAGTGCCACAGTTACGAGTGGAGGACGGGCGCATGGAGCAACAACCGCAGGGCAGTGTGGTGTCAGCGCTCCGACGGCGTCAACGTCACAGGTGAGGAGTTGACGGCCTTCCATGGCGCTTGTGTGTGTTTGTGTGTGTCTGTAAACACACTCACACACACACACACACACACATCTCTATCTGACTGAACAGACAGACAGCTGATTCTTTTTGCCGTTAAAGTGAATTGATTCTGCAGCAAAACAGCAAAATGCTCCATAAAGATGATGTGTGTTGGGTTTTTTTCCCCTTATTTTCTCCTTTTCAATCTTTGGCGTCTGCTAACATTTCCTCTCTCACTCGTCCTCCAAATGAAATCCATCAGCCACTGCCGAGACACAGAGCGACTCAGAGGGCCTTCATTGGCTGGTAATTTTGCCATCAGTTGGCTGCTGCAAAACACTTTAGCCAAGGGGGTTGGAATGGATTTTTCTTCATCATAAAAGCAACAAGAGTTGACACTGGAAACAGGAAGTGTTGCAGGTTCTTTGCAGGTTGTTTATTTGAGTGCATAAATGTAATGCAACTTGCACCGGTTGACTCCTGCTGGAGTCCAAAATCCTATCAGTGATCGGACGGCGTCGCTTGAAGGTGCGCACGACGCGCACAACACGCTCACTTTGGAGAAGCCGTCGGGGGTTAAATTTAAAACTTTATTTGATCTGCTTATTCTCAGTGCAACCTCTATTGATTCCCCCCCGCTCCCTCTTAACAAAAGTAATCAATAAGGCCGACCGTGTGAGCCGGGAGGTTTTCAATCCATACAAATACGATCGCGCATTTGTATTTGTGGGAAGCGAGGCGGGCGCTGAAGAAGAGAACAAAGGTGGGGAGCTTTAGGCGAAACTCGATGTGCTTTAAATAGTGGCGGAATGCGATGGTATCGCCGTGAGGGAGTGTTTCTGGTAAATATCGTCCGCCTGAGGGAAAAAGCCTCGCACAGCGAGGGGAGGCTCGGAGCTCGGGACATCACTCTCTGATATTCTGACATGCAATTTTCCATGTTGGAATTAAAACGTTTGCAGATTGATCAGGGAGTCTGATAGGCAACTGAGCCCCATTAATCAGGTGTGACAGTACATTAATTTGGCGGTCGGCGGCTGGAGGCATCTGGAAGAAGAACCTGTTGTTTTTGTTTTTTTGATTTGTTTTGTTTTTTTCTCGTCTGCAGGAGGATGTTTCCCGCAGAAAAGGCCGACCACAGTGAGGCACTGCCATCCACCGTGCACCAAACCCTTCTCACACTGCACACCGGTAAGATTCAAACGCTTTGCCCGCAGGTCTCACGGTCAGCGCCCACTTTATCCGGTCCGCCTGCTCGCCCGCACATCCGTGCACACGGCGGGACATTCCTTTCTTCATACACATGCAATGTGTTTGTCGGCTGTGTGAGCCTTGCGGCTGTGTTGCACAGGTCTGGTCAGAGCATCAGAATGAGCGAGGCGGATGATTTGCAGTCACTTTGGACCTTCGCAAACTGCTGATGCACCGTCATTTTCATGCACGACCGCCTGCCAGAGAATGACAGGAAACTGATGTAACATCGTCGAAGGCGTAGTGTTAACCTGGTTGGTGCCAGAGGTCAGAGATTCGAGATAACAGCCAGAGGAGAACAAGGCAGAATTTACAGAAGACTCTTCAATGCCTCAGATTCATGTAGATCATCCTGTAGTGCATGTTGTTGTCCTAATGGCTCTGGTTATAGCTTGTAGCAGCTTCTCAAAGAGCCCTGTTCACATGGCCACAGACAGCACGACGCATGTATAATAATATAATAATGATAACATGTCAAAGCAAGTCGACAGATTGGCTGCAGCAGCAAGAAGCCGATGAGATGAGTGGTGATTTTTGAACTAGCTTGTGAAGAACTTGAAGGTTTGGATCCATCCTTCAGGCTGCTGCTGGTGGTGTGATGGTGTGATGGTGGAACACCATCAGCACTGATCCAACCTCGTTTAAATTCCACAGCCTGCCTTAGCTGACTGACCATGTGCATCCCTTTATGACCTCAGCGCTCACAGCTTCCTATGCCCTGTGGGACTGTGGCTGCATCAAAAAGCCTGAATTAATCAAAGCGGTGGAGCCACTGTTCTCAAGTGGCTCCACTGTTTGTTTCTTCCAAAACCTTCCAAAACCTTCTGGAAGTGAGGTCATGAAAAATGTAAACATTTGTGAAGGCAACCAAAGTCCAGCCTTAGCCTATGGTGTACCCGAGTGTGTGTGTGTGTGTGTGTGTGTGTGTGTGTGTGTGTGTGTGTGTGTGTGTGTGTGTGTGTGTTGTGGCGGAGGGAGGGAAGGGGTGTTGACTCTGACAAATGGCCTTTTTAATTGTCATAATCCATGATCGCATTATTACACTATTTCATTATTACATTATTACATGCATGTTTGCTGGGCTCCCTTCACCGGACAGGACGGAGCTGTGCGTGATTAAAATCCTTTCAGCTTGAAGTGCTACTGCCACTCTGAGGATCTTTCATGCAATTGCACAAAAATGAAAAAAACAAAAAACAAAACACAAGGACTGTGTGCGACGTCCAGACAGTCGCAGAATGAATCATGAATAATGAATGAAGGCCTGCAGTGCGACGGACTGCCTCACTGGGCTCACAGTAGCCCTCATTAAGGGCACCAACGCAGGACCTGCTTTTACATCACTTTGCCTCTGAACTGTCTCGGGGCTCAACATTCTTCCAAAGAGCAAGAGGGAAAGAGTCTGGAACTCATCTTTAGTTGCTTTCAGAAATCCAAGTCACGGAGGGGGAAGTCACAGATAGTCGGCAACTCCACTCGTCTTCCAGCCTGAGTTCGCCGGACATGAAGGCGCAAAACTATCCTCCGGGCAATCGGCTTCACCGATTGAACACGATGAACCCGTCGTGCTGACGGCGATCGCTGAGCACGAGCGTTTTCCAGAAGTAACTGCACAGGCGTGCAGCGATTTAGCAATGAGGCCAAAGGTCACAGGTCGGAAAAGTAAAGCGTGCAGTTAAAGTTTGGGGCTTCTCATGTGGTGTTTCATGTCTGATTTGGTTGCAGCACCAGCGGCACTCAGCATATGGCTGTTGCTCATTTTAACCTTCAAATGTGTCCGTCAGCGAATAGAAATCCAAAACTTAATTTTTTTTTTTTTTTTCCCCGCCGAAACAGCTTTTTTCAAAAAGTGCTAATTCCTGTTTAATGTTGCTCATCTGTCAATTTCAGTCGACAACATGACAACACTGGCAATATTTTAACACCCAGATTTCCCCCACCAGTCCCTCCCCATCCTTTGCTACTTAGGCCTATTTATATTCATATATGTGGAATATAGTGCAGTGGTTGCAGTCTTGTCCAGGATAACTGGATGAAGAAAAATTTCGTTCCGCACATTCGATCCACGTTCTGACAAGATTACGTCCCAGAGTCCCCGTCTGATGTGCGCCTAGCGGCAACCCTCCTGCGGAACAACACCTGTTCCCGCTCTTGACAAATATTCTCTGTCCTCTCACTGGTTTTCTCTTTTTTCCTAACTTCTCATGGCCAATTTGTTAAATTTCATCCCTGGTGGACAATAAAATTCTCTATCCCATTTGTCATGCCATCTCTTAATGGCATTTTAGAGGCTTATAGCGGGTGAAAAGCATGGGGATGTATTGGTTTAATCTCCACCCCACCGAAGAGTTCAGTGGAACGTCTGAGGGCTGAGATAAAACGTTGCTCGTGCAAAGTCTATTACGCACATTGTGGGAAGCAAAAAAATAAATAAAAAATTACCCCTAAATACAGCAAAACTGCTTTTGTCAGCGGCTTTGTGAGGACTAAGAGTCAGTCTCCTGTCGCCCTGAAGAGCGGCGTGTGCGGCTGCGAGAGAGGCTACACCGAGGTGATGACCACGCACGGCTTCTTGGACTACTGCACCAGGACCCCCGGCGTGGACGGCAACAAGAAGGCCGACGTGAAGACCGGCAGCTCTGGGAGGTTCAGGCCCGGCTCGTCTCCGGCCCAGGACCTGTTCAGCGAGTGGACCCTGAGACCCGTCGGCCCAGGTACTCCAGCACCAAACACAATCACTCCTTCACAATCAACACAATCACAGCAGCAGCAGCAATGCACCATGAAGTGTTCAGGAGCTCTGATTTCATTTGTCTCACAGTTTTGCTTACAAACTGCTTGATTTCTCATCAAGACTGATCCCATGTTTTCCTTCAGAAAAGTTAAAGGTGGTTGGACGAACCGTCGGATTTGTTTTACCCGGTCAAGACTTCCCATTGGCTCAAATAGAGACATTAATCATGCAGTACCACTCTGTGCCTCTAGGGACCACATTGGAACTCTTGCCAAAGCCAGTCTGAAGTAAAGTGACGGTGTTGTTCGCCAATAAAAGCCGTCAGTACCGACTTACTTTCTTGTGGCTGAAAGTGCCTCGCAGGTCAGGCTCCAGTGCAGAATCTACAGGAATCTCTTTAGCGTTCTGTATTTTCTTCCGTGGTCTTAACAGAAGATGGCAGCAATTGCTTCCTGGTTTCGTCGCAACTTGAAGGGAGCTGATTGGCTGGCAGGTTAATGTTTTCGATTGGAAGCTGCGAGATGGAGGAGCGATTGAGCTGCTGTTTGAGTTTATTAAAGCTTCTCCAGATGATTTGACGTGTGGGAACGTTTTGCTGTTGTTGTGGTTTTTTTTAAACTTCTCCCCGGTTGCACAGATGGAAGAGTGAAGCTGTGGGTTTACGCCGTCACCGCCGTCGGATTCATCCTGATACTCTTCATCATCGCTCTATCGTTTCTGCTCTGGTATGAACCCTACTGCCTTCTTATTTTTCACTTTGCTTTGCTTTTTTTTTTGTTCTTACCCAAGAACAAAAGCTCCGTTGTTGCCAATGCATATTTTAGCAGGGAGCAGCCAAAACACTGAGGGATTTTTCCTAAAAAAGAATCTTATTGAGCTCAAATGAATATTTTACTTGTGGCACTTCTAGCATAATCCACTGAAGACAAACTTTCTCTCTCTCTCTCTCTCACTCTCTCACACTTTGTCTCTCTCTCTCTCTCTGTCTATCTTTCTCTCTCTCTCGCTCGCCCCGCTCCTCAGTATGCCGTCCAAGGTCGCCAAGACGTCCTCTCCGCCACCTCAGAAGCCCCTGACGCTGGCCTACGATGGCGATGTGGACATGTAACCAGCGCGTGGCGCTCTTCCTCCGCGCCATCAGACAACCGACTGCCTTCAGACCGCCGCGGACCACTCAGCGCCAATGGACGGCCGTGCAGTTTGACGACCGTCGGCTGGATTTTTCGGTCGCACGTCGGGACGAAGGGCAGAGGAGCCGATGGATTTTAGCTGCAGTCGACTCCTCCGTCTCGACAAAGCTGGAAAACAGACCTGTGGGAATGGCGACTACACCGACTCACTTTTGTTTGGGTTTTTTCTTTTGTTGGTTTTTTGTTGTCGTTTTTTTTAATTGAGAGAAATGTGAAAACTCCGCTGCAGCACAGTTTCTACCCAGCACATAACAAAGACTCCTCTTGCAAGGCAGCAGCAGCAACAGCAGCAGCAGATTCGATGCACAGGTGATGAATCTGAAGTTTTCAAGGCCCGAAAGAGGATTTGACTCGTTCTTGAGCTGCCAGCAAGCCAAAAACATCCCAGGAGTCGTGAGTTGTGAGTCACGAGCCGCTCACGGCACCACAGAACATTCACATCTGACTCTGTCTCGTCTCGTCAGCACGGAGTCCTTGCAAAAACAAAAAAAAGGAAATGTCACAGGCCTTTTTGGGTGAACAACCAGCCTTTTCCTTTTTTCTTTTTTTCCCGACAAACAAGATGCTCTATGCACTACGTTAGTGCTGATTCACTTTGGTTTTGTTCCAACTTTTCTAGTGTTTTAACTGTAAACGCGAGTCGTTGCAACGGGATTGTGTTTTATCGACGATTGCCATATGTTGTGTCACAAGCGGGACAGGGCTTTCCTTGAACCGTGAATAATCCAGTCATGCAGTAACTCCTCCCCCAACCCCGTCCCGGACACCTCCCCTTTCCTCCCCTCCCCCACCTCACCCATCCCACTCCACTCCACAGGTCCCACACTGGAAATAAAAAAAAAACAAAACAAACGGCAAAAACTTTTGAATCTCGACTGAATCTGCGTTTTTGTTCAAGATCCAGATTGACAAAATAGAAATAGAAATAACAACAATGTTACTTCCTGGTCCTATGCACTTTTATTCCCACTTTGTTAATTTTGAAAAAATGAGTTTCAACCTTGAGATGGCTTGTATCTTGAAGCTTGGAGGACACTCTTGAGCGTTTTCCAACCTTACAAAGTCTCTCTCTCTCTCTCTCTCTCTCTCTCTCACTCACTCACACACACACACACACACATACACTAGTTCCCTTGCTCTTTCATTAACAGTTGAGAGAATTTAAGCGACAGTTTGGAGGTTATTAAAATCACGTGTTGTCAGCGGAGGTCGAGGTTCCTTAAGATCTTTAAGCACCGCAGATATTTCACCCTGATCCTTTTCTTTCTGCGTCCACACACTGAAATTGGTTCTTTTTGGGGGAGTGACGCCACCTCTCTTTGAATGTACGTAACAAGAACATCTGTAAAATTCAGCCAGGCGCAGACACTGGTGTATGTAGGCATGCTTTTATACAACTTGGCAGAAAGTTCTTCAAAGTGGCCTTGCAGAGATTCTGTACTACAAGTTGCCAAACCTATTTTTCCCCATTCCCCTTATTTTTAGTTCATTCCTCTCTATTTTGGCAGTCATCTTAATATGTGGCCGAGTGACGAGGCGTCGGCGGGGTGTTGAATCACTTGTCAAATTAACATGAGCAGCTTCCCGACTAATATTTGGTAATTGTTAAAGCGAGGAGTGTTTGACGGAAGGATGGATGTTGCTAATTGATTCCACTTCAAAACCGAAAAAAAAAAAAAATGGCAAAGTATCTTTTTTTCTTTTTGTTTGCAGTGCCATGCTACTTGTGTTTCTACTGTGTGTTCTGGAAAGCTGGACAAAAACTGCAAATAAATTGTGGAAATGTGACCATGAGGCCATGTTTTTTTTTTGTTTTTTTTTAATTGTCGTAATTGGAGTTTTCTGCTCATCTTGGAGTGAAATCTCACCGCCACAGATTCCCGATGCCACTCACCCCCATCCCCACCCCAGCCAACATCGCCTTCGCCTCATTGGCTCTCGGCCTCTGATGATTCACACCACGACCTCTGAGGCCAGAACGTCCTGATGAGCTTCGGCTTCCTCTCCAGTCGGATTCTCAATCTCATCCGGCAGCCGCTGGCAGCAAGGCGCAGGGAAGATCTTTTGTCTCATCCCATTCATTTATTTCCAACTAATAAGTCTGTCGCTGTGGTTTTGGCGAATGCCGCCGTCACGGCCGGCTGATCGGTGGCTCGGCGGGCCGGTCGATCTTCTCCACTCCAGTCAGTTTGATTTGATTTGCGTTGATTTAAATGCACCAGTGGGCTTCAGTAAATATGCGAGATTTGTTCGACAGCAGCCGTTTAGCTTTATCTGTTTCCGCAAAGCGATGGTTCGGAATTGCGTTCATCACTTACGAGTGAGACAACGTCTCATTTGAAAAGGTTCCGACTAAATAGTGATGAATATTTTACTCACTACGGTATTTTGCTTTTTCTCGTGTCGCGATCGTAAGCAAGAACATTTTTATTTATTAACACCCCCCCACCACCACCACCACCACCACCTCTCCTCGTCTTCTCCATTATTCAGAATACCACAACTTTAGTGTGACGCTCATTCAATATTAAGCAGGAAAGGGTTTTGTTGTTGTCGTCATTTTAATCCAGCAGTGTGGTGAACGGAGAACAGACAGACACACCTTGTTTGTCTACTTGTTGTAAGTTGTCACATAGTGATATTGAGTATTGTTTGTAAATGATTGTGAACACATTATAATGAAATGACAATGCATTGCACAACGGGCCTTCGTAGAGGGTTACTCTCACACCTTTGATTGTCATCAATGACCTGTCCGGGGAAAAGACTGATTTAGCAGTTTCAGGTAGGGTGGCCATGGAGATCGTAAAGATGGCAGACATTAATGTTTTGCGGACGATGCCAGAACTCACAGCTCCAGTCGTGACTCCTCACCAGCTCCTCCCCGCAGCATCGGATGTGGAAAGTGCCACCTGAAGGTCATCGGGGTTGGAAGTGGAGCAGGTGAGAACCCCTTGATCTCCCCATTCATTCGTTTACGGCTGCCGCACCTTCCCAACGTCAGGACTTTGTATCCCACCGGCCGCTGGATTACAGCTTAACTCCAGTCTGCAAACTGACTCCCAGTTCACCTCTTTGTCTTGCACAGGAAAGAACAAACCCTCTGCTGGCCCAACACCGCTCTTCCCCTGCACTTCCATCAAAGCTGATCCGTTTCTTGGGTTTTTTTTTTTTTTTTTTTTTTTTTTTTTTACCACAGCTGCCATGTCTCACTTGGCAGCTTCTCCAGCTGGCTTGTTCCTTCCATCAGAATGAGGAGTCAAGAAAAAAAAAAATATTTAAATATATATTTTTTGTTTGTACGGGCCACACAGCAAGTGGCACAGCAAGTCCTTCCCGATGCAGAATAAACAGAGATTTATCACCACAGCTCCCAGAAAGGATCGAAGAGCTGCGAGTCTGAGCTGAAGCAGCGTGCTCATGTGGGCTTTTTCCTGCTTTTGAAAACACTTGCGGGCGAGATTGACCTGGAGATTCTCTCTCTCCCAGCTCCGTCTGAAGCACCCTGAGGCGACAACGAGGTGGTGGAGCCCAGTGACTGGCGGCTGCAGAGCTACAGAGGTAGTACTTTTTTTTCATAGAGAGTGCACTGCTTGCACACAACAGCCTTCCACTCACTGAGCAGTAGATTCCCGTAAATTTGCTTTAATGATATTGTTATCATTAAAAACCAGTGCATCACTGCAGAAGAAATGTCAAATAAAAACTAATGACACAAACACCCCCTTCCAAACTAATTTTGTATTCTTTTTGGTCATTGCAAAATCCATTGTCTGTTAAAACGCTCCACCAACCATACCAGTCTTATTCCTCACAATTTTCATAAATTAGTATATTTTGTCTTAAACCAGTTTGGCATTTATTCAACGTGCTGGTCCTTTAAATACTTGCGGTTTCTCATTGGATGGATTTATTTTTGCGACGGTGAACTTTCGCCATCATTGTAACGTTACAAGCTTCCTTCCGTCCTTCCTTCCTTCCTGTCTGCCTCTCTGCCTGCTCCACGCGCCGCCTCTGCTCGTTTGCACGTGAGTGCAGCGGTTTGTCGCCAGTATATTTGTTTCGAATCCAATGTTGCCGCAGCGTCTCTGCAGCTTGGGATCGACGGCTCGACGCGCGAATGGAATCTTGAGTCACTCGCTCCCGTGCGCTGCTGCGCCTTGATCGTGCGGATTTGTTCGAGTTCCACTTGCTGTGCGCGTGCGTGTGGGCGCGTGCGTGTGGGCGCATGCGTGCATGCGGCGCGCCACACACTCCTTTACCTTTGTACAGTACATCGTCGAGAAGCCATTGGAGATTGGAGCCCGGAGTGAAGTTCAATTCATGCCAGGAGTCTGATTCTAATCCAACGGCGAATATTACCCACTAACTTATACTACACGTATTACTACTACTACTACTACTACTACTGATAATAATAATAATAATAATAATAATAATAATAATAATAACAATAACAACAACAATAATAATAATAATAATAATAATAATAATAATAAGTATTATTATTATTATTATTATTATTATTATTATTATTATTATTACCGTTATTATACATAGTAATAAATTAATTACTTGATGTAATAATGTAGTAGTAGAAGTAATAGTGGCTGATTTTGTTGAAATGTAATAAAATAACTCTTCTTACGCGTCCCTTCCAGGTCCCTCACCATGGAGCCCTCATTCAAGGCCCTGGCTTTCGATGACGACCAGTACCAGAGGGCCTTTAAGCTGTTTCTGGAGCGCTCCTCCGAGCATCAGTGTATGCAGGACTTCATCCACAATCAGCTGCCAGACATACTGGCCAGGTGACTTCCCACGTCAGCGTCAGATGGCATGTCGGCATGCCAATCATTACAACGTGTCAGGGCGTCCATGAGGGAACAAAATGCTTTTTGGGCTGTATGGGGCGTTTGGCTGAAGTATCTTAAGTCGCCACTGGAAAAGAAAAATTGAAGTGGCACCGTATTGCCAGTCTGGTATCCAGTGCTTATAATACAACCATGGTTCCACCATACATAAAACTTCAAGTTTGACTTTGACAAATGCGTCAGATCAGAGGTTCGTGCAAAGGCGTGCCAGTGAACAAGCGGGAATTCCTCGTCCCTGAATCCTCCTGTGACAAACTCCAGAGGGTCTGAGTCGAAGCTGTGCGAGGTCATTGCTAGTCAGCAGCTGAATCCTGCTTACTGCTGCAAAAGGGGTTTCAAAGGCTTGATTCCCACTGCATGGCTGGAGTGACCCAGTTCCCCTCTCTCCCTCTGAGGGGGCACAGTTGGGAACCGCATTAAAATTCTGCTCACCTTTTTAAAATGTGCTGTTGCTTTGATGACTTTGTTCTCGTCCGTATTCCATTGTTCGCTCGCGTTGTTGTTTTGTGTTGCAGCAGCTGATTTCCTTTGCACCTGGTTGGTAGCTAAACTGCGGCTGTGCATGCATGCATGATTAAGCAGATGCAGACAGACACTGTGAAACTTGAAGTAACTGAAAGAAAATCATATCACACAATCAAGATTAATGCAAATGAGGTCCTGGAGCAGCAAAGCACACAATTCACTGATAAAGAGTCAAAAACAGATGTGCAATATACATTTGGCAGGTTGGAGGTTTCCAGAAGTGTCTCTTTTCTGCTTCCCTCCTCAGCATCGGACAAGGAAAGTCCCATCTGAACGTCATTGGAGTTGGAAGTGGAGCAGGTGAGAACACCTGTGCTGTCTGCAGGGCATCAGGCTGGGTCAACTGTCCCATACCCTAACCCTAACCCTAAATCCTGGGGTTAGGCTGAGGCTTTTGGGGCAGTAACTCTGAAGTCACTAAGAACTCTGAAGTCTTGAGTTAACATCTTACTGCTGGCCGTTCAGAATAAGGCACCAGTAAGTAGTTCATAATGACTAATAACAAGCCAATTTGCATGATCATTAATTGTTAGTTCAGTGTAAATAAGTGTTCCCTAATCCAAAGTGTTGCCCTAGTAATTTTTGCTTTTTCTGATTTGCACCTGCAGGTGAGATTGACCTGGAGATGTTTTCCCAGCTCCGACTGAAGCACCCAGAGGTGACAGTGGACAGTCAAGTGGTGGAGCCCAGTGCGCAGCAGCTGCACAACTACAAAGGTGAGCTTTTTTATGCTCGACAAAAAAAAAAAAAGTAGAAGCAAACTTTAGAGGTATTTTATTTTTTAATCCAGAAGACCACGTATCCAGCTGCCCGTGGCCTTTTTTTTTAATCATTATCCATCCAGCAATTCTTATACTCCCAGTCCCAGATTCAGACCCTGATGTCAGCAAAAAAAAATAAAAAATACAAAGAGATCCTCCTTTACGAACACCACTGAATCCCCAGAAGCACCAAGTCTGCTGCCCCATGACCAGTAGCTTCACATTATTATGCTAATCCCATTATTCACACATGCAGGAAACCATATTCAGAAAGCACAGCGGTCAGGTCCAAAATCCCAGTTCCTTCCTTCTTCCTGCCTGTACTTTGTTCTGGTAGCACCTGAGCTGCTCTATGGTATTTCATGGTATTTCACTGATGCAGAGTTTGAGTTTCTTTGGATTTTCTCTCAGCTTTGGGTCTTTTTAATGATTAAGTATTTCAATTATTGTCTTTAATAAGACAAAAATGTCAGGTTCAATTCTCATTTTCTCGTGATCTCTGTGTTTCTGCGAGTTGCAGTTTCAGTTTCTCAGAAACCGGGGTTGGACTACATCAACTTCAGCTGGAACAAGATGAACGCCGCCGAATTTGAGCATCAGTGGAAGGAGAAAAAGACAGACAAGAAGGCTGATTTCATTCACCTGATACAGGTCGGTGTCACTCACGCTGCACGTTTCCACCTGGCCAATTTTTCATTCAGTCTTATTCTTTGGATGAATGTGCTTCAAAAACTACTTCCTGTGGTTAAATGGACAGATGCTGTACTACGTGAAGGACCCAGACGCCACAGTTACTTTCTTCCGGAGTCTCCTCGACAAGAACGGGAAGCTGCTTATCATTCTGGTGTCGGGTAAGAAAATTAAAACGCTATTTCTCTTTGGCATTTTTTTTTTTACATCACATCCTCTCTGGGGTTACGTCGATAAACCTTGGTGCTTATTAAAATCATCGCAGTTCTTGTAGTTTGCAGGGGAAACGTCCACAAATTCAGTTTTCTTGCAGCCACAAGTCACAGCAACCACACTAGAAAGTGACCTCTAGCGCCCTCTGCTGTCTGCTGTTTTCACGCCGTCCGTTGCAGGTGAGAGTGGCTGGGGGAGGCTGTGGCGGACCTACAAGAAGCAGCTGTGCTACACGGAGTTGAGTCAGTGCGTGACCACCGGGGACGTCAGAGGCTTCCTGGATTCCAAGGGGGTCCCGTACCAGAGGTACGAGCTGCCCTCCCAGCTGGACATCACTCCGTGCTTCACGGAGGGCCACGAGGAGGGAGAGCTGCTGCTGGACTTTCTCACCGAGGTGCTGGACTTCAGCGCCACGGCCTCACCGGAGCTGAAGGCTGGCGTGCTGGAGCTACTGCGGCACCCGGACTGCAGCGTGGAGGCCGACGGCAGAGTCCTCTTCAACAACAACCTGGGAGCCATAGTCTTGGATCCGCTCGAGTCCTAGTCACTGCATGGACCAAGTATAAACAGTAGCGGTAGACTGACAACGTAGTTGTTCTTAATCAGTTCTTCTTCTCAACACATGTGTTTGATTGTTTGAGTGTATGATAATCTCACTAGCAACGTTTAACAATTCCACAGGTAGGAGTAAAACCTGTAATGTTAACCAACAATAGGAAATTGACACATTTCAAATGTTTATTTTCTTGTCAATTACCATAACTTTGAGTCTAATTTGTTTAGTCTTGAATCTATTGTGAAATTACCACAAAATCTGTACCCCTGTCTAAAAACATGGCTCATTAGCTTATATTGCATTTACTACTAGTACTACCGGTACTACTAATAGTGAATATTGAAGAACAAAAGAAAGATGCAAATAATTACATTGCTGTTGTTGGGGGGGGCGGGGGGGGCCTGTTTGTGTTGTTTTGAGGTTGTGTGATGTGGTGTCTGACTCATAACCCTTTTACCGCTGTTTGCATTTCGTCAATGATTGTTGACTGATTTCTTACTGAGAAACACTGAAATAGTAAAACAGTAAAATCACTGCTGCTTGTTCTTCTTTTGTAATTGACACACTCACTTGGTAATTCACCAAGAAGAAATCAACCATGCAAAAACATATTTTTTTTTGTCTATCACTGCCATTCATTGTGTGTCTGGATTTACGACAACCAGTAAATACAATAGTCCCAGCAGCTGTGTGGGCTCTGCAGTGTTTGAGTTCTGCTCAGCGGGTGGCTGGATTATGTTTTCAACACAATCTGGGAAGAAGAACTGCAGCAGCTGACTGAGTGGCTGACGTGTCGACGTAACCCGAGGCGGCGGCCCGGTGGTGATACGCGAAGCGTAGCGAGAACGACAAAAAGAGAGAGAAAAGAGAGAGTGATGGCCTCCGGTGTGACATTTGTGCGGGTTGCCACCTGTGCAGCCAGAGACGTCAGGTGGAGCTCCAAGACCAAACTCTTTGACAACAAAGACCTCGTTGTTCTACATGTGTGGCCACATTATTCTGCCAGTGTCTCTCCAGCCAGCAACAGTTACACTTTAACTAGCTGTCAATCGATGAGGAGTGTTATGCAGTCAGACTGATGGTTTTGCAACGTGATGCAGCAAGATGTTGAGGACTCAGTGTTGTCCACTTGCCAGCGGCTTTAACCATTAACCTCTTCTACCCATAGATGTCAGATTAGAAATAAACCCGCTCAGTGGAAAATGATATATACATATGTGTGTTTTTCTTATCAATGAACAACTCTGGGCTTTTGTTGACAGGAAGTTTTTTCATTTTGCTTCAGCGTATTGTTCATTCATCTGGTGAATGATAAATGATGAAATAAAAATTGGTAAAAAGAAAGAAGGGTAACAAACTTCTAAATGAGTTTTCCCTTTTGAAATGGAAGAATTCAGATTGTGTATGTGCAAGTTCCACATTTTTATTTAACCTATATTTACCCAGGCAAGCCCTTAAGAACAGATTCTACAAACAAAGTTCTCTCTTTTAATATTTAGATGACATGAAAATGAACCTTTTTAGTGGCCAGACTCGGATCTTTGACAAAGCGATGAGATAAATGACGGGGCCGGCCCGCTGAAATCAGTGAGCGGCTCTGAAAATGGTGCACAGCTGCAGCTGCTTCTGATATGGAAGCAAAGTTCAGCTTGCAACTGTTATGCAATAAGAGGGAGTGGGCCTCACTGGCAGGGGCGAGGGAGGAGTACCAGTGCAAGTTAACAGAGAGCTGAAAGAAACCCCCCTCTGTGTCCACTCTCCGCTGCTCTGAGGTAACTGGACGGCTTCTCGCATGCTTGGAGCGCACGGTTAAATGTGTCCTACTGCTGTGTAACAAGGAATCATTTTTCTTTCCCCAGAGGAATCAACCATGGCCGCAGAAACCAAGCAGTCGTGCTATGAGGGCAGCAGCGTCAGCAGCTTTCAGTTCTACCTGGAACGGTCGGGGGAGCACGAGGCCATTCTACGCTGCGTGCGAGACGTCCTGCCTCGAGAGTTCAAGAGGTAAAAAAGAAACGCTCTGTCGGCGGGGTGGTGGAGGGAGGGGTTTCACAGGATGCTGTGCTCTTGATCGCAGCACATGGACAGGACTGTGTGCACACAAACCAAAACAAAAACCATCACAAAGCGTGATGGGCCAAAATCAGAGAGGATTTTTTTTCTTTTCTTTTGATCGGGGAAACATGCTTGTCAGTGTTAATTTAGACCAGGCATGGGCAAACTATGGCCCAGGGGCCATATGCAGGGCGCAAAACTTTTTAATGCAGCCTAGCAAACTTGAGGAAATTATATTATTAGTCAGTAAGTCTTAAAATAGCTGTACTTTATAATTTTTTTCAATGCTTTAAGAGTCATTTCAATAAAGAGCTAAACATCGTGGGGCTTCAAAGACATTTTATTGTAACGCTTTTGTTCATTAAAGCACATGTTTTGTACATATCCCATGACCTATTTTTCTCCCATGAGGTGGGTCACCGAAACACTCCATGCATCTGCTGCTGTGATTGTTGGCCACTGGTCAAAAAGTTTACCCACCTCTGCTCTCGACTGTGCAGTTACATTAGAAGAGAAAGTCAGTGGGATCGAAACCGACCGACGTATCTGCAACATTTTGCCTCCACTTGTTTTTGTCTTTGCTACAGAACTGGTGCAGATAAAAGCAGCCTGGATGTCCTGGGCGTGGGAAGCGGTGGAGGTATGTCATATTATAATAAATCAATTTATTTATTATGTTTATTCTAAATTTCTTCTTTTTGGAATAATGACGGTAATCGCTACAGTATGTTTACTTTAGACTTTTGTTGAGGCAACAGCAGGTTAATCCCATTTGTAACACCACTGCTCTTTCACACAAGTCGAAGTTTCACGATTTTCAGGATTTTGGAAGGCATCATACACCTTTACCAGCCACATTCATGAGATAAAACACACACTCTGGGTTTCAAAATATCTAATTGATAGAGTAATTAGTGCCAGAGCACATCAGACTGAAAGAACTCTCCCAGTTGTTGAGAACAGTCGGGGATTCAGTGTAAGAACTGCCAAGCGGGTCGCCTGTGACGGAACAAAGAGAGGAGGTTAGAAGGGTCGTCCAGCCTATTGAGCCTGCCGGAATATATGGATGTTTGTGAATGTTTACTTGCACTGAGACTTCTTGTTTTTGCTTTGTTTGTTTGTTTTTTTAGGGCAGGTAGACGTGCAGATGCTCACAATGCTGCAGTCGACCAATCCCGGCGTCCCAATTACCGCTGACATCGTGGAGGGCAGCTCTGAACTCTCAGACAACTTCAGAGGTAAATGGAAATTAGAAGATATCCCTTTTTGCTCCTCTGCCATCGTCGACTTTGAAAAGGCTCAAAAATCAAAATTTCAAAAAAATTATCAGACGGTGGATGGTAGCTGTAGCTGTGTGTAAGGACTATATTTGCTGTCAGGGGAAACATTATAGTACTTGTTGATCATTGCATAACCGCGATGTGTGGAGGCCACCACTTCATCAACCAAGGGAGTGCGTTCTGCAAACGGATCTCCTGTTTCAAACACGGCCTTCTTCTCAGTCAGTTGCCATCGATCCTTTTCTCTCGCAGCTCTGGTAGAAAAGACCCCCAACCTTGAGAAGATCCCATTTGCATGGAACATCATGCACAGTGGGGACTATGAAAAGGCAGTTCAGGCGAAGGGAAACATGAAGAAGTTTGACTTCATTCACATGATTCAGGTATCGGGACACTTCACTTTTCACCAAACTTCACATTGCCCTGGATCAGCCACCAGGCTGTAGCTGGTGTCTTGATTTGTGTGTGTGTGTGTGTGTGTGTGTGTGTGTGTGTGTGTGTGTGTGTGTGTGTGTGTGTGTAGAAACTCTTTTGGGAGCCTTTGCAGTAGTATTTTTCTCAGGGTTCTCCCCAACACTCTCCTAAACAGATGATCTACTATGTGGATGATCTGGCTGACACCATAAAGTTCTACCACAGCCTCCTGAAGAGCAACGGCAGGCTGATGATCATCGTTGAAGGAGGTCGGTCATCTTCTGCGAGGCCATTGCAATCTTTACTTTATCTCAACTCACCAATAAGATTTAGAGGTATATCTTTTCATAATGTGATTTTTTTTTTAAACACACTTACACTGAATAGAAAAAGGTGGCTGGGACACCCTGTGGAAGACCTACCAGAAGGAGCTGTGTGTGGATGCCATCACCCAGTATCGCTCCTCGGGTGAGGTCATCGCCTGTGCCAAGAGCCTGGGCCTCAAGTACGAGGAGCTCCCCGTCCCCAACCAGTTCGACATCACCGACTGCTTCGACCCGAGCAGTCAGACTGGGGAACGGCTGCTCAACTTCATGACGGCCAAAGACAACTTCTACGAGTCGCTGACGCCGGAGATCAGATCGGGCATCCTGGATCTTCTCAGGCACAAGTGCAGCACCGAGAAAGACGGCAGGGTGATGTTTGACAGCAAGCTGAGCTGCATCCTCATTCATGCCTGAGCAATGGAGGTTGTTAAAATAAACATGTCCTTACTTACCTCACGTAGTTTGTGTGTCCTCTTTATGCCTACTTGACATTGAACGTCCTTCATTTGTTGCTCCAGATGGTAAGAATGTCACACCTGGTGAGGTTTGTCTTGTCTTGTTTTTTGTTTTTTTGTTGGTCGTATCATTTCCTGTTTTATTTTGAAAAGAAATTAACTCTCCTCTCGTTTTTAGAGCGGCTTCCTCATGTGTCATCTGAGTGTTTACCCTCATTATTACCGATCGTCTTCAGCCGTTGCCCTTTTCATTTTTAATGCTTCAGAGTTCATCTTACATTCTCCGCTTTTAGGCGGGAGTTGTTTTTATTATGCTTTGGGTCATTGTTCTATTAGGTCTGGTTTTCCTCCTGTCGGAGTGTTTTGTGTTTGCTTAATTTCCATAGCTTTAGTCAGTGTCGTGCGTGCGGTGAGGTTCGTGGCTGGTGAGGCACTGACTTCATCACAATCAGAACTCCACTTTTGTCAAAATATCTTTGAAAAAAAAAATATTTATAAAGGATTGAAATAAAAAAAAAAAAAAAAAAGGATCATGACATTTTGTCTGAGAGTTTCATTCATTCCATATTTGTAGTCATCTCTCTGGTCTAAGGCCAGCGAAGCAGCTGCTTTGTATTTCTCTGAAGATTAAGGCGTTTCCCACCGGAGGCGGCGAAGCTAAAATCAGCAGTGCTCTCGTATTCCATGGATCATGCCACCATCATGTCATGACAGAGGATCTTTTCTCTCTCAACACATCGTTACACAACAACATTTAAAGACTGCTGTCACGATCCTCACCGCTCACAACAACATCACCAACAGACATCAGACGACTGAGTTGACAGCAGCACAGTTTACAGTGGGGCACGCGCCCAGTTCTTTTCTATCAGCTGCGATTACTAGCAGTAGCCACCAGGCGCCACTGCCTCCTCGGTTAAGTCTGTTTGTTTGTTGCGGCAGTCAGCCGATAGGCGTGGTAGCAACCGTTTCTCTGTGTTGCGGCTGTCAGCTGGGGGGTGTGGCAAAAGCCGCGCTTCACCGCAAGTGACGGCAGGAGCGCGGTAGCGTCGCCCCAAGGTGCGCCTTACCAGGTGATCACGATCAAACCAATTGGTAACGCACACGCCAAAAGAAGCAACCTTGCCAGTCTTTCAGAGAGTGAGGAAGAGCCGCAGACAGCAGAAGCGGTCACAAAGTTAGGATAATAAAGCCTATTTTAAACCCTTTTACATCTACGGATCTCCAGAGGGTTTTTATGTTACGATCTTCCTCTTCTAACATCCCGAGCCGGTCGTAACACGAACACTGGACTCAAACAAAAAGGACTACCGGTAAGATCCAGCTTGCAAAATGGGCTTGGTCTACTGGTCTAATCCATGTGTCAGAATTGCAATTGTTTGGGTCTGGGTCTTGTTTGGTTTTAAAATAAACAAAAAGATTTGTTTAATTTGTTAAACAATGAAAATTAAATTGATGTGTTTAAAATTTTGTCAAAAATAATTTAAATAGAATGTTTGCTTTGTTAAAATTATAAAGTAAAAGAAATAAGGGTTTTTTTTCTCTAAAAAATTGTTTTGACTGTGTTCGAGTGCAACACTTGATTTTATTTAAGTTAAGAGAAAAATGCGATTAATTTATTGACAAGAACTTGAATTAAACCTCGCGAAATGGGTTTCATAAAGTGTGAATTTTACTTACATTGGTTGTTTTATTGTGTGTTTAAAGGCTTTTCACCAGCACCTATCCTTAATGACCAGTTGAATAAAAAAGGATTGAGTGAATTCCTGCGCTTTTGTGGAGTCCTTTCCCTTTCAAGTGTGGGAAAACCATGCAACTGTAGAAGACACTTGACAACTACTACTACTGCTGTTGCTATTGTTATGACCGCTTATATCAGTACTATTACAGAATCTATATATGTTCACTTGTCCAGCTTCACAGTGCTGCTGATTCCTCTTCTTCTTCTTCTACATCTACTTCCTACATGCTTTATTACAGAGCTTTGGGTCTGGTTTCCCCAGTGAGTTTCGCTGTGAGATCCACCACGATGAACTGGCCTGTGTGCCGATGTGCAGTACAGGTTATCAAACAGGTTAGGGCAGTGTGAGGAGGAAACATCTGAATCGTCTAAAAGAAAAACAGTAATTAATGTCAACCCTCGAGGGTATGGTTCCCTCAAAATCCATCATCATATGATTTGCTACCCAACCTTAATGGCCTGCTGGCCAAATGCAAAAGCGCATGTTCTGAATTTTGGTAGTTTTTTGAAATGTGAAATGTTCCTGTGCTTTGACTTGGTGAGCTCATTTCATGCGCTGCCACTGATCCACTGAATTGTCTCGGTGTAGGAAGTGGTGGAGGTTGGTGAGAATTTTAGCAGAAGAATCAATCACTTTTATCGTGAAAATCTTCTCTGGTAGATTGTCATTGGTTTTTGTTGCAGCAGTCGGCCATGAATTGGGGCAGTCGGTCTTGTTTGTTTGGTTGTGCTGGTTTGTGCTGCAAAAACATTCATTTGTGCTGCTTTAGTTTTTGAGATATTAAAGATTATTGCAAAGGTCAACTTTAGGGCACCAGGACCCCCAACCACAACCAAATGTCCAAATGAAACCAAAATGGTCTCATTTGTTTGTTTGTGCAATAATCTGTAATATCTCAAAAACTAAAGCAGCATAAATAAAGAAAAGAAATCCGCAAAAAACAGCACAAATGTAGCACAAACAAGTCAAATGTGGTTATTAAAATCTTTAGTAAAAATCAGTTTAAAATACTTAATTCCATTTAAGTTAAATAAAATACTATTTAAAATATCATTACCTTTACAAAAATAAATACAGTTACCTGAAATGTGTTTCAATATTTTTAACTTTTTGAAAATGCTGAATTTTATTTACATTGGTTTTATTCATTTTGTGTTCAAAGGTTTTTCACCTTCATCATCAATGGTTAAATAAACCAAGACTGAGTGAATTCCTGTGTTTTGTGAAGTCCTTCCTTTGTCAAGTGTGGGAAACCATGGCATTGTAAAAGATACTTGACCGTTTTATTGCCACACATGTTAGAATCTTTGGGTTTCAAAAGCTTTAACAGTATTAATCAGATCAGATTATTTTTGTTTTGCATTATGTTTCTAGGGGAGTTGGATGTGAAGATTCTCAGTCTGATGCAGTCGATGCTCCCTGGCGCCCAGATCACTGCCAACATCGTGGACTGCAGCACTGAACTCACCGACAAATTCAAAGGTACCAAACTGCAGAAGAAGAAAACAGTAAAAGAAAGAGGGATTAAATAAAACTAAAAGGACACACAGGTTCGCTACCCAGTAACGGATGCAGGACGTGGTTCTCAGATAATGAAAGACACAATTTTTATTGAATACAAAGACGGTGAATAAAATCTTTTTTTTTAAAATAAGAACAAACAAAAGCTGGACATGAACCAGTGTGAGGGTGGAAGCTGAAAATAACAAATACAAAAAAACCAAAGTCTCTAAAGTATACTTGTGCACAAAACAAAAGGAAACCACTCCCAAGACACAGCACACCAAACGTGAAGGCTCTCCACCACCACCACACTGGTACTGCCACCACCAGTCTCCACCAAGTCTCCAGTCTCCGCGTGACGCGGTGCGAGGCAGCAGCAACGGGGCGGCGAGGCGTCCCGTCACTGTCACCAAGAGCAGGACGGGCAATCAACACACTAATTAGGTTCATACTGCTACAGACAGATGAAGAAATAAACCTAAGGTGCTGACAAGCCTATCAACCACAGGGTGTTGTGGAACAGCAAGTTTCTGGGACGACACTCACGGTAACAATGTCTCTTTTTCATTGTGAAAGTTTTCTCTTAATATTTTAAAATGCTGCTTTTAAGTAATGTGAAGGAGGCCATAATGTGAAACCTGTGATTTTCACACGAGGAATTACGCTTCCAGTTCCCGAATTGATTGCAGTTACTTGAAAAGATCGGGATTGATTGATCTGGCAATTTGATCCAGTCAGATTAATTTCCTGGGCCGAAAGCCTTTCAAATGGGAGCTGGTCTGAGACGGTAAACACTTGAGATCCCAGCAACTCTTCTTTTCTCAAAAGTCAAAAGTTGCAGGTGTTGTCGGATTATATATATAAGTGTTGTGACAGTGTCTCCTGACATGACAATCATTGCAATGCTTGCATTCCTTCCTATGTGCAGCACCCATTTACAAAAGACAAACCAAAAGTTTATTATTGTTCATTGTTACTATTTGGATGGTTTGGAAAATCATTCTGATTAAATAACAATGACCATATGGGGGGGGGGGGGTGCAGTTTCTTCGCATGGAAGGGATGACAAAAGCAACGCGTGGGTCTTGTTATGAGGGGATCACTGTGCAAGACTTCCGCTCCTACATCAAGCGATCGAGGGAGCACGAGGCCATTCTCCAATGTGTCACAGACGTCCTGCACCGAGAGTTCAACAGGTACAGGAGGACAGACGGAGGACGAGTCCGTGTCCTGCACGTCTCTTCACTTTCACTTTGGTCAAACGATGAATTCTTGCTGGAACTACCTTGAGTTGAGTGAATCAACCTCAGTGAATACTGTTTGATTAAAAATGTATTGCTAATGAACTTGCCAATATTGTCACTATTATTATGATAAGGTGTATTATAAGTGACTGTGTATTCAAAGTCAAACATTTGATTTGAGTTTGCAACATCTGAATTGAATTATGCACCACTGAGAGATCACAGTGCTTGTTAATGCTTCCATAAAATGTGTGTGTTTGTTTAATAATTACTTAATTAAGTCATTAATTAATTGCTAAATGTATTAATGTATTCATTTATTTGCATTGTCTCGACGCAGAGCCGGTTCGGACAGAAACAGCCTGGATGTCCTTGGTGTGGGAAGTGGAGGAGGTCAGTGGTCACCAGCTGCAAGTGGCTACTGAAGCATAAATGATTGTAAGGCGGGTCGCCATGGAATGTTTTGAGATGTACCTCTTAAAGTTAGGAGCACTTCTCTTGATTCAAGTTGGATTAAAATGAGATTTTTTTTCCTCAAGCGCAAAAACCAACACGCTGGTTGAAAAGTACACCGACATACAATTCCCTTTTATTGTCCTTGTTTTTCTGTGTTCTTGCAGCAGCGACTCAGTCGCCGTGGCAGTCTGGTGACTGTTAATGTAAGTGCTCTCAGAGAGTCCTTAAGAGGATCGTGGGTGTTTTGCCCATTAAAACCGAAAGCTGTTGAGTCCATATGTTTAGGACAGGTCTCTGATCCTGCTGGTGACATTTGGAACAGATTGAATATATTGCTGAAAGGTGAAACGTCCTCACGATGACCTTGACAATTGACCGGCCAATGTAAAGTTAAAAGTAGCGGCCGACGGCTTGTGCTTGACCACAGTGGTATTTCTCTCTCCCTCGGCAGGGGAGGTGGATGTGCAGATGCTCACTGAGCTCCAGTCCGAACTCCCAGGCGTTCCCATCACGGCTGAAATCGTGGAGGGCAGCGACAAGCTAACCGGCTACTTCAGAGGTAGTGACACATCTTTAACAGCGCCACCTTGTGGTGAACTTAAGCAGGCTAATTTTATTATCTGTGCGGATTCAGCAACAAGACTGAAAAAAAAAAAAAAAAAAAGCAACAGCAATTGTGTTGTTGTTGTATTGCTGGATGTTGTTTTGACATGACACGAAATGTATTGG
This sequence comes from Nelusetta ayraudi, assembly GCF_046127955.1. Taxonomy (NCBI): domain Eukaryota; kingdom Metazoa; phylum Chordata; class Actinopteri; order Tetraodontiformes; family Monacanthidae; genus Nelusetta; species Nelusetta ayraudi. The sequence goes on from NW_027466110.1 coordinate 7,148,818, forward strand.
GTTTTTTACGAGTGATGACGTCATAACTGTAGTCTGAAGGTCCTCCTTTGAAAAAAAAAAAAAAACGAATTCAGAAATGAGTTGTTTTTTTTTTATTATATTTGACAGCTTTACTTGCCAAGACCCCAAACCTTCAGAAGATACCGTTTGCTTGGCATCCCATGACGAGTGCAGAGTACATAAGCCAAGTTAAAGCGCAGGGGGACGCCAAGAAGTTTGACCTCATACACATGATTCAGGTGCTGGCTCAGCTTCACAGACTTTGACACAAACAAAGCACTGTTGTTCGCTGTTCTGTTTGCGTCGTATCAGGGAGAATCCTCCATCAACACACCTACACGTACACACTGCACAGTGTTTGACTTCCTGTGCTCTTGTGCCCTCTTTGCACGCAGATGATCTACTATGTGGACGACCTTGCCGATACAATCAGCTTCTACCACGGCCTCCTGAAGGAGGACGGCAGGCTTCTGATTGTCCTCGCTGCACGTAGGTCCATCCCCCTTCTGGTCAAGGGAGACTCTGCATGCGTCCGTCTGGACAGCAGGACTCATTGGCTCGTTTATTTGCTGATCTGTCCACTGTCAATCCTTCGCTTGTCAGAAAACAGCGGCACAGGCATTTTGCAGAAGGCGTATGGTGAATATCTCCCCAAGACCCACTCAACTGCCGGGGTTATTTCCTGCCTGCAGAACCTTGGTCTCCGGTACGAGGAGCACTTCATCGCCAACTCCACTGACATCACCGAGTGTTTCAGCCCAAGCAGCCAGACCGGAGAGCGCATGCTGAGTTTCATGACAGCCACCGACCACTTCCATGAGTCCTTCACACCGGAGGTCAGGGAGGGCATGCTGGGGCTTCTCAGAAAGAAGTGCAGCACTGAAAATGACGGCAAAATATTCTACAACAGTGACCTGACATGTATCGTTGTTTATTCTTAACTTCATATTCTAGCTGATCTGTAGCAAGACCAGCCTGCTTACTTTATGTTGTTCAGTCAAATAGATTCCACCCCCCACCTATCTGATGAAACAGTAATTCTTAAGTTATTTCTTTTCAGATTTTTCCAAAAGCAATCATTCATTTTTCTTAATTGTATTTTATAGTGAAGCTGTTTTAAAACAATGACAATCAGTTGTTGGTTTAGCCGTTTTTGTTTCAAACATGAAGTGACAGAAAAATCTCTTCAACAGCAACGCTTGCACAAACCAATTGATTCAGAGACAGTATTTCCTTTCTTCCATTCATGCCAGACCTCATGGAAGGACCACACTCAAGCAGCTTTTTGGTGTGACTTACCTCTTGTCAGAGTCCGAGCTTAAACACATACACTATGTCATCAATCAGACTGTCCCGTGCCTGAGGCGAGAGGCTTCAGGTGCAGCTTCAGGCCTCCCCAAACCAGCCAGCATGCCTTTTTTTTCCCCCCTTTTGCCCTGCAGTCATGACCAACAAGAGGTGTTGCCTTCGAGCCTGCGGCCAAACTCAGTGGGAGTCAGCTGAATATCCTGGAGCACACTTGGAGCCTGTAGCTGAGGGAGGAAACTGGAGAGTTGGCCGTCTAGTTGTGGATACAAACAGTTTTTTTTCTTCTGCCTAATTGTTATCCACAAATACATCCAGTGACAACATGCAGAAACCTTTTTCAATGTAGTATGTAAAAAAAAAAAAAAAAAAAACTACTGAATTCCTGAAAACAAATGTCTAAACTGTATATTTGTGCAAAACCCTCATTTATATTTTAGAAAATAAATACTTCAATAAATACTACAAATACAAATGCAAACACTTCTAGGTGGAAAGGGAACTGATGAATAATAAATATTTACTGATTGTGTTTTGCGTATTGTGTTTAACAAATGGTGTGCAAACAGAGGAGGGAATGAGTGCAAGGAAACAAAAGGCACACGACAACAGTCACTGTCTTCACTTTCAAGGAGTTAGAGGTAATATTACTAGCGGCACTACAAAGGCAACAATCTAGTGGAGTGGAAGAAACCACACAGTGCACATTTTAATTGGGCAATCCAGCTGTCAATACGCGACCATGTGTGAGTTTAGTGAGTGAACTTTGGGTGCTTCGGCAATTCGGTCCAGCTGGTGGTCATCATCAGCTCATCACCACTCAGTGCCAGAGCTCCAGTCGGAGCTGCACTTTCACCTGCTTTGTTTAGCCTGTGAGCTGGTACGATGACATGGAGTAATGGTTTCTTTTTCCGTCAGGTCTTGCAAGATAATAGGTATCTATGTTGAACATTTATACAGGACATTCTCTCAACGGTGTGACATCCGCTCGCTTTCTCCTTCTGAGTGCCGTGACAATCTGCCGCAGACGTGGACGCTTCGGAATGTCGCCCTCATGTGGCGCTAAAGAAGAACTACACCCGTAAGTCAGTGACAATGTAGCACAACGACCCGCATGTACAGTATGAACGACTTGTGGCGGCATGACTTCGGCCGACACGTGGGAGAGCAAAATGCAGTTAATACAAAATGACTAATGCATATATATATATATATTTTTTTTTTTAAATGAGCAAATAGGGAAACGAAAAACTAGGAAAGTGTGATTTACATTACATGTTGAATCTGTTTAAATATCACAAGCTTGACAAACACCAAAGAATGAATACAGATCTCGTTGCTTCAGGCCAGGAGATTCTTGAGGAAGATCTTTAATCTTATTGAACGTGAGATTTTGTCCAGGGTAAACAACAACAACAATAATTTTATGCAGTAATAATAATACTACTATTAAAAAAACAAAAAAAAACTGCTTCATTTCTACAAAAGTGAAGAGACCCTAAAGCACGTTGATTAGAGCAAGTTTGCAAGTAAAGTTTGCAAAAAGCAACAGGCACCATCTCTCTCAGCTTTAATCAAAACATTCTTTAATTGCATCTCTGTCTCAAGCACAGACAAGAATGCAACCGATATTGTTGTTCAGTAATATCCTGCCGTCCTTTTCAGTGCTGCATTTGTTCATCAAGAGGTCGAGCATGCCCTCTCTGACCTCTGGTGTGAACGACTGGTAGAAATGATCCTTCTCCATCAGGGTGCTCAGCAAACGCTCTCCCTTCTGGCTGTCTGGATCGAAACACTCGGTGATGTCAATGTTGAAAGGGATGGTGTGCTCCTCGTACTCCAGGCCCAGGCTCTTCACACAGCTAATAACATTTGTTGCCGAGTGGTTGTTCTCATAGTACTCATTACTGTATGTCGTCCAGAGGATGTCCATGCCACTCTTGTCTGAATAAAAAGGTAATCAGCTTTTGACAAGTTAGAAGTAGACTGAGTAACATGTTTGCAAAAAAAAATCCCCCCAAAAAAATGTCCATCTACTAACCTGCTTCAAGTATGTTCATCAGTCTGCCGTTCTCCCTCAGAAGGCTGTGATAGAAACTGATGGCGTCGGCAAGATTGTCCAAATAGTAGACCATCTGTTAGAAAACATAGGACTGAAGTTTTTAGTTAAAGTTGAAATCAATGAGAGCCATAAAAAAAGAAATCCACAGTACCTGAATCATATGAACGGAATCAAATTTCTTAACGTCTTTCTGTGCTTTAACCTGCCTCTCATAGTCTTCATGGCGCATGACGTGCCAAGTAAATGGGATCTGCTGAAGGTTCTGATTGTTTGCAACCAAGGCTGTGAGTCAGATGCAGAAACCAGAAGGGGAACCAGACGAACCACAGTTATTTTAGGTGTTACAAACGATCGTAGAGAGGGTAAAAAAAACAAAAAAAAAACAGTCGACACCTTTGAAGTCCAGTGTGAGTGCAGTGCTGCCCTCCACGGCCTCAGCGGTGATGGAGGCTTCAGGGGCTGCGGCCTGCAGCATGAGGAGCAGTCCGACGTCCATCCCACCTGAGGCAGTGCAGGGAGCCATGTTACATTATTTGATTATATGGGAAGCTGTGTTTTTAAGTGTATTAATCTATCTTTTCACTGAGAAAGTACAGGTTCAAAATAAAATGTAAAGATTATTTATTATAGAGTCACGGGCATGACATGAATTTTAAATATGAACGTCTGTCAAGGCCATGTTCAGGCAGTCCAAGAAATAATGTTATTACGTAAATAAATTACACCAAATAAAGCCTCATGTCAGCTGCAATTTTCTCCTCGCAGGTCACAAAAAACAAAAGCATACACATATAGCGCAAATTACTTTTTCTGTGTAATTTTCCCAAGATAGAAACTTTTTAAGTAAGCCTCAATTCTCAGTGACTATAAAAACAAGTTCAAGATATGTCAAACAATAAAAATTCTTCCAACACATAAAACTGCCTTGATAAGTAGTATCAAGTAGTAGTAAGTAAACTAATATATACATATTTGAAGGCTGACATGTTTTTTTTTTATAATAACCCTTTCTTTTAAAAAGAAAACCAATGATTTATTTATTAATTAATTTGTTTATTTGTGTATCCATCATCTATCATTCTATCATGCATGAATTTTATATAGTATATTATATATATATATATATGTATATATATATGTATATATATATATATATATGTATATATATATATATATATATATATATATATATATATATATATATATATACATATATATATATATTATATAGTTAAAAATTTCAGGATTACAGATGAAATTTCGAGATTAAAATCTAAATTTTAATTGTGTGAATAAGGTCACATTTTTCAAGTCGAAATCAAAATGAAAAAATACTGTGGGAAGAACAGAAGAACCTCACAAGGCTTGCACACAGAGCATTTCATCATTAATCACAAAATCAAAATTTTGACTTTAATCTCAAAATTTTGACTTTAATTTTGAAAAGTCATCTTCAATTTTGAAATGAAAATCTTCATCTTGTAATCATTTTTTTCCCCTTGTTGTGACCCTTAATCCTCTTCCGTACAGATAGATAGATAGATAGATGGATAGATAGATAGATAGACAGCTAGCTAGCTAGCTAGCTAGCTAGCTAGCTAGATAGATAGATAGATAGATATGTTGAGTCTCTGCTTTTCTCTTTTGTTTGCTCCAGGAGAAATGGACGTACAGATGCTCACTCTGCTCCACTCTTTGCTCCCTGACACCCAGATTACGACTGACATTGCGGAGGGAAGTATTGAATTGTCAGATGACTTCAAAGGTAAATTTCCACCGCTGGGATTCAGTTGAAAGAGACGTCAAGAGATATTCTATGACTTGGTGTCTTTGTGATGTGTGATTTGATACATCCTATTATTCTGATTCTATTATTCTCCCTTCTCTTAACTCAGTTAAGCTTAGAAAGAAAAAAATAACTTCTGTGTTGCATGTCACAAACTGCAGGCAATTGATGTTTTTTTTAATTAATTTATTTTATTTTTTATTAAATATCATTCCTGATAAACTTGTTTTTGTCCTGTTTTCACTTCTGTCTTGCAGCTTTAGTCGCCCAGACACCCATCATGCAGAAGATCCACATTAACTGGCACCTCAGCAGCAGCGAAGAGTACATAAGGCAAGTTAAGGCCATGGAAGATGTGAAGAAATTTGACTTCATACACATGATCCAGGTACTGTTTACTTGCTAGTGGTGGTGAATGAATTTGGCACTTTTAAGCGGCCACTTGATATGTCGACTATGTCGACGATCTCGCCGGCACTACAAAGTTCTACCACAGTTTTCTGAAGAGCAACGGCAGACTAATCATCGTTCTTGACTCTGGTGAGTGAATCTTCAAAGCTGAAGTCAAAATAAGATCGTCATTGGATCCAATTTATTTAACAAGGCTGACAAAAAACAAAATCAATGAAAGGCATTTTTCTTTTTCTTCCTTTCATCTGCTCAGAGAACGCAGGTCCAGATATCCTGTGGAACGCATTCCACAATGAATTCTGCGCCGCCAACCTCGGAGCAGAATTCACCTCAGCCCACATCACAGAGTGTCTCAGCAATCTGGGCCTCAGGTACAAGAGGCACGTCATCCCCAACACCATCGACGTCACCGAGTGTTTCAACCCCGGCAGCGAGATCGGAGAGAATCTGCTCAGCCTGGTGACGGAGAGAGAGAGAGCTTTTCTGAGGCTTTCAGCCCGGAAACCAGAGCGAAGATGTTGGACGTCCTGAGAAACAAGTGCAGCACTGAAGAATGCGGCAGGCTTCTCTTCAATTGTGAGCTTAGCTGCTTTGTTGTTTTCCCTTGACTATGTTGAAGGTTCCATGAAATGTAGCAAGCGACACACCACATATTTATACTATCAAAGTTTCTCTCTCTCTCTCTCTCTCTCTCTTTCAATTTGTATTTCAATTATATACACTGCTGTTATTTTGAGAGGAAGTAGGTGCAATTGAGTATACAGGTTGTTTTTTTTCTCCTGGAAATATAATAATTATAAGAACGTCAACCATGATGTCTGCAGGAGGCTATCGTGGTTGTTATAGCTGATGGCCAGTAATGATGTAATAGCATACAGAATGTGAATCTGAGTACATTTTATGTTGTTTGGGTTGTGATCTGGCATAGGGTTCCAGTACCATTGAGCAGGCCGGTTGGGACTCGACCTGCTTAGAGGCAGATTTGTCTGATTGGAGGCACCTGGGCCTGGTTCACTTCCTGCATAAAAGCCCCTGCCCCCTCAAGATCACATTTGCACTTCTGACATGGCACGGTGTTGTTTCCACTCGCCTACATCACACTGGGTGGGTGTTTATGCTCACCTCTTTGAAGAAGTGAGACCTTTCTTTCTTGCACCGAGCTGAAGAGGAAACCGTTTGATCCAATCATCTGTGGATACAACAAAACGGTGTGTGTGAGTGTGTGATCAGACACACACGAGACCAGTTCAGTGTTTTGACCCTCGTTGGTTCCATTCCGTCAGCATGTTGAATGAAGGAAGTGGGGATAGTAAGCTGCTACAGTGCCGAGTTGCTCATCCTGTTTTTGGCTCTTTCTAGGCAATGCAGCACTAAAAGCTGACACTTGTGACCGGAGCATCACACGCAAACAAAGTGTATCAACTTCAAAGTTTAACTAATTTATACATTTAGTAGACTGACATAAAGCCCTTTAATGAGGATGGAGACGAATAGCACGTTAGAATATTTGTGAAATGGAGAAGAAAAGAAAAAAAAACCTTTGGCTTGCGGTCTTATGTTAGGTTTTCTCCTCCTGCAAAATGACCTGACAGGCATTTAGAGCAGGGTAAATTTACATCTTAGCCAGACAGACTCCATCAGGGCTTCAAGCATGCAACAGGTAATACAAGTGAGTGCTATCGTAGCTCACACAACAGAAGCAAAGCGTGTTAACACTGACGGGTATCCCACTTGTTGGGAGGGCCTCTCATCACACGCAAGACAGGAGCGACCAGTCAAAGTGTGTGTGTGTGTGTGTGTGTGTGTGTGTGTGTGTGTGTGTGTGTGTGTGATAGTTTTATTATTGGTATTGAAAAACTTTGTAGTATGTCTGTGAAAATAAACAAATAAAGGTAGCAAACGTTCATCATAACAAACGGAACCCATCCGTCCATTTTCCATGCCCGCTTCGTCCCGAGCTCAGGGTCACGGGGGTCCACTGGAGCCTATCCCAGCTGTCTTCGGGCGAAGGGTTGGTAGGTAGTACCGAAAGGAAGAGCAACCTTCCACACCCCTCGACGCTATTTGCTGTCTGTCCAGCAGGTGGCGGTGTAGCACAGGTCAGCCTTCTGTGTGCTCCGTGGCGGTAAGTCCAGCAGATGGCGCGCTGATCCAGGGGATCTCGCGCATTGACGCTGCAGCCAACTTTTTTTTTCTCGTCCACCTCAACTGCGACAACACCTCGTCCGCCTCGAACCTTCCGAACCTTCCCGGTGCCCGGGGCCCGGCCCGGAAGGGCAAGCCGGTCCATCCGGCCCGGCGGGCTTCCAGGCAGCTGCAAAGGCCGCGTCTCAGCCGCGGGCGCCTGCCTTGTGCTGCTCGCGAGATATCCCGCCCCGAACGCCCAAGGTCTCGTCTCGAGCCATCCGCCAAATGTATTCTGGCTTGCTCATTTAGCTCATTAGCTTTAATAGATCAGTAATTGAAATTCATCAGAAATTCCTGTCAGCCAAACTCCCCGCTGGTGTCGGTGGGCTTCCGGCACCTGCTCAGGCTCCATTACCGGGGGTCCTCGCTGGGCCCCTGTCGTGGCGCGGAGTGACAGAGCATTAGTCACTGAGATAATCAACCTCGAGACACTGCTCGCCGCTAATGCACCTCAAGAACTGTTTACCCCGCGCGCCAGTTGGCTTTTTTTTTTTTTCTTTTTTTTTTTTTAAATCTCGAAGGAAGTTGGCCGCCAGATAGGTGCGATGGAACGATCGCAGATTTACCTTGTTTCCCAGTGATTGATCACACTCAGAAGTGCGGAACAGCTGGATGTTGTTGCATAGTTAGCTGCACATTGTCACTGCTTACTGTCTGCCTCTCGCACGTTACCTGCAATAACAAGCGTTTGACATGCAATGAAAGTCTCTCTATCATTTTTTTGTTTTTCATCCTACACTGCCTTGGAGCACATGCACATTAGCACATTTAGCCCTCTGTTTGCAGCCACCAAAAAAAAAAAAAAAAAGTCATCTTTGTTAGCTTCCTGCTAGAACTGTTGAACGCGTTTTTGGAAGGGGATAAAAAAAAAAGAAAAAAAAGCTTTATTCAGCGTGAGATTGACAGCTCATGAGTGGACAAGAGCAAGTCTGTCAGTTGTTGAGTATGTCGGGTCCGCCACTCAATCCTTGAAAGAAATTTCCCAAAGATAACTCAGAATGGTGTTGCCCATGCAAAACACCATAAAATGTAACAGACTTCATCCCTGCTCTCAATTTGCTGGGGTTTTTTTTTCCAGGAAAAACAAAATGTTGCATTTGTATATTCCTTTTTTTTTTTTTTTTTTTTTTAATGCGGCAGTTCTCTCCACGCGCGACCGGAGGCGTCTTATATCAGGCATGGTGTCATTGTGCAGACCTTCCTGAGACCAGAGCGGGACACACGCTGGCCCTAAAATACATCACCACACTTTAATGGGCAGCAACAGCGGCCGGGCCTTGAAATACAGCTCTGACACCGATCCTGTAAATGGCCGTCCTCTGCAGCGTATTTCATCCTGGAGAATTAGACCTGTTTAGCAGCCGCTGCTGAATCACAGCTGCCCACCACCGATACAGCTGAGCCAAGCACAATAAGCCCCTTTGACTGACAATTCTTCAGCTTGTAAAAAGAAAGAAAGGGGGGTAAAAAAAAAGAAAAGAAATGTATCTTGCTTGAAATTAAATCTCCACGTAACGAGGTGAGAATTGCTGCCGCACAATTTGCTGTTTTCCTGTCTAATAAGTCAAATTTATTTGCAGAGTAAGTAGTAATGCTCACACAAAGCAGAAAATAAGTGAACACAAGACAGGATGCAGGGAGAGTCAGAGTGCAGTCAGTGTAAACCAGTTGCCTGTGCAGATACAATTTAAGATAATATATTGAAGGAATAAAATAAGTGCATGTTGATTGAAAGTTCAGACGCAACACCAGCGCCAAACAAAAAACACCACTAATTGGCTGAGAGTGTTCACATTTTGATAAGTAACATCACCCAGTGCACCTAAAAAAAAACTACATTGACATTATTCTGCAGTCTAGGCCTTTAGTTGAGCTACAAGTGCTATTGAACTCATATGGGGTGAAAAAAGTTAAGTTGAACCAGAAACAAAAAAACAGACCACTTCTGAAGAATTCCATATGTGCCTGACAAACGCTGATAACAATTTGGAGAAACAACTCGATGCTGACTCTAAGCCATGCTCTTTTAAGCCCATATTAGCTCATTTGATGAAAGCAAGAGAGGGTCTCCCTGTCACTCACTCACTCCGTCGACTGCGGGGGCTCCCGAGGGTGAGATCGTCCTTAATTGCACCCTCTGACGTTTGCCCCCCCGCCCCCGAGTTCTCCACACGGGGTGCAATCCTTTGGTGTCTGTGCTTGTAACTTAGTGTTGTGGGATGTGAGGGAAGAAGAAGGAGAAAAAAAGAGGAAAAAAACACACACACAAGAAAAGGGGAAAAAATGTCAGTTGTTTATCTCATGAAGGCACCGAGGAGTCGGTGGACTCATGCGTCTGTTTCATGCAATGGAATAAAATGTGGTCACTGAGGCGCCTGTATGATGAACTGGTACTAAATTTAGATTTTTTTTTTTAAACTAAGAATGGGCTAAATCAGTATTTTCCCTGATGCATCAATACGATTCCAAGTGCACTAAATGTCAGTTAGCCCAAGACTTGGCAAGCCAGCCATCTAACAGCACACCATGGCATCACATTAGTATTTTTCCTTGACCGATCTTACTGTGCAACTTTGACGATTTATTTGTCAATTTGCTTTGTTGCGCACATAGTTTGTTCAGACCACGGTACATCTTAAATGTGTGAGGAAAATGTGAACACGTAGCGGATATTTTACTCCAACAGATGGAACTGGTGGGACTATTTTTTGTAAATTTTTACTTTAGACTTGTTGTAGATGTGTGTCTTGCTGTGAATGTGGAAGAGAAGGCGATTGCTAAATTGAGATTTACTACATTCTGCAGTTATGGCCGGGGAAATGTGGGTCTGTCTGCCTGGCCTGTCATTCTGTTGGGATTTAATTAGTCCGGGATCTTGAGCAAAAAACAAAACAAAACAAAAACACACACAAAAAACAAAACAAGTATAAAATGACTTTTTCCATGTTGAAGGTCTTTAGTGATGCTGCTGTTCTCCAGTAAAAATTATATTCCAACTGCAACAACGTCCCGAATTCAAAACGCTCCTCCGGTGCTATGGTGATTATCTCCGACTTCAGCGGAGGCCTTATAAAATCCTTCCAAGTTAAACCCTGTCGATGGTATCTGCTGTGCTTTATAGCTGTTATTACCGAAGCTGATGTCTGCCTCTCCTGCAGCTATTCAAGTAAACAGACGCAGGACTCGCTCTGGAAAAGTCATCATGACACAGAGCAGTCCGGCCACAAGTTAATTCCAGCGGCAGGGGGATATTTGTACTTAATCCCCGTCACGAGAAAAAGAAAAATAAGACTTTACATTTCCCAGCAGATCTGCCGGGGCTTTATTATTCTGCAGTGCATTAATCAAGTGGTATCTTCTCTTTTATTAAATGCCATTTCTAGCTCAAGTCCACAGAGTGGATTGCTCATATCCTTTCTCTCAGGGGCGTGGGCTTGATTGTGTGCAGGAAATGGGGTTGAAGGCTTTGGATTTTTATTTAATGTTTAGGTCCCCCGGGGGGGTCACCCCCGCCGTATTAACGTCATGTGATCAGGGTCCTGGGGTCCCTCCATTTCTGTGGCCTGCTGTCGTCATCGGCCACACTCATGAGGATCCAGTTTTAAAAACTTTTAAAAAAAAAAGAAAGAAAGAAAGAAAATGCCAGAACTCCAAGAAAGAGGCTGTTTATCTTGACAGAATAAGTCACTTGAGAGCTTGTCCACTTTGATCAGGAATGAGGGCACTTTATACTTTATGTATTTACTTATTTATTCATTATTTTCTCTACACCTATTCTACACACTTCTTCCAGAGATTTTTTTGGGCACATTTAAAACTCTGAGAGGCGTCTTGCAGCATCTGGAGCTCAGATGAACAGACGTCAACGTCATTGCCACGTTTGGTGCAGCGTCACTCATAAATTTGTGGGGGTTTTTCTTCTCGTGTGTGTGTGTGTGTGTGTGTGTGTGTGTGTGTGTGTGTGTGTGTGTGTGTGTGTGTTTCCCCACCCCCACCCTCCACCAACCCTCCCCCCACTGCTCTCACACGCTTGGATTAAACCAGTAAATCAATACAGGTATTGATGGGCGTCAGATACAAACCATTAGGGCAACCCACTCTAATTCTTCAGCTAAATTGATTTCATTTTAAATGATCCATATACATCCAGCCGAGCGCGCCGCCACTGCCAGTGTGTTTTTACCTTGACTTGATGCGAGAGAGACGTTATTCATCACGCTGCGAATGTCCTCTCTCCTTCTCCTTCTCCTCCTTCCTCCTTCCACCTCTTCTTCTTCTTCTTCATACCCCAATAAAACACAGAGTAATGAAGCTTCTCTGGGCGCTGTCAACCCGCCACTGCTTTATAAAGGATGACACAATTATATTTTACCAGCTCACCAAAAAACGCTGACAAGCTCTGGTTCAATAAAACGCAATCTGTAGCGAGAGGAGCCCGCTGGTTTCTCTCGCTCCGGAGTCATAGCTCATGAACTACGAGCATGTCGGGGAATGCGTCACAAAGAGCATCCTGCTCACAATAAAGCCCGACCCCGAGAAGAACGAAAGGAAAAAAAAAGTGAGCGTGATGATAATAGGAATAAAGAGTGATTCATCAGTTTTGTTTTCGGATAGGTTAAGTCCTGTCACCCTCCCTTGGGTCGTGGGCAACATTTTATTTCTTGCAGCAAAATGGCTCTTTTTTCACCGGCGGGGGGGGGGGGTTCTGGCTGCACTAGAGATGCATAAACATATGTATGACATTTGCCTCTGAGCAAACAGAGGCTAATGCTGCATTACAGTCAATCAGTCATCACCCGGTAAATGTTGGTTTAAGTATGATTGACGACGCGTCAACGACATTAAAAGGCGTCGGCTCCCTAAACCTAAAAGTCGTGGCATATTCGCGAGACGGCGAGGCGTGACGCTCCAGACGAGCCACCGCCGGCTCCCCGCTGCTTGACGCTCACCAAGAGGCGGGACGTGGCTGCTTCTGAGCGGACAGCGTGTGTTTTTTTTATTCTTTTTTTTCCTTAGAGAGAGACACATCTGGCCTCGGCTAATCTCTTAGTCTTCAGCTGTGTAATACATGCAAAGCTCTACTCCGTATAATTCCCCCGACTGCTCTTTTTCCACCCTGACAAGGATGAAAAAAAAAAAAAAGGCCAGCAGTGCCGAGCATGTTGCATGTTTTAGAACCTGCACACAACTGTCGCAAAGGAAGTGGGCCTCATCAGAATCAGCCACCGCGGCTCTCATGTTAGCCAGTGCGCTAGCTCCAACATTTTGTAAAAACAAAAAGCTTTTTCAACAATTCACAGGGAAAACAACCCGCTCACACCTCAACATTAATGCAAACTGTAATATGAGCAAACTAGAAAGTTAGCATGCTAACCGAAAAAAAAATAAAACATTGCAAACCCTAAATATATTACTGATGGCAGCATACCGACGACTGCGTGTAAATTGCAGAAAGAGCATAGCTGTACATCATTATTATCCTCTGCAGCCATTTCGACACGTCACCCATATAGTATTTGTTGTGAATATGTAGTGTCAGCTGTGCCAAGATCAATTTCTAGACTGCATTACTGCATACTTCTCAGAGTGCACGCACACTTATCACAAACTCTGAGCTTGAGTGTGAGGCCTGCAAAATATCAAGTGCTTCACACAGATGTATACAAATTGAAACACAAGTGGTCATTTTAAAATTAAACAGATGAGGGATACCCTGTATATTCGTATTTTGCTACAATAAATGGTGCATTGGGAAACTGGATGTGGGATTGTCAACTGTATATATTCATTAGCATTGTTGATCTGCATGCAAGTAATACATAAGAATGTCATTATTCTGCTGTGAAAGGAAATCGGACCAAAATTGAGATTGAACGTCATGCAATGTTAATGCTAATGAAATGTGCGGCGCGTAGCAGGACGCCCCGAGCCTCAGGAATCTAATATGTACCAGCGGTGTCTCACTTGTTTATTTATTAACGGAGGAATTGTCTGCTTCGCTTGCTATCACTGAGGCCTGACAGCTCCCGAGCCCAGGTGATGCATGAGCCAATATGTGGACTGGAGTGGGTTCAACGTCGCACATCAATATGAAAATCATTTTCTGGCAGAAACAGCCTGAGGCAGTACATCCAGCTCCAAAAAGTGACTAATCTTAGGGTCATAAACCCGCGCAACTCGCCCAGAGTCCTTTTCAGAGAGGCGGGATTCAGAAATGCCATCGTTTTCCATCCCACAAGCCAAGGACCCCTGCCCGTCGCATTAGCAGATTTCTTTTAATAGCGTGTGAAATGGCAGGGTTTGCCAGAACTAAGCAAGAGCAAAATAAAAGAGAGGGAGGGGATGCGGGGGAGGGAGGGGTAGCGAAAGGTGACCTTAGTCTTTGGAACGGCAGATTAAAAACTTCAAATGCTCAGCCAGAGGCTCTCCTAAGGAAACAAAAAGACCACAGGCACAATGTTACAGTAGACGGAGGTGGCTGCCAAATATCATCGTCTTACAGAGGGGGATTATGAATTGCACAAGGCAATGGTGGTCCCGTTGGTGAGAATATTAGTTCCCGTATTATTCTCCACATCTGCATACATTTTGTGTTTATTTATTTTTTTCCCCGCTCCTCTCCCTGACTTACAAAGCTTCTTAGCGGACAGCGGCGTGCAGAATATTTAGAGATTTTAGGTTTTGGGGTTGTTGTTCTTTTCTATTTTTTCTTTTTTTTTTTTTTTTACATGTGAATGGATTTTTTTGATTTAATATCTAATAGGACTTAGTAGAGTGTAAGCAACTTAACTTGAATTTTGGAGATTTAAATAAAAGCGTAAGCCTGAAAAAATAAACGGTGTAATGCTGCATCAACAAATCTGTTTAAGTCATAAATCATTAAACTGCACTGCAAGACGCAATTCAGAATTGGGCAATTAAATTGATTTATAGCCCAATGAAGTGGACGATTTCAAGGATCAGAGCACAAAATGTAGAAATCTGGTACATCATGCTTGTGATGAGAGTCGATTCCACGGCATCCCAGTCGTGCAACCGTGTACACTCTGCTCATTCGGACGTGGTGCAATTAAAGGTGTACAGGCAGCAGTTCTCCAGTCGCTCCAGTGGGATGATAATAACTCAGCTTTCTTAATTACAGACTTAGCCTCCCAGAAAAAGAAGAAAAAAAATGCAGGAAAATGATTTTACTCATGAGGAAAGTGAAACAATGGTTCTCCAAATCCTTGAATGGATTGTATCTCAAAGCTGGCGGTGGAGACAGTTTTGAACTGTAGCATCGGCGCCTGCTTTAATTACCACTCAATGACTTTACTCCGTGTCCTTGACCCAGTTTAGATTCCTTATCTCGAGCAGCCGCGCTCTGTGAAAAGATGACTTTTTAAAACCTCGCGCAAAAGAAGGGAAGGGAGGGAGGCCACAGAAGGAAAACAAGCTAATGATATTGCACAAAATACATGGAGGGGGACACAGCCCAGAGCCATTTGGAAAGCAATAGCCCAGTCCAAGATGCTGCAGTGGGCTGGCATCCACACAGCTCTTAGATTCCTTTTCTCAAGCCAGATGGCGACGGAAT
Source organism: Nelusetta ayraudi (assembly GCF_046127955.1). Taxonomy (NCBI): domain Eukaryota; kingdom Metazoa; phylum Chordata; class Actinopteri; order Tetraodontiformes; family Monacanthidae; genus Nelusetta; species Nelusetta ayraudi. The sequence continues at coordinate 7,164,145 of NW_027466110.1, forward strand.
TACACGTTTTTTAATCTAAAGCATGAACCTCTCTGGGCTTGGGGAAATCTTCTTAGGATAGCCATTTTGGATTTATTCGCAGAGGAGACACTCTGGTGCCCCGGAGGTAACATTTGATGGTAAATATAAAAGTTTGACATTGAATGTCCCCGGTCCACTTGGATGAGTCAAATTGCAAACCACTGGAGTGATTCGGAGTCAGTAAACATTGCTCGGGGGGGCTCAGCCGCGTCACAGCCAGTGTATGTTGACGAGTGGAGCAGATGCAGTGTTGTATTATGGAGTGAGATCTGTCCTGGGCAAAGCGTCTCTCGGCAGCAGACCTGAGTCTGTCGGTTGCAGTAGGTTGTGAAAAGAAACTACTGTGAAAATATAGATTCATTGAGGTAATGATCGCACATATTGGTTGGTAGTCATTCACTTCTCATCATGCAAACGACAGCAGTCAGTTCACAATGGGACCAAGATAAATTTGATTTGGTTTTCCGTTTTCATTTATGGTCGAGCACAGTGACTGAAAAGTGTTGGACACATCAAGTTTTGTTTGTACCATTATTCTTACTATTGAGTAATAGCGGTGGTCAATGTCACTCTGGCTCAAACCCTGACTGTAACATTCACCAGGCCATTGCTAACGCAGCCTCCTTAATGGAACCAAAGTGTGCAAAAACAAGTGTTTTCCGTCTCCTCCCGTCCTGGCAGCAGCGCCAGGCCTCACGTTTCGCTCCTCTGATGCCGATGGACCGTCAGAAACGGTGGCATAAATCAGGCTCGCTGACATCTATAAAAAAAAACATATGCCAAATCAATACTACATCGTTTCCCCTTGCGGTGAATTCAAGTTGACATTTTGCAAAACGGGCGTGCGCAATTTGTTTCACGTGTGCAGACGTACGGTTGCAGGATCCGCCCCCCCCCCCCAACACCCCCCACCGCGAGAGGGCCTTTTCTCATGGGAGAAGAAAAGTTGCAGCACTCCCCCCCGACGTGCCGCCAAGGCAACAAGGAGCGGCGCGTTTAAAGGTTAATTAGAAAAATTATCTGTTGAGACGAAAAACAAATGGTGCCGCGGAGTCCCCCTGCTGGCAGACGAGTTAATCTATGGCAGGTCTCGTCGCCGCTCCACCTGCGATCCGTCTCCGTCACTCCGCCGACGGTCCCCGCGGGCTGCCGAGGGGATACGCTCCGGCGCGCCGCTGTGACTGGCCTGCTAATGAATACAGAGGAGCGCCAGGACATCCAGACGCCCACAAAATGGCTCGGAAGACTCCTCTTGGCCGCGCAGATCATTCTCCGGCCGGATGTCGGATCAAATGAAGCGGAACATGGCTGCTGGGCCGGGGCTGGGAGAAGAGGTGGGGTGTTGAGGGAGGGGGTTTGGGGGGGCGGGGGGGGTGGGGGTGGTGGGGGGGGGTGAGAGGAATGCCACTCAGCGCGGCCGGTGATTGCACTGATGTTTGGAGATTCATTCAAGTAAGCCCCCAATAGGTTCCCCAAGGCTGAGAAAATAGGTTGCTGCATACGGGCAGATCTGATAGAGAGGGTTTAAATGAAAAAAAAAAAAAAAAGTGTATGAAAATGCAGCATAAAACGGAGAGAGAGAGAGAGAGAGAGAGGTGGGGGGTGCTGACGCGCAGCAGGTTTCACCGCGGGTTTGAGTGTAGCCGGAGCACAGCTGGAAAAAGTTCATTGCTTCATATTGGGGTTCAGTCAGCAGAGATGGTGCTAAAAAAAATCCCCAGAAGGACGGAAGAAAGACTGGAAGTTAAACTCGCTTTGCCAAAGGGCGATGTCGGCGACACGGTTGTGAGCCTTTAGCAAAGCTGCTGTCTCCGCTTGCAGCTTTATCGCAGGTGTGTGAGTGTGTGTGTGTCTTGGGGACGCGGCCAAACATCGATGCGTTAACGCGAACAAATTGAAGCGCCGCCATCAGATGACTTCCACTCGATGGGGAAGCGCACTCGCCCCGGTCAGGGAGCCATGTCGAGGCTTAATTTCTAGTCCCCGCTGACATTCACAACAGCCCATTAGAGGGTTTCGCCGCTCTCATCCTTTCATTAGCGAGCTAAGTAACGCCAGCGTTCAAATATCACAGAGCCGCCCTGCATCATGCGGCGCGAGGACGGAAGGGGGAAAGGATGGAGGAGGCTTATGACTCGACACCTCATTGAACTGTTGAGGGCCTCCAGGTCTCCTGATGGTGAAAGCGTTAAAATGTTCAGTCAAGTTTATTTTTTCTCTCTCTCGCCTCAGTCTGTGCATTTTTACTTAAAGTTTAACTCTGGCACGGAAGTAATTAATTCTCTTGCGACTGCCGTCACCTATTCATATACAGGAAGCCTCTGCCTTGGTGAGAATCTATATTTCCCCTTCAGTGTGACTGCTTGCCAAGACACGGAGGAGGGAGAGGAAATAATAATAAACGTGAAAGTGCACACTGATGTAAAAAAAAAAGAAAAGAAAATCCTGTTGCTAGCTGTGTGTTTTTGTTTCAATGGACAGCGCTACGTGGCTGCCAATTATTTAAGCTTTTGAGCTATTTGAGCTCTGAAATGAGTCATGTGATTGTGATCTTTTTGAAAGTTCAGTGCCACAACAGCCAGCTAATGTTCAGTAAACAAACCAACCATTCACCAATACACAATCACAGTGTTTGCATCACTGTAAGAGTGCGTTGTGAGCATGTGTTTGGGAAAGACGGGCTTCACGTGCACCACGCCGCAGGACTGGTGGGAGGAGGAAGAGTTGGAGGAAGGGGACTGGAGGCATCTTCTGCTTGTATCACGGAGGCCCACATGACATTTTTAACAGTTGGAAACAGGGCTGCGCCTCCTATTGGTGCAAATGCAGTACTTGAGTTAGAGTTGTTGACGAACTCTACTGTGCGAGGTTAGCTCGTAACAGCACAGCTGGAGGACGTTAAACGCCTTTAAGTGCATACACACATCACCATGTCCCGCTCCCCAGATGCTCCCGGAAGAGCATAATAATTGTCCAATGAGCGATAGGAGCAGCGGCTGCATTTACTCTGACACTGGCGGTGATGGCGAACCTCTCAAACGACACATTAGAAGGCGCACGGCCACGTCTCGGGCGTGACAAGGCGAGGGTGTCGAAATCATGTCCCCTTTCATCAAAAGAGTTACGATCAGTCAAGTTGGGCCCGTAACAAATAGCAGGCTTTGCGCTTTTATCAGCGGCGCCGTGACCCTCGGTGCTGTGACCTCATCATTAATATAGGCAGGCCGGATGATAGATCAAAGCATGGTTCAGTGGAGCATCCCTGGGCCAGGGCTGGCCTTGAATCGTTCATCACACCATCCCTGTGGGGACTTTACGAGGGTCCTGGGAGAAAGGACACCATTCAGGCTGTCACATTTGTTTTACCGCTTCTGATAATGGCTCCCTGTTTAAAAAGACGACACATGCAGAAATCTCTCACTGCCACGTGGATTTTCTTTTCTTAAATGTGGCGATGCTCCGGCATCGCTCGAACGCGGCTGCCACGATTGGTTCATCGTAATTTGCATCTATATTGGATCTTAAAGAACCAACGTTGAATTGGTAAAGAATGAAAATTGTGTAGTTTTGGCGTGTTGTATTTGTTGTGACATTTCAATAATGCGCAAAGAATACTTAATACTTAAAAACAATGCAATGCAATGCAATTCTGAAGTAGTAACTGGTTAGCCAGACCTCTGGGCTTCATACAAATAGCTTATAGGGCTAAGACTTGAGCCTCGTGTGGCATTATAGCACTGGGACTCCTCAAGGTATGGCAAATTCAATGTGTCACTTGTTTTCAGAACATGTTACATACCAGATGTGAGCCAAAAGTTTTGCCGCACTGGATTTTAGCCAAAGGCTCCAGTGAATTGTTACAATTACTGTCAGCTATTGGTGGAGTGGCTTCCAGGATGTGGCGCCACACGCTTTGTGAGCGGCTACAACATTGAATTTTCACCTTGAAAACACAATTTGTGCTAAAGAATGGCACATGTGAATAGAGTCAGTCTGTGAAGGTCAAGGTTGAGTCAGTCAGGTTTCCCTTCAACACGTCAACACGTCAACAATAGGGTGAACTGAGTAAATACAATACCGGGAGGAGTAAAGCTATTGGCCGATGACACACAGGACTGTGGAGGCTTAGCTAACATGTAGCAGTGTCTTGTGTTTGGCTTCTTGCGTTTTCTTTTTTTTTGATGACTTTACTGACTGATATTTTTGTGGGTTTTCTAAAAACTTTGCTCGCTGATTGAGGAGAAGGGGCGACGTAGCGGCTGTCTCCAACCATCCAGTTGCTTCTGTTAAATATAACAGACATGCTGCCATCTACTATTGCATTTGCCACATTGTCTCCTGCATCATCCCGAAGACAGGCCGGGGCCGCCGGATGATGCAATTAAAGTGTCCTCGGCACTGAAAAGTTTGGGGGCCTCTTGGCCGCTCGTGTTTTTCTTAAAGTCCTGCCGGCTGCTTTTTCCTCCCCACAATCAGAGAGGACGGCTTCTCCCGGCGCAGACAGACATAGCTCAACTCTACAGGTAGCAGCTGACATGACTATTAGTCTTTCTTCTGGTACTCGCCGGTGTCAGACTCGCTGGTGCTCACTTGTCAGAGCCGCTCTGTGTGCTGTCTCAGGTGATTCATCTTCTTGCCAGCATCATTAACTTCCTGGTGGAAGGACTGGAAGAGCGGAGAGTCAAAGCCAGAGTTTTTGGTGAGTTGATGTCACGGGCTGCTTTCCCTCCTCTGTAATCTGATTGAAACTTTTTCTTCCTCTTCTTCCCCCATACTTCCTCTTTGAATTTCATTGGGGGTTTTTTTCTTCTTTTTATCTGGAACCTCTCCATCTTCAAGTGGACAAGGTGGTTGGGGGGAAAAAACTTCCCACAGGTTGACATTATTTCTGTTCCTACTCATGAATGAACTGATCTTCAATAATGGCACAAGTGTTGCAACTGTGAGTTAACAATCCGAATGAAATCACACGCGCAAAAAAAATAAAAATAAAATAACTCATTCCATTAACGGGAGACACATTTGTCATTGGTGGATGGAGGGGGAACAAACAAACGCGCAGACAAAAGCATAAAAAGAACACCCTCGGCAATTCTATTTTGTAGTTTCCCCCATTAAACTAATGAGTTTCAGTCATTCACCCTTAATTGCTTCATTTCAGTAATGCAGATGTTTATTTCTGCGGTAACACGCAGCGGCGCACTCACCGACCGCACGCTTTATTTAGTCCCCTGAATGAAACCACTTAATTAGCGCTTGAAATATAAAGACCCGTCAAATTAACCCATTTTGTGCTACATTACATCCCCCTGCATTTAAAGCAAAATTAATTTGAACATGCGGTGCGGGGGTGAGGGCCGGTATATATGGGTCACAGTTTAAACAAATGACGAATCCGAGCCTGATGAAGCTTCCAGTGAGGGCGCAGCGTTGGCAGCGTCTGCGTGTCAGAGCGCGTCCGTGCACGGGAGCAATGGTCCGTGGCGGCGACGATGCGTTTAATAAATGTAGCATAACACTCAGCTGCTGAACCTCCATGCGTGCTTTTATTATGGCTGCAAATGACTGTCAAATTAGCTCGTCTCTGGAATAACAGCAAACAGATAGAAAGAATGGCTTCGTTGAGGGGTGAAAACAAATTGGAACACCTCCCCCCACTTCTTCTTCTTCTTCGTTTTTTAGACGTACTTCTTTTCCAGCTGCTTGATAACAAGTTTTTATCCAATGTGGCAGCCTTTTCAGAGCTGCTGAAAAATGACAGAGGGTCCGATATTAAGCTGGGAGCTGCAGACTCCTGGGGACTGTCCACCAACCTCCCATGCGGTTTATCGTGAAAGCACAAAGCTTTTAAATTCAATTTTTGCCCTTGTCTTCCCAATTTTGGGGGGCTTTTTTGACTGACAGCTGAATCTTCAGCCGGCTGTGATTGGAATCGTGTGAATGCATTATTGCCAAACATGCTTTTTTTTCCTCTTTTCCTTTCTTCATTCCTGCTTTCCTGGCCTTGTTACACAATAATAGCAGCACGTGTGTTGTCTTTTGTGATCTTTTGTTAAGACCTGCAGTGGAGGCTCGGACTCTATCATGCCTTGCTCAATAGCGCAGCTCTTCCAGACCCTGAAGCCATTTGTTTGGGATCAGTGTTTGCTCTATATAAGTTGAAAACGATTGAGCCGGTGACCCTCCTCCCTCGAACTCGCAGCGTTCACTTCAGGTGAGCACTAATGGAGGAAAAGAGAAAGAGAATACAGGGCGAGTTTCATCTCTTGTGTCTCCACTTGATTAGTTTAACAGCTCCTCTGATCTTTCGCTGTGATTGAAGTGTTTAAGTGGAACATGGGGGGGTGCCAGAGAGCAACCGCCGAGTAATGCGGCACCACATGCCTATGAGGCACAACACCTTAATGTCAGGAGGAAATTAAAACACTTTTCCATTACCGGGGCCCTTGAATCTTAATTCATTTGTCCACACACATCACAAAGTGGGTGACAAGGTCAGTAAATACTCATTGGCTAAGACGCGAAGGCTGACCTTTGAGAACAGGTAGGAATGAGAACATTTTAATGCACATATATATATACGAGGTAATGTTCAGCTTTGGAAACAGGGAGAGTTCCTGCGTTTGCAGCCGGCGCTTATTGACAGGAGGCGCACTCTGCCTAGCAATATCTGCAGCGGTGGAGCAAGGTTTGTTAAACTGGAGGAGCTCATGAAAACACTTGTTTGCATCCAGCCGCAACTAAAACAAGAAAGGTCATGAAATCGAGATAAAATTGAGCCTGCGCAGTAGAGTCGCTGCTGAGGGCTTCTCAGAGTGAAATCCTGCCGATATGCCCTGAAAACCTCCAATCCGGACAGTTTTTCAGCAGGTCAAAAAGTAGCTCTGAATAGCCATAGGGGGCGCTAGATTTTGTTGAGCGCTCGAGAAAAAGAAGAAAATGCTGTGTTGTTATTAACCGGCGACTTTGGCAGTGAGTGAAGCCCGATTGGTGCTTATCTTTGTTACAGTATCCCAAAAATGAAAAGATGGGCTGTGTCCTGCCACACATTACTGAAGGTGAGGTTGTGACCGTCACTAGCCAAGACGCTAGATGTCTTTTTTTTGTCCAATTGATGTCAACTGGAAATTTCCCTGACACCTGACATGTGCATATTCCGTTATCCAGGATATCCAGGTTGACTTCCTTCACCAGCGGCTATCAATGGCTGGATGAAGACACTTTGCAAAGTCTGCCGTCTGCTCTCAGGAACCTTGAGCCGGTCGCAGTCACAAGCTCGAGGAATCTTTGAGGACACACTTCACAACACAAACAATTTGGCACCTGGTGATGTTATGTCAATACGTCGGCGCACAAGACAGATGTTGTTATTACTTTGTCATTACAACATTTCGCAGAGAAACCTCAGAGATCTCGTTGCCGTGTGCCAGAATGTCAACTAATGACCGGACAGTTGGAAAAGAGCAGCAAATTTGTTACCGACTGACAGAGAGCCGTGATGGATTGGAGAGTCGCTGAGCATCCGCAGCACAGTTGGCTGCAAGACGCTCTTTCAGGTCTCACCACCAGCACAGCTGATGCACAACTTACAAATGCATGCAGGTATATAGGTACACATAGGTATATAGGTACACGTGTCATGAAAAAAAAAAAGCTTAAAGCATGAAGAGAGGAAACATAGTATTATTAAGATTAAATATTTTCTTTTCTTTAGTTCTCCATAAAAGAATAACACCCAGCCCAAAGTGTGCATTTGCAGGGTTCAGAGATAAAGACGTTGAGTGTAAAAATGAACATGTTTGAAAGGTCAAAACGTGCCTTTATTGTGTGTGACAAATATGAAGTGAATTTGAGTTGCTGTCTGTTCTTTTGGCAAGTGTAAATTCTAAAGCGGTCTTGTGATCGGTTTTTACATTATTCATCTCCTCAGGTGACATTAGGCTTCTACGGGCTGCACAGTTTTAAGTCTTGGTGCTACAGATGCTGCACATATGTATTAAACATGCCAGGTAGAAAGATTTCTGACGGGCTCATGCAAGCTATTTTGCATGAAATCAAAGCTTGTTGTGTTCCTCTAATCCCAAAGTGCGACGAATAAAGGGCTGTCTTTTATTCTGATTAATGAGAATTTCTTCCACGGCACTCGTGTTGAGCTTGTTGTGTGCATTAGCGCCAGCGTGCACCGGGGGGGGATGATCCACTGATTCTTGTTAGTACTCCAATCACTCCAATTACATTTGCTCCAAAGTGACTTTTCCCAGTCATCCGGCCAGGGATTTCTTTAGCCATCAATTAGAAACGTCTCCTCTAATCTGAGCTGGCATTCCAGACACTGGTCATTTCCCATTAGAGTCATTTTCCCCTGGATCCCGTGGAGCGATAGACATCTCCGCGGCTCAATAGAGGAGACGTGGAGGAGACCATAATTAAAGAGGTGGCATTTACTCTCAGTCAGGCCCCTCTTAGAGATCTGAATCTGCAATTACCTTCCAGAAAATAGCATTGTCAGGACAGGATCCAGGTTAATAATGGCCCCCCATCTCTGGGGCAGGGCACAGAATGCAATCATTTCCACTGAAGCCGCACTTTGATTGTTTATCGCTTTACCCGGGGTTATCAGCCACTCTACTGTAGCGAATGTACACAGAGGGAAATAATTCCGCGCACCGCTCACCAGTTAACTCCAGCACTTTGCTTGATGTCCGCCGCTGCGCTCATCATGGGTAAATTTAACACCCGACTCGCATGAGGTTGTAATATCATAGATAGGACTCAGCAAACAGCCAACACTGTGTCCCGACGCCTGCACACACAGACAAACACACACACACACACATCGCTCTCCCCCACCTTGTCCCTCACCGTTTTACTTCTCACTCTTTCTATCTCTCTCCATACATGCTGCCGGTGCAGACTCCTCTAAGCCCCCCTGGCAGCCCGCGCCTGACTTTCCAGATACTTTATCAAGTGCATAAGGACCATTTGCACAGAAGGCAATTAAAAGCTTTAGTGATTCCTGCAGGCAGAGGGGTAGTTTGGGGGCCCCCAGTCGAGACATGAGCCAGCACCTTATTGGGGAGGGCCGGGCTTTGTGCGGCAAAATGGCTAGAGTAATTTATACCAAATAGACTGCAGGTAGGGTTGGAGAGCCAAGAGGAGCGCATCTGCATTAATCAATATGAAATTATCCCGGACTTAATTTGTGGAGGGCAGCCATGCGCCTGCCCAGAAATGTGATCGGGGGAGTGTGTGTGTGTGTGTGAGGGGGGCGGGGGACAGATAAATAAGTGGCTAAACGCCTCAAAGCTGTATGGAGCAGAGGACCAGACTTAAACTGGAGACGAAACGTCCGTCTGGTCATGACAAGACAGAGGGAGTTACAGTACGTGTTGCAAACCGCACTGGTTCCCTCCTAAGCTATCAAAAAAAAAAAAAAAAAAAAAAACATGAGAGGAGATCAGCAAACAAACGGCCGTCCGCTCTACTACGAAAGTCTGGTTGCGCGAAACGCGACTCTCGGGCGTGCACGCTTGAATGAATGCAAATGAATGGAGCTGCGAGGAAATAAATCTATTACCGTGGCAAATTTGGCCGCCGGAGATAAGCATGTCCTTAAAACGACCATATGCAAAGGGGGCGATAGTGAGGGCTGACCGGAGGATTATCGTCTTTCCATATCTTCCAATCAGCACCACTTGGAGCGGGCTCACGTTTAGAGGCCAAGATCACCGTGTCACCATTTTTTCTCCCAGCTTGCCATGTGTTCATTTGCATCAGTTCCTCTTCTTCCCCTTTTCTCCAATGCAGCCTTATATAGTGCCTGGTGTTAAACAGAGAGGGGCGGCGGGGACGCTGAGAGGATGTTCTGGCCCTTCGTTGGCAGCTGGTGACCTTCCTGGTCTATACGCTCCATGACTCTCCCCGGTCTCCTTTTTTTTTTTCTTTTTTTTTTTCAGGTTTCAGACAGCCCGGCTTTCTTTATCGCTCGCCTGGATCAGCAATTGCTCACAGACAGTCTCTCAGTAATGCATCCATTCTGGGTATCTCTTTGGAGGCCGCCAATGTGCTTTGCAAATGAAATGGAGTGAATACAAGAAAACGGGTGAGGGTGGGGGAGGGAGGTGCGGCCAAGCGGAGCTGGGCGCATTTCAAGTACCGTCTTGGAGCGGCAGCTTAAGCTTCACAATGAGGCAATATTTTTCTCTTAGAAAACGCCATTTCACTTTCATTTGGGCGGTTTGGGGAAGAGAGCAACAACGGAATATAAAGTGAGGGGGAACTGCTCAAAAAAAGTCATGGATGTGGGATTTACATACATCCCGGAACACGCGGGGAAATTCAACACGAGCCCTAAGTGGTCGCCAGGGACGATTTAACTTGATGCTCACTGCGATTGCACTCCCCAAGCAGTGCAGAGTGTGTGAGTGTAGGTTTATTGGATGCACTTTAGGACGCTAACATGCAATGTGTGTGGCTTTTTAACTTATAATGCACATTTGTTTCCTGGTGAATTTGATTTCTTTAAATAGGTTTGCGTTTTGTTGACTAATTCATAATTTAGATGAAATGCACGAGACCTCCGATGTACCTGAACTGCAATAAAATGTGCACATGCATATGTTGCGGGTGTGGGCCGATGGGACACGCTGACAGGAGTCCCACTCCTGAGCTGCTGGGCCGCCTTCATTTTTAACAGCATTTTGAATTTTAGGTATTTTATTTGACAGGGGTTGGAACAAAAAGAAATTCTGAAATCCATCAAAGACGAGACAGTCAGGGAGCCATTTGAGCTGATGTGTTAAATAACCTTGAGAATACAAGACCCACTTTTTTAAAAGAGCAAAGAAAAAAAACATTACATTTCATCATTTGCTTTTTTTTTCTTACAGTGAATCAAAAGAGGCTTGCCAATTACGTGGAGAGAAAAACAGAAAAAGATTTAGAGCCCCGCCTGCGATGCGCGGGGTTCATATGAATAGCATAACACGGTCTTAATTGGTTGAGTTCCTCTCTTGGCAGACGCGGAAGTGAACCCCCTGGCACAGATAAAAGACTTCCAAACTGTCTTTTGAGGAGCGGGGACATGAAAGGGCAGCGGAGACAGGAGCTTGTCAGGAGGAAGACGGTCCCAGCAGCCAGTCAACGTGCAGGTGTAGCCGACCAGAAGAACAACAGCTTATCATCAGCTCCACGCGCATGGAATGAGACGCATCGTTATCAGACTATGATGTCTTATTCCTCTATTCCCTCCCGTAAGAAAAAAAAAATGCCCTCAGAACGACAGACCACATATATATATTTTAAAAATGTAATTTAACAAAAGTTTTATTTCCTTTGTCTTGTATTCTGTAAAAAAAAAAAAAAAAAAAAAGGTGCTTTGTCAAATGGAGACTATGAAAGGAATTCAGATTGAAGGCATTGCTTAATAGAGAACTGCTCATTTCAAAGAGTATCTGCTTTGCATGCACACATTTTTCATTTTTATTAATACATACGGGCCATTCACTCCATTGGATAAGCAAGCTAAATTTTGATTTAAAATTGGAGCTGTTTTCACATCCATTAACATTTTTCAGGAACATTTACTTGCGCAAAAAATTCTACTAAATAATATAATTTAAGAAAAACTTGCATTGATCAGACTTGTAGATAATTAAATGAGGAATCTTGGACATACAATGTAAATGTATTCAGGTTTCAGATATGGACATTCTGAAACTCATATCCGTTAGACCTTTTATTAAGAGTACCATAGTTCATTTGATTATCAAAACTGAGAGAGCGAGAATAAAAGTTGTATTTATGTCAAATTAGTTTCTCATTTACATCACAAGCAACAGCACTATTAATAACACGGAGTCAATGTGTCGTTTCTCTCACAGCTCTGTGGGAAATGAGCTATGAAGAAACATGGTAATTCTCACTGGACATCTTGGCAACAGAACATCTGCTTGATGGCGCATAATCAGCGAGACCGAGATCGTGGACAAGGCTTTGAGGTTGTTTGTGAGCAAAACAGTAATACAGTGACATACTGTAAATATGTTGTTGTATGCTTCCGAAAAACTTTAAAATGAGCCGAGGCTAAAGCCTAAAGTGATCTAAACAGTCACTACTAAAACAGTTTTTAAGTGTGATGTTTCCTTGTGCGAGGTAATTTTTTTTTAAGGGCTCACATATTGGTGACACAGTGCTGTGGCTAATAGACTAAAAATGATTATCTATTTTTAGGTGTTACAAAGATGGATTGGCAAGTGTGTGAAGAAGTCTCAACAAATCCATCCCGTTTGTCTGTGTGTGTTTTTTTCTCGAGCTTCCCGCCTTCATCAATCAGCTGATGCGCTCCACCTGCGTGCTGATGCCCTCCCCTATATAAGCACGTGTCCTCTCACTTCCATCTTCCCATATCGCCTGTGCACCAACCTGTTTCCAGCCACAAAATAGCACAACCCACAAGCGTTTACCCTCCTACAGTCACAGTCTGCCTCGTCGTTAGTCACCTAATTAGAACTCCAAGGCTTATTGAGCATGCTGTGAATGGGAATCTGAATAGGTTGTGAAGAAAAACACTTCTTAAAGTGGAGGAAAGCACAAAAAGCCTGAGACACAAGGTGCACATTCTCTGAACTGCAGACGAGCGCTGGTGTGAGTGATAACGCCAACAGGAACTGTACAAGACAGGAAGTGCGAGCGATACCAGCAGTAAGAATTGATTGATCGACAAATGTCGGGGTCTTTAATGAGAAAACGGCAACATCTGCTGAAGTAATCAGGTGAAGAGGCTCAGGTGTGCAGGAGTGGCCACGCCCCTGCTGACTGGAGACGTTGCATGCGTGCTTGCCAAAGCACGATACACTGAGAAAAAAGTGTCCAGAAAAAGTAGATTGCAGTGTGTTATAATTACAGTGTGGTTGCTTTGCACACACAACAAGCAGCAGATTGGTGAGATACAGCAGCAGTGGTGTTATGCTGTGCATCGTAAAAACAGTCATTTTCACTCTGAATGCACCTGCGTATGTCAGCTGCCACCTATGGTGTCTTTTTTTTTTATTTTTTAAATAATCAAGTTTGTGTTGATTTGCGATTAATGAAATGTCCAGGGGAAAAAAATCAATTACACCTTTAATTTCATCACATGAATGAGAAGTGATATCTTGTAACAGGGGGCCGCCGTGCAAATGTTCCTGTTGAATTGTCAGTAAAATTTAGTCTCACCTGATGTGTTTAGAGACGGTTATTTAAATGTAATTACAGATATATCACAGACTAGTCTGTCTAATTGGTCTCATTAATTCATATGAATTAATAATGAATAAAATAAACAATTATTTTATTATCTGATATTGATACACATCAGTTTATGTGTGTATATACGCAGATTGATTTACATATTCACATAGTACAGTCTTGGCCATAAAGGATATACATATATATTTAGATTTCCATCTGATGCATAAATATTTTTTTTTTTTTAACTGCAGCTGAAGATTGTCCACAACAATACTGCACCATTTAAAAAAACAAACAAACAAAAAAAAATTCAGCACAGACATTTCTATTTGCCAAATTTGTCACACAGCGTACCTGCACGTTGCAAAGTCCGCGGAGGCAAAGCGGGAAAAATCGTGGATTAATGGAACCGTGATATTTACATGATGACCTTTCCCAGCTGCCATGCAGATAACACGCATCCCATGATTTACAAGTGGGCTTCACACCTAAACCTGCGCCGGTTTCCGACACCCGCGTCATTAAATGGGGGCCTGCGAGTGTGCTGCATTTATTCATTCTGTTATTCATTCCAACATATTTCTTTTTTTTTTTTTTTAAAGAGCTATGCAAAGAGAAGGTCTGAAATCTCATGCGCAACATTGAATATTTCCATAAAATTACAGCGGATCACAGGGGGTCACGGCGCGGCAGCCCTTTGCACACTGACAGCGCGACTGCTGGGCGACTCGGCCGGCAGCAGACACGCGGAATGTGGATTCATTCCAGGCGTTACATTCTGCCGCTAAGGGGAGCTGGATTATCAGATAGAGCCATAGTTCATGGCACGTCCAAGTCTGTTGGTGACTCCTGAAGAGTTGCGTGTATGATCCGGGGATGGGGGCGGGGGGAACAAAATCGGGCTCCATCATTGCCAAGGAATTAGATGATGGGCTCTTCAAGTCCTAACTGACAGTAGATGTGACTGGAGACTGACTGAACCTCAAACGCAACACAGATTCCCAGCCGACTTCACAGCCGCTGCTCGGCCTCGCCGTGCATTAAACAGATCCACTTTCACAGGGATAACGGCAGACTAGGCCTCCCTCAGGCAATGTTGTGTTTGTCACCCCCCCTCACACAGACACACTCTCACTCTCTCTCTCTCCCCCTCTAAAATATGAGATATGAGGAGAGAAGTAATATTTTGCATTTTAACAGCAATAACCAGCGCGCTGGGAATTCAAAATGCCTCGATGTCGAGCGTTTATTACCATTAGGAGGCCGAACCTCGTGCCCCAGATTAGCATACGAGAGACGGATGTTATGGAAAAGCTCTAGGATGCTAATATGAGGATGGATATGTTGCATGTGTGTGGAGGTGTGTGTTCGTGTGTGCATATTTTCAAACAAAACGTACAGTTGTAGCTACATACACCATGAGTCGACCATACACATGGAAACGCGGGGATATTGCGACCTCACCTCCTCCACTTGAAAGTGACAGGAAAGTTTATAGTCAGCTAAGTTTCCTCTTAAGAATTCTCTGTCAGTGACCAAACAGCATGCATGTATGAGCCAAGAGTATTTTATTCCCTGAAATTCAGAATATTGCCTCAGTAAAAATGTGATTCCAGGCACTCGAGGATCACAGAAAGACGTACAGATAATGATGTCACTTCAAATTAATAAACAGCCCAGACAGAAAAGGGGACAAGGGAGATAAAGACTAATTGACTAAAGGTCAACGCAGGTAGACCTTCAAGGAAGTCGTTACGGGAGTAATGACAACAGTGCTTCAATGGAAGTTTATTCTCGCACTGGGCTACTGCGTTATTGTTCAACGGAAACCGTGACAAACTTTGCATTGGAGGGCTTTATTTTATCCATTCTTACACCGGTAGCATTTTGAACGACTCCCTCAACGTTCACACAATGCTCAGAAAGACTCTGATTGTTCCTGGGGAATCTTTACAGCTGGCCCAAAACTCAGCCACACCACAGAATGACATGAGCATGGAGCAGGACTGACTGGAGGAGCTCCAGCAGCAACCAGTAATCACAGTATTGACTGATTATCTCACAGCAGCTAAGGAGTGAAGATGCCGGTGGTTGAACCCGAGAGGTCATGGAGGATAATGCAGACTTGGGCGACTCGGCCACTGAGAAGCTCAGGGAGTTTTTTCAGATCATACATTCCAATGAGAGCCGCCGCTGATTAACGTCCACTGTTGTCAAGTTCTGCTTTCCTTTGGGCTCCTCTCCACAGCCAATCATCTGCCTCCATCCAGCCAACCCTGGAAATCCTCTACTTCCTCATCCCTCACGCCGACTAACTTCATGCCCTCTTCGACCGCGCCCACAGATTCTTTGAGTGTAGTAGTCAAAATCTTGCCCGGTATTTCGCTGAAGCAAACTTTATTTTCTCTTCAAAATGACTTGACATTTTTTTTTATGGAATGGAGATGGAACTTCTTTCAGACTCTCTCCGATAGCACGGTCGAACCCGGGGGCTACTTTCCATATCAATTGTCACGGTCTTTGGTCATTACCATATACTTTATCACTTCTACCTCATCAACATTAAAAACGAGAGGAAATCTTCCCAGTTCTTTGTTTCCTGCATTTTGACTTTATTCCTGGGAAAACGCAGCACACTCCCATTTCTCCTTGACACGCATCGCGTCCGCGCTCTGATGAGGTCACGGGAGACGGGGGAGGAAAGCTCGTCTAGTCAGCGTTAACACGCTGTTAATTTTACTCCCTTTTTTTTCTCCGTCTTCCCTCTCATTAGTTCCCTCTCTATCAGTCTTAAATCAGCGAGAGCACCGGCGAAGGCTTGTCAGGGAAGCGGCACCGCTGGTATTTTGAGATCTCCTTCATTAGAACGGTATTGTAGACGGGAGCCGAGGGCCCGTCACAGCCATTGTTTGGAGAGATGTTCGCCGCCAGAGCCGGCGACATAAAGACAGGTATTCAGCACTATTCATCGGGAAGCCACGCAATAATAGAATAGAAATGTGATTGAGGATAATGGTGCTCTATACGCCCAGTCATTAAAAGAAAAGCAGATAAATAGATCATTCTATAGCCTTCCCATTCTCTCAACGGCCAGGCTGTGCTTTGCACATTCGGCAGGGCCTGTTTTTCTCTCTCTCTCTCTCTCTCTCTCTCTCTGCCCCCCCCACCCCTGCCAACGTATTAAAATCTGGTTTGAATTCCTGATAAGCGTCCCCGTATTTCCTCTGCTGTGATCTTATCATCCATCTCTCTTCAGCCGGATGGGTCAGAGCATCTATGATATTTAAGGTATTTGATGTTGCGACGTGTGACATTTTGCTGTCAGTTTTTTTTTTCCCCACAGTGTTTAACCACACAGCCTTTCATTTGTCACGTCTTTTTGGTTGGTTTTGGTTGGTTCGTCCAAAAAAATAAAATAATTAACCACAGAGCTTGTCACCATATTTTTCGGTGGGTGAATGCGGGCTGATTGGTACGAAGAGGAACCATTTATCGCGCCTTCTCCAGAGCGCTGTCTGTCCATCTGAGAGGGAATTAGTTATCGCAGGCCCACAGGGAGCCATTATGGAGTATTGTTTCAGAGAATGGCCAACCCCCCGAGCCGCTTTGTGTTCCTGCCCGATGAGAAACATCAGAGGCAGAGCGAGGAGACGCCAGCTGAGAATGAGCTGTACTTCAGGGGAGGGGGGGGGGGGTTATCTGTACTGTACCTTTTTTCTCTTTCTCACCGCAGCCCATTAAAAACATGCTAAACAGGCACACAGACGTATTGAAAAGGTAAATGAGGGAACCTCAGTTTTAGTCTCTCACCTCCCAAAGTGTGTGCTATACACAACATTCATTCATTCATTCATTTTCCATACCCGCTTAGTCCCGAGCTCAGGGTCACGGGGGTCTGCTGGAGCCTCTTCCAGCTGTCTTAGGGCGAAGGCAGGGTGACACCCTGGACAAGTTGCCAGTTCATCGCAGGGCCACATAGAGACAAACAACCATTCACACTCACATGCACACCTACGGACAATTTAAAGTGTTCAATTGACCTCACATGCATGTTTTTGGAGTGTGGGAGGAAGCCGGAGAACCCGGAGAGAACCCACACAGACACAGGGAGAACATGCAAACTCCACACAGAAAGGTCCCAGGCCCGGAATCAAACCCACAACCTTCTTGCTGTGAGGCAGCTGCGCTAACCACTGCGCCACAATTTGCGCCACAATTTGACATCATTTCGCAGGACAATCACTTTGGCAATTCCTGTTGAAATGAACCTCAAATTTTCACTTATAGAAACAGATCAAGATTTTACATCTAATGTTTTATTTTTGTTCTGTTTTCAGGTTGAGCCGTACGCTTCACTCCCAAAGAGAAGTCATTTTGCATCTTGGAATATGCTCGCACGCAGTCACCCAGTCGTGACGCAGCACACCCAGTCGACGTGTGCCGTGTCACAGGTGGTGCACATATTGAACACTTGCTAAATCAGTCCCATAATAAACTTATGATGTTCAACACCTAAACTGTTCAGTTTCATTGAGCTAGACTTAGTGTTTTTCAAGATCATTGCTTTTAAAATTATGTCAATTTTTTTGGGGGACAGCCTGTGTGTGTATTCACTGCTTCGGGATACGCCGTGTTGTGCCTTCCGAGATGCTTTTCATTCTGCAGGACTTTGGTTGTCGCCAGTGATTATTGGAGTTACCATTGGCGTTTATGGCCTCCAATCAGCCTTGGTTCATTCTGACCCTTGACATCAACAAGACACAAGTGCCGCTCACTGGATCGCTTCGGCAAGTCGTCCTCACCACGTGTACATGCCTAAATACACTGACTTGCAGCCACGTGATTAACTGATTAGCTATTTGTGTTAGCAAACAACAGAACAGTTTACATAATAAAAGAAAACTCTTTCAAAAAAACAAACATCAGAGTCACGAGCTGAGTTATAACCACAATGCAGAAACATGCTTTTATTTTGACGGTGTATAAGCCTTTGTCTAATTTTTCCCACTACTCAACTAAATTATTCTCAATCACAACGATCTAAAAAGGCTTCCATTGCAAGGATTTATGAGAAGGTTGGAAATTCAAAACATGGAAGTGTGCAGAAAACTTCCCAACATTAAATTATTATGATTGATGTATTTTTTGTAATTCCTGTGGAAGGTTTCAAATTTCGTGTTTGAATAATATTAACATGTTTGGTTTTTGTTTTTTGTTTTTCTATAGGCATCAACATTATTTCCCCTATCGTCCGAATGTACAAAGCAGCTGTAGTACAAAAGCCATAGAGCAGGATGTGATCCACTCCTTAGCGCATGCGCGTTTGCTCTATTTTTTAGCCTGTGAAGCTACGAGCCGTCTAGGCAGTTGTAAGCTAGCCGAGATATAAATTAGACAAAGAAAGCCTGTGAAGAGACTGAGTGGGAAAGAGTGAAAAGTGGCGGAAGGCGCACACAGTGGCTGTTACACGAAGCCACATAAGCTACTCGATATATGTGGAAGCATGGATTTGAAAGGTACGCCTTCCTCACGTCTTTTTAAACTTTTTGCGAGCAGCCTGTGTGGAGATTAGCTCCTGGCTAGCTGCTAGTTAGCTCGCAGTTGTTTTCCTACAGTACTGAAACGTGACGGCTTACGTTAGCCCTCTCGTTAGCCACTGGGATCAGTGAAGGCCCTT
This sequence comes from Nelusetta ayraudi, assembly GCF_046127955.1. Lineage (NCBI taxonomy): Eukaryota > Metazoa > Chordata > Actinopteri > Tetraodontiformes > Monacanthidae > Nelusetta > Nelusetta ayraudi. The sequence goes on from NW_027466110.1 coordinate 7,183,073, forward strand.
TGTTTTGCACCAGGTGTTGCAAATTGTATTTACACCGTTTAAAATTCACTTTGGATATTTTCATCGCTACATGTTTTCGTGACCGAGAGCAACGTGCCTACCAGACGCCACTCTTTTGCTCAGATTTATTGTTAAAATGGTTTGCGTCAAGCTAGCGGATCCGTGTTGGCTGCCGTCTGCGGTTTGAGGCTCAAGTGAAGTGAACATTAATCTCGCTAGTGAGAACAATGTTAGCCCGAGTTAGCCGAATGCGTAGAGTTGACACATTTGCTGCCCATGAAACGTTTAACCCGAAATCGTAGTTCCAGATAATCACGCTGAAATTCCCAACGGACTAGGAATACCCGTGAGGTGAAACGATAAACAATTTACGAAGAGAATTTCCTGTTGACACACCAGCTCACGCTGCGCTAACATCGAGCTGTTGCTTATTAGTGATTTCATGTCATGTCACGGGTAGTTGTTTCCACTTTATGTATTAATCAAGTGCAGCTGGCGAATTTTCCTTGAAATCGTTTTTCTCTCATTTTAGGGGAGGCTGTTTGCAGCTTATTTTAATAGTCAAGTAGCTGCCCGGTCGTATAAGTCGAATACAACCGTATCAAAGGCTACATAGCTTTGCCTGTAGCTGCATTGTTAGCCAAACAAAGTTGCGGGTAAAGTAAAGTTGCCGAGTTAGTTAACTGCTTGTTTTATAGCATCAGTCGTCGATTCTATACAAAGCTGTATGATAATGCGCCACAAAGGTACCTGCTCGTTAAGGTTAAAGAGGGCAAGGAATTTAAGGCCTAATTCTACATTACATGTAAGCAGGCATAGCAACCTGTTATTAACATGCCAAGGGATGCACGCAGTGTTGAGTTCTGTGGCAATTTTTGTTTGGGCTCCAAACGCCTTAATTATCCCGCGGTGTCACTTTATTTACTCTTGGATCACTGATAGCCCTCGCTGGAGGTGCCAGGTCCGGTTTGTGATGAGAATTGTGCCCACACGGCCAGATGGCAGCAGCTAACTTGAGATGCTGATAAGTCGGTTGAAAAGCCTTAGTTGCCCATCTAATATCTAATGTCTCCTTCCAGAATAGAGCTTGAAGATGGGGCCATGAAGGATCCTGTGTGATGACTTAAGAAAAACCGCCACATTTGATTTCAACGAGTTGAAGAGGTGATGACAGATCTTTTTTGGGGGGGATTTTCTTGCCAATTCATGTTGATGCAGATTTTCCAACTTTTAACAAAAAAAGACAACATAGCCAAACGTGTGTGTGTGTGTTGCCACACACACTTCTAACCTTAGTAAATAAATAGATTTGGTGCAATGTTGCTGTTTGCGGCGAATGCAATGGGCTTTAAAGCAAGCACACTGAACGGCTGCGCTTGCACATTCAAACTGGCTCCAGTTGATCATTTAAGCTTATACTGTGTTCGTGTGTGTGCGTGCCACCGTTTTATTTGGTCAGCCTGTGATTTTTGTTTTATTGTGCACGCAATGTAAATCACATGATATCACAAAATGGCTCAAGAAGTAATATTCAAATATGACCCTTCATTCTCTGCCGTTGTGTCTTTGCCATGTTGCATGAAGTCATGTTTTTGTGTGTAAATACACTGTTGTAGGTTATCACCTCTGCACTTCAGTTGCCCATTTAAAAAAAAAAAAAAAAAGTTAAAAAAAAATTAAACCACCTTCACAAATTTCTTGAAAAGCCCTTAATTGAGAACGGCATAACTGGGGGCATAACAAGAATAGGAAGGGGGAACCATTTTCAGTCGTAAGTCTCCTTGAGTAGTTTTGCACCATTTGATTGTCTGGACTGCTGTGTTGTTGGTTTTTTTTTTAGTGTTATGGCCCAGTTTAAACAGACACTGTATGTGTGTGCATATGCCCACAAACAACTTGTGTTGTGTAAACAAGCATTTTGTCCTCGTCATATTAGCAGTTAGCGCCATCAGCGTCGACGCGCAAACTTATTGGTCAAATGTTAGAATAAAGACTTTAGGGATGAAATAAAGGAGACTTCGACATTCTGTAACTTTGCTCCCACTTGAAATGAGTGTGACGACTTGTTCAACGTTTTAATCACAGTTGGTGCTGTGCCACTGATCCATTTGCATTCATGACTGTTAAAATATAGAGAAACATTTCTCCCAGTGAATTTGGATTTCATTAAAAAAAAAAAAAACATCATAGGATTAGTCATAATTAAGAGATTAAAAGGTTGTACTTGTTTGTTAAAAAGTAGTGAAGTCATGAGCCCAAAAAAAGATAAGAATTCTGAGATGTAAAAGGAGAATTGAGGTAAACGGTTAAGAAAAAGATTTAAAAAGTCAGAATGACATCCACAGTTGAAACGATGAGATAATAAGTCGCAATTATCAGACATCAAATGCAGAAGTGCAGCCACGGTTTAAACGGCTCACTGATTCATTTCAAATAAGAGCCACGGTTTGGCTCAAATGGTTCTCGCAGCTCTGAAACGACTCCTCCTCCTCCTCCTCCTCTTCCTCTTGCTGAGTATGACCACACGCTCCTAACCGTGGCTCTACAGCAAATTAAATCTTTTATTTGCCCTCTGGTTCCTGCAGAGTTGCACAGGGCAGATGCACCGTTGAAGGGGTTTTTAATGCAGGAAGCAGCAGCAGCAGCAGCAGCTCCGGCGCAGACACAAACCAGACTGATGACTTTTACTTTGTTTAGCTGCCTCACAACAAACTCAGTCCATGAGACCCATCAGTCGTCACGTTCATCCGTCATCAATAGCCCAGCGTCATTTCAGCTACTAGTGGAGCCAATTCCCTCCCCTTTCTTAAACACACACACACAACCTTGCTAGCTAGTAAAGAATTCTGACTGTTGTGTCTCATGGTTCTGATCTCATAGTTTCAGCCTTTTTGTCTTGAGTTTAAATTTTGTGAACTTATCGTGTGTGTGTGTGTGTGTGTGTGTGTGTGTGTGTGTGTGTGTGTGTGTGTGTGTGTGTGTGTGTGTGTGTGTGTGTGTGTGTGTGTGTGTGTGTTCTAAGCTCAGTTTTGCTATTTCTTTTGTTTTCCACTGGGGTGTAACTGTAAGGCCCCAGATGAAATAAGCATCCAGTGGCGTCTGAGCAGATTAGAAACATGTCAGGCATTCTTGCAGCTGAATCACTGGGGGGAAAATGAATGTAGGAGCTGAGACGTCGTGTGGGGGGGGCTCTTGCTAAATCTTTTGTCTTATTTTCTCCAACCCGTCAGTGCTTTAAGAAGAAAAGTGAGTGGTACCTCGACGTTGGTGATGTCACGGGTTCCCACCCCCCCTCCCCCTGGGGAGATGTCAAGTGGACCTGTGGCAGAGAGCTGGTGTTACACGCAGGTATTGACATAAGTGGCCCCAAGCAGGTGGTCCTGGATCTCCACAACGCAGTGACTCGTCCACTTCCTGTTGATGGGCACTGACCACCTGGAGTCACACTCAACTCATTGTGTTTTTCTTTTTTCTCTGCCTTTTAAAGGTTAAAGTCGTGAAGTTTTCCTACATGTGGACCATCAACAACTTTAGTTTCTGCCGAGAAGAAATGGGGGAGGTGTTGAAGAGCTCCACCTTCTCCTCCGGCCCCAACGACAAGATGAAATGGTTCGTACTCGACACATCCTCCGAAACAGTACAGCATTATTCCGGGGGTGTGGCGGGGGGGTGGATAGCAATCGTCACTCCATGAGGTTTTTTTGCGAGAATCCCGCTCACGTCCTCTCCCCCCCCCCCCCCCCTCCCAGGTGTCTGCGTGTCAATCCGAAGGGGCTCGACGACGAGAGCAAAGATTACCTGTCCCTGTATTTACTCCTCGTTAGCTGTCCAAAAAGTGAAGTCCGAGCAAAGTTCAAGTTTTCTTTGTTGAACGCGAAGAGAGAGGAGACGAAAGCGATGGGTGAGTGTCGACCGCTTGGGAGGTGCTTGTATTTATTTATTTATTTATTTATTTTATCTTTCGCTCACTCACAACTTGTTTTTCTTCCCGCTACAGAAAGCCAAAGAGCATATAGATTTGTCCAAGGCAAAGACTGGGGCTTCAAAAAGTTTATACGGAGAGATTTTCTACTGGACGAAGCCAATGGACTCCTACCAGACGACAAGCTCACCCTCTTCTGCGAAGTAAATACCTTTTCGCTTTTATCCCCTCTGTCAATACGGTGCAGACTTGCCATTTTAGCGGCGGCCTCCACTTTTTGCAGGAATGGCAACACACGAGCCTTCACTTGTCCTGAATGAGGCCGTCTGTGTATGGGCTCTTATTGGAAAACACATATTTATCTTTGCTCGCTGCTCGCCACGCCGATCCTTCAGTTCTCTCTGTTTGTCTTCTGTCTATTTGAAATGATCGGTGGAGAGAATATTATAGTGCTTCCAGGAATATCCTAATTAATGTTTTGTTTTGTTGATTTTGTGTTTAATGCCTTGATTTGTTTCAGATTTTTGGCTCTTTTGTGAGCGCTAAGCCTTTTTATCTGGATTTGCAGGGATCAGCAGATAATCACTTCTCTCTCTCTGCCCCCCCCCCCCACCCCACCCCCCAAAAAAAGAAAACTTACATTTACATTTTTACATTTCCCCCCAAAACAAAAGTTGTTTTTTTGTTTGTTTGTTTTTTAAAGAATGCTTCAAACCTAATCCTGCTGGCATTTTATTTTGCAGGCAATCTCACGTGATGTTGTGCCATCAAAATATTCCCCCAAAAATTATAGCCACCCATATGTTAGTGAAGAATAAACAACACATTCAGGTTCAGACGTCGCCGTCGTTAATTCTCCAAAGCTGTCGCGTGTCGTCCCTCTTTCCCAACCAATCAATGCAGAATCTGCTGCGGCCTTTTTTCTGTGAGGAGACCCCCGAGCGGATCGGTCCAACAGTCAGTGGACCTGCTGAACCGCATAACATCGCAGTCCCTCACAATTCCCCCGGCTGCCGACGGCCTCAGAAAAAATCAAAAGCTGCTCGCGGTCCCGCTCGCAGCTGCTCGCAGCGGCTGCTGGTGCCGCGCCCTCTCTTCTCAGACGCCGTGGCAGCGGCGGCATTCGCTTCGAATGACGCAAAGCTCTGAGAGCCGTTTGAGCAACACGTGCCTGCTGCTGGGAAACAACCGTGGTGCAAACGCTCCGACAGAGAACTGAAATGACTTATCGAGGAAGTTGTGATGGGGATCTAATTGGCTGAATTGTGCAGAGAGTCGCTCAGCGGGGGGGTGAAAGCACAAATTGTGTTTTTCAACAACTGAACTCTCGCTCTCTCTCTCTCTCGCTCTCTCTCTTTTTCTCTCTGTCTCTCTCTCTCTCCCACTTTTCCTCCCCACGCAGGTGAGCGTGGTCCAGGACTCGGTGAACATTTCAGGCCAGTCCAACATGAACATGCTGAAGGTCCCGGAGTGTCAGCTCTCGGACGACCTGGGGAACCTGTGGGAGTGCTCCCGCTTCACCGACTGCAGCCTCTACGTCGGAGGGCAGGAGTTCAAGGCCCACAAGTCCATCCTGGCAGGTCGGACTTCTTCCTCGCTTGACGCTGACATTTTTTTTTCCACAAAGGAAAAAAAGAGGCTGTGCTTGTGAGCAGCCTCAGATAGAGCAGGTTGTGCAGCTGGTGCTAATCCAGCCGAGCCGGCCGGCCGGCCGGCTTGGCCCAGGTGACCGCAGGAGATTGAGAGGCTGCATCTCGCTCCTCTTCAGCTCGCCTCCATTAGACACGGTGGCAGCTGCAGCAATCGGCAGGGGGTCGGGGTGGGCTGGGGATGCTGACCGTGCGGCAGCTTCACCGATTCTGCAAGCTTTGAAGATGCAGGTCATAGTTCAGCGTTGATAATTTGTGTCGGAAAAAAAAGTTATTTTTTATTTTCTCAGTGTGTAGCTGCGTTGCCATGACAGCTTTTCATAAAATAAAAGCAATATTTCTGAATTTTCGACAAAGTGCGATTGTGATTTGAAGGCGTTTCCATTGAATGGTGTGAAGTGCATAAGAATAAGTAATAATGATAACAATAATAATAATAATAATAATGATAATAATATTATCATTATAATATTATTATAATATTATGTGAGGAGACCTTATTATAATATTATTATTATTATTATTATTATTATTATTATTATTATTATAAGAATAAGTAATTCTTGTAAGTCTTGCAGGACATTCTGTTTGCTTTTGTTTGTTTGCTGTCAAGAACTCCGGTACGTCACATCCGCTGACATGTAAATGCTAGAAAAAAAGTGTTTCCGTGACACTTTTGCGATATACCTCTATATGGATACGTCTGAGAAACCACCTCATGAGAGCAAGAGCATCACAACCTTTTAGGCACATTTGAGAGGTTTTTCCAAGTTTTGCTGTTTCCATGACCCGTTTTGTATTGCGAAATGTTGGTTTTGTGAGGGTTTTTTTTGTTTGTCAGTTTTTTATCTCCGTTTGTCATCCGAATGTTGATGTGCTGATGACTCCAGCTAAAGGCTAAGATGCTGGTTGTGATAGCCACTGGTGCTAATGCCTATGTTCAATTGATTCCACAACAGCGAGGTCACCGGTCTTCAATGCTATGTTTGAACATGAGATGGAGGAAAGTAAAAAGGTAAGAACTGTTAAAGCTGTGATTGTTTCTTCTTTTTTTTAATTAGAAGCACTGTTATTATTGAACCTCCCGTCTCGCCTCGTCTCAAATCAAACCCACCCTGTGTGGCGTCGCCGTCGCTCCTCCGTCCTCGCTGACGCCTGCTGTTGTGCCGTTTCCCTGCAGAACCGCGTCGACATCAGCGACGTGGACCCCGACGTCTTTCGGGAAATGATGGGCTTCATTTACACGGGGAAGGCCCCCAACCTGGAGAAGATGGCTGACAACTTACTGGCGGCAGCAGACAAAGTGAGTGTCCTGAGCAACTGCCGTCCCAACGTTGCGATTTGTGTGTTTCGACGTCTTCCTCTTAAGTGAGATGCAGGTTTTTTCCCCCCGGACATTTTAACTCAACCAAAGAGCTGCAACGCTCGATATCCCATGTAAGGGGAATTGAAGTTCAAGGGTCAACACGCCTCTTGACTCAGTTGAGTATCTGATTAGTTTATTTATTTGAACCGTTAGTAGAATAGAATAGAGTTATTGAGCCCACATTGGGAAACTGTGCCGTTGCAGCACGAAAAACAATACAAAAAATAAACTATGCAGTAATTACAAGAAGAGTCAAGTAAATCTATACGCAGCAGAGATAAGCAAGGTTTTATGAACCATCAGCGCAGTATTTGCCATTAAGTTGCCGCGTTTTATCAGTTTCACACCATCGCACCCCGTGAACGTCTCCGGTCCGGCTCGGTCTGTCGGACTCTCAAAGTTTGAGGACTGGGATCCTGCTTGCAGCTGCGACTGCAGCGACTCGCGCCCAAAGACAAAAAGCCTCCAACCATCGGGATCCCTTTGTGCATCCAGGGTGTTAACCAGTGCCTTTTGTGTGTCCCTCCCTCCTCCTTCCCCACCCATTACCCCCCCCCCCCCCCCTCTTCTCCCCCAGTATGCTCTTGAGCGTTTAAAGGTCATGTGTGAAGAGGCCCTGTGCAACAGCCTTTCAGTGGAGAATGTGGCTGAAACCCTCATCCTAGCAGATTTGCACAGCGCCGAGCAGCTCAAAGCACAAGCCATAGATTTTATCAACAGGCAAGTATCGAAAGAGAGAGAGAGAGGGAGAGGGCGAGCGAGGGTGGAGGAGAGGCGGAGGAGGAGGGGGCGGGAAAAAAAAAAATGTGGAGTGATAAATTCCTGCTGCCATTTCTGTTTACCAGCCCTGAATGCTTACCTTTTTATCTCCTTGCCATAGGTGCAGTGTCCTGAGACAGCTGGGCTGTAAAGATGGAAAGAACTGGAATAGCAAGTATGTAATTAGCTGATATATGTGACACAAGATTAATAACGCGGCCCTTATCGCTCCCGCCGCCACCAGATGCATTTAGAATTCATTGTTTTAGCCGCGGCAGACGGAGCGGCTGTTTGCCTGTTCAGTTTGAGGCGCCGTATCTTTGTATCCCGGTTATTAATAGACTCATACCTGAATAAACCCTGGGAATGAAACATTTGTTGAATTTTGTTAAGGGGGGGTGGGGGGGTGGGGGTTGGCGGCGTCTTTATTTATTATTTTTTGAGCTTCTCCCCTCTGCCGCGATGCAGTGGGCGGCCGTGCGGGCACCTTGAGCTGCGCCACTTGTTTGTGCGTCTGTGTCGCGCCGCAGTCGTCGCCTCGGCGCTCTGAGCCTGCGCACGCCAGGCGCTAATGGCCCTTCTCAAGTTTATCGCACCAGTTGCAAATGAAGCCCCACTTGTTTGCTCTGTCATTACCCCCTCGTTTGTGTTTATTGATTTTTAATGTGCACACTCTCGTGTCTGATCCCCTTCTTTCTTCTTCTTCTCCTCCTCCTCCTTTCTTCATTTCAGTCATGCCACAGATATAATGGAGACTGCGGGCTGGAAGTCAATGATCCAGTCGCACCCTCACTTGGTCGCCGAAGCCTTCCGCGCTCTGGCCTCGGCACAGTGCCCCCCCTTCGGTCTTCCCAGGAAGCGTCTAAAACAGTCGTGACCGCCCGACTCCGCCCCCGGGACTGTAGCAGAGGGTCTGCAAAGGAAGGACTTGCGGGGTTACCACTCTTATTTCCACCAAAACTGCACACACTTGAATTCAAGAGAAGAAGACGAGGAGGAAAGAGGATGAGGAGGAGAGTGGAGCGGTGGCCCGGCAGTGTGGGGAGGCTGGCACGTGGACGGCTGATATCGGCAGATTAGGGAAGGAAAAAAACTGAGGTAAAGTTGGTGTTGCTCGCTTGCCTCGCTGCTCCAGACGGAGTCTCGCCCTCCGTCGGGGCGGCAAGTCAAGCTGCTTGCTACCGTTTCTTTCTTTTTTTTTCCTCTAATTTTGAAAATGGCCTTAATATATCTGCCATTGCTCTGGAGCCGCTCTGGAGAACTTTGTCTATTTTACTCTGTGCCTGCCTTGTCACAAAGACCAGGCCTCCTCCAGGTTGCACTAGTTCCCATGAATAGTCATTTTTTGATATGTTCTAAAGGAACGTAACAAAGGTTTAACTAAAAGTGGGGAAATATTATATATTTGTAATGTTTAGCCCATTTTGTGACTAGACATTGAGAAGCATGAGAAAACTTTCAGTGCGAGGTCAGTTCTTTACACTTTTTAAAAGATGCGTATGCCCCATATTGATGGCACCATTTCTATGTAAATGATAAGTTGAACCATCTTCTGAAGACCAGTGTACAAGAAAGTCTATTTGCGTATATGTGTTGGGGGGGAAGAAAAACAAACAAACAAACAAACAAACGGGGGGGAAAAAATAGTGACCTGCCATTACGGAAACGGTCGTCGACCCCCGGCGACGCGCGAGTCAGAACGTGTCCATACTTCGGCCCTGATATATTCAAACATTGGACATATTTACTCAGCCTCCCATTCCTGAGCAACATATTCCAGATCATACGTCTGTGAACTGTTATAGATGATGAAAAAAAAATTGAGAATTTATGTCCTTAGTATCGCCAACTTGCAAATATTATATATTCTCAATATATTGTGGTTAACCTAAAGTGGAGAGACTAATGCATGGTCATGTTATTGTCAAAGAAAGTGTCCAAGTACCAACTTTGGTTTTTTTTTTAGTTTTTTTTTTTTTTTTTTTTTAACAATTTTTTTTTTCTGCAATTATCTGACTTCTTTGTGCAGAATTTGTGCGACGACATCGACGAGAGAAAAAAAAAAAAGCAAACAAATGACGAAAAAAACCCATCCTCTAACATGCTTGGATATTTGTAGGATGCTGAGCATCACCTCTACTGGCAATGTTATTGTGTGTTCGAATGGGGGAGGGGCGGGGGGGAGAGTTGTCATGTTTATCCAGTCCGTCTCGTACGTAGCGTGGTGTGACCGGCACTTGAGAGGATTTTGTAAATTAAAAAGACAAAAAAAGAGACAAATCATTTTTACATGATATTACTCATCATTCAAGCATCATGTTTAAATGTTGAAAAGCTCGTGTTTGGAAGAAGAAGACGGAGACGGGAAAAAGATGAAATTGTTGTCTGCAAGAATGCCTGCATTAACCCATTAAACCATTTTCCAGCAGTCTGAAGGATGTTTTTATTCTTTCATTCATGTATTTGTTCATTTTAAACCGAGAGCTCGCTCACTCTGCAACACGTTCTGAAACACCCTGACCCTCCTCTTCATGGGCACTGTTGGCATTATCACATGTTGGCTGTTGAACCCATCAGGGTGCATGAAAAGAAAAATGAAAAACTTTTTATTGAGAAACCCTCGTGCCCCCCCCCCCCCCCCTCCGCCGCCTGCCTGGCCATGCACGTGAATGCGTAGCACAGCAGCACCAATTAGAGCGAGCGGGCGAGCGAGCGAGTGTTGGCGTGCGGCGTCTCCTCCGTCCTGCTGGAAACGCAGACGTCTTCATCCGCAGCTCGCTGATCCTCGTCCGCCTCTCCGCTCAGATCGCAGGAAGAGAGGCTGATATCATCTGGGCTTTCGGACCCTCTGCAGCCTTTCATCTGCCTCCGCCTCTTCCCGCCACTCCTCACTCTGGCGCTCGCAGGAGCAGATGCCTTCGCTGGCGTCGACATCGATGCGTTTGAAATTATCTGCATTCTTTTTTTTTTTTTTTTTTTTTTTTTTATTAGGATGGTAGGAAAGCGACGGTTTGATTGCCACACACATTTTTCTTTAAAAAATAAAAATGTAGGTTTTGTCTTATTGACTCAATGTCGCCAGTCCTGCCCGGTAGATTATTTTTGTATTAAACTTGAAAATGCTCTTTCATGACACTGCTTCTGTCAAATGGCTCATACGTTCTCTTCAACACACCTCAGTACTTTCACGGTGTAGATTTGTCAAATCCGTTGGTGGTTTGCAGTTTGCCTAATGTGCCTCAGAATCATCTTGGTTTTTTTGATTGGTGGCAGTGGGAAAACAATCAATAATGTCATCAGAAACATCAGTGTGCCCAGCTGGTGATGTTGAGGATGATGTTGCAACTCTGCAGAGGAACGAGTAGGTTCACCGCTGACTAAACCAAGCAGGCCAGACGTCAGCTGCTGTTGATTGTTGCTTCGCTGAAACGAGTTTCTCTCCCATAGTGGACAGACGGGCCACTTTATTATGTACAATGCTCCATGTTGTTGTTGTTGACACAAATGGCTAATCAGCCAATCAGACGGCCCGGTGCGTTCAGGCATGTCGGCGCAGCAGAATTTTTTTGTTTTGTTTTTTGTTTGTTACGCGTAACCATCTCTGGACTTTACAGAAAATGATCCAGGAAGAGGAAATACAAAGTGAGCGGCAGTTGTGTTAAAGAAAATGCATTGTTGAATCGAGGGTCAGAGGTCAGACAGGAACGGCAATAACCACTGGTTACAACCAGAGTGCAGAATAAGAATAGCCTCTGACCGTACCATTAATATGACACTTCAGTAAAACTACTAGTTTTGCATTTTATAACTGTGTGTGTGTGTGTAAAAATATGGACCACTAATGAAGACAGAATCCCTGCAATGTAAATAAAATAACCAAGTGTTTCCATCCCTGAGAATTTACTAACACAAAGTGAATTTAATGCGCCAAGTCAGATTTCTTCAATTCTTTCTTTCTTTTTTGTGTTTTGTTTTTCTTGCTATCTAGAACAAGCAGCGTGGCTCCTCCCTAAATTACACTTCCTGGAAGCTGCTGTCCCCCTCTCTCTCTCTCCCTCCCTCCCTCTCTCTCTCTCTCTCCCTCCACCAGTGAAAATCAGAAGAGGTGAAATGTGTTAACATTCCTCTTCAGTTCAACCGAGCCTTTTTTTCTTTCTTTCTTTCTTTCTTTTTGGATGGCGCGTGTGCAAGAGGGCTTGAGAAAAAGGGGAAGACGAGGCCGGCGTGACGTGATGCTTAAAGAGCGGTGGGCCTCGCCCTGATCAGATAAGAGTAATGGAGGCGAATGAAAAGCGCGACGGTCCCCTGATGGCCGCGGCAGAATGGATGTGCTCCCTGAGGTGTAGCTCTGCTATCATCCACACCCGTGGACACAGATTTATTGGCCATTAAAAAGCTACACTGAAATGTAGCTCCTTTTGGAGAAAAAAAAAAGAAAAACGCCGTGTTGATCCCGCTGAGGAGTCCTTGTCGGGGGGGGGGGGGGGAGGGCTGGGGGGCGAACACCAGGCGACGACCGACGAACGAGCGCCGAACTCGCATCAAATAACTTAACCAAAATCCCTCCGTCGCTCTCCCAACACAGAAATGAAACTCAGAAGAATCAAATATTCCGAAATGAATCTTTTCTTTCTTCCACTTTTTACTTACATTATACACACAGCAGTGCTCTTATTATTATTATTTTTTTCCTATTTTACAGAGGAAACAGTTTGAAACAGAGAGAGCAAGCAGGAAATCAACGGGGAGAAAACTGAAGCCGTCTAGAAACTACAGGCCATAATTCTGACATCTACATGTTCTGTCATTTTCTTTTTTCTTTTTCTTTTTTTCGCTTTTACATTTACAAAAAAAGAACAACCAAAAAGAGGGAACAAGTTTTACCCCATTGATATATTTACTCGGCTGGGGGGGGAGGATGAGAGAGGATGGACAACGTTGATTCCGTAGCCATAAGTAAACACATTAAGCTTTGAGATACATGTTGATACACAGCATTTGTACAAAGGAGTGGAGCTAAAACATCAATATAGATTTCAGAGCGTTTCTCACTGTACAGTTCACCCCCCTCCCCTTGTCTGTCTGTGTGTGTGTGTGTGTGTGTGTGTGTGTGTGTGTGTGTGTGTGTGCGTGCGTGCAGGGCCACTTACAGCAGCAAGTAAAGTGGCAGCTGCCGACAAACAAACAAGCAAATAAAGAAAGTGAGAAGTCTGTCTCCCATGTTAGCCTCAGAAAACCCTTTTGGTTTTAAATACTGTGTGTGTGTGTGTGTGTGTGTGTGTGCGTGTGCGTGTGCACGGTCGTGTGTGTGTGATTGCTAAAGTCGAAGCACGTTACGCCATTCACAAGACTGGATGTTCTCCACTTTGACACGAAAATCAGTCAACTTAAGCCTGCTGTACAACAGGGAAATCTCTCAAATTTGGTCCCGCTTCCCCATTAAAAAACTCCAGCCGGGCCTGTTTGGGGCTTTTTCTTTGTTTTTTTCCCCCTCCTCCACTCTCAGTCTTTCCCAGGCTAATTAAAGCCTATTAAAGACAGGTAATGTCGGGGCTGGTGGCAGGACCATGACAAAGTGCTGATAATTGTCTGCCAGACTCACTAAATCCACCTGTCCTGCAATTATCCCACCTCCCCCATTCCCTCCCCCATGCCTCCCCCTGCCCCCCCTACCAACCCTTCAACACATTAATCCACTGCGGGGCCCGGCTCTGCGGGGCTGGAGCGCTCAAAGTGCCTCCCGTAGAACGCAGATGTCGGGCTTTCGGACAACTTAAATGCCGCTGCCTAATAACGATTCCTGCAGGGAAGCGAGGCGTTTTGAGGAGCAGCAGCAGCAGCAGCAGCAGCCCGGCCACCCGTGGATGAGCGCTCACACGCGGCCTGATTTATGGTTATGTTCTCACTTGTCGGAGGATCAGGTGCGTTGAGTAGTTTTGTTTAAATGAGTACAGAATCAGTCAATTCGCCTCATTTCCATCCCACCAAAACGAGCTAAATGTTAAAAAGATTACAAAAGAAAAATACCCGTCACAGCAGCTGAACAGGATCCACTGTCCAGGCTTTGTCCTGTGTGCTGGTGCCCATCGATGTTCACCCCTCTTCCCAATCCAGGGCAGGCGTCTTTTTTCCTGCAGAGACGTGTCAAACCCCGGCTAATTCCGTGTCCCTTCCAATTAAACAGTTTGCAACGTCTCCTGACGGTTACACTAGTGATTCAAAAGTTGTTTTTCGATTTCCTGGCCGAGGCGTTGGGCCGGGGGCTGGTATACGACGTTAGCGTGGATGCACGGCGGCGGCAGAGGAGTGTGTTTTGCGCTCCCCATTGAAGTAGGATGCTGGCTGCCTCGTGGGCTAGCCTCGAAGGAAACATCTGGACAACATGCTAATTATACCGTTGGTTTACAGAGAACATGTGTTGTAGCGACGGGGAGGCGGGAGTCGCCCGGGGGTTGTGGGGGGAGGGGGGGTTGGTTGGTTGGTTAGCTAGCTAGCCCGAAATCCCGAATCAACCCCTCAAACCCTAAAAGTCCCTGAAGACCGACACTAGCGGTCAAAAGTTTGGACACACCGATGAATTTAATGGCTTTCCTTTCATTCTGACTATTGACATTGCAGTTTCTCACTGAAGGCTTCACAACTACGGATGAACACACATGGAGTTATTGTAGGAAACAATAAAAGTGTAAAATAACTCAAACACGTTTCATGTTTAAATTGTTCAAAATAGCCACCTTTCATTAGAAGCATGTCTAGTTACTGTTTTTCTTTACTGCATAATTACATATATCTTGCTCATATATTTGCGGTCTTCAGTATCTATCTGCAGTGTAGAAAGTTGTAAACATAAAAAAAATTGCATGAGACGGTGTATCCAAACTTTTGCCTGGTGGTGTAGCCAGCTAAAGAGTGAGATGTGTACACAAGCCAAAGCATTCATTTCCTTCAAAAGAGCCCTGACTTCCTTTTTGCACATCCCGCAAACGCAGATAAGATAGGTAAGTTTTCAGGGACCAAGAGTTTAGAGGGGGAGCGCTCACTTTCGGACTTTAAAGGGGCAAACAAAAGGTTTGCTTGGCGGACGTGGGCGAGATCATCCGGTGGAGGAGTAGGGTGTGTCGCTGTGGTAGTTGTAGTCAGGACAGACTTTTTGCACCAGTTTATAGTCCACGCTGTAGAAGGCGATGTAGATACATATGACCTTGAAGGGCTTGGAGCAGAGCCAGGAGACGTGGCTCTGCGTCTGCTCCTGGTAGCAAACTTTGGACTGGTCGAAGTTGCACAGCGCCGTCTTCTTGTTGCGGTCCGTCTTCTCGTACTCGATGCGGCAGTTGAAGGACTTGGTGTCTTTGGTCTCCAGCGTGGACTGCTGGGCGATCTCGAACTCCACCACCTTGGAGGGCGGCACCAGGCTGACCGACACGTTGCCCAGGCCCGTGGAGTTGTGGCGGAAGTAGACGCTGAAGGTGCCGTTGCCGTGGTCCACGATCTTTCCCGTGATGAGCAGGTTGAGTTTGATCGTCTTGATGTTGGAGTGGAAGTCACCCCACCCAAACATCTTTTTGAACTTGCCAGTCTTGACAATAGGCCTGCGTTTAGTTCTGGCTTGGGCCCCCTGAACATCTGTCTGGTTAGATAACCAGTCCCAGAAGTCCTCCATGTTCTGCAAATATGTAATTTCCCTCATGTTGCTCTTGAACCCGGGGGAGCCCTTGGCAAACAGGCGTAGGGGGTTGAGGATGCGTGGACTGGCCCCCGTGGGGGAGATCTTCTGCTGGGCAACGCTGTCGCTCCATTCGATGAGCTCCGTGGCCCCGGCCTGCACTTTTCCGCACGTGACCTGAGGAGAAAAGAGGAAAGTTTTTGGAAAAACAGGAGCATGTTGTAGCGATGGTAGCAGTTTTGTTTCTGGGCCAGGGGAAAGACTTCGACTCCACATTTTGGAGTCGGCTGAAATTTCATTAACAGAAAGTCATCCATATATACTGTGCATATATATATATAAATATATACATATGTGTATATGTATATATATGTATATGTATATATGTATATATGTATATATATGTATATATATATTGAGAAAAACACTTTTTGAAAAAACATTAAGACCGTAAAATACAGTTTCTCCCCCACTGGTCTGTGAATAAACATGAAAGAAATTAAATTTCTGAGCTGCTTGCATAACAACTAGCAGCAAAATGGAACCGTAAAGCCAAAGCAGCTACATGGAACTAATTGTGGGTTGTCGTGTTCAGTCGGTTGATGCCCTTTCAAAAAAAAAAAAAAAAGCTTTTCATGCTGATTTCCTGAGCACTAGTAGCACCCAGACTAGTCCAGGGCAGTCCAGGATTCTCTTCTAATGTTTCAGTCCGAGCCAACAGACGACGCGACAATGCAAATCCTCGGGACTGAACACACACACACGCAGGGAGAGCTGGTCTTGTCTGTCGCTGAGGCCAGCGTCGTCACACTGCCGTGCATGTGAACTTTAGCGGTGTTGCGGCGAGCCACAGCGCACAGCTATGAGTGCTAATCCCAGCGCTGAGCCGCGGCGGCAAACTGCGATCCCCGCTTGTGCCTAGCAGCCTTTTCGGGGCTGGAGGAGGGAGAGGAGAGAGCTTCCTGGTCCACTCCAGATAAAGCTTTACTAATTCACGGCAATAAGCTTAGCTGGTTTTTATTAGTAATTAGCGTCGCTGGCTTTCCTCGGGCCCGGTTGCAGGGATCACTGAGAGAAGCAGATGTTTGAATGTTTGAATTCTCTCCGAGCTGCCCGCTTCTTCTACAGCTTCTTCTGGACTAATTATAATTTCGCTCTGAGCTTGACTCGAGCATGTGTGCGCGGCTAACAAACTGGCTCCGTCTGCATTTGTTTTTTTGTGTTTTTTTTTTTTTTTTGCCCCTCTCCCTCCTCCCTCCAGACTCACACTGAGTCACACTCACTGCCTTTTCCGAAGCGGGCCTGATTACGTCCCAAACAGGAAGAAGCACCTTTAATGCAGGGAGCTGCGGGTGCGAAATGCGAAAATCAATGTGTCTGACATGCTCAATAAGTCCAATCTATCAGCTCTCAATCCTTAATTAAGACAGTCTCTCGCTGTAAACAGGGATGAATGAGGCGCCGCCGTAATAACTTCCCTCACAACATCACAGCCGTTTTAATCAGCCGCTTCCATTGTCTGGCTGCTCCCTCGCTGATGCCGCCACTTAGCGACGCCTCGCGCCGGCTCGGCCGCTAATTTGATTGGGCTCTCGCAGCATCGCAAAAAGAAGAAAAAAAACAAAAGAGACTCTCGTGCAGCTCACGGACAAAAGGCAGTGCGCGGCGTGCGCTCCGGCTAAATTCCTTCTTTCAGCGTGAATCTCAGGTGAGGCTCCGTGTAGGACGACGAGTCTAATGGAAAGCGAGGAGAGGAGTTTAAGTATGATGAGCCACCGGGGAAATTGGCGTGACAACAAAGGGATCAGCGGAGGGATATCTGGTACTTAAATGCCCTGAGAGAGATGAAGCACCGGGAGCCGGGAAGCTCACGCTGACACATGGGCTTTGCTTTTTTTTTTATTTAAAAAAGAAAAAAAAACAAATAAAAAAAAAACTCAGTTTTCCTCTCTCACAATCTCTGTTTGCACACACACGTCAACACAGCGTTTAGCAACAGTGTTTAGCGTGAACGCACCCAAGGAATTTTACTTGTTTTTTTTTTTTTTACAACAAGATGCTGCAAAGAAGGGTGAAAAAAAGAAAAAGAAGGCGAAGAAGAAGAAGAAGGTCTGATGAAGGAGAATCTACAAAAGCTTAATTAAGATTCCTTAATCGGAAGCTGCCGTGCTCCAGGCATTCCAGGGCGACTTGAAACAAGACATTATTATGATAATAACTGCAGTCTGACGGAGCTGCAGACCTCATTCCAGCCGACGCCAGGGCGAAAATGGCTGCCGGGCGAGCGACGGGAGAGATGTGCTCAATCTGGCTCCTTCAGTCGACAGCCGAGCTGTCCGTGAGGCGCCTCAACACCTCACGCACCGCTAATGCGCCGCTAACGCGCAGCTGCTCGCAAGAGGCAGCAGGTAACGGTGGACGTGAGATCATGAAGGGTCAAATACGTAAAAAAATAAAAAAAAAACACACACACACACACAAGTTGCTGGCTTGTAAATTCTGCAAGTTTGGGAAAATGTTTAGTAGTGTTTTTCTTTCCCTCAGTGGGCCCGGCAGTCGAGGGGTTCTGGTCCTGAGGAGACCAGACGCTGCTAATCTCAGTGAGGCGAGTGTTGTGCTGTGCGGTGCATTGAAAGTGGTGGTGCACTTCTCGAGAATGCGGTTGTCATATAGCACAGGTGTACTGGAGTGTTTGTGGTGTACATCAGTCCACTCTTGTATCTGGCCCACCTCCTCCTGCTTCTTTCTTTTCAATTCCTTCATATTATTGGAACACACTCGTTTCTCTTGCTTTCGTGCTGCCTCTTAGCCTCACTCCTGAAAAAAAATATTGATGATTTTTTTTTTTTGCTTTGTGACCGTGCTATAGCATGAAAGCTCTGAAAAGTGAGTTTTTGCAAAGTTCAACCCCCCCCCCCCCTTTTTTTTTTTTTTTTACAACATCCAAGAGAGCAGACACACTTTTTGATCTGTCGCCGTGACCTTTTATATCAGGAGGAGGAAAAATAATATTCATTCCTGAGGCTCTGCCGGGGCAAATTGCCTGAAAATCTCGACCTCCTTCTATCTTGTTACGCTAACAATTATTGCTCCACACTGTCAGACTCTTGTACGGGGTGGCAGTTTGGTGGCAGTGGGGGGGTTTGGGGGGTGGAGGGTTGGATGACACGGCGCTGCTGTCGGCACAGCTCGCTGCTGCTTCTAATGACAATACACATCTCGCCGCAGAAAAACACTGACTTGCACTTTTTGGGGCGAAAGCGAGGAATATGTGTCACCATTAGAAGCATTCGTCCGCAGGCTTGTCTCGAAGAAGTTTCCCGATTTCTCCAACTGGGCCGATGGCAGAGGAACCATCTTGCCAATCTTTTGGATTTATTTTTATTCCATTTGTTTTGGAAGGCGACGGTAGAAAGTGTTTGTGAGAAGAAGGCTTCAGAATGCAGTGAACTGACTCAAGTGGCAACAGTTGGAGGCTTCGTGTCGGTGCTGTTGGAACAACACTAGTTGTGTACCACTGCCTTGTTGTGAGCTGCAGTGTGTTGGATGTGGGTTTACCCCACTTTTGCCAAAGAAGGTCAGGAGAAAATCCACATTCTCCTCCGAGGAACGCGTTGATGCTAATCCCTTTAGCAGCAGCTCGGCTTGCAGTTGCTTCCTGTATACTCTTTCTTCTGTGTTTTTAAAGGTCCCTTTACCCTCACCACCTCAGATATCATAACATCCTTTGTGCATCTGTGTTTGTTCAGACGCGCACGACTACGAATCCGGTTGTCAATTTGCTAAGACACAATTAGCGACATCACAAAGGGCTATGAAAACCTTCCTCAGGTTCACAACAACGCTCCAAGGCAGGTGTTGGTTCCAGCCTCAGAAAACACCTTTCGATCAGAGCCACAGTGAAGCCTGTGTGTTAACGCGGATATTAAAAACCAGCGCGAACCAAGTGCAAACCCCACGTGTTGAAGCCCTTTTCTGTTTTGGATGATAGAAAACGGTGTGACGCTGTCGTCTGAAATTGGAGAAACAAAGATGTGACAGCAGATTTTTAAACGGTATTGCAAACTGCCTGCTTTTGAGGTGCTTGAGACTGGAGCGCAACAAGACAGACGTGTGAGATTTCCGATGAATCTCATCCTCTCGGCTGTTTCCTGCTTCAATGTTGGCCCCTTGGAGCAGTGTTTTTTACTTGCAAATTTTTTTTAATCCTCCTCGCTGCTCACATTTTTACATGTGCGCAATTGGTGGGTAGAGAAAAAAAGGAGAGAAAAAAAAAAAAAAACTCTCCACAAATTGCACTGATACAGTCCATTGATTTCTCTGTAAAAGGCGCCGCCGTCGCTCCACGCGCTCTGCACATTGATTAAATGTTTGTGTCAATCAATAACGTCCAGACATATTAGTAGCTCTTAAATACCAGGGGTGGTCGGAGCGGCGCTCAGACCCCGCCCGCCCCCCAGCGAAGAATCAGCCTCCACGTCCGTCCGTAACGAGCGTCACGGCTGCCGGCCCGGCCGTCCCGTGGGCAGACGTATCTTTCAGCAGGGCCTGACATGAAGGTAATTGCGGCGGTGGCCAGAAACCAGCCTCTAGAAAGTTATTAAGAAGCCGGGCGACATCTGGCTCCGGGATCATCTGAAAAGATGCCGTTAAAACATATTTGCGGTGAGCAGACGGCGGCGGGCGGCCGTGATGCTCTGTGGGCCTGCGGGCGAGGCCACGGCGCTGGCGTGCTGATGACAGCCGCGATTGGAATCTCTCCCAGCCTGCCAGGGTCCAAAATGTGCTCCTGATTCCTCATCTCATATCTGCTCTTATGCATTTTTAGTAATTTTTCAAGGGGGGCGGGGGGGGATTTGTGTAAACTCGTTTTTAGTGTTTTTTTTCCCCCACCACATTTTGGTAGATTTTCATTGTTTGTTTGTTTGTTTGAATCCTAGCCCAACCCCCAAACACATAAGGCTGCATTTGGGAAAAATTGCTTTCCCACAATAAACAAAATGGGCAATTAACCTGCTCACCAGTGCAGGCAGAGCACTTTCCAGCCCCGTTCTTCATGGATTTATCTGTGCAAATTGACCTCGCTTTAGTGGCGCAATTCATTTCACCGCTAATTTTCTGTGTCCGAGGCTCCATTAACTTGATGCGCTTCGGCGCTGTAAAAATCTGGACATTCAACAGAAATCTCCCCCTCCCCCCCACTCTACTCACCCACCCCATCCACTCACCCAGCACCAGGACGGAACCCCTGCAGATTGTTTGCGGGGCGGGACCGACCGCAGCGCCCTCTTGTTTAGGAGCAGCCGACACGACGAGCCACTCGACTCGCATTTAAAGTGCTCTTCAGGCTGCAACAATCCCCCTGCCCGAGTCCCCCCCACCACCACCACCACCCTCCCCCCGCGGCCATCCCCCACCGCGTGTTGTTGGATATATCATTTGTAATGACTCATAGCCAGAGCCAGTTCTCCAGGAGAGCGAGAGAGAAGGGAGAGGGAGAGAGAAACAGAGAGAGAGAGAGAGGGAGAGAGAGAGAGAGAGAGAAGGCCCCGGAGGCGCATAGGCAGGAGTGTGCGCGGTGCTGAAGAATAGATTGGTGCTCTGATGGCTGGAACAGCCTCACGCTCCACAGCCATCACTTTTAATCAGAGGCCCGGCCGCAGAAACACATGGCAGGTGTTGGAGAGCGGCGGCCGATCGCAGCGGACAATCCGCACCAGGGGCACCCTACCAATCACACGCTGCGCTCTCTCCCTCTCTCTCTCTCTCTCTCTCTGCGTGTGTGTGTGTGTGTGTGTGTGTAATATCTGCTCTTTTCCAGCATAATTCTTAAGGCCATTACCAGCTGACCTCTGTGAGAATGAGGCAGAACACAGCCTGTGATTCCCTCACACGCTCCTGCTTAAGATGTCACCCATCCCAAATGGAGCGCTTTTGCACGCACGCACACGCGCACACACACACGCACACACACACGCACACGTACGCACATACGAACACACATGCTCGGGATTAATTTTTTAACATCCAGCCATTTTGTAATTGACTCCGTCATTTAAGGCAGTTAATTGGTGCCGAGTCCCGTCACGCATGTCAAGGATAAAACGTCGAAATTCCAGAAAACTCCTCCCATCGCCACCTTTCCTCGACCACACCCGCATTTTGAGAACGAGGCGCTGACGGCGTTTTCTTTTTTTCTTTTTTTCCTCCATCGCTGTGATCCCACCGGTTGTTCCTCCCCCCGCTGTGTCTGGCCCTGTATGACTGATGCGCTGGTGAAAAACCCCGGGAGCGCCAACAGAATCCTCCTCGCCAGACATTTGACGGCAAAACAGGTTTTCCGAGGCGAGAAAAGCCGAGGCTAGGAAGTCGAAGCGGGTTGCGCCGAGCCGACGACGTGAGCCGCCTGCCACAAAGCCTCCGCATGACGTCGTCCGACCGAGACCATGTCAAGATTTAGTGGCCAGTTATCGAGATATTTTCGCCTTTCTGCCACTTAGCCACCGCTGTAGTGTCCCTGAGCCAGAAACAGAGCCCCCTCTCCAAACCCCCAATGGGAATCTGACCTCTGAACTCTCGAGTGGAGAATTGTTCTGACAATTAAAACCTTGACATGGAAACTAAGGAGTAATTATCAAATTACTGCCCACTTCCATACCTAGAAGGCGCTTGAGAGATTCTCACTTTGCACAATCACCAGTGTGCGCTGGTGCACCAGTGACACCAGGACGATGAGATACCGCCGCCGTATGGCAGCGATGACTGCCAAACTGTTTGGGAGACTTGTGTTTGCACTCATTTTATGAAAGAAGGGGGAAAAACAGAACAAGAGACTGAATGAGAGACACGTTAAGCCCACATGCTGCCAGCGTAGATCTTAACAAAATAATTATTTCCTGTCCATCCAGCAACTTATAGACTAACTTGAACATCATCCTCAACATGTTGTACTGACAGTGAGAAAAGTCTGGAGAAAAAGCTCGCAAAAAGTATAATGCCGTAAGGTGCACAAACCTCTGTGCTGCTGTCTAATCATATGAGAAATCATATTGATTTAGAATTTGTTCTGTGACCACTGTTAATCACTCCTGTTACAGTCACTTGTTTTATTTTCTCTGCTTTTAAAAAACTCTAAATTCAGGAGCACTTAACACACAGTCTTCCAGAAGGAGATTATTTAAATATTGTGTAAATGTCGTTAATTATTGTCCTTACACATCCTGAACTTCAGCTCAGACATCCTGCAAACAGCCAATAGGAAAAATAATTCTGGCCAAAAAAAAGGATATTGGGCCCAGTAATCAGCCAGTTTGCTTTTCTGAGGGTGAGAAGTGAGTGCGTTAAAAAAAAAAAAAAAAAGTAGGGGAGGGAACGACCTGCTGTAAAACAATGACCAACAGGCTTTGTTAAAGTTAAAAGTGCCTCCTACTGCTTCCTGCACCAACAGGAAACCCTTGAGTAAGCAAACTTCATTGATCCACCTCATTTCAGGAGGCAGATCATTTCCCCAGTCATTGTTGGAGCTTTACTTCTCTTCTTTCCAAAACATCGTCTACCAGCGCTTCACCAAATCGATACGATACATAAAAACCAAAACCATTTATTAAAAACAAAACACATCCATAATGACATGACATAGGCAACAATCCCCCACTGGGAAGCTCAGTGTCAAACTGGCCGGTAGTGAAAATTATTATGAGCTATCCTGTGGTTGCACAAATGCAACAGTGCCTCAGTGTAGAAGTATCTACTGATAAAACCAAACCTCCTAACTGTGAGCTGTTAAATAATGGTGGGTTTGATTGACGTCTTTGCATCATATTGGGGTTGCAGTGAAAATGTACCACCTATATTCTATAATACTCAGCTCAGGTACAAGCAGAGAAAACAGGTGTGTACCTAGTGCAAACTACACCAACCTAAGGCACTATTAAATATCTAAATACTCAACAAAACATATATTCGAAAAAAAAAAAAAATCAAATTTCAAAATAATCTTAGTTATTTATTTATTCCAAATTTAGTTAGGGCTCCAGAGTGGGGATTGCGTTAGACAGGGTTGCTTTATGAATAAATTAATAAATATCTAAATACATTTTAAGAGACGTATGCTGGTGTGAATGACTCAGAGTGGAGGAAAATTTAAATGCGGCTAAAGATGTCAGGTGTTCTCCGAGCGTTAGCGCCGGATCCCGCCGGGAGCGAAGAGCCTCCAGATAATCGGGATACTTGTGTTATCTCAGCAGCTGCCACGATTTCTGACAGCAGCAAAGCCCCGAACACTTCACTTTTAGACAGGCGTTACCTTTCAACGCGTCATCAGTTTGGTAATCCCCTTAACATGGCCAGAGCGCCGACTCCTGACACCTGCAGCACACCTCCAGGCGTCTGATAGGACCGTTTTCGGCGAGAGGGTGGGATAATACCGCCGAGCGCGCTCGCACTCGCTGTAATTATCAACCCCTTGACCATTTTTTTTTTTTTTTAAACGTGCTCTGCTCAGACGCCCGTTAAGCGAGCAGCGAGCAAGTGTCTCATCCTGAGAGGAAGTTTTGCCGCGTTCAACATGCCGAGTCTCTGTCTTTGTCAGTTTTTTTCCCCTTTTATTTCCCCGCTCCTGCCGGGAGCCTTTTATTCGGGGAAATGTTCCCGCTTGATTTCCCTCAAATCGCACGTACAACCAAATTTTTGACGGAGCAAATGTTCCTGTTCTGGAAGCAGATTGTGCCATGGCTGATTTCACAGGGACGGCGCTCTTTGAAGAAGAGACGAGGAGCGGGCGGGGAGAGACGCCGTTTCCCTTTTTTACCGCGACTTGCTTGTGAAGACAGGTACTTGAAAGAAATATACAAAGACAGAGGGGAGCTGACGGTGCTTTGTTGGGGCTCGGAATGACGAGCTGAAAAGAAAAAAGGCCTCAAAAAGCCCGGAGGCGCAGCGGCGAGGAGGGGGAGGGAAAAAAAAAACGGAGAAGAATCAAAACACATATTTTTATTGTACTGGTTCCAAAGCTGTCACACCTCGTCTTTCGGCGCAAAGCCTGGCGGTTTTTAATTAAAGAGGTCAGTCGGGTTCCCTCCGCTCGTTGGCTTCTCCTCAGAACCAAAGCAGGCATCAGGATGTTCAGGAATTCTAAAGTCTAAGGTGAATTCATGGGAGGTCAGTCGTTAAATGTAATAACAAGTATTTTTGGAAAATAAAAAAATCCAAGAAGATGTCGCCAATTTGGTGAAACTGTGTGCGCATGCAGTCACGGCTGATCTTTGCCTTGTTCTTTTGGTGCAGCTGCCATTGAATAAAAAAAGAAAGAAAAGCCGGAGCAGCGCGGGCAGCAGAGGAGCTTCTAAACTGCCACGTCGTGCATCAGAGAGCGTTCGATGTGTCTCCTCAACCCCGCAGGGCGCAAACGACGGCGCTGTAAGGTGGCCGAGTCCGCCGCGTCTGACGGCACCTCGGGGCTTCGCCCATAAAAATTCATAGCTGTGGACCAAGGCCGGGCCGCTCCACATCATATTAAACGATATGTTTCCAGCACCGGGTGTGGTTCGCCTCATACCGGCACTTCATAAAGCAGGAGGGGGAAGGAAAGCAGGGGGAGGGGGGGCGGGGTCGGGGTGGGGGGGTGTGAGTCGGCGTGTTTGATGGTTTTTTCCCGCCAATAGCGACACACAATGATTCTTTTTTTTATAGAAAAGTTGGCGAGCCGGTTCCACTCAATAGCGACCGGCCGCGGCAGCCCGGCGACATTTGAGGGATTTAAGCGGCAGACATGGCAACCCGGCCTTGTGAGATGTGAGACGGTGGAGGGCCCAGGACTGCAAATGCCACGGACGGCATTGTTTATTGGGGATTATCTGCTCCGACCCTCTGGCTAGAACACATTGGTGACCCCAATATGAGCACAGATACACATCGGGGGGGGAAAAAAACAAAAAGAGAAAAGCGTAAGCTGCAACCAATGATTCCTTCGGGTGGGTTGGAGGCGCCCTTCACTCCATCCAGCACACGGTTAACCAGCAACCCAAAGAACAAATTCCTTCTGGTTGTTGTTTTTTTTCCCTCCTTCTTCTTCTTCTTCTTCTTCTTCTTCTTGGAGACTTTAAGTTCTCTCCCCTCCCTACAAGGCAAATCTGGAGAGAGGTCGATGTGAAGACCAGGCAGAGCAGGGATGAGAAGAATATAAACACTCTTTATACATATATATATATATATATATATATATATATATATGTATATATATTGTCCAGGGGGAAGGGTGGCGACGGTGACGAGAGGGCGAGGAGGGAGGGGGCAGGAGGGAAGGAGAGAGGACGGGGGAGGGGGAACGGAGGGGTGCACGGGGCCGGGCAGCGGGGTCTGTAAAGGAGACGAGGACCTTATCACAGCCCAGCAGCTCTGTAATTCGCCGCCATGATAAAGTGGCAGCGCGCAAAACCTTACAAGTCTGGCACAATCCAAAGACGGATTAGGTTTTTCTGACATAAGCTTCCTGAAAAACTAATCAATCAGCCCATGCAGTATTATCAGAAGCGTGAGATTAAAGAGCTGCTCCTAATCCACCCCCACCACCCCCCGCCCTCCTCCTCCCCATCGAACCCCCCCTCACCCTAACCCCCCCGCTGTACATTTTATTACACTTCCACCAGCGTTAGTCGCCTTTAAATATACAACAAATAAATAATGAAAGCAGACCTAATTGAGCATGGGGGGGGGGGGGGGGGTCTGGGTTAAAAAGCCCGTCGAGAGGGGAATTTATGTAGAATTTGTGTTTTATTATGAAGTCGAGGATAAAATTGTTGCCCTTGCATTTTTTTATTTTCTCTTTTTTTTTTTCCACTTTGAACAGCGACCGCCGTGGAGGGGTGGAAAAAAAGAAAAACATCAGGTTGGGAAAAACACGTTAAATCTCGGCCCCCTGCTCTTGATTGCCTCGGCGCCGCCGCTCCGTCTTTTCTCGCTGACGGATGAATGGATCAACAAGCCCAGTGGCTAAAGGCCAGGAGATAAAATAGACAAATAAATAAATAAACCGAGGATTCTAATGAGTGCTAATTCCCTCGAGGAATGACTTGTAATCCCTTTCAAATCGAACGCGTCGCCTCAAAGTTGCGGCGGGTGAAGCTGAGCAGCGGCGGCGGGCGGCGGCGGCCGAGCGGTCGCCTGCTTTTCATCTCTGTTGGCGCGTCGACGCCCTTCCGAGGAGACTCCGTCCCCGTCTATCCGCCTGACCCCCAGGAGGCGACGACGGGAGGGGGGGCAGGGGGGGTTAAAGGGCCCGACAGGCTGAGCTCACCCGGTTTGGGGGCCGCACAGACGCCTTTTGTCGACGCATAATGTCGCCCGAAAAGCTTCCTCGCCTCCGCAGTGAGACGCAGCGGCTTAATGGACTTTGTCAACGTCTTCTCACCCTTAATCCCGAGCAGCGGTCGGGGCGGTGGGGGAGAAAACACTTTCCTCGCAATGCAATCAGCGGGTCGGAGGAAGGGTAAAGACAGTGGGGAGGCGGGGGAGGGGGGGGGCAGTAAGAGCTCTCAAGTATGCTTTATCTTCATCTACATTGTTCTGTTGTCGCCGAGCGGTGGATCACTGCTGCAGATGTCACGGGGGGCGAGGATGGATTCTCCCAGGATGCCTCTGACCCTCTTACTCGTCCCCGGGGGCGGGGGTGCGAGGGGGGTCGGAGCGGAGCGGAGGGCGTTTGGCACAGATGCTCGGGCCAGGGGGGTGGGGGGTGTTTGGTTTTTTTTTTCCTTTCTTTTTTTGCACTTTTCACCGTTTGATTCACGTCGCGGCCGTCCTCTGGATGGCCAGAGGAGGAGCGTTTGCTCTCTGCTCCTCCTTCTGCTGTGAAGCATCTCAGGAGGTCGAGCCTCCGCTGGCTGACTCGGGGAGGTCGGAGCAGGAGGCCGCTCGCTCTTTTGCAGCCTCTCAGGGAAAAAAGATTTCCGGCAGAAAAAGTTTTTATTAATATTTAATACATCAAATATGCCGCTGTAGAAGGTCAGGGAATAGTAATCAGGGCCACTATGTCCCCAGTCAGGCAGCGGTGGGTCTGCTGGGAGAGGAGCCGCTGAGGCGTATGAAGAGGGTCTCTCCTGGGATGCAGCCTGTCTACCGACCCCCCCCCCCCTCTCTCTCTCTCTGGAGGCAGCAGTCCCAACAGGCACAAGGCCGATTACAGCAGCAGCCGGGAAACAGGGAAGAGCACTTTTGGCGCCACATCTGCACAGTTCAAGGCTATCTTTAAAAAAAAAAAAAAAAGAAAGAACAAAAAATGGCTTTGAGGGCAGAAGAGATTTAAAGGAGCTCCTTCTCATGACGAGATTCTGTAGCGTGAGGATGATCGGGATTAAAAAACAAAAAAAAAAAAATAGGGGGGGGGATTATTATTCAAAATCTACGGGTGGAGTAAAATGAGAAAGTGGCTAAATCGACGTTTAGCTTCCTTGAATCTCGTGATTTTCCATGAGATCAGTCCGAATAAATTCCAAGCTCAAGGTAATCAGGTGAACATGAACATTTCAGGAAATTTCTCCATCATTTAAAAACCTTTAGGCTTCACGTTTTTTTTTTTTTTTTTTTTTTTTTTAATCCTATCATCGTGAGTTACCCAGTTCGCTTCTGTAAACTTTAAACTGGACAAAAAAATAAAAAATATCACGGCTTCAAGACAGAAGTCAAACTGTGTTTAAACCTAAGAGCAAGTGAATAAAGGAAACTTCTGACTGCAGCTGTGCTTGTGAGTCAGAGCTAAACGACAAAGTGGCAGACGTATTGTTAAGCCACAGGTGAACGGCACAGAAAACTAAAGACCAACGATCCAATTGTATAAGAGAGAATTAAAAAGCCCTTAGTGAAGTCAGTGAATAATGAAGTGAATTTAATTATAAAATCAAAATGAACCACACTGCACTTTTGAGCAAGCTGAGGATTGACAGTTATAATAAGCAGGTCCACAATGCTTCTATTACATCAGATGACAGCACTTCTGGAACATTATATGATGAAATATTTTCTGTATAAGAAGAAAGGTCACAATGGTTAAAATTGTGACATTAACTGAGATGATGCGGCGCTTGCAAATCACCCATTAAACTGACAAATTCCGAGTCTGTTCTGCTGAATTAAATCCAATCACGGCTATTTATGTTTACACAGTTATAAATTTATCATCCCATTAGAAGAGGTGGTGAGGATGTATCCCTTATTTTTTAATAAATGCAGAGAAACAAATAGCCTGGATTTTAAGGGGCTATTCTGGGTATTTTAACAGCCCATAATTTCAAAGGACAATAAACCGGCTTATCCTCGTCAAAGACGTGATAAGTGCTTCACGCTCGCTGCTAATGACTGACTGTCAACTAAAATTCCATGGCTGCAATTTACTCGCTCGTCATTTGGCGTCGTGCCGCAGCACTTTGCAGAATACACCCGGCAATAATTAGAGCACAATATTTGAATCTGCGGGGATGAGGCGAGTGGGTGCCCTGCGGTGCGCCCGACGGCCCCGCAAACGCACCCCACACCACAACTTTTCTTTTCGTCCCGCAATTAAATCTTTCGAGTTTCCTCCCCACGCCCGCGATGTGAAACACAGAGAGAAATCTGCACATTTCCGAACCGTCTCGTTCGTTCGTTCGTTCGCCTCACCTGGTGCAGCAGGAGCAGGAGCGTCAGTGTTTGCAGAGCCCTCATCTTCGCAGACTTGTCGACTTTTATTGGGAGTGAGCGGCGCTTAAATCCTCTGTGGAAGGTTTGGAGGGGGGCAAACGCACGCGCCGCTGGAGCATCGCTGTGATCTGCTGCGGGGGGACGTGGAGGGAGAGAAAAGAAAGAAAAAGAAAAAAAAGAATAATAATACATAACATATGTGCGTTCAGTGGTGGGTGGCTTTAAACCTCCATCCAAACATCTGGAAGAAGTGGGTTGACAAGTGTGGCTTATTTGACAAAGCTGAGAAGAAAACGAAAAAATAAAATAAAAAATAAACTTACCTTTTCTTAGACACCTCACTTGACACAGCAGCTGGAATCATCCCCGTTCAATCCACTTGGGCAAAGAGTCGTAAAATCCTCTCAGGCGTCGTGAACAAAGATTCGGGTTGAGACTCCTCCAACTTGCGAACCGAACCGAAATGAGTATCGAGCTATATTTCCTCCTTCACTTGACACTTGAGAAAAAAGGAAAAGGAAAGAAAAAAAAGAAAAGAAAAGAAAAGAAAAGAAAAGAAAAGAAAAAGCAGCCGGTGTACCCGGTTCGGTTCAGGTGGCCGCTCGTGCCGGTGCGAGCGCGCGGACCGTCCGCTCGCCGTCAGCTGCGCAAGTTGCTCTGAGCGCGCGCAGGCAGCCCCGTCCGCCGCGCGACTGGAGACTCCAAGGTCGGCGCGCGCGCGCGCGCTTCCCGGGCAAAGAGATGGGGGAGAAGATCTTGTGTGAAGTCTCACTCCCTCCGCGTGGGAGACAAGTGAGAGGCTCCCTCGTCACTGATAGCAGCCTCGCGCCCGCCACACAGCCGCGGCTTTCTCTTTCTTTCTTTCTTTCTCTTTCTTTCTTTCTTTCTTTCTTTTTTTTTTAAACCCTTCACACGTTTGGAAGCATCGTCTCACTTGTTCAGCCTTCTTTTTTTGATTATATATGCGGGGCAAATCCACGAGTAAAATCCCCTTTCAAAAATAACCTTACGACCTTTTGAAACGTAGGCTTGATCTTTGCGTGTCTATTTTGTTTAATTTCTTCTTCGTGGCATTGTGTCTTGCATGAATTTGTTTGTGGGCCTTGACAAATAAGAATTTCTGTCACCTTTTGGGACAGACAATAAAGCTCATCTTAATTTATCTTATCAATGAATTGTCCATTTTTTTTTTAAAAGAATTTGTGCACAAGTGGCTCTCAACCTGTAAAAGCAGTCGGTGTCTTTTGTGACGGTGGGAAATCACGTGTATTTGTTATTTATTTATTTATTTATTTATTTGTTTGTTTGTTTGTTAACATACTTGTGTAGTGGCCGACACGACATGGCAGCGCTGTACACACACTTTACACACACAGCCAAAGGTCAGATGCTGCAGTGTGTGTGTGTGTGTCAGGAGCCGTGCACAAACAGCAACACTGTGTGCTCAATGTTTAGCAGGTTGGGTTTGTTTAACTTTGGCGTCATCAAGTGGTCAAAGCTAAATACTGCAAGTAAAAAAAAAACGGGATTTTACTTTTGTGTGTGTGTGTGTGTGTGTGTGTGTGTGTGTGTGTGTGTGTGTGTGTGTGTGTGTGTGTGCTGCTCCTGTACTCAGGGTCGCAGGGGTGTTGCTGGAGCTAAAGTGTATAATTCCAACATGATGATGCAGTTTCCATGATCAACATCCAATTGCATTTTCAAACATACACTGAAGTTGCTTCTGTCATACGGCAGGGCCACATCTGTCATGCCTCAGTACTTCTCTGGGGCCTACAGCTGGACGGACCCTGCATTGGCGATGAGTTCCAAAAAAAAAAAAAAAAAAAAAAAAATCTCCCAAGTGGAAATGCTGCCCTCTGCTGGACTCAGCGTGTGGTGCACTAAGCCATGGCAGAAAACGTGGGAGGGAGGCGATGTTTGGGTTTGGGAGCATCCTCTCGGTGACACTCTCAGAAGAGTCCAGATTGATCCTGATGGTGTCAGCTGCATTAATGGATCAGTCTTTTGATCCAGCAGACTGTATGGCTGGCACCAGAAATCACAGTCTCACGGTGCGTCCCCAAAGAAGAAGAAGGAGGGAAGAAAAGGCAGAAAAAGAAAAGTACTGCATAGTAACTGAAACCCACACCCAAGTTTGAGTAAAGACACATCACAGGTAATTGTGCTGCTTTCTTTACACACAGTGATAAATATGCTTCTTTGACTTGGCGCTTATGCAAAAGCCACATCTTCTTCAGGTTAAGCCCGACTCAAGCCGCCGCATTAGTCTTCACTGTTTGTGTGAACGGTCACATTTTCTCTGTGCTATTCATCATGACAAGCGCGAAAGAACTGAATTTTAACCAAGTGGAACAAGTACGTCAGCCACACCCACCCCACGCCCACTGGCCCTGAACTCTGCACACACGTGTTCAGGTTTTCATCACGCATTTCTGGTTTTTCACCTTTGCAACGACAAACCAGAGGTTACTGTAGGGGCACACTTAACGGATTACAAGCAGTACTTTTGTTGAGTGTCGTGCAATAAACACGTCAGTTGTGTAGACCAAGGAGACAAAGCAATGTTGTTACGAATGTAGTTAAACATTATCGTTTTCTGGCGATTGTATAGCAGATTTTCTCAAGGCCCCATGTCACTGTGCAGCTTGAACGCAGTGCAGCCGTGCTGTCAGCGTGGAGCATTTCCACCATTTGTGCAAAGTGGGTGGAAGTTTAATCACATAAGAAGCCTAATAGTATTTTAATTAGAAGTTTATTGCTCGCACAGGATTAGGGTTGCCACCCGTCCCGTTTTCCCCAGAACCCTCCCGTAAAATACGCGATTGTCCCGTATTTGGCAACTAAAAAAACCTGTCCCGTAATGAACTGATACTGCACTTCACTTTGTCCCGTATATTTCGGGGACGCCCCCCCCCCCCCTTGAGAGAGAAACTTGTGACTTTCAACTATGCAACAATGAACGCATAGAAGCATAGGGGCCACAGGTCAATCTAAATGTGTTGGCTCTAAGAACAGCTTATCTTCTGTTTGTACAGTATACAATCCTGAGACCCAGTCCCCTGTTTATATAATATGTGTTACTGCACGTTAGAGTGTGTGCCAACTGACATTAGATAGGTACAAATGAAGGCGAGTGAAGCTCAGCGGCTAAAAAGTTCATGAAATTTATGAATTTGGAAATCTTTTCTCACGTTTTGCAAGTAGCACAACTTTGATGTGATGACGTCACATTGCCCATCTGGGCGGCTGTCCAATGATGTGAATATCGCCTAGGAATTGTGGTCCTGCCCTCGGCAAACTGTACTAGTAAGTGTAGCTGACAGGAACACTGCTGAATGTTAATGAGAGGCAGCATAAACTGCCATTTAGACCAACAAGAAATGAAAACAATAGCGACAGGATAACACGAGGACCCTCCTGGGACTTTAACTGTCGTGAATGGGCTTAATTAACGATTAGACATTGGTGGGATTGAGTTGAGCTAAGCTCGCTGCGAGTCTGCTTTGTTGTTCTGAATGTGCAGCACAAAACTACGACATCCAGCGGTGAAATGATAATGCACTGTTAACAAAGGCAGTGCTAGTCATACATTGATGGAAAGCTAAATGTGCCATCGTGAACAAAAGTGCCCAAAATGCATTTCGCAGGAATGCAACAGTAGTTACAATCATTTTATGTACACAAGTTTGACATTTTCGGTACTTTATCTCGCTGTGCAGTATATTATTACTGCTCAATTGGCTTTGGAATGTCAGAAAATAATCTTAGGATCATCATTGATTACTTTCAACCTACAGTTAGTGAGTTATTAACTCAGCAAAGGGAGATAAAACATTTCAAACTGCAGATTCCGTGACTGAGTGGGATAAGAGAGTTGTCTAGCTGATTAAACTAGATTAATGTGAATAAAGGTGAAGGACTGCGCACGGTGACTGCGTGTTTGGAGGTTGTGAAACCTCGGCTCCTCCCTCTTTGGGTGCTACCGCAACACCAAGTCTCCTGAGTTCATCTCGGTTTAGAATGAGAATAATCCGTGTCTCAGTTGTGGCCTTTCTTTTGCTCAGACAGGTAACTAATGGCTGGATATTCAGCTCTTAAGAGGTCTAAGCATAAGCTTCACGGAAGGTATGTGTGCTGTGTAAATACAAGTGTCAACAAGGTTTTTGTTCGATCCCTCTCTTTTTTTTTCTAAAACCCTGTTAAGGATCTTTGCTGTCAGAGACCAGCAGGGTGGGTCTTTGGGGGAGACGCTGTTAAGATTTTAACCCTTTCATTCTGACGCATGGTGATTGCTCGAAGCAGTCAAAAGCTTAACAGTGTTGTGTGTTCCTGAAAACTAAAGAACAATTAAAAAAAAAAAAAAATTAAAAAATTAAAAAAAAGGCACACTACATACATACACATATCATAACCCTAGAGATCTACTTACTCTCAATTTTAACATTTTTAATAGTTTACATTCAGTGAGTGCCGTCTTTGAGTCCTGGCGCAGCATTGTGAGTTTGAGTAACCATCGTGTGTTTGTATTCTGAACAAAATGAAAGATTAGATAATTTGCAACAAAGAAAGAACACTTGACTACAAGCTTTTCAATAAGCCACTCAATCACGACACGCCATTTCCTGTCAGCCCAGGCGCACGCGCACCCTCAGAGTTCACAGAGCAGAGAACCCCACTGGGGCCCCTGTCATAATAAACCTCAGGATGTACACAATAGTTTGGGAGCAGGAAGAGCGGCGCAGTCTGCAAAAGGAGAGCTCTTTTATTCTTGCTGGTGGCCTGTTTTCCCTGATTTATGAGTCACTCATTAAGTTTTATATCTTTTGGAATAGGGTTGGGTTTCCCAACCTTCGAGGAACAGCTCCTCTCACGGAAAGGTTTCTCTTCTCTTTGGCAAGTGTTACATAGCCGCTTGATGTTATCACCTCCTCCCCCACAGCGCAAGGCGTTGGTGTCCTATTACCAGCAGCTTCGCACGGCATCAGGCTCCTGACAAAGGGTGCAGTTTCGTGTTTGCGTGAGACAAGAGAGGAGAAAAAAAATGGTCTTAAAAATGGGCAGATGTAACAGCCCAGTGAGCAAGCGTGTGTCTGGTTTTCTTTTTTTCCCCCATATGGAGGGTAAACAGGGAGGGGGGGGAGACCGCCAGAGTAAACCGTGAGAACTTTGTACCGA
Source organism: Nelusetta ayraudi (assembly GCF_046127955.1). Classification (NCBI taxonomy): domain Eukaryota; kingdom Metazoa; phylum Chordata; class Actinopteri; order Tetraodontiformes; family Monacanthidae; genus Nelusetta; species Nelusetta ayraudi. The sequence continues at coordinate 7,217,278 of NW_027466110.1, forward strand.
TTGTCAGGTATTAGTGGAAGCCTGAAAACATGCATAGCAACCATGACTTGCATCTGTTACTGATAATCCTGCGGCAAAGAAAAGCTTTCCTTTTTTTATGCAAAACATGAACATTGGCTTGATCAACACTTGGAATGAAAGTTTTAGTTCACTTTTAACTTTCCATTTAAAGGGATGAAAATTCTTCTTTTTTTTTTGGTTTAGAATAACAAATGAAACATTCTAAGAATTAAACTCCGCCTACTAGACTTGTCCACATGTTCCAAAGGGAATCTCTGCTCTCCCACTTTCCCTCTGTCTGTCTTCCACCAGTTACGTAATAGCTCTGTTGCAAGGGCAGCCTTAGCTTCCTGCAGAACTTAAACACACATTCACTCCCACAAGCCCACACATAAAGGCCATGCTCCACTGTGGCTGCCATTTGCTCTGGGAGTGTGGAAGCTTGCAGGACACACAATGAGGAGCGGGGTGTGGTTTCCGACGCTGGGGCTGCTGGCTGTGCTGTGCTGCTGCAGCCTGGAGCCGGTTCATGCTGGGAAAGTGCTGGTTCTGCCTGTGGACGGAAGCCACTGGCTGAGCATGAAGATACTGGTGAAGGAACTGGTGCACAGGGGACATGAGATCTTGGTGCTGGCACCTGAAACCAGCCTGCTGATCAAAGGTTCAGAGAGCTTCAAGACTGAGATCTACGAGGTGCCCTTCACCAAGGCTGAGCTGGATGGAAGCTTCAAGGAGCTGAAGGATAGCGTGTTCCTCAAGCCACCCACGCTGATGGACGTATTTGTCAATGTGGAGCGTCTGGTCGGCTTCACCACCTTGCAGGTGAAAGCTTGCAAGAGTTTGCTGAAGAACGAGCCCATCATGACCAAAGTGAGAGAGGCTGGCTTCGACGCTATGCTCACAGACCCCTTCCTTCCATGCGGCAGCGTCCTGGCTCAGAAGTTTTCCATCCCGGCTGTTTACTTCCTCCGCGGGCTCCCCTGCGGAATAGACGCAGCGGCCAACCAGTGCCCCTCTCCTCCGTCCTACGTGCCCATTGCTTTCTCTGGCAACACAGACGTTATGACCTTTCCGGAGAGGGTGAAGAACATGTTGATGGTTGGACTGGAGTCCTACTTGTGCACTGTGATGTACCGAGAGTTCGACAAGCTGGTCGCCGAGGAAATAAAGGACATGTCGTCTTACAAAGAGCTCCTGGGTCATGCGGCTTTCTGGCTACTCAGGTCAGACTTTGCTTTTGATTGGCCCAAACCCGTCATGCCCAACATGGCTATGATTGGAGGCATCAATTGCGCAAAGAAAGCTCCTCTGCCGGAGGTGAGTATTCAAAGTACAAGTAAAACATGTGGAATCCGTGTAAGTTGTGATGCAAACAAAAGTGGTTCTCCAACAGCTTGGAAAAATCAGAGATTGTCCAAGTGAAAGCTGTGTTAAGCTAAAATAACGTTTCCAACAGAAAAAAACCCTATTGATTATCGTTATTGTTCTAGAATCTCATCACAACAATCTTGTAGTCAACAGTATGTCTGCATTTTAGCACTTGTGAAACCATTCAGGAATCATAAAATCTGTGGGGAGGAATGCAGGCTTGCATGTGTTGTCTGTGTTTATCACAACAGTTTATCATGATTAAATTGGTGGCTCTCACTTGTGTATTGGGGAACAGGTTTGTCTACAAGTCTCGATGACTGTGTGTGAAAGCTGAGCATAGTGGGGGGGGGCTTTCGACAGGACACCTGTGTAGAAAGTATTCACTTAGTTATTCTTCAGAGCAGACTGAATTTGATTGTTAATTTCATGTTATTTTTTTCATTCACATAAAAAAAAAACATTTCCTACAATTCAGAGATAAAAGTGGTGTTGCAGGTTTCAGATGATACTTATTCCACGCATGGTTCCTAAACAGATTCTCCAACCTTTCTGCAGGACCTGGAAGAGTTTGTGAACGACTCAGGAGACGACGGCTTTGTTGTCTTCACCCTGGGCTCGATGGTGGCCAACATTCCTGAAGACAAGGCGAAACTCTTCTTTGATGCCTTTCGCCAGATTCCACAAAGGGTAAATGAACTCTGGACGCACACAATTAGAGTGTAGCTTGGAAAGCAAGAGGAGTGGCACAGTTGGAAAAAACAAATGGCTTTGGAGATGTTGAGGTTTGAGAGTCACGTGATCAGAAGGTCTTGTGTTGGAATCTCCAGAGCAACAGGAGATTTGGGTGGACAAAGTTGTCATGACTTGTCTCCACCTTTATCACCACCCTGAACAAGAGTTAGCAAGCTGGTTACAGCTATAGGTAGTTGATATAGGTAATTGAGCTTTGCATTACTCAACCCACCCTGTAAGAATCTAAAAGACGTTAGAAGCAATTCAGGTGCATGTACATATCATTTGTGTGTTCTTAAAAAGCTAAACTAAACTAAAGAAAACATTATGTCTCACAGGTGCTCTGGAGGTACACTGGACCTGTGCCGGCAGACGCACCCAAGAACGTCAAATTGATGAAGTGGCTCCCGCAGAACGACCTCCTTGGTAGGTTTACCCTGACAGATTCATACAACCCAGCATTACTGCCGTTTACTCTGTGAATTACGTCCAGAATGAATTTTCCAAAGAACTCAGCAATATTCCCGTCCCCCTTTTGTTCTCCACAGCTCATCCCAAAGCCAAAGTGTTCATGACTCACGGAGGAACTCACGGTATCTATGAGGGGATCTGCAACGCTGTGCCAATGTTGATGTTCCCTCTCTTCGGGGACCAAGGGGACAATGTGCATCGCTTGGTGTCCCGTGGTGCTGCCAAAAGACTCAGCATCCATGGATTTACCTCTGAGGAACTTGTAACTGCGCTAAAGGAACTTGTCCAAGACAAGAGGTAAAAGAAGAAGAAGAGCCTTTTTCTTGAGTTTTCAGAGGAAGCATGTATTTGGTTTTCCACGCCCTTTCAAATATCCTTTTGAACTGATACTTTTTGAACTGGCACTGACAAATGTCTCTTTTGGTTTTTGTTAATTTAACTGACACCTTGAAGCTATTGGGGGACTTAATTTCCTGTGAGGTGTATTTGACTTATCTAGAAAGACCAGGGCAGACACAGAAAACACATCTTCAGCTTCCCTCTGTAAATGAATAAACTGCTTGTGTTCTGAAGTATATTATTTATCAATGTATTCGTTCAAACATCTATTTCATTGATACATTTACATTACATTTGTTTGTATGACTTAGTTTCAGTCAGTCTCTCTTTGAAGAATTCATGTTAATTTACGTTTATTTAATCCCTGCTTCTCCTCCTCCAGTTACAAAGAGAACATAGTGAAACTGTCCCACATCAACCTGGACCGTCCCGTCAATGCACTGGAGCTGGCCACCTTCTGGACAGAGTTCGTCATGAGGCACAAAGGGGCGGACCACCTGAGGGTCGCCGCTCACGACCTCAACTGGTTCCAGTACCACAGTCTGGACGTCATCGTCTTCCTTCTTGCCATCGTGCTGGTTGTCGTGGGCCTGACACTGAAGTGCTGCTTGTTCTGCACTCGCAAGTTATTAGGAAAGGGAACAGTGAAGAAAAAGAGGCAGTAGAGCACTGTGCAGCGTCCATTAGGTTTTAAATTGAAAATTTCCCCCCAGTGATGTGAATAATGAAAGTGGAATATTTCAGTTGTACTGTATAAACTGTATATTTGCCTACATGTGGAGGAATATACAGGATGGTGGAACATCCAAACTTGATAATAAAGTTATTTTGTTAACTTTTTAAATGTCTTTGTATCAATTAATGATAATATATACATAAAAAAAGAAAAGAAAACATGTCCTCACTATGACTTGTCTTACAGGCCATTACAAAAGAAAAGAAAATCAATAATACATTAGAAAGTGTCTTTGACAATGGACAATTCAATTACTACGTATTACTTTAATTCAATTTACTACTAAGGAATGTTTCTCATTTTAAGAACCAACAGTTGTTGACTCCCTATCAACTCAGATAAATCAGATACAAATCAAAAACTGGCAGGTTTAAAACAAATTTTAACTGAGTGAAATTAAGACAGACTCTAATCATTAACTCCTATTAAGGATCTTAAAAAAAACAAAAAAACAAAACAACAAAAACTTACAAATGGTTGCAGAAGTCATCATTCTGATAGATAATAATTGGATAATTGGCCTTTCGATGTAGTTTGCATATCTTGCATATCTTACACTTTCATTCCCGAATCTGCATCTAAGCGTTTGTGGTAGCTCTTCTTCAAAACCTTGAAGGAGTATAACTGTCACACACTGCCCTCTTCTGGTCACGCTAAACATTCTTCACATTGTCGGTCTCCACGCAGGTGTACGTGGCCACAACTGAAAACATTTTTGAAATTAAATCATCTACTCAATATTTCATCCTGGAAAGTAACTGAATGCGATTGCTTTGAGAGTTCACTTTACAGAACTTTGTAGTTCTGCTCCTCTATGTTTCACTGGGAAATATTGCACTCTCTACTCCAATATTTTTATTTGAATGTATTATTCACTGTTAAAGAATAAATCAATGGTCCCAAAACAGTTTAGCTTCTGGGTTTAAAGAAAGGGAAAACAAAACAAAACAACAACTGCATTTGCAGGCAAAACAGGTCTGAAAACTCTCACATTTTTAGAGTTTTAAATGCAGGAGTTTTAATTTGTTGGTCATGTTGCTCAGTACCTCATCCAGCATGTCTTTAATTTACTGGTGTCAAAATGTTGCATAATCTCTCAGTCCAGTGTTATTTTGGCGTCAAGTCTGTATAAAAATATGTGTTTCACAGTTCAATTGTGAATTATTAGTGGCTGATTTATGGAGTTTACAGTTGGGTAAACGCTGTAATTTACGGGTTACTCTTCAACATATCATTGTCGTTTGTCCGAGGGTACCTTGAACACGACTCCCTGACCGTCGCCAAAACCAAGGCACGAGGGAGGAGACGCTGTAAGCCGTTCTTTTTTTGTTTAAACTTGGTCTCAAATAACTCTTATAAAGAAGGCCACTCTACGGGGCTTAAATAGCTGCAACATAACGCTCACATACAATGGCATAACGTAACATAATATAACAACGTTGGCCTGTCAAGACATAGCCACACTTTAGCATTACTGTATGTGCAGTCACACTTGACAATATATAATTGTAAAACAATTAAAGTGATAAAGTAAAGTACAAAGTCACTACTTAAAGTGTTTTTTGTTTCGTTTTGTTTTTTGTGTTTATAGGCAACGACCGTTCATGTCATATCCGGTCATACTGTTTCACCCACAGATATATGAACACTATGATTTCACCTCCTCCTCGGTTTAGCGGAACTGTATGTGCGCGCGCGCGTGTGTGCGGGGCCGGGCCGGGCGTGGGGAGGTTCCGGGACAGTGACGCGGCTGTATGGTGCTTTCAAAATGAATTGGATATTGGAGTCTCCGCCGGTTGCCACAACCGAGAGTAGAGGAAGAGGTCCACATGCACTAACATGCATGTGCAGCCAGCATTGTAGCATGTAAAGGGCTTGATATGAACAGACAGAGATCACACATGAAGTGACACGAACCAAGGAGAAATTGCACGGCTTCACATGTGAGGAACCTACTGGGAAATGAAAAGGGCGAAACAGTTGGGAGTTTATAGCTGCTGTGTCCTCAATGACGAGGTAGCTTTAGACCGTCATAAATTTGTTATTGATTAACCAAAGGGAAATGAAGAAACAAAACGTGCACTGCAGAAGACTGAATGGAATAAAGGAGCTGTCTGACCAATAGATTAAGGCGTATGAAGGTGGAGGGCATCACTCTATGTTCCTATTGCCAGGTAAGAGCTCTTCTGCCTGACTTCCCAGCAAGCGCTTGAACCCCCACGCATACACAGCGGCTCTCATTTGCTCTCAGAGCGAGGCAGCTTGCAGGACACACAATGAGGAGCTGGATGTGGTTTCCAACGCTGGGGCTGCTGGCCTGGCTGTGCTGCTGCAGCCTGGAGCCCGTACAGGGTGGCAAGGTGCTGGTTGTGCCTGCGGATGGAAGCCACTGGCTGAGCATGAAGATACTGGTGAAGGAGCTGGTGCGCAAGGGACATGAGGTCTTGGTGTTGGTGCCAGAAACCAGCATGCTGATCAAAGGCTCGGAGAGCTTCAAGACTGAGACCTACGAGGTGCCCATTACCAATGCTGAGCTGGAAAGGACTGGGAAAACGCTTCAGGATAAAGTCCTCAAGCCGCCCACGTTGACAGAAGTATTGGACAACATAGAGCTTATGGTCAGCTTCAGCACCTATCTGGTGAAAGCTTGCAAGAGTTTGCTGAGGAACGAGCCCATCATGAGCAAAGTGAGAGAGGCTGGCTTTGATGTTGTGCTCACAGACCCATTCATTCCATGTGGCGCTGTCCTGGCTCACAAGTTTTCCCTACCGGTTGTTTACTTCCTCCACGGCATCCCCTGCGGATTAGAAATGACGGCCAACCAGGTTCCCTCTCCTCTATCCTACGTGCCCATTTGGTTTTCTGGCAACACAGATGTCATGACCTTTCCACAGAGGGTGAAGAACATGTTGCTGTATGGACTGGAGTTCTATTATTCCAGTGTAATGTACCAAGAGTATGACCAGCTGGTCGATGAGGAAATAAAGGACATGTCGTCTTACAAAGAGCTCCTGGGTCACCGGGCTTTCTGGCTACTCAGGTCAGACTTTGCATTTGACTGGCCCAGACCTGTCATGCCCAATATGGCTATGATTGGAGGCATCAATTGCAGAGAGAAAGCTCCCCTGCCGGCGGTGAGTATTTAAAGCAGCTACTTGCTCGAGCAAAATATGTGGATGCACTCTGATTTGTGATAACTAGTCAAGAAGGGAAAAACTAAAAAAAAAAAAAGCCTTTTAGATTCTTCAGCAGCTGGAATGAGCTAAGTCTGGATGACTTTGATTGTGAAGTCTAAGCAAGAGGGAATTTGGCGAGGGGGAGGGGGTTTTACGTATAAGCTAAGCTAACCTGTAAGGTGCAAAATCAGGTAAAATAGAAATTATTCGCCATATTATTCTTCATAAAATACTGAATGTCATTGTTTTTAATTTACCATTTACATAAAAAGTAATTCTATGTAAAATGGTTGACTAAATAAATAATGGGCCTTCTCCAACCATTCTGCAGGACCTGGAAGAGTTTGTGAACGACTCAGGAGACGATGGCTTTGTTGTCTTCAGTCTTGGCTCGGCAGTGGACAATATTCCTGAAGATAGGGCTAAACTGTTCTTTGACGCCTTTCGCCAGATTCCACAGAGGGTAAATAAACTCTAGACGTATACATTTACACTGTATCTTGGAAGCAGGGGGAGTGGCAAAGTCTACAAAAAGAACCACAAAAAAAGACCCCAAATTGCTGACAGCTCAACGGGCACTGATCCTTTGGCCTGCTGCAGGCCAAAGAATCAATTCAGTAGCAATTAATATTATTATGAAACAGAGACTTAATACCCCTAATCTGTATTAAGTCTGATGAGGGGTATCCCGAGTCCCGTTTTAAATGCTTTAAACGCATTATTATTATCAATACAAAAAGCGTATGTCTCACAGGTGCTGTGGAGGTACACTGGACCTGCACCGGCAGACGCACTCAAGAACGTCAAACTTATGGAGTGGCTTCCACAGAACGACCTCCTTGGTAGGTTTACCCTGAATCATTCATCCAAACTGCCATTGGCGTAGTTTAACCAGTGAATTTAATACAGAATTAATGTTCCAAAGAACTCAGCAGCAACACTGCCCCTTTATCTCCACAGCTCACCCAAGAGCCAAAGTGTTCATGACTCATGGAGGAAGTCATGGTACCTACGAGGCGATCTGCAATGCTGTGCCAATGCTGATGTTCCCACTCTTTGCTGACCAGGATGACAACGTGAACCGTTTGGTGTCCCGCAGTGCTGCCAAAAAACTCAGCATGCATGCATTTACAACTGAAGAACTGGTGGCTGCACTGAAGGAACTCATCCAAGACAGGAGGTAAAAAGGAGTAGAAGTTTTTTCCTTTTTTATTTTTTTTATTTTACAGAAAAAGGGAGAGGAAGCATGAATTGGCTGTTTGGTTGCCTTTCAGGTATCCTGTTTTAAGTGGCTAATTTTTTAACTGGCCTTTTTGTGATTTCAACTGGCCCCTTGAAGCTGTTTGGTGACTTAATTTCCTGCAATATGTATTGCACTTCCTTCCCTTTGTAAATTAATAATCTCTAGAAGCAGCCGGTGTTGTTGGTGTGATGTTGCCCCATGACTCGTGATTCATAAAGCCCGGCAATTAGATATTGACTAAACAGTTTTTTGAACTCAAATAGCATCTGTTTCACAAAACGTATGCATTTGACGAGGATTAAATCATTTATTTATCGACTGCTTCTTCTCTTCCAGTTACAAAGACAACATAGTGAAACTGTCCCACATACACCTGGACCGTCCCATCAGTGCACTGGAGCTGGCCACCTTCTGGACAGAGTTCATCATGAGGCACAAAGGGGCGGACCACCTGAGGGTCGCCGCTCACGACCTCAACTGGTTCCAGTACCACAGTCTGGACGTCATCGCCTTCCTTCTTGCCATTGTGCTGGTTGTCGTGGGACTGTCACTGAAGTGCTGCTTGTTCTGCACTCGCAGGTTATTTGGAAAGGGAACAGTGAAGAAAAAGAGGGAGTAGTGTTGACTGTGCACTATCCATTAAGTCTAAATTATTATTTAAATCAATTATGAAATGTGGCTCTCATACTGTATTTAAGTATATTTGGGCATATATGGAGAAATAAAAAGGATGGTGGAAAATCAGTACATGACAATAAAGTTATTTTGTTGACTTGTCAAATGTTTTTGTATTATGTTAATGACTGGCTGAGGGTCGTGTCGCTCATTCTGTAAGGAAACAGAGCAGAAGAACGCAGGCATGATGGCGGAACAGAAAAAAAAACAGGCTTGAAGACTCAGGAAAATGACATGCTTATTTGTTAATTAATCATCAGCCAATGACGCGAGTACATTATATGTTTTTTTTTTGTATCATTCATCAGTCAGAAAATCATGGAACAAGCTTGCTTAGCGACCGCTAGTTCACTTAGCAAGTAAATCAAGGCAGTTATTAGTGAGTTCATAGTGAATTGTGACACTCTTTCAACGATCACTTATCAACTGTGTAATTAAGGGTATATTAATTTGACAATTGTAAAAAATCTTACAATGTTAGAAAAAAAAGAAATCTGTTTGAGGTATTTAACTGTGATAAACATTGCATATTATCTTTAAATAGTGTAGTAATATACCTATGATACTCTATGTTAAAAAAATATAGCAACTGTGTTACAGATGAATGTTTTATGTGTATTTGTTTTGATATATCTGTTTAAAAATGTATGCTGTCAAGAGTACAACAGTATAACACAAGTGTGAAGTTTTAAGCAAGTTACGAAGTTCAAAACAGGTGGCAAATATAAAGAAGACATTTGTGACTAATTGGGGAAATAAAAATAGATTAGTCGACAACAAAAATAATAGTTTCAGCCCAAGTTGCACTTCTTCAACACCTCTTGACAGCCCTCTGCTGGTCATGCTAGGCATGTTTCACGTTGTCTTCGTTCCAAGTAGGTGTTCAGGCGATTAGACCAGTGATGCTTGACAATAAAGTTGAGTTGAGTTGAGTTGTTCGGCATTGTAAACTCAAGGATAGAAAGGGCTCGATATCAGTCGACATCAGTGTGTGTGAAGTGACACTCTAGCCTAGAAGAAATAAGACCACTAGAACCTACTGGACAATTAAATGGGTTAAAGCAGTTAGTGGTTTATAGCTGCTGTGTCCTCAGCGATAAGGTAACTGTAAACCTACATAAATTTGTTCTTGATTAATCAAAGGGAGGGCAACAAATACAATGTGCACTGCAGGTCCCGTGACTGATCAGGATAATGGAGCTGTCTGACCAATAGGATTAGTGGGAATAAAGGTGAATGACCTCTGGCTATCTTTCACCAGTTAGGCAATGTAGTTCCTCATCCAGCACAGCCTTAACTCACTCACCATGTAAGCCCACACATAAAGGTCAGTCTCCTCTTTATCTGTCATTTTCTCTCTGGAGTAAGGCAGCTTGGAGGACGCACAATGAGGATGTATTTTTTGACGCTGGGGCTGCTGGCCTGGTTGTGCTGCTGCAGCCTGGAGCCCGTTCAGGCTGGAAAAGTGCTGGTTCTGCCAATAGATGGCAGTCCCTGGCTCAGCATGAAGATTCTGGTGAAGGAGCTGGTGCGCAAGGGACATGACGTCTTGGTGCTGGTGCCTGAACACAGCCTTCTAATCAAGGAGTCAGAGAGCTTCAAGACTGAGACCTACGAGGTGCCCTTCACCAAGGATGAGGTAGACAGGACCTTTGAAGACCTGAAGGATACATTGTTTCTCAAGCCATCCATGTTGACAGATGTATTGGAAAATATGGAACTTCTATCACAATACACCACAGAGCAGGTGAAAGCTTGCAAGAGTTTGCTGAAGAACGAGCCCATCATCAACAAAGTGAGAGAGGCCGGCTTTGACGTAATCATCACAGAGCCCTTCCTTCCTTGTGGCGCCATCCTGGCTCACAAGTTTTCCATACCGGCTGTTTACTTCATTCGCTACCTTGTCTGTGGATTAGATTCGGTGGCCAACCAGTGCCCCTCTCCTCCGTCCTACGTGCCCATTGTCTTTTCTGGCAACACAGACGTCATGACCTTTCCACAGAGGGTGACGAATATGTTGATGTATGGACTGCAGTCCTACTTGTGCACTGTGATGTACCAGGAGTTTGACGAGCTGGTCGTCGAGGAAATAAAGGAGATGTCGTCTTACAAAGAGCTCCTGAGTCACGCAGCTTTCTGGCTACTCAGGTCAGACTTTACTGTTGAATGGCCCAAACCCGTCATGCCCAACATGGCTATGGTTGGAGGCATCAATTGTGCGAAGAAAGCTGCTCTGCCGTCAGTGAGTATTCAAAGTTAAAGCAACACATGTGGATGCATTTCATAAAAAAAAAAGCCTTGCAGATTTTTCAACAGCTGGCATGAATGAATGATTGTCAAAGCTGTGCTTGAGGTTTTAAAAATAGGTTTCAACATAACAAAGAACACATATTGATTATTGTTAGTTGGTACAACCTTGTGGTCACTCAAAGAGTGTGTCTTCATTTTAGCACTTGCAGAACCATTCAGCAATCATATAACCTTGGAGGAGAGACAAATGATTTGGCTTGCATGTGTTTGGTGTGATTATCAAGACCATTTATTGTGATTAAATTAGTGGCTCTCACTAATGTGAATGGGAACAGGTTTGTCTGCAAGTCTGGATGACTTTGATTGTTAAATCTGAGCATGAGGTGGAGGGAGCGGGGTGAAGGGTCACCTGTTAGCTCAGCTTACCTGTAAGGATGTGTAATCAAAGAAAAATTAAAGTATTCACAGCATTATTCTTCATAGAATACTGAGTTTCATTGTTTTCATTTACATAAAAAGCAATTCAGAGACAAAACTGGTTGACTAAATAAATAATGTGCCTTCTTCAACCTTTCTGCAGGACCTGGAGGAGTTTGTGAACGGCTCAGGAGACGATGGCTTTGTTGTCTTCACCCTTGGCTCACTGGTGGCCGACATGCCAGAAGACAAGGCTAAACTGTTCTTCGATGCCTTCCGCCAGATTCCACAAAGGGTAATTCAACTATTGAGGCATACAAATAGAATGTAGTTGTTTGGCACAGTCAACAACAAGTAAAGTGGTGAAAAAAACACATTGTCTCTCAGGTTCTCTGGAGGTACACTGGACCTGCACCGGCAGACGCACCCAAGAACGTCAAACTTATGAAGTGGCTCCCACAGAACGACCTCCTTGGTAGGTTTACCCTGACAAATTCATGCAAGCTGCCACTGCTGATGTTTAAGGTATGGATTTCATCCAGAATGGATTTTCCAAAGAACTCAGCAGCATCCCTGCCCATTTTGCACCACAGCTCATCCCAAAGCCAAAGTGTTCATGACTCATGGAGGAATTCATGGGATATACGAGGCGATCTGCAATGCTGTGCCAATGCTGATGTTCCCACTCTTCGCTGACCAGGGTGACAATGTGGATCGCATGGTGTCTCGTGGCACTGCCAAAAAACTCAGTATCCATGGATTTACTCCTGAGGAACTGGTGGCTGCACTGAAGGACCTCGTCCAAGACAAGAGGTAACAGAAGGACTGTTTTCCCTTTAAGAGGGTAATTTTTGAACTGCCACTGACAAATGTCACTTTTGACCTTTATCTTAAGTCAACTGGAACCTTGAAGCTGTTGGCGGATTTAATTTCCTGTGATGTGTATTGGACGTATCTAGAAATACGAGGGCAGACACAGAATTCATATCTTTGGCTTCCACTTACTTCCCTCTATAAATGAATAATGTCTAGAACATGGGGGTTAGTTAGTGGGCCACAGTTGGCCCGCAAGCCGTAGTTTGGACACCCTTGCCGAAAATATAAATCATTTCAGACATTTTTTTTTCATTGTGTTCTAAATTATATTACTGTTAATTTATTATTTCAAATAGCATCTATTTCATGGATAAATTTGTGTTTGTTTGCATGACCCAGTTACAGTCCCTCTTTCAAGAACAAATTTTAATTAACGCAACTAATGCACTTGAGGGGGATAAAATGATTTATTTACTGACTGCTTCTTCTCTTCCAGTTATAAAGACAACATAGTGAAACTGTCCCACATACACCTGGACCGTCCCGTCAGTGCACTGGAGCTGGCCACCTTCTGGATGGAGTTTGTCATGAGGCACAAAGGGGCGGACCACCTGAGGGTCGCCGCTCACGACCTCAACTGGTTCCAGTACCACAGTCTGGACGTCATCGCCTTTCTTCTTGCCATCGTGCTGGTTGTCGTGGGGCTGACACTGAAGTGCTGCATGTTCTGCACTCGCAGGTTATTAGGAAAGGGGACAGTGAAGAAAAAGAGGCAGTAGTGATGACTGTCCAATGCCAAATAGGTTTTGAATTCATTTTTCCCCTCAGTGGTGTGACGAATGAGGCTGGAATACTTAAATCGTATGGTACATTTGTATCTACAAAGAGGATTATACAGGATGGTGGAACATCCAAACGTGACAAAGTTATTTTGTTAACTGTTGTTAAATGTTTTTGCATTATGTCAATGACTGTCAAATAAAGTTGGCATGACAAGTTGCCATGTCACTTTAACCCATTTAAATGATAGACCAAATTTCATTCAAGCACCCTGGAGACACTGAGGTTTCTAACGCCCTCAAGACACCAGTGCCTATTAGGCATGTTTTTGAAAAAGGGCCAATCAGCTCAGAAGCTGAGTGCTAGACCATGTGGAGAGGTTTCAAGGTGAAAGCAGCAGCACATCTGCAAATTGAATCAGCGCCATCAACAAAATGGCACTGGAAACCAAGTTCTTCTGTTCCTGCATAGAAAGCCAGACTGGGCCAAAGAGACTTTCAGATGAAAAACTCTGATTGATAGATCGATAGACAGATTGATGCAAATACGTTTTTTTTTCTTCTTCTACTTCTTAATTGTAACCTCACATCAACCACTGCCCTCTGTTCGTTATGCTAGGCATTCATCTTCTTTTCTTGCTCCAAGCAGGTGCGTGTGGTCAGATGATTAAAGCCTCCTCTCTTGCGTGAGAGGAGGCCATAGTCTAAAGTTTATATTGTCATTTTATGATCCTCTTTACTGGTCAGGGCTTCATTAATTCTTTGCTAAGTTTTTTTCATCTTGTCAAAGTAAAAGCGTGATGTTCCTTGTAAGGAGGTTTGAGTGACATCTCTCTTTTTTGGCTCCTATTGTCCCCTTGTTTAGCTTCACTTGACAAGGTTGATTCGTTGTTAATTTTGGATTTGTTAAATGTGACTATTATCTTTATTGTTTTGTTGAAAACAAACTCTATTCTCTGGCAAAACCTTCATGGTATGAATGACTTTTTTAAGATGAAACTGAAACTTACTGGTCCTTTAAAGATATCAACTTTGAAATTTTAACACTATTTTGACTCTGCATGTGAAGTGCAACCACATAGCTTGTAAAGACAGTTAGTCACTTACAGCTACTTTTACAATATAATATTTGAAAATATAAATAATAAATAATACAGAGAAAGACTCTTATGTTTAGCAGGGACAAAAGCCAAACTAAAGGCAAAATCAATCAAAGCTAATAAATTAATCAAATATACTTACCAAATAATTTTTGGGAAGAAAAAAAGTAATTGCCAGATAACCAAATTGTAATAGTATGACTTTTAGGGGTTCTTCAAACGTTGACAACCAGTATTTTTTTGTCTTGTTGGAACTAACTTTGGCGGTTCCGACTGGCCAAAAAATAGCATGCTGTTTTTCGTACTTGCATGTTGGCTGCCTTTTTGAAAGCAGAAGTTCACTCCTTCAAGTTCCAAGTTCAATCCTTTTAAATACTTAATGGTTGAAGCACACGCTGGGTTTGTGCTTGTCCACCTGTGGTACCACCCACAAATCCAAATATGTAATAATCAGGTTTCAAAATGAACAAGAAACTCACAATGTTAACCATGAAACCAATCTCGAGGGCTGAAAATGGGTATGACTCTGTCCATCTTTATATGCATTCAATGCTTGCAGTGCAAAGTGACCACATCGAGGGTTGAAAGGACACACGCATGCAACATTAACTTAACCAGTTACACGCTTAAATTACTAACCCTGGTGCACTCTACAGGAATGTACCAATACTTGTAATGAATAAATAGTCACAAGATTGAACTTTTGCAAAAAAAAAGACAGTGTGTTTTTACTTGAACAACTTTAACTTGAACTTTTTAATTTAACATTATGTTGTTGTGCAGTATTGTACTGTTGCACTATTGGCTTTGCTTTATCAGATGATAATTTAAGAAACCTACAGCTGAATTGAAAGTTTTGAAACTGTAGTGATTTAAAGTTGCCCCTGACTTCAGCAACAACCTTTTAACTGTGAAGCTATATCAGTGAGTTATTGATTAACCAAAGGGAGGTCACCAAATAAAATGTGGGCTGCAGATTCCGTGACTGATCAGGATAGAGGAGCTGTCTGAAAAATAGATTAATGTGAATAAAGGTGAAGAACTTCTGATGTATCAGTTAAATAATGGCTCGTCTGCCAGCACAGATGTAACTCCCTGCAGAACTTTAACACACATTCACCTACATACACCCACATATACTGAAAAATTCTTCCAAACTGTCATCGCTATTTAATCGGTGAATTACATCCAGAATGAATTTTCCAAAGAACTCGCAGCTCATCCAAAGTGTTCATGACTCATGGAGGAATTCATGGGATCTATGAGGGGATCTGCAATGCTGTGCCAATGCTTATGTTCCCACTCTTTGGTGACCAGACTGACAACGTGGACCGCATGGTGTCTCGCGGTGTTGCAAAAAGACTCAGTATCCATGTATTTAGTACTGAAGAGCTGGTGGCTGAGTTAAAAGAACTTGTCCAAGACAAGAGGTAAAAGGAGTGTTTTCCTTTGTAACAGAAAAGGGAGAGGAAGCATGAATTGGCTGTTCGGTTGCCTTTCAAGTATTCCTGTTTTAAATAAGGAATTTTATGAATTTATAAGACTCAAAACAATCCCCTTTTTGGCCTAATCTGAATTCAATTGGAAAATTGAAGCTGTTGGAGGATTATTTTCCTGTGATGTGTATTGGAGTTATCTAGAAAGAACAGGGTAGACACAGAATACATACCTCTGGCTTCCACTCACTTCCCTCTGTAAATGAATAATCTTTAGAAGCAGCAAAGTTGTTGTTGCGATATTGCCCCATGCCTCATAATTCATTCACCCTGGCAATGAAATATTTGCCTAAACGATAAATCATTTCTGTTTTGTTTTTTTTTTAAATCATATTATTGTCAATTTATTCTTACAGATAGCATCTATTTCATGGGTAAATGTGTGTTTGTTTAGATGAATCAGTTACAGTCCCTCTTTCAAGAACAAATGTTAATTAATGTTAACTAATACACTTGAGGGGGATAAAATGATTTATTTACCGACTACTTCATCTCTTCCAGTTATGAAAAAAACATAGTGAAACTGTCCCATATACACCTGGACCGTCCCGTCAGTGCACTGGAGCTGGCCACCTTCTGGACGGAGTTTGTCATGAGGCACAACGGAGCAGACCACCTGAGGGTCGCCGCTCACGACCTCAACTGGTTCCAGTACCACAGTTTGGACGTCATCACCTTCCTTCTTGCCATCGTGCTGGTTGTTGTGGGACTGTCACTGAAGTGCTGCTTGTTCTGCACTCGCAAGTTATTAGGAAAGGGGACAGTGAAGAAAAAGAGGGAGTAGAGTTGACTGTGCAATGTCAAATAGGTTTTAAATTGTAATATTGTAGGTAGTATTGTTTTGACACACCAAAACGAAGCAAGTCTTCACAAGTGAGATTCATAGCTCAGTCCCTTACAGTTACTTTTCTAAAATAATGTTTGAAAATAATAAATAATACAGCAATTTATCATGACAGAGGAAGAATCTTATGATTAGCAGGGACAAAAGCCAAACCAAAGGCGAAATCAATCCAAGCTTATAAATTAATCAAATATACTTACCAAATAATTTTTGGAAAGTAAAAGTTTATCTTTTGAATGAAAGATGTCATTAAGTTTGAGCAAGTCTGGGTTAAGTTACTAGATGTTGGTACAACTAGTCGACAGTTGGTAACTAAAATTTCAATTTCATTGCTCCCCCAACTTTGCCATTTTCATCTTTTCAAAAAAGAAAAAAAAGAAAAGAACTGCCAGATAACCAAATTGTAATGGTATGAATTTTAGGGGTTCTTCAAACGTATCGTTCAGTAACGACAGTATAGTTTGTCTTCTTGGAACTAACTTTGGCTTTTCCTGCTGGCCAAAAAATAGCATGCTGTTTTTCATACTTGCATGTTGGCTGCCGTTTTGAAACTAGAAGTTTCAAGCAACATTAACTTAACCAGTTACATCATGCAAAACTAACCCTGGTGCACTCTACAGGAATGTACCAATACTTGTAATGAATAAATAGTCATAAGTTTGAACTTTTAGGTTTAACTTCATGTTGTTGTGCAGTAGTGTACTGCTGCATTACTGACTTTGCTTTATTATTTTAGGATTTGGATTGAAAGATTTAAAATTGTTGTAGATTTAAAGCTGCTGTGGCTTCAGTAACAGAGCAACTTTAAACCTACATTAATAAGTTATTGATTAAGCAAAGGGAGATCAGCAAACATGCGCACTGCATATTCTGTTAATGATTAGGAAAAATAAGATTAATGTGAGTAAAGGTGAAAGACCTGTGATATACCAGTTAAATAATGGCTCATCTGCCAGCACAGATGTAACTCCCTGCAGAACTTTAACACACATTCACTTACCCACGTATAAAGGCCACTCTCCATAGTGGCTGCCATTTGCTCTCAGAGTGAGGCAGCTTGCAGGACACACAATGAGGAGCGGGATGTGGTTTCCAACGCTGGGACTGCTGGCTTGGCTGTGCTGCTGCAGCTTGGAATCCGTTCAGGCTGGGAAAGTGCTTGTTATGCCTATGGATGGAAGCCACTGGCTGAGCATGAAGATACTGGTGAAGGAGCTGGTGCGCAAGGGACATGACGTCTTGGTGTTGGTGCCTGAATACAGCATGCAGATCAAAGAGTCAGAGAGCTACAAGACTGAGATCTACGAGGTGCCCATCACCAAGGCTGATCTGGATAGGATCTTCAAAGCCATGACAGATAAAGTCTTCCTCAAGCCGTCCATGTTGACAGAATTATTTGACACTGCAGACCTTTTTGTCAACTACACCACTACGCAGGTGAAAGCTTGCAAGAGTTTGCTGAGGAACGAGCGCATCATGAGCAAATTGAGAGAAGCCAGCTTTGATGTTGTGCTTACAGACCCCTTCCTTCCATGTGGCCCCATCCTGGCTCAGAAGTTTTCGATACCCATTGTTAACTTCCTCCACACAATCCCTGGAAGTTTAGACATGGAAGCCAACCAGGTTCCCACTCCTCTGTCCTATGTTCCTGTCACCTTCTCTGGCAACACAGACATCATGACTTTTCCACAGAGGGTGAAGAACATGTTAACGTATGGACTGAACTCCTACCTGTGCAATGTGATGTACCGAACATTTGACAAGCTTGTCGTGGAGGAAGTTAAGGACATGACGTCTTTCAAAGAGCTCCTGGGGCACGGGGCTTTCTGGCTAGTCAGGTCAAACTTTGCATTTGACTGGCCAAAACCCATCATGCCCAACATGGCTATGATTGGAGGCATCAACTGCGCCAAGAACGCCGCTCTGCCGGCGGTGAGTAATTAAAGCAGCTTTGGTCGAGAAGAAAATGTGGATGCACTCTCAATTTTGACGAAAACAGAATGAAAAAGCCTCACAAGTTGTTCAAACAGCAGACATGAGTGAGTCCATGTCCAAGTGATAGCTGTGTTTGAGGTTAAAAACAAACATTTCAGCACTTGATTGGGGGGGGGTTAGGGGTGGCAGGAAATCTTAGTATTCAAAGTAAACTAAAAGTACTGACTCAATCCTTAGTAGAATACTGAATTTTATGTTGGTTTTTTTTATTGACCGTTGACATTGTGCCTTCTCCAACCTCTCCGCAGGACCTGGAGGAGTTTGTGAATGGCTCAGGAGACGACGGCTTCATTATCTTCACCCTGGGCTCGATGGTGGCAATAATGCCTGAGGAAAAGGCTCAACTGTTCTTTGATGCCTTCCGCCAGATTCCACAAAGGGTAATGAACCGTTGGATACAAATAGAGTGTAGCTGTGTGGCACAGTCAGCAAAAAATAAAACAACAAAAGCAAAACAAAAAAAGTTGTTGAAATAAACAAACACATCATGCCCCTTAGGTTCTGTGGAGGTACACTGGCCCTGCTCCAGCAAACGTACCCAAGAACGTCAAACTTATGAAGTGGCTTCCACAGAACGACCTCCTTGGTAGGTTTACCTTGACAGATTCATGCAAACCGTCATTAACTCCACTTAATTTTCTAGAAAACTCAGCAGCATTCCTTCCTCTTTTTCTCCGCAGCTCATCCCAAAGTCAAAGTGTTCATGACTCATGGAGGAAGTCATGGTATCTTTGAGGGGATCTGCAATGCTGTGCCAATGCTGATGTTCCCACTCTTTGGTGACCAGAAGGACAACGTGAACCGCATGGTGTCCCGCGGCGCTGCCAAAAGACTTGCTGTCCATGAATTTACCACTGAGGAACTGGTGGTTGCGCTGAAGGAACTTGTTCAAGACAGGAGGTAAGAAAAAAAGAAAATTGTTTTATTCAGTAATCAAAGAAAGTGATGTGGTTTTCCAATGCTTTATAAACATCCTGTTTTAATTGGATGGTTTTCTAACCGTGTACAGACAAATGTGCCTTTTGGAGAGTTAATTTAACTGGACCCTGACTAAATTTCCTGTCATGTGTTGAAGACCTGGGCACACGGAATACACACCCTCAGCTTCCACTGCCTTCCCTCTGTCAGGGAACAATCTCTAGATTCAGGGAGCAGAGTTGTTGTTCTGAAGTTTTACCATGCTTCATAATTTATACAACCCGGCAATTAAATATTTGTTAAAAGTATTTGCTAAATCAATTTTTGGCCTGTGTTCTAAAGCCTAATATTATCAATTTGTTCTACCAAAAAGCATAGATTTCACTGATGCGTTTGTGTTTTTATTTGTATGACTCACTTACAGTCTGTATTTCGAGAATTTTGACATTAATGCGAAATAATGCACTTATGGGAATCTAATCATTGATTCAATCCCGGCTTCTTATCTTCCAGTTACAAAGAGAACATTGTGAAGCTTTCCCACATCAACCAGGACCGTCCCGTCAGTGCACTGGAGCTGGCCACCTTCTGGACGGAGTTTGTCATGAAACACAAAGGGGCGGACCACCTGAGGGTCGCCGCTCACGACCTCAACTGGTTCCAGTACCACAGTCTGGACGTCATCGCCTTTCTTCTTGCCATCGTGCTGGTTGTCGTGGGGCTGACACTGAAGTGCTGCTTGTTCTGCACTCGCAAGTTATTAGGAAAGGGGGCAGTGAAGAAAAAGAGGCAGTAGAGTTGGCTGTGCAGTGTCAAATAGGTTTTAAATTGTATTTTTTTCCCTAGTGAGGTGAATAATGAGGGTGGAATACTTCAGTCATACTGTGTATTTGCATACATATGGAGGATTGTACAGGATGTTGAAGTTCCAACCATGACAATGAAGTATTTTTTTTTTTTACTTGTTCAGGGTTTTTGTATTATGTAAATTACTTGCAGATAAATTAATTTTTAAATTTGTGTTCCTCCTCGCTTTGACATGTCTTCAAAGGTTATTGTTTTGTAATAATGCACTAGTGCAGTGCCGGTAGTAAGCATATTTAATTTGGTAAGATGGTAGTGATTTTGGAGGATGTACAACCACGGTGTTGGTACAGTGGCGGTCGTAAACTGTATGACTGTACAACAAAGCTCAATTTTGGCTACATTACCCTTAATGGCTTTGGGACTGGGTTTTTCAGATGATCTCACATTGAAAGGCAAGGTGTTAGTCCCCAACCCCCCCCAACCCTCCTTCCCAAAGCCCTCTCCCTCACACGCACAACACGACACCAGGACCAAATCTTTTGGAGAGGTTTCAGGTTTCAAGGTGAAAGCAGCTGCGCCACTGCAAATGGGATCACCACAATCATCAAAATGGTACTGGAAACCCAATTCTTATGTTCCTGCATAGAAAACTGGATTGGGCCAAAAGCCCGGTGCTTTTAGATGAGAAGTTATTTTTGAATATTGTAAAAATCATATATTGCCATCAGTTATCTTGCAGCAGCAGTTATCTGCAGTTATCTTCTGATTATTTTCTTTAGCTTTTAAGTCAAAGTCCCAGTGATTGTCAACAGGCCAGTGTGACCACTGTTTATTTTCTCAGACAATCCTGCAGCACAATAAGCTTTGATTTATCAGAAAATTATTTGAATGGGGGCGACACGGTGGCGCAGTGGTTAGTGCTGCCGCCTCACAGCAAGGAGGTCGTGGGCCTGGGACCTTTCTGTGTGTTTGTTGTTTGCATGTTCTCCCTGTGTCTGCGTGGGTTCTCTCCGGGTTCTCCGGCTTCCTCCCACACTCCAAAAACATGCACGTGAGGTCAATTGAACACTCTAAATTGTCCGTAGGTGTGCATGTGAGTGTGAATGGTTGTTTGTCTCTATGTGGCCCTGCGATGAACTGAAGACTTGTCCAGGGTGTCACCCTGCCTTCGCCCTAAGACAGCTGGGAGAGGCTCCAGCAGACCCCCGTCACCCTGAGCTCGGGAGTAAGCGGGTATGGAAGATGAATGAATGATCTGAATGACCTAATGTAAGGTAAGCTTGAACCTAGATCAAAATGTCAAAATTAACCAAAGCGAGATCAACAAATATAATGTGCACTGAAGATTCCGTGACTGATCAAGATTAAAAGGAAGTCTGTGGTACTCCCAAAAATGGGTCGACCACAATTAGGATTTGAACACTGAAAATATATCTAATTATTTTGATTATTTTCATTAATTTGTTTATTTATGCTTTTATACAAATCATTTGGGTGCTTATGTGACATCTATGCGATAAATCCGAGAGAGGGAACTTATGTGTTGGGACGAGTTGCTCTGGGGACAGGTAAAGGGGGCGGCGCCTTCCCCGTTTCCTCAGACGCACGCTGGAACCTGTTCTGGAAAGCTGCTTCACCTGCTTTATACAGGTCAGTAAACGGACAAAGCACCATGAAATGTCACACATTACGAGTAGTTATGATTACCGGAAGTGTTTGTGAAACTTAATTGATGTTCAAGATGTTATTTATCTTTAAGACAACCTCGACGAGTGGAAAAGTTAAATCGTCGTTTACGCTGTTGCCTTGTATTTTTGTTAGTATCTAACTGTAGGTTCACATATAACACACGCACTTTATCGTTCCTAGACTTAACAGGGGGAAAGTGTGTCGTCCATCACAGGCATAGGTGCATGAAACACTGTAAAATAGATATATATATAAATAAAAATGGTAAAATGCATCGAAGTGGTTTATACTGACTAAATGGTCTGTATTTACAGAAAATTTTGATTTATTTTAAACCATAATGAATGTGTATTGATTTGTAAACTGAAGATTTAAGAATGCATGTGAATGTGATAGAAATGACTTGGAAATGACTAAAAGAGTATGTTGAACTAAGTGAAAAAAGTATCAGGAACAGAAAAGTATTGTGTTTATGTGACTGTGGTTATGATACATGTGAGTTAATAAATCGGACAGACGCATTCTGGAAAGCCAACAGCACAGACTGACTGTGTCTCCACTTCTCTGCTTCACCTGCTTTATATAGATACTGTATTTGTTATTGTGGTCCTCTATCCTGGGGACCCGTAACAAATGACTTACCATTAAATTAATGTGAATAAAGGTGAAGGACCTCTGTCCTTCTCTGACAAGTTAGGTAATGGCTCCTCTGCCAGCATAGCCGTAACTTCCTGCAATACTTTAACACACATTCACTTACACACACCCACATACTGTATAAAGGCCACTCTCCACAGTGGCTGTCATTTGCACTCGGAGCGTGGAAGCTTGCAGGACACACAATGAGGAACTGGGTGTGGTTTCCAACGCTGGGGCTGCTGGCTTGGCTGTGCTGCTGCAGCCTGGAGCCGGTTCAGGCTGGGAAAGTGCTGGTTCTGCCTATGGATGGAAGCCACTGGCTGAGCATGAAGATACTGGTGAAGGAGCTGGTGCGCAAGGGACATGAGGTCTTGGTGCTGGTGCCTGAAACCAGTCTGCTGATCAAGGAGTCAGAGAGCTTCAAGACTGAGATCTACAAGATGCCTTTGAGCAAAGCTGATATGGATAGGATGTTCGATACCCTGACAGATCAAGTCTTCCTCAAGTCGCCCTCGTTCGCAGAAATATTTGACAATTTAAACCTTTTTGTCAACTACACCTCTATGCATGTAAAGGCTTGCAAGAGTTTGCTGAGGAACGAGCCCATCATGAGCAAATTGAGAGAGGCGGTTTTTGATGTTGTGCTCACAGACCCGTTCGTTCCATGTGGCGCTGTCCTGGCTCACAAGTTTTCCATTCCTGCTATTTACTTCCTCCATGACCTCCCTGGAAGTTTAGACATGGCAGCCAACCAGATACCCGCTCCTCCATCTTACGTTCCTGTTGCCTTATCTGGCAACACAGAGGTCATGACCTTTCCACAGAGGGTGAAGAACACGTTGATGTATGGGCTGGAGTCCTACTTGAACACCCTAATGTACTACGAGTTTGACAAGCTTGTCATCGAGGAAATAAAGGAGATGTCGTCTTTCAAAGAGCTCCTGGGGCACGGGGCTTTCTGGCTACTCAGGTCAGACTTTGCATTTGACTGGCCCAAACCCATCATGCCCAACATGGCTATGATTGGAGGCATCAATTGCGCCAAGAAAGCCGCTCTGCCAGTTGTGAGTATTTAAAGCAGCTACGCTGCAACAGAAAATTGGGATGCACTTTTAAGTTGTGATGGCAACTAGACTAAAGAAAGCCTCGCGAGAAAAAGCAGATGTTGTAATTTTTCAAGAAGCCCACCAGTGATTCTTGAGCAACAGCGTTTCTACATTCCAATGTCATGAGAATCACAAAACCGGCGAGGAGAGAAAGATGCACTTGGCTTGCATGTGTAGTCTCTGATTATCAGGAAGATTTTTTTGGGTTTAAATTAGTGTCTCTCTTGACTGAATGGGAACAAGTTTGTCTGCAATTCTGGATGATTGTGTTGGCAAAATTTGAGCAATTGGTGAATTGGGGTGGAAGTGGCAGGAGATTTGAGAACTTCACAATCCAAGAAAACTAGGTACTCAATGAATCATTCTTTGCAGAATATTGAATTTGATGATTTTTGTTTTTTTTTTTTTTTTTTTGCACATTCTAAAAGAAAACACTCCTGCAATTTAGAGGGAAAAACGCTGTAGAAGATTTAAACTACTTATTCTTTGCACATTTTCCTAAATAAAGGTTGTGCTTTCTCCAACCTCTCCACAGGACCTGGAGGAGTTTGTGAACGGCTCAGGAGACGATGGCTTTGTTGTCTTCACCCTTGGCTCAATGTTGGCCAACATGCCAGAAGACAAGGCTAAACTCTTCTTTGATGCCTTCCGCCAGATTCCACAAAGGGTAATTCAACTTTTGAGGCATACAAATAGAATGTAGTTGTTTGCCGCAGTCAACAGAAAGTGAAGTGGTGGAAAAAAACAAACACATTGTCTCTCAGGTTCTCTGGAGGTACACTGGACCTGCACCGGCAGACGCACCCAAGAACGTCAAACTTATGAAGTGGCTCCCACAGAACGACCTCCTTGGTAGGTTTACCCTGACAAATTCATGCAAGCTTCCACTGCTGATGTTTAAGGTATGAATTTCATCCAGAGTGGATTTAAAAAGAGGACTCAGCAGCAACCCTCTCTCTTTTGCTTTGCAGCTCATCCCAAAGCCAAAGTGTTCATAACTCACGGTGGAAGTCATGGTATCTACGAGGGGATCTGCAATGCTGTGCCAATGCTGATGTTCCCACTCTTTGGGGATCAGAGTGACAACGTTAACCGTATAGTGTCCCGTGGCGCTGCAAAAAGACTCTGCGCCCATGCATTTACCACTGAGGAACTGGTGGCTGCACTGAAGGACCTCTTCCAAGACAAGAGGTAAAAGATGAAAAATGTTTTTGTTCAGCAATCAGAGGAAGTATCGATATGGTTTTCCGGCGCGTTATGACTATCCTTTTTGAACTGCCACTGATAAATGTTCATTTTAACAGTTGTTAATTTAACTGGAACCTTGAAGCTTTTGGGTGACTTAATTTGCTGTCATGTGGATTGGACGTATCTAGTAAGACCAGGGGACACAGAACACACACTCTCAGCTTCTACGTTCTTCACTATGTTAATGAATAATCTGGAAGAGCAGGGAGCAAAGTTGTTGTTGTGAACTTGTGCCCTGCCTTAAAATTCAGACAGCCAGGCAATTTGTTGAAAATATAAATACTTAACATTCAATTGTTTGCCTATTTTCTAAAGTATAATGTAATTAATTTGACCTTCAAAATAGCATACATTTTATTGATACATTTGTACAGTCTGTCTTTCGAGAATTATTACATTTATACTGACAAATGCACTTGATGATGATTAAATCAGTTATTTAATACCGATTTCTTGTCTTACAGTTATAAAGACAACATAGTAAAACTGTCCCACATCAACCTGGACCGTCCCGTCAGTGCACTGGAGCTGGCCACGTTCTGGATGGAGTTTGTCATGAGGCACAAAGGGGCGGACCACCTGAGGGTCGCCGCTCACGACCTCAACTGGTTCCAGTACCACAGTCTGGACGTCATCGCCTTTCTTCTTGCCATCGTGCTGGTTGTCGTGGGCCTGACACTGAAGTGCTGCTTGTTCTGCACTCGCAGGTTATTAGGAAAGGGGACAGTGAAGAAAAAGAGGCATTAGAGTTGACTGTGCACTATCCATCAAGTTTACATTATTCTTTGAATCATTGATGAAATATGGTCATACTCTTTATACTGTACATTTGCGTAAATGTGGAGGAGTACACATCTTAACAAGACAATAAAGTTATTTTGTTAACTTGTTAAATGTGTTTGTACTCAATTACTAGCTAAGAAATCATTTTAAACATGATCTTGCTTTGATATGTATGTGTGTGTATATATAATAATAATAACAAACTTTATTTGTAAAGTGCTAAATCACAACTAATGGCGTCTATATATATATATATATATACATATAAATATATATATATATATATATATATATATATATATATATATATATATATATATATATATACATATATATATATACATATACATATATATATACATATATATATACATATATATATACATATATATATATATATACATATATATATATATATACATATATATATATACATACATATATATATATATACATATATATATATATATATATACATATACATATATATATACATATACATATACATATATATATACATATATATATATATATATATATATACATATATATACATATATACATATATATATATATATATATATATACATATATATATATATATATATATACATATATATATATATATATATACATATATATATATATACATATATATATATATATATACATATATATATATATATATATATATATATATATATATATATATATATATATATATATATACATATATATATATATATATATATATATATATACATGAGCATGCATACTACTGCTATGTTATTGGATTTGTTTTTATCAGAGAATGATTTCAGGAACTATAACTGTCAGATTGAAAGGGTTAAAGTAGTTGCAGGTTTACTTTAAATCTACATCAATGAGTGAATAATTAATCAGGAGATTAACAACTATAAGGTATCATGAAGAATCAGTGACTGTTTTGAATAATGAAGCCATCCGACCAATAGGTTATTGTGAATAAAGGTAAAGGTACCTGAGTATCAGCAGTTAGGTAATGGCTCCTCTGCCAGCACAACCTTTTTTTTTCCTGTAGAACTTTAACACAGGATAGAAAGGGCTCGATATCAGTCGATGTGTAGAAGTGTGCGTGAAGTGACCTAGAAGAAATAACACCACTAGAACCTATTGGACAATTAAATGGGTTAAAGCAGTTAGAGGTTCATAGCTGCTGTGTCCTCAGTGATAAGGTAACCCTAAACCTACACAAGTTAGTCATTGATTTACCAAAGGGAGGACAACAAATATAATGTGCAATGCAGATTCTGTCACTAATTGGGACAATGGAGCTGTCTGACCAATGGATTAACGTGAATCAAGGTGAAGGACCTTTGATCGACCAGTTAGGTAATGGCTCCTCTGCTGGCACAGCCATAACTTGGTGTAGAACTTTAACACACATTCACTCCCACAGGCCAACACATAAAGGTCTGTCCCCTCTTTAACTGTCATTTGCTCTCTGAGTGAGTCAGCTTGGAGGACACACAATGAGAAGCGGGAGGTGTTTTTTTACGCTGGGGCTGCTGGCCTGGTTGTGCTGCTGCAGCCTGGAGCCCGTTCAGGCTGGAAAAGTGCTGGTTCTGCCAGTAGATGCCAGTCCCTGGCTCAGCATGAAGATTCTGGTGAAGGAGTTGGTGCGCAAGGGACATGACGTCTTGGTGCTGGTGCCTGAACACAGCATTCTAATCAAAGAGTCAGAGAGCTTCAAGACTGAGACCTACGAGGTGCCCTTGGTGTCCTATATGGACAGGACCTTTGAAGACCTGACAGACAAAATTTTCCTCAAGGCACCCACGATAACAGAAATATTTGACAATGTAGAGCTTTTGGTCAACTACACCACAGATGAGGTGAAAACTTGCAAAAGTTTGCTAAGGAACGAGCCCATTATGAAAAAAGTGAGAGAGGCCGGCTTCGACGTACTCATCACAGAGCCTTTCCTTCCATGTGGCGCCGTCCTGTCTAAGAAGTTTTCCATACCGGCTGTTTACTTCTACCGCTACCTTGCCTGTGGTTTACAAACAACAGCCAACCAGTGCCCCTCGCCTCCGTCCTACGTGCCCATTGACTTTTCTGGCAACACGGACGTCATGACCTTTCCACAGAGGGTGAAGAACATGTTGCTGTATGGACTGGACTCTTACATATGCACTGTAGTATACCGTGAGTTCGATAAGCTGGTCGCCGAGGAAATTGAGGGCATGTCATCTTACAAAGAGCTCATGAGTCACGCGGCTTTCTGGCTAGTAAGGCTGGACTTTGCTTTTGATTGGCCCAGACCCCTCATGCCCAACATGGCTATGATTGGAGGCATCAATTGTGCAAAGAAAGCTCCTCTGCCAACAGTGAGTATTTAAAGCATCTATGCTATAGCAAGAAATGCAGATGAATTGCTTGTCAGGAACTATGACAAGTGTGACCGCAAGCAGATGCACTTGGCTCGCATGTGTTGTCTGTGATTATCACAACTGTTAACCACTGAGCCAAGACAAAAAGAAACAATACATTGTCACCCTATTAAAATAATGGCCTAAGTCTTTTTTTCTTTTTCTTTTTTTT
This sequence comes from Nelusetta ayraudi, assembly GCF_046127955.1. NCBI lineage: Eukaryota > Metazoa > Chordata > Actinopteri > Tetraodontiformes > Monacanthidae > Nelusetta > Nelusetta ayraudi. The sequence continues at coordinate 7,245,491 of NW_027466110.1, forward strand.
GATGAAAGTGAGTTTTTGGCTGAAATCATCTCTTGATAATGCTGGCCATCTCTTTTTGTGTTTTTCCACGAACTTGAAAAAAAATGACTTAGACCAATAATTGTAATAGGGTGACGACATTCAAAAACAAGATACTCTTAGCTGCACAGTCATAGGGAACACTAGAGTACTGAATTGATATTTCCTTAAAAAAAAAATCTAAGTGGATTTTAAGTCTATTCACAAAAATAAGGAAAAAACACATTTTCAAGTGGTGTAGAAGACCTAACATTATATTCTGTACATCCCTGCAGGACCTGGAGGAGTTTGTGAATGGCTCAGGAGACAATGGTTTCATTGTTTTCACCTTGGGCTCCATGGTGGCTAACATGCCTGAAGACAGGGCTAAACTGTTCTTCAACGCCTTCCGCCAGATTCCACAAAGGGTAAATAACCTCTGTTTTTAATATCCCTCGTCATCAAGTAAATATCCTAAACCAGTGTGAGGTGCGCCTCACCTGGGGGGCACCAGGTATTTGCGCTAACGTCCCGGCATGTTTTCGTTGACCGTATATATATATATTCTGATTAGTTATATAATTAGAATGAAAGATTTTTGCATGTGAGCTTCTCAATGAACAAACAAAAAAATAATGTTTTGTGTCCAGACAGCAACATTTACAATCAGCTATAAAAAATAAAAAATAAAATTTGTTGATTGATCATTTATTATTTAAAAAACAAAACCATTACGTCTCAGGTTCTTTGGAGGTACACTGGACCTGTACCGGCAGACGCACCAAAGAACGTCAAACTTTTGAAATGGCTGCCACAGAACGACCTCCTTGGTACGTTTACCCTGACAGAATCATCAAACTCATGTTCCGTATGAATTTCACCCAAAATTAACTTTCCAATGAGTTTAACAGCATCCTTGCCCATTGTGCTCTGCAGCTCATCCAAAAGCCAAAGTGTTCATGACTCACGGAGGAGCTCATGGCATCTACGAGGGGATCTGCAATGCTGTGCCAATGCTGATGCTGCCACTCTTTGGGGATCAGAGCGACAACGTGCACCGCTTGGTGTCTCGTGGTGCAGGCACGAAACTCAGCATCCATGCATTTACCAGTGAGGAACTGGTGGCTGCGCTAAAGGAACTCATTGAGAACAAGAGGTAAAAGAAGAAAAACTGGGATCAATGCTATTTCTGGCCGGACTGGCACCCTACGAGAGATCACAGAGCCCCCCCCTCACTTCACTGCTGCATGTACTCATTAGCCTCTAACCTCTCCCACACACATGTTTGCATACCATCCATACCCGTTGCATACCCATCCATCCATCCACCCATCCATCCACCCATCCATCCATCCACCCATACATACATACATACATTCATACATACATACATTCATACATACATACATACATACATACATAAATCTTCTATGCCTTTTAAAAATGAAAAAAAAAACTCCACCAGGGGGCACTCCACAAAAGAATGTCTAAAAATGCCTGGGCTTTACAAAATACAAAGTTTACCCCCACACCAAAAAGTTCCCCAAAAAATAATAGCTATTATTATTCTTGCAATAATGTCTACATATGTGCTCATCTTCTAAAGAAATGAACTAATGCAATCAACAGGATTTGATTTAATCCCTGCTTCTCCTCCTCCAGTTACAAAGACAACATAGTGAAACTGTCCCACATCAACCTGGACCGTCCCGTCAATGCACTGGAGCTGGCCACCTTCTGGACGGAGTTTGTCATGAGGCACAAAGGGGCGGACCACCTGAGGGTCGCCGCTCACGACCTCAACTGGTTCCAGTACCACAGTCTGGACGTCATCGCCTTCCTTCTTGCCATCGTGCTGGTTGTCGTGGGCCTGACACTGAAGTGCTGCATGTTCTGCACTCGCAGGTTATTAGGAAAGGGAACAGTGAAGAAAAAGAGGCAGTAGAGTTGACTGTGCACTATCCATCAAGTTTAAATTATTCTTTGAATCATTGATGAAATATGGTCCTACTCTTTATACTGTACATTTGCGTACATAGTGAGGAGTACACATCCAAACAAGACGATAAAGTTATTTTGTTAACTTGTTAAATGTGTTTGTACTCTAAAATGATTTCTTAGCTAATAATTGACAAACATGACCTCGCTTTGATATGTATGTGTGTGTGTGTGTATATATACAGTATATATACATATATGTATATAAATATACACATATATATATATATATATATATATATATATATATATGTATATATATATATATATATATATATATATATATATATATATATATATATATATATATATATATATATATATATGAGCATGCATACTACTGCTATGTTATTGGATTTGTTTTTTATCAGAGAATGATTTCAGGAACCATAACTGTCGGATTGAAAGGGTTAAAGTAGTTGTAGGTTTACTTTAAATCTACATCAATGAGTGAATAATTAACCAGGAGATTAACAAAAAAAAACTTTTTAAACACATCCTCGCTTTGTCATGCCACTTATTTTTCATTATCTTTGAAAAATACTTTTATATTTTTATTTATTTTTCATTACACAGGGTGTTTCACTGCTCCCTACACTCAGAAGCTTTGTGATTTAGCTCAGTTCAAACTGTGCAAAATCACGACCGTTACCAATCCTTAAAGTGCTCATTCATTTTGAAAGAGGGTCAACGAAACAAAGAACTGAGTGGAAGACCACGTGGAGAGGTTTTGAAGTTGAAGCAGCAGTGTATCGCCAACTCACATCATCACAATCAACACAACAACACTGCAAAGCCTGTCCCTCTGTTCCAGTAGAGAAAATTAGATTGGACCTAAGCCACTCAGTGGACGTCATAATGTTTAAAAGAAACCTCATCATAAAACACATTGAAAATGATATTTTTGCACTATCTGCAGCAGTTATCTTGTCATTATGCTGTTGTCACACAGACACACACTCACAAAGACAAAACAATTAATCGAACACTCTTATTTTAGAATCAGTACTCCATGTGGATTTGAGGTTGCACTTTTTCAGCATCTTGAATATGTAAAGCTCCACATCACACACTGCCCTCTGCTGGTCATGCTTGGTCTAGGTTCCCAGCAGGTGCATGTGATCTGATGATTAGAGGACCTCTGCAAGTCAGTAAAAGGTTATCTCTTACCTTGAAGGCTTCTTTTATGCTTTACTTAGATACTTTCATCTCTTCACAGTAAAAGTTTGATGGTCCATGGGAGGAATTGTAAGTGCCATCTCTTTTTTTGACTTCATTTCTCCTCCCCTTGAGCTTTGGCTGACAAGGTTTGGTGTTTGTTGATTTTTGGTTTGGGAAAAATGACAATATTGTTTGTTGTCTGGTTGAAAACTAACTTCCTCTCTGGCAAACCCTTCCTGGTAGTGACTTTAAAGATGACTGAAGACCTCTTTTAAAGCTGAGGTGTGTGAAATTTGGCAAGACGTCTTGGCAAAGAGTTCATATACTAGACATACATATATTTGTGTAAGTGAACATTTTGCAAAATTATTTGTCCCTTTTTTTTTTTTTGAAGATCTCTATAAAATATTACTCATGGGTCCTTTTAAAATATCAAAATCTTTTGAATGTTCTTTACTATTTTGATGCTGAGTCTGAGGTGCAACCAGACATACTTTGAATAATGAAGCTACGTATTCTTGAGTTTTGATTCAACTACCACATACTGGCACTGACGAGGCCGGATGACAGCTAATGTGGTTTTGCCTGAGGGTCTCAAACAAGCTGCAGCACAAGAGTTGTGCTCTCACTCTTGCTGTGAAAGGAAACACTTTTTTTTTTTTTTTTTGAGGTATCTGAATCTGTTGATTATAGGGGGGATGGACACATATGCACACACAGAGACATCTCCTTCACAACCACCAAAGACATATGCACACACACACCACACTTCATTCTCAGTTGAGTAACTCATTCTGTATTGATTCTTACAAACATGAGTCACACCTACTGTATCATAGTGTTCCTTCAACTGCTCTGCTTCACAGGTAAATTGGAATTTTATTTGAATTTAAACAGCATATATTGTCAAAAAAAAAAAAAAGTCAGACTTTAATCTACAACTGCCCAGTGTGCCATGATTTTGCTTCTGTTCTGACTTGAGGGGCTTTTGAGAGTGGCATCGTGGGTGGAAAGGAGTCGAAGCCCCATTCCAGACCCTACATGGCATCGCTCCAGTTTAGTCAACACCACTCATGTGGTGGCATTCTCATTCGGGAGGACTTTGTTCTGACTGCTGCACACTGTAACAGGTGAGTTTATGATTCATCATTGTACGGTCTCCACCCAATCAACAGATATTAAAACGCATTGATTCTTTTTTTTATTTTTCAAGGGGACTTGACTGGAAGCTGCTCCAGTTGATGTTATTCATTAGTGCTGTTTATTTGCTCTTATTACATTTTTGTTCACAATTTGATTTACTTAATGCTTATTCTATCGCAGTTGACTGATAGCCACTGATGACTGAATTTTACTCTTGTTATTCAGGTCTAATGAAAAAATGTCTGTAGTTCTTGGAGCACATAAGATTTCCAAGAAAGAGGCAAGCCAGCAGTTGATTGAAGTGGCCAAGTACTTCCCTCATCCAGATTTTAAAGACTATGATAATGATATCATGTTGCTGAAGGTAAGTGCAAACCTTCAGCATGATTCAAAAAAATGACTTAAAATCCATAAACCAACTCGCTTCAAAGGGAACCACTTTGCATTTTGCCGCTTCTCTGATCCATTTCCGTCTGTTGTCAGTAGAATTGACACCCCGCAGGTTGACATTTATACTGAAAGTAGCTGTAAAATGTGACAGTAAAAAAGTCTCCATTTCTACTGCTATACTGTGCCATGAAAATAGTTTAACAGAAGAAAAATGTATTAATAATTCAGCTCTCTTTTTTGCTTATTTTCAGTTACAGAAGAAAGCCAAACTGAATAAGTACGTAAAACTCATTGGGCTGCCTAAGAAAGACCCCAAATCTCCTGCCCTTGTCAACTGTCTGGTTGCTGGCTGGGGCATAACTGCAGGCAACAAGCTTGAACCATCACCTGTTCTCAAGGAGACCACTGAGAAACTGCAATTCAACAATGAGTGCAAGCATATCTGGAAGTCACACTTCAACAGTCAACACATGATCTGCACCAAGTTCAACAAAAACAAAGGAGGAATTTGCCAGGTGAAGATGATTGGCATGAAACACTGAAAATGCAAATGTCAAGAAAAGTGTTTTTATTTCAGAAGACACGTTTTCAGTGTTGCTGTCTTCTGTTTCTTTCTGTAGGGAGATTCCGGAGGTCCACTTATCTGCCAAAGAAAGCTTCAGGGTATCACAGCCTACGCCTATCCTAAAGATTGTACTAATGCCACGTATCCTCATGTTTTCACTAAAGTCCATTACTATCTCCCATGGATTAAGAAAACAATGAAGGGTTTGGGGAATGCTGTACCAGTCACAGTCACAGACTGAGAATGTCACCCTTTGCTTATGAAATTACATGATATCTAAAGCAAACATTTAGGAGGAAAGCGTTTCATAAAGTTGGTATATAATGAGACCTGTGCAAGAAACATTAAAAAATGTTTTCCCTTCAAAAATCGTCTATTTGCAATAATTTGTCTTTCTCCGTTTTTGTGGCACAAGTTGAGGCATGGTAGCAAAAACAGAGACAAAGAAACAGCAGTGAGTGGGTGGGGCGTTTACTTGTGGCAGAAAAAAAGCACAATGGCTTTATGGTCACAACCACAGACCACTGCAGTCAGTCGTAGTGCAAACTTTTGAAGTTGAATCGTTTCCTGTCTGTAAAACCAGTCATCTGCAAAGTAAGTGAAAGCATTTTAGAGCAGAGGTTAACAGGAAAGAAAATTGAACCTTGGTTACAATGACTTGGGCTTTGACAGTAAATTATTTTACTAACTGCTGAATCATTAACTTAACTAATAATATTAATATAGAGGAGGGATGCAAATTTTACCCACCTGACTTGCATCTCTAGTAAAATATCTCTTCTCTATTACCTGTTGAGAGAGACGTACAATAAAATATGTAGTTGTAGACAGTAGACAGTGTTTGCTTTCTTATGAATTAAAACATTGTTAGATTATTTGTAATTACATTACAAGCTGAAAAAACTGTATGGTGCTTAAATATAAAATTTAAAAGAAAATTGTTCCTAAATTTTTAAATACACGAGTTGAACTTGTCAACTGTCGTTGTGATAAATGCTGTACGGATGTTGATGCTTGCTGCGATGTCATGCAGGATTTCCAACACCTTGCACAAGCATCCGTTTCTCACCTTGTCAAAAAACCTGCTAAGTTTCACAGCATTCGACGTGCCTGCAGCAAGGTACCGTGGGTTGGTGCAGTCCTGAGGGTGGGAAACAAGTCACTCTTTTGTAAGGGCAAGTCTTTTTTCCCCCATTGTAACTATTTACTTGGTATCTATGTTTGAATAACAAACTCCAGGTAGTCTTTTTTTTTTTTTTTTTGAAATAAGACCACTAGAAGACAGCAGAATCTTCCCAAGGATTCCCATTAAGTCTACTACCTTAATTTGGGTGTTTTTATCTTAATTACTTTGAATGCAAAACACAAAGCTGATAGATGTCATGTATGTGCAGTTTATTAAGGCTGTTTTTGTAATGACATTGTTTGCTTCCTCATTTACAGATCCTTAAGCATTTAGGAGGACTCTGAATTGCTGCCTTAATCAAAACACTGCAAATAACTTTTGCAAACATTCAACACCAATTCACACAAAAATTGTTATGAGTCAACTGCCACAGTCGATTGGAATCAGTTCTTTACGTACCGGAAATTATTACAAGAAAACAATTCCAAGACAGAATGCTTCATGAAAAAAATCTTTACGAAGTCATCTTACCAGATTTATCTCTTCTGCATTGAAATCTTCAGACAAAAACGTTGTCCTTGTCAGAACTTCACTGCGTTTATTCTCTGGAATCTGGTCAAACTTTGTGCCAATCAGCAGCAAAGGCACTGGGTTCTCAGCAAACTGCTCTCTGTCGTAGTCCCTGCAAGGAAAACAACCCAAATTGTTCATATAGTAACACATTTACGAGCTTTTGAAAAACAATTATGCACTACAGCAACAAACCATATCAAGCACCAGCACTCGTCTGCTGTCTTACCCATTGGACACGATAACTCCAGTTGGAGACGAGTCCCTGTTTAACGCCTCTAATGACCAACGGTAGAGATTCTGTGGGGATTTCTTGTTTGTTAAGTCATGTACCAAGATAATTCCTGGGGAGAAATACAACATTTTATGGTTACATACTATTTATTATTACTCTTAACCTTCCTTTAAATATTTAGATATCATCTTTACCATTGACTGAATTGTAGAAGACTGCTCTGGTGCTTTTGACACTGCTGGCACTGCCGACAGATCCTCCAACATCCCAGAGCTCAATGTAGTAGGTTTTCTCCTCTGGGGTTCCTTCCTTGTAGTCTTGGACCTGTGAATAAGGGAGAAATAGTTGAAGAAGTTTTATACAAGACAGATTTAAAAGGAAAAGGCAAACACGTGACTTAACACAGACATACAAAATAAGTGAAAAGCCACTATGGGTTTGACTACCAAATAAAGATCCATTTTATATTTGGTTGTTATAATACTATCATTTTGCATGTAGCATGGATTAGTATTCTCAGCAAATGGAAATGAAAAATGCTTGCTTACCCGTACATCCACGGAGCAACCGACCGTCCACGAAGGATTTCCTAAAACTTGATTTTGACAGAGCAGATGGACCAGAGAAGACTTGCCAACCCCTGACAATAACAAGTGGGCGCACTTCAGTACATACTCTTAGGAAATGTGAACAGACCTTCATTACTTCCTTACTTAATTTTACACGCTGGATCGAAAGCTAGACCGTTCTCTCACACGCATATGCACAGTGTCTACAAAACAGATGGAACACGTAATAACAGGTCGTGCAGCCACCGCTCTGGCGACAGCCGTCAAATACTTATATTAACACGGCAGAGGGCACCATCTCATGACGAGAGATGATGAGCTTTCAATCGTCCTGAAGCCAGATAAACAATATTTAATATTTAAAATATATATATGGCTTTTTATTTTATTTTATTTTTTAAATATATATTTTTTGGAATCTGGGAGCAAACCGGGGAATGAAGCATATTTTTCAAACGACGGCTAGTTCGATAGCAAACACTACGTAAAAAGAACAATATCGGTGGTTGTTATTACTGCTTTACTTACCAGAATCACCTAAAACTAATACCTTCACTCTATCAAGAGAAGCCATTTTTCGCGATAGCGACGTCCCGGAAGTAAACAGTTCAAACCCCGCCTAAATATCCCACTCGTCCAGTGTCATTGGACAAAAGCGTTCCATAGTATTGTAGTCATTCGTTAGATACCACGTCAATCCAAAATTGCTTTGTTCTATTGGCCTTTGGGGGCTGTTGATTTTGCTGCGTCTTTGATTTAGCTTCCGGGGTTGTCTTTTCAACAGAAAATTACAAGCGTGCTAGCAGTATGTCTGGCAACTTAAAGATGGTTCAATACAAGTTTCTCGGGTGAAAAGTGGGATTTTCAGATCGCCGCGTTCGAGCAACAACTCTGAAGAGTAATCTCGCCGGATACGGTTAGCACTGCCTATGTCACGTGAATTATTTCCCCTCATGAACTTTGCTTTGTCTTGTCATGCCTTCTTCTTTCAACTTGTAAAGGTAAAGTAAATGTGACGCATATCTGTACAAGCCAAGCAGTTAGGAACGGTTGCTTGGGTATTGCTCGCTGACTAAAGTGTAGTTAAGGCTGCTAGTCTAGTTGCTGTTGCAATACTAGAGCTCTCGTTTTTATTTTGCTTAAGAGTTAGCATATCTAACTTCATGTATGCTAACGTTAAACACAGACTTCTATGTAAAGTAGCCGGGAAGCCTTTATTTTCGATTGACTAGACGTGTTTACAAATAACGTGAACAAGGATATAGTCATGATAACAGGAAACACTGACTTCTTCCGAAAAAGCAAGGAAACGTGTGCTTCGGGGACCATTTCTATGTTGGGATTATGCTTTTGGTAATGCATCTTTGAAATTCAGTTTTTTTTTCATTCCCCCCTTAAGTAGTACAACGCTTGTAAGACTCACTGCTTTGTCGGGTGAGCAGCAGAATTGAGTCTGTGACTGTCTGTCTCAAAAACTTTACCTCGTAAATGACCATCGTGTCTGTTTTTTGTTTGTTTTTTTATTCCCCAGTAGAAAATGATTGAACCAGAGCTGCTGACCGAGGTCCCAGCAGCACTCAAGCGGCTGGCCAAGCAAGTGGTCAGGGGCTTCTATGGGGTGGAGCACGCCTTGGCCCTGGATGTGCTCATCCGTAACCCCTGTGTGCGTGAGGAGGACATGTTGGAGCTGCTTAAGTTCGACCGCAAGCAGCTGCGGTCAGTGCTCAACACGCTGAAGGCTGACAAGTTTGTCAAGTGTCGCATGAGGGTGGAGACGGCGCCCGATGGCAAGACGACGCGGCACAACTACTATTTTATCAACTACAGGTGATTGTCACTGAATGAAGGAGAAATATGATGGAACACCGAGAGCAAATTACCGTCCCATGTTGTGTGCGGTCCCAACGCTGCCACCGATGCTGAGTAACATGAGCAAACCTTTTCTGTCAAACATTCTCCCCTGAAAACGGAAGCTACAGATACATGAAGCACAGAAATGTTTTTTGTCAATCCCACGCTACACTGGTTCACACAAAACCCAATGACATCCTGTTATTTTTTTCAGAGTACTGGTCAATGTGGTGAAGTATAAACTGGATCACATGCGACGGCGCATTGAGATGGATGAACGGGATTCGACCAGCCGCGCCTCCTTTCGGTGCCCCAACTGCTGCTCCACCTTCACCGACCTAGAGGCCAATCAGCTGTTTGATCCAATGACTGGTAATCTCCGCAGATGTTTTGATAGAAGATGGCTCGCTTTAGCTGAGAATACATGAGATAGCTTAATGTATTTCGGTAGCGTTGATACCTGTTTCCCTGCAACCCCGAGTATTGGATGACACTTGTTTCTCTGAATGGTTTGTGATGTCACAGGTACATTTCGCTGCACCTTCTGCCAAGCAGAGGTGGAGGAAGATCAGTCCCTCTGTCCTGATGCCAGGACTCTGGTGGCGCGCTTCAACGAGCAGATCGAACCCATCTACGCGTTGCTGCGCGAGACTGAAGACGTCAACTTGTCCCACGACTTGCTGGAGCCTGAACCGTCTGAGATTCCTGCCCTCAAACAAAGGTCTCTGAGGAAAAACTCATTGTTTCACTGCATTTACACACAGATTTTATTCATTTTTTTTATACTATTGACATGCATTAATCTCACAACTAATGGATGTTCACTCAATTCTTTCCTCCAGTCGGGAACGTGCTGCAGCAAATGCAGCAAATGCTGCAAGCGGCCCACACCGCGAGGCCTGGTCCAACAAATCGTCGGCGTATGCTGACCTGTACACCCAGAACGTGGTCATCAGCATGGAGGAGCAGGAGGAGCAGCAGAAACAGGCCGCTCAGGGCAGAGCGGCCAAAGAGAGGCCCGTGTGGTTGACCCAGAGCACAGTCCACGGCGCCTACAGCGAATCCGACGTCCTCAAGAACCGTAAGTGAGAAGTTTCTGGCAAAGCGGCCAGCGGGTAAATGTTCACCATCACCACCTGACTAATGAATTAATTTCCTTCACCCTCCTTTGCTTATTGTTCACCACTTAATCTGCAATTAAATGGAATAAATTCATACATAACAGCTTTTTCAAAAGAGACACAGCATATAATTACTCAACAGTAAGCGGTGCCACATCGGGAGAATGTTTTTGTTGAATGGTTTTTAGTACATTCTCCCCAATAATGAGGAGATTGGATCAAAACATGTTAAATTCAACATTTAATTCCCGCCCACTCTCAGCTGCGAAGGCTGGCGGTGGTAATCACGGAAGCTGTTGCCTGCGCACAGTGTTAGCTCGCTAAATCAGCCCTCAGGATGGACAGTCGAGCCCGATCCGGCCCACACCCGTCAGCTGCTCCTCTGTGCCCCTCCCTGTGTTCTGCAGGCAGGTCGTGACAGGTCAAACTGAGGTCTCTGATGCTGCAGGCACTGTGCCTTGAGCTGCCGTTATTGCTCTGACATTGTCACTCCACCTAAGGGCAAGCAGGCCTGACCAGACCTTCCTTTGAACCGTAACGACTTAATTGAAATAATCAGAGTCTAAAGTGGCGCATGACCGAGCAGGGCCGGCTCATTAATTCTCAGCATTGTGCTTCTCATTACATCTCAAGCAAAGAAGAGCTACAGAGTCAAAGGCAAACATTCCCCTGGCAGATACATATACAAGCCGTCTTGTTAACATATTTTCTTTGCACTGCAGCAGTACAAAAAAATTGAAATGTCACTAATGACACCAGTTTATTTATTCAACATATTTTCCGTCATACTGTTTTCTTCAACTGGTCAATTTCTGTCTGTCAATAGGATGGTGACTGTTTTGCTTCCATGTCACACACACACACACACACACACACACACACACACACACACACACACACACACCTAATTAGTTCAGACTTCCTTTCTGCACCCTTGAAATTCAGATGTGGTCAGCAGCAAAGCTGAACGTGTCATCACCCCTCATACATCAATCGATAGAGACAAAATACACCAACACCATAACCTATTGCTCCAACCAGAAGCCGCTGGAAGGTGTGATTGATTGATTGATTGATTGATTGGTTGGTTGATTTTTTTATTTTATTTTATTTATTCGGGACTGAGCCTCAGCGAAGGCCTGCTCTCATCATTTTTTATTTAATTTGACTTTATTTTATTCTATTTTATTTCATTTCATTAGCGGTGAATAGATTGATTTGACTGTCATCTCAGAGCAAGAAGGTTGTGGGTTTGATTCCCAGACTCGGGGCCTTTCCGTGTGAACTTTCTCTCCTGGCACTCCAGCTTCCTCCCACAGTCCAAAGACATGTACATTATGCTCATTGGCATCTCTAAATGGTTTGAAGCTGTGAGTGTAGATGTTTGTTTGTCTCTGCAGTCCTCTGATGACCAGGCCTCTTGTGTAACCCCAACCTTCACCCTGGGAAACTGGGTGAAGGAGAAGAGCTGACGGGAGGCCCAGGGATATATTGGAGTGTTGATGTTTTAAACATGTTCCGCTGCACAGATGGAGACGGACCCGGCACCCAGGACGGAGCGGCCGCCCACGGCGTGGGTCAGTCAGACGAGAACGAGGAGGTGATGCGTGCCCTGCTCATCCACGAGAAGAGGAGCGTCGCCGGCGGAGGAGCGGGAGGAGCGGGAGGAGCGAATGCCACCGCCGCCGCCACGAAGGGGCTGGCGGCTAACGCCAGCGACTCGGACAGCGACACCAGCGAGTCGGACGACGAGCCGCCGGCGAAGCCCGCGCCCCTTCAGCATCGGGCCGTGCAGCAGCAGCACCGCCAAGAGGAAGAGGACGACGACGACGACTTTGAGGAGGTGTCCGACGAGCCCATGGTGATGGTCGGCGGTCGGCCGCGCTCGTACCGAGAGGTGAGCCAGAGGCCGGAGCTGGTGGAGCAGATGTCGGCGCAGGAGAAGGAGGCCTACATCGAGATGGGACAGACCCTCTACCAGGACATGTACTACTGAACACACACGTTCATATCACAAGCAAACACCAGTAATGACCAGTCGCTGTTTAACACTCCCAGTAGTCATTTTTGAGAAAATATTCTGAGGATCCTGTCCAGCAGGAAAGTATTTACAGTCGGCTTCTGGCTTTTGGAGATTGAAAAACTGAGCAAATGCGTTGACAGTGTTTTCAGCGATCCCACCGATAGTATTCTCTTTTCTATTTTCTGTTTTCTGTTTTCTTTTTTCTTTTTTTTTTTGAAGTCCAGACCAGATGGGAGATAATATTGCCAACAAAACTTGTGCTGCTCTGATTTCAGCTGTGACTCCCAACAGGCTTGCGCTCCCACCACTCGCAGCCGCCCAGGAAACATTTCCCACTTTTCAGTCAGAACGGTCCGATCGGATACGCGTCAGTTTTACTCGTTACAGCTGCACACACATATGTCCAACACCTCCTGTCTGTTTCCTCTCAGTTTTTCAATAAACACATGGAGTATGTTTTGATCTGCTTTGCCAGACAGCCTGTGACACTGAGCTCTTTTATTTATTTATTTATTTGTTTTGAAAAACATAATTCAGGTGACGGGAAATGGTACAGGAATATGACTCAGGGGTTTTGCAAAGACATTTGCGGAATATCCAAAAATACAGCACACCAACGTTCATAGTATGTCGATCTTTGCGCAACAGCTTTACTCCTGACATTCTCAGTACAGCCACCAGAGGGCGCTGTGGTATTTGTCAGTTAAAAGACACCATAGCGATGATGCATCTCGTCGTAACCCAACAGTTTCCTGTGCAGAACCTCCAGAACAAAGATTATGATCATATAAATTACGTTTCATGTGCTCCGTTTTCTTTTAAAGGGCCGAACTGACATTTACAGCCCTAATAATTCATAGTCCACGAAACCTGGAGATTGACACCTGCAGCTACACAACAGCTTCATAAATTGAAACGTAAAATTCACATTATCACCAGCATAACATTCAGCCAGAATTAAAACTCGGCTTGTTAATAAATTGGGTCATTTATTCTAAAAACCTGAAACAAACGCTGACCGTTACCACCAGGTCACTGCTGATTGTCAATGTACGTGTGCTCATTTATTCTGTGTGAAAAAATGATTCTGTTCACCCTCAGTGTTTGTGGCCTAATGAAGATGACTGACTGTTGTGTCAAAGTCATTAAGGGGGAAAAAAAAGCCTTTATTATATAATTTTTTTTCTGAAAATGGGAATTTCACACTCTGGTCACGCAATCCTCCCCGAGCGACCTTTCCTGTCGAGTCGGGTCACGTCCAGGTGACAATTACTTAACGCCCCTCCACTAACCCCCCCCAGCCCCCCTCACCCCCACCCCCACCACCCCATGTGTGTTCCAGCAGGATATTGCCTGTTTGCTGTGGATTTGTGGAGCGATTGCTGTGATTTGACAGCGCTAACCCACGGCATCAGGTCGCCCTCTAAAGCCCCTAAAGCCGCTGTGTAATATAATAGAATGGTCACGTGAGCGCGGCCGCCTCCACAGAATTGGCATTTTAGAACGTGTTCAAGGTTCAACCTGTCGTGGGGGCTCACTTTGTGCGCATCTCCCAAACAACACGAGACAAAATTAAAGAGTCGACGACAACAGCAGCAAAACCCAAACTCATTTTCTAAAGGGCAACATTTTCCATTTGCTGCAGTTCCCCTAACAAATGCACGTTCGTTCTCACCGCTGGAGAGGGAACCTAACCTGAAACCCCATTCAGTGCAGTCAATGTGCATTCACCCCAACACAAGGCTCCAAGCATTTTTTTTTTCATGAAATCTGTGATCAGAGAGTGTAAATCATGTTGCAGGCCCCTTGAGAGTCGCTGCCTCCCGCAAATGCTGCGCTAGGCATGTTTGCTCCCTGCCCTGTACCAAGGGGGCAGGCAGGTTAAAGTTGTCCCATGGCTCAATGCTCGGATGCTTGCATTAGAAGTTGGTGAAGACCCTGGCAGAATTGTAAAGGAGTAGATGGAAAGACCAGGCACTGGAGTCTAGAACAGGACTCTGGATGAATGCTAATGTCGCTTGCTCAGGGAAAAGCGGCGGTGCATTTTTTTTTTGTGTGTGTGTGTTTTTGCACTGCACCTCAGAAATGATGAGGATAAGAAGAACTGAAACAAAGGATTGAAGTCACAGCTCCAATCCTTTGTTTCAGTTCTTTCTTCACTCACTTCCTGTTCCTGTCAAGATGGTGCAGTTCCCCTGCCAGGTGTGGCTCGTCAAAATGCTGATTAAGCAACGTCATGATTTCACAGGTGCGCTTTGGATGGGTTGCAACACAGACGCTCTAAAAAAAGAAGAAGTGCCTTTTGGTCGATCCCAGCTTCTTACAGAGGGGATTTTTGAAGAAATGAGAGGAAAGAATTTCAGTCAGGTGAGGCGCACACCAACACAAAGGAAGAAAATACATTATATACAATATAGTGTAGACTGTTTTGAGCTGGTGCTTTCCCAACAGTGCACACATAGATATTCACACAACCGTGACATGTTGCCTGGTCTCGTCTTCTTTACAGTCAGTTAGCTGAGGCAGACACAAGCCGATGAAGGAGTTAATAGAGAGGAGAAAGTCGTGACTCGCGAGCCAGCGTAAGGGCTCTCTCCTTGCACGACTCGTCCAGGACTCGCACATCACCAGTGCCTGATGGTGCTGCACTCTCATCATTTAAACATGCTGCCGAGGAACATCCTGTCCGCTCTGCTGCAGGACAGGCGTTGGAAATAGAGACAGCGACCCCCGTCCATGTCGTGACCAGAAAAGAAAAGATAAGAAAAAGAAACTACCGGGCGGAAGAGATTCAAGAGAAAATGTCAAACCCTGCGGAGGGTCGTGGTGAGGTCTGGCACCTCTGCCACATCGCACCCATATATTCCTTTTTAAGTCAGGAGGATAGACACCTGCCGAGCGCAGCCTCAAAGGTCAGGATGAAAACAGGACCTGGCCTCATTAAGAGATCCCCCCGCCCAACACTAAAGCTCAATTAGAAAGCTCAACCTCATGCTATGCCATTGATCTGCTGAGGCCTGACTGAGTGAGAGGAGACCGGGCGGCTCGGTGACTAGGAGAGTCAGCCCAGCCCAGCGGGGGTTGGGGGGTGGTGGCGTCTGCAGAGCTGCAATAAATCATGGGACCTTGAAGATCACATGTGACGGACTGACAGGGAGCCGCATGTATTATTAATCCCGCGGTCGTTGCGGTTGTCGAATTAAATTGTCAGGCCACAGAAACGTGTCAGCTGGTGTTTGTTTGAAAACAGGTGGATGCTCGGAAAGACGGGAGGGTGTGGCACGCAGCCGCTGGTGGAGGAGGCGGAGTCATAATGACTGATTGTTTGTTGTTTTTTTTTCTCCCTGCCCTGTGAAGATTTCCGCAGTGATTGATCGCAGGGCGGTGTCTCTGTCGCCCGATAACGCGAGGAGATTAACAACTTAATGATCCGGCCTTGTTTGTGTCCGTCGATCTCCTTTCATCGCACACTTTGAAACCCGAGAGCAAGCAAAAGACTTAATCTGCCCATCGATTTTCTTGAAATTTATTAATCTTTTTTTATTTATTTGTTTTGGCCTCGTTCAGGAGAAGAGTGATGAGTGGGAAACCAGTGGTTTGCATTATTAGATTCTCATTTATTGGGGCAGCTACACAAAAAAGCAGCGCAGGGACACGAGCAAGCAGCTACAACCAAGTGTGTGTGTGTGTGTGTGTGTGTGTGTGTGTGTGTGTGTGTGTGTGTGTGTGTGTGTGTGTGTGTGTGTGTGTGTGTTGCTCTTTTAATCTAGTCATTTCCCAGAGGCTGTTCTCCCCACCCTCTGCAAAGGAAATAAGGGCGGTGCAGTGGAGGATTATGGATACTGTAACGCTGGGGGAACAGGAGATTGCTTCCAGCTCTAAAGCGCGGGCAGCCCGGCTGAGATTGAGTTCGTCGCTCAGCCGTCGCAGCGGCCACGACAAACATCTGTCCTTATTTAGAAGCTGTTAACCTTTTGTGGAATCGTCCACTCCGCCAAGAACACCCATTATTGACATCACTTATTCATGGGAGTCGCCGCACTCGTGCTCGCCCACTACTGGCAGTAATGCCTTTCAAGAGGGGATGGGAGGGATCGTGGTGGTGGTGGTGGTGGTGGGGAAAGGGGGGCGGCTTTGCAATGCAGTGGATAATGAATTAACTCCCACCGCTTGTGTTTTAACGCATTTGCAAGACGTTTTGTTTGTGAGTTTTAAAGTGCGGGAGGAGAAACACTTCCTGGCATGGCGGCTTCTCCACCTCCTCCTGCCTCCATTTGTCACAGTGTGTTTTTACTCCTGCAGCCCCGAAGCTCAGCGGTCCCTGAGAGTTGTTTTGTTTCGTTTATCGACAGGACGTCAGGACACGACCCTCGGTGACCTTTTGATTATTTCCCTCCCCGTGTAGAACCGTTGGCGGTCACTCCACCTCGACCTCACAGCTGATTGGCCTTAGTGAGCTTTTATTTTGTTGCTTTTGTGTTTTTTTTCTCCCTCTCCTTCCTCTCTCTGCTCCCGATGCACTTTTCGTCATGTGCGTCAAGTGTTAGAACAAGCCACCCCTCCCTCTGCTTTTGGTCCGGGCATCGACGCACAGGATGTGTTTCTTTTTGTTTGTGAATATTTCAGCAACGGAAATTTAAGAGCAGATGTTGATGCATAACGCAGGAGCTTCTCGGTGCTCTTCATGTACCTGCTGCCTTCTCCTCAGTAGAAAACATTGGGCGAAGAGAAGCAAAAAAAAAAAAAAATCTTTGAGCTGCCAGAGGTCGACAAGTTCAGCGCTTCTGTCGCTCGGCGTGTGTGCGGCTCCGCTGAGTTCTGATCCAGGGGTTTGACGGCGAGCCAACATTTCTCCCGCTATGTATTCGCAGCCTTTCGCGAAGAATTTTCTGTGCCGAGCGTTAATCATTTACGAGGCAAGGCAGTGAAAAGAGGCTCCTTCCTCCTGCAACACCAGCTGACCCCAAATTCCATTTCTTCTCCTTTTTTTTTTTTTTTTTCAAGGAAAAGGGCTTTTAGTTGCTGCCGCCGACGCAGAGACGGAGCTGCAAGAGGGATTTGCTACTGAAGACCCTCCACTACTCCGCCTGTCCTGCCGCGACAGGTGAGCTCACCTGACTGACCTCTGCACCCTGAACATGGTGAAATGCCGAAATGCAACACACACGCTCACGCATGATGCAGCGCGTGGGTGAGCGAGTTGCGGCGCCTTTGTTGCGACAGGTGCTCGACCGTGCGAGTGCATCGAGGACAGGCCGCATCACGGCTCCGTCCATCAACAAGCGTGGACCTCTGGCTGGAAATTCTTTTGGCTTTGTTGTTTCCGTTTCAGTCGCTCACTTCCGACTGTGTCTTCGCACTCCCTCCCCCTCCCCTCCCTGTAGGAAGCGTCCCATGAGTCGGCGGTGCTGACGTCTGAGCACCCGCCTCCCCGTTTTGTACGCCAACTGTTGTTTCTATGCCACCGAAACAAAAAAGTCCCGTCGCTGTCGTCTCCCAGCAGAGTGAGGCTGCCCGCCCCCCCTGCCCCCCCCTCCCCCATCCTCTCCACCCCAGGAGCCCAGGAAACCAGCTATTCATTAGTGTGTGACTCACTCTCCCTAAAGTGTGCTCACATTAACCCGGGGACTCTGCTCTGTTTATCTCGGTCCATTAAGAATGACAGGCCACGCTCTAATACTGTTTATACTCTGTTTAATGGCACCGCCACTCGCCAGACGCGTGACAATATCTGCTCAGTTTCGGCGATCGGGTGAGTCACTGTGAGCGAGTTCCACATGTGCAGACAGTCGCCGTGCGTACTTACGCACGCTGGGTTGAAGGTTTTTTTGAATCGAATTGTTGGCGTTCCAATTAAGAGCAGACGGACGGTCGGCTCCCTCGACTGACCCTCCTCAATGTGGCCAAGTTGTAATTAGTATTGTATTTTTGTTTATTTGTTTATTTAAAAGTCTTCCTAAAACTGTCACAGGAACGTCCAACTTGCTTAAAGATCATGTGACTAGTGTTTTTCAGCACTGAACCCTCTCGAAATGAGTCACTCTTTTATTCCATCTGCCTGTTTGACGTTTGGATAGAATTCGCTGAAACATTTACCTTTGAAATGTGATGTCACAGAGGGCCACACTCAGTTGTTCAGCCCGCCCTCTGAGGTGCGTTAGAGCAGTGGGTCTCAACCTTTTTGAGCCACGGCACATTTTTTACATTGAAAAATCCCATGGCAAACCACCAACCAAAAATATCATGAAATAACGCCTAATAATGACAATATAGTCTCTTAATTTATTTAGACTCAATCAGTGTGAAACCTGAACCTGTTTAGATGCACACAAAGCTGAAAGTTGCTGGGCTAAATACAATATATTGACATTGTGTGCAGCTCCACTGAAAAACGGCAGTCTGTAAAGGTCCTCAGCAAGATCCTTTGACAACAGACACCTGGCACGGCATCCCACTCAGCAGTCGTGCTGATTTCATCAAACTCTAAACGACTCTCATCAGAGGAATCGCACCTCATACGGAGGGTCACTCAACATTCAGGCAGGGTGATGCAAAAGCGCGCAAGCCGAGTTTACGACACACGCTCTTCCTAAGACGAGGCATGTCTCAGCCCTCACCGCCGCCAACCTGTCAGTCTTATTTCATCCTCTTGTCAGGTGCAATTGTCCCTCATAGGCAGTCAGCGTCTCCTGCTAGGTCGGCCGTTGGAGCCAATATCAGCACGGCTGAGACGCTGTCAGTGGTTTCAGTAGCGGTAAAACTTTTGCAAGACGCTCCAATTTAACCTAAGGTCTCTAATAATCTTCACATACCTACATAGTGGATATTTACTCATCAACATGCTTTCAGACAGATTTCTATATCACATTTCTCTTCTTGCCCTCACAGTGAACCTCCTTAGTCCCCAGAATAAGAGACTATTTGCTGCTGGAACACTGGAAAAATACATCACAGTGCAAAGAGAAGATCTTTATCCGCAGGTGTAAAATAGATCCCAGTTGAGCCTTCATGACCAAAGCGTCCTGAATTTCATAAGCCGCACTCTGGGCTCACAGCGGCATTACCCAGTTCCACTGCTAAAATCGAGGTGCATCACTGGACCTTTTCTTGGAGCTTTGTGATGTAACACTCTGTCATTGGCTTATATAAGTGACGGAAATGCCTCAGCCGTGACGGCGCAGCGAGCAAAGCTTGTCCCGGCTCCTCTCCGCTGGGCCCACGCCCGCCGCGCTGAAGGGCCCGACGTGATTGGAGACAGACTCGCCCCACCAGACGTCCATATGGCTGCTGCAGCAGGCCTGCAGCGACGACGCGGCGCTCGCTGCCTGCGCCGACGCTCGCTCAGCCGCTCTGTCATTCAACAGGCAGGCGGCAGAGCAAGAACAACAAAAACATGGCGCTGCATGGTCGTGCCAATCCATTCACGCATTCATAAAAGCAGCGTTGTCAAATTTTTCAATAAGAAACTGGTCACTGAAACAGTTAAACTTGGAAAAACCTCTCAAATATGGCTAAAAGGTTTTGACGCTGTCATGAGGTGGTTTTTCAGACGTAGCCATATAGAGGTATATGGCAAAAGTGTGATGGAAACACTTTTTTCATATTTACACGTCAGCGGATGTGACGCACGGGGTCACATGACCAGTTCACTTCAAGTGAAAATGGCACATATTTTTTTTTTTTACAAATTATCAAAGAGAAAAATATAACAACCATTCTTGACAGCAAGCAACATCAAAATGCAGATTTATTGTTAAATGTTTTGTACCTCCATCCTCCATCGAGAATTCCGGCTTATGCGCTTCACACCGTTCAGTGAAAACACCTGCAAATGGCAATTGTACTTTGCAAAAACCTGTAATTGAAATGCAGCTGGTAACAGGAAGTCGTTGCCACAAAACTCTGTGGTGTAGAAAAGTGAAGGAAAAAAAAATCCCAGAGAGAAAAATTAAAAATGCAGTTTTTAAATTCAGGGGTCCAATTTGCATCAAGAACGGCCGGCCACATCTGTTCAAAACAAACATCCAGCCTACGTTATATTACCAATCCTCCTGGACCAAACAGTAGTTGGGCTGCAGTTGAAAGTAGAAGTAGACGTTTGTATCCAGCAGCCTGCTGAATGTGCTGTTTGTGTCACCCCCGGGCATGTTTATAAAGTTTCAGTTTTTTCATGTAGCCCACGGTCAGTCTGTCTGTTCACCTTGACAATGCAGCCGGATTGCTGAAATGTTGTGAGCCCAACCTGAAAAGTCTGTATCTCAAGTATATTTCTCAGAATAGCCTTGGTTGTGTGCAACTAATTGGCGCCCTTTGGCTCTGTGAGAGTTTCAGTCGGTTAGTTTAGCAACAAAAAGGCAGAACTATGGTAGATTAAAAAGAAAAAAAACCCTCATAGTACATTGAAGTTGTGACTTCGAGCTTGTAAATAATTACTGCAGCCAAACAGCATGTGAAGCTGCAAAAAGTGGCAGCAGTAGCCAAACTTCAGGTGTTTTTTTTTTTTTAACAAAACGTCTCTGAAGGCTTTCCTCTATGCCTGGATGGCTTTGGCAAGAGCCGTGGCCAATCACGGCTCTCTATTGCGCAGTGACACATAACAAGTATCAGCCCCTCGAACCAATCAGTGGACTTTGTTCTGTTAACGAGTCATTGTACCAATTTGTGTGCTTTGAATGTAATAGAAAGACCTTTTGGTTGAATCACATAGTGGTTGTTGTTGTTTTAAAGGCCTTCCCCTCTCAAGCATTTTCTTTGATCTGTTTCCCAGGTGGAAAGCTGAAATATCCAAATGATCCGAATGGGAAGGGTTAACTTTGCCAGATTAAACTTTCAGTCCAGTTAGAAAAACCAAAAGAAATGCATCAAAAATGTTAGTCGTGACCTTCTCCGCATTGTTTTTTTTTGTTTTTGTTTTTGATTGCTCAGCTGTGCTGTGGCTGCGCCTCCAGGACACACCTCACCGATGTGTCTGACGCTCTTGACTCTTTATCCAGAAACGTCACTTTTATGACTCCTGAACAGATTTGTGACTTCTGAGGGTGACGGGATAACACGGTGACGCCAGATCAAGGTCACAGCAGGTCGTATGTCAGCGGTGGGCCAGTTTCCTGTGATGTGGTTAAGGTCACAGCTGCAAAAGAAAAAAAATCCAATCTGCGGTGAAATATGCTTGAAATTGGGGGCAATAATTCAATTCAGGACGGAATGTGACTCCCTCTGAATCAAACAGTTGCGCCACTGCAATGGCAGGGCAGCATTCAAATCCTTGTGTTTGTTCCCAAAATGAAATGGCGCATTTTCCCCAAAGAAAGTCACAGGATCACTGTCACTGGTAAATTAGCTGGCAAACAATCACCCACAGTGACCTTCTGATCTGAAGCAGTCATTTGCAATAATCCCATTTGAAGCGTGTCTCAGACGATGGTCACTTGGCATTTTCAGCCACATGCATTTGAAGTTTTAGTAATCAAAAAAAACCCCACCAAATTTAATCTCTGTGAATTTAATTAGTTTCCATTCATTCATTCATCTTCCATACCCGCTTACTCCCGAGCTCAGGGTGACGGGGGTCTGCTGGAGCCTCTCCCAGCTGTCATAGGGCGACGGCAGGGTGACACCCTGGACAAGTTGTCAGTTCATCGCAGGGCCACATAGAGACAAACAACCATTCACACTCAAATGCACACCTACGGATAATTTAGAGTGTTCAATTGCCCTCACATGCATGTTTTTGGAGTGTGGGAGGAAGCCGGAGAACCCAGAGAGAACCCACGCAGACACAGCGAGAACATGCAAACTCCACACAGAAAGGTCCCAGGCCCACGACCTCCTTGCTGTGAGGCGGCAGCGCTAACCACTGCGCCACCGTGTCACCCTTAATTAGTTTTCATGAAAATGTATTTTTATCCAATTGTCAAACTCATAAAAAATGAGGTGAGACTCAATCAGAGTTTATGTGGATCCATGGCAGGAAATATGAATTAAACGGCACTATGAAACAACATTACCTGTTTCAAATTAGAGCCAAATTTGATTTTGGGTTATTGAATATTTGATAAATGGATGTTAAAAAGTTCTTGGGCTGCAGCTCAAATTCAATTGATGACTTGCCACAAATATCCTGAAGTGCGGTTTACCTTTTTCTTTTTTTTTCCCCAGTTTGTAACAAATGACTGCCTCTCATTTTATTAGACAGTTTGGAGGAAATGCCGTCAGTTCCTTGAAGATTTCTAATGGCCGTGGGCAGTGAGTCACTGCTCCACTGCACTCTCAGCTCTGAGGAACAAAGCCTGTGCTCCCTTAAATGGAAACAATTAGACCTCATGAACAAATCGTTGCTCCAAAGTTAAAAAAAAAAAAAGAAAAAAAAAAAAGCAAATAAGCAAATGGCTTTTCCTCTTTTTTTCTTCTCCTAATCAATATTGAATTCTAAAAATTGGGATGACATGTTTCCCCTACTCCGGCTCATTTATATGGAAATGCACTGTCCCAGTAGGAATTATGTGGTATTAGCCCCGCCCCTCATGCCTTCACTCCCTCCACCTTGACTCAATTACCGGCGGCGCGGCCGATGGGAACAAATTCCTAATTGGAAATTGATTAAGAACAAAAACAACTTTTTTGAGGTCTCGCCCTACTTCTTAACTCCCGCTGCTGTTCGCTTTTATTAAATCACCCCGCAGGTATTAATTGGGCCGAAGTGCGCCTGAGCAGAATGGTGGGTGGTCCGAGACGCTCTTAATCAGCACTGTGGGGGCGGGCGCTTGACGGCTGTACACAGGGGTGCGCCTCATTATGAAAGTCAGTCTGAGTGACGGCTTTTTAAAATGTGCTTGTCGTTGTTTTTTTTAATATATATTTCCTTTGCACAAAATGACATCGACTTTTTTCAAGACTCCAACTCACCAGAGCAACATAATCACTAGAGCCTGTGGTTCACACACACACACACACACACACACACACACACACACACACACACACGCACACACACGCTATGTATGTATGCATGTATGTTTGTACTGTATGTTTGTATGTGTGTGTGTAGATTATGCTGCTCTGGTGAGGAGGAGTACTGAAAAAGTCATATATAACACATATATACATACAGTATATAATATATATTAGATATATTCTATTACATACATTATATTATGTATTACAGTACATCATTTTCCAGGCTGTACCGGCTTGTTTGATTGGTGCAGCGGCCGGCCAACATTAAAATGCTGCAAACAGGTGAAGGCATCAATTATTGAGAGCCTCAACCTGTGATCCAAGTGTAAACTAAAGGTCAGGCCTGCCCACCATCAAAAATTGAAAATGGAAAATGCAGGTCTGGAATGTGCCATCTCCTGCAAAGTGTGTGTGTGTGTGTGTGTGTGTGTGTGTGTGTGTGTGTGTGTGTGTGTGTGTGTGTGTGTGTGTGTGTGTGTGTGTGTGTGTGTGAAGAAGCCAGCTCATTATCTGATGGGTTGCTGCACTTGTTGAGACTTGTTGGTGCCAATTCACCTCTGCGGCCATTACAGTTTATTTTCTCTCTGATTCAAACCAGATTTTTTTCTTCTTTTTTTTTTTCAATGACTGTTTTACTATTTTATTTTTGCTAGGCTTCTATCACCAAGGTGGGAGCAAACCCATTCATGCTGTCTGTGTTGACAGCTGAATTGCCCCACGTATCATATTCCGAATTACTTCCTGTTTGTGTGTCATTTTTTTCCTGCCAGGCGGCTGATTGTTGCAGCTCGTTACTGGTTGTCCTCATCATCTGAGCGAGTATTCAGTTTGCTTCTCCCACCGTCTGTGCCGTCTGGTTTCCCTTCCAGCGTTACAGCTTTTTTTTGTCCATTCTGTCTATTATTTTTGTTAGTTTACTCTGCTTTGCCAGCCTCATGTGGGATTATGGTTTATGGGATTTTTGTTTACTTGTACACAGATGCCTTCTGAATACTGTACTTGGTATGATGGTTTGAGTCCCAGGTTCAATGTTTTTCTCTGTGTAATTTAGATGTTCTCTGTGTGTCTACGTGGGTTCTCATCAGGTACTGTGGGTGCCTCCTCCAGTCCAGAGACTGTAGGTGTGAACGAGTGTGAGCGGTTGTTTGTCTTTCTGTGTTACTTTGCAAAAGAAGCTGTGATAGAAAAAAAAATGAATGGATGGTTTATTTCTATTAATGAAGCAATTCAACCTCGCAAAGTAGCTGAGATTGGTATCCTAAATTTCACGCGTTCATCTGGAAAATCTCGTATAAAACATGTTTTTTTTTCAGTTGATTAGTTGTGACAGTGATCAAATCCTTCAAGCTGTATTTTTTTTTAAAGGGACAAGCTGCAAAAAGCCGCCCTTAAAACCACATAAGAAAACAAGGAGAAAGAAAGAGAGAAGGGAATTTGAGTGTGGCTTATGTGAATGGGATGATTCAAGCTTTTACATAATTTTTACTTTAGTTACTCTTCCAATGTTTTCTTTTCATAGATGTTGTCCATAAAAACAAGAAAAGGACAGGCCAGAAAGCTTGAAAGCTAAACACTGCCAACACCGGGGACTCAGGTCAGCTACTTCGCCTCATTAGAATCTGACCTCGTGAGCACTGTGGTCGCCATTAGTAGCGTTAGTCGCAAAAAAACAATCAATCAAACAAACCGAAACATCAGTGTTGTCTGTTCATTTTCTCATCTTTACGCTGAAGAAAAGGAGAGAGCGACCATGTGGGCTGTGTTCAGACTCCACAACATTAAGTAGTGCCAGGGGGCAGAGGCTGGTGATGTAAGCGCTTACGTAACATCGCTGGTCTTTGGCATTTAAATGAGGTAATTATGTTTTATGACTTCTGTGGTTGCAAGGACACAGCTGTTCTTTGCTATGTTTTTCTTTATAAATTAGCCATTTTCAATCCTGGGCATTTAGGGAATTAAGAAGAAAAAGAAAACAAAGCATAGGCTTGATTTATGATTAAAAAGTAATCTGTGTTGCAAATGACTGATGAGAAAATATTCAGACAACTTTCTACCAAAAATCCTGTCCTTGCATTGGTGAAAAAAATAAATAAATAGGAAATGAAATTTAGGTAGAACTTGTAAAGCAAGTCCAAAGCATCAAAAGTTGGGCTCAGATTTTGAAATCAACACCGACGTTTGCACAGTAAACAATCAGTGTGTGTGTATGTGGGCAACTCCTGCTGCTGAAGGTTAATTAGCTGGGAAATGAACAGCTGCATATGGAGGCGGGCTACAAAAAAAAGGGGGGGGGGGAGTGGGGTGAGCACTCATCAAGAGCATTAAGGCTTCCCACAATGCACCTCAACACACCGCTGCCTGTCACTGCTCTCAAACCTCTCGGGTTTGTTTTGATGCTCTCTGGGCGGAATTGATGAATGCATGCTTCATTTGAGGTGGGCTGTGGGATTCTGAGGAGCTCGTGCGGTGGGTGGGGGGGCTGGAGGGGGCGTTACCCAGGTTTCATTTTCTTCGTCATTCAGCATATTGGATTCGGAGCTCTCAGCCAATCGCCGCCGAGGCAGCAGAGCTGGCGGAGGAGAGGGAGAAGGGGGCGGGGCTGGCTGGTCTGGCTGGCTGGCTGGCTGGCTGCTGGTTTTCAGCACCGCGGACAGCTCTCTCCTCTTCGCCAGCACTGCAGGCAGGAAGAAGGAGATGCTCCACCGCGACACCGACCGTGGCCGTCCGTCGTAGAATCCAGCCCCTCCTCCCACCCCCAGTCTCCACACCTCCACTGGTCCAAGTGCTCCGGCCCTGGCTGAGGACTCGAACCGAGCAGAACTGCAGCGCCTCTGCGCCCCCCTTGCCTCGGTTGTTGTGTTTCTTTATGTTTTTTTTTCCCCGCCCTCCTTTCCTAACAACTCATTGTGATTATGTTTAGGTGTAGGTCTCACCTCCCGGCACGGGATTGGACGTTACTTTAGTCTGCAGGAGGAAGATGAAGTTGAGCGTCTCCACTGGCCGCCGGTGTGAGCTCTGACATCCGCAACATTGGCTACGATCCGCACATCAGATTGGACTCAGACGCAGTCACCCCGCCTTTTTTCTTCATTCATTTCAAACTGTGGGCAGCGGTCGGACAGCAGGATGAGGTGCCTCTGTGACTTGTTAAACTGCACCTAAGAGGGGAAGTGTTGTAGCCCGCTGCCGGAAGAGACATCTCCTCTGCCTCTCCTTTGCTTTTCAACGAGTTGGTGTCTTGCATGCGAGAGAAAGACCGACAACTCTGGGAGCACAAAGACAGCAGAGTGCTCGCGTTCCTCTCCGGTCCTCTCAGTCTGACTTGCACAGCCCGCGGCGGCGCGTCGAGGGAGGGGGAGAGAAAACATGAAGAAGTTCCGCAAGGTGCTGGACGGCTTAACCACCTCCTCTCCGGGGAGCACTATCGGATCCCCGTCGTGCGGCAGCGCGGCTGGGACTCCGACCGCGGCGCCGACTCCCAGGGAAATCGACATCCCGGAGACGCTGGTGTCGGAGAACTTCCAGCTGTGTAAGGTGGGTGCACGCAGAGTTGTGGAGGAAGAGGCGGGTTCAGGTCCAGGCAGCTTAACAAGTGGGGGAAGAGTCGCCAAAGTGGATTTGTTTTTTTTGTTTTTTTTTGAAGTGGCAACCGCTGCGAGAAATCTGGAAGGTGTTTGCACCAAAAGTTTAGCACCTTGCTCAACTCCAGTTGTATGTTTTCCACCCCCGGTGCATTGCAGGAAAGGAGGGTAAATCAGCTAAAGAGATAAAAGCCTCTGGTCGGTATCAGCTCTTGTATCCTCCGCTTTGGGGCAGAGCGCCGCTCTTATTCCATTAGTCATCCATTGTTCTTCCACTTAAAGCGTGGCCCCCGCGGACACGTTGCACGCCGGGTGAAAAAAGCTGGCACGTGTGGGTGTGTGCGCGCCTGCTTGCGTGCGTGCGTGCATGCTCGCTCGAGGGCGTTTTATCTTTGTACACTTTTGGAGGTGTACACACACACACACACACAGCCTCCAGATTTACGCCCTGTCATCAGCATGCTGCACAGGCTGCGGCCGCCCTGCACGCATGCGATATGAAAACAATCCGCCTCCACCCCGCTGCATCAGAACGCAGCCACGGATGGTGGACGATGACATAACTCGCGTCTCTCCCGTGTATTTAGACGGAGATGGCGTTAATAAGAGCGTAGCCAGCCAGCCAGCCAGCGGAAGAACCCTGCAGTGCCGGTCTATGGCTGGTGTGCTTTCCACCGAGGAGGAGGGAGGGAGGGGATGGTTGAGGTGGAGGAGGTGGGATGGAGGGTGGTGGGTGTATTTATAGCAGCACCATTGCAGCCCCCACTTTTTTTTTTCTTGTTCTTTTTTTTTGGAGGTGGCGGTGTGGAGGGGGGTGGAGCTGACTGCAGCAGTTATTCCTCTGAAACGGGAGGGTGAATTTTAGAGAAGGCCCCTGAATAATTCATTAAGGGCCCTCAGGAAAAAGGAAAGAAAAAAAGAGACAGGTTCTTTCACAGACACATGATTGGGCAGAGTGACACTTGTGAAGGAAGAGGAGGGAGGTGTTATTTCCACTTCTCTATGGGCTCAGGGACGGTGGGAGGAGGGATGGAGGGAGAGAGGCTGATTCACAAGCTGAGAAGAGAGGAGGATGCTGCAGAGCGCCGTCAGCTTGGCAGGCGGGCAGACAAGGAGGAGAAAGTACTGGAAAAGAACAGCGTGATGGCCTCATCCCGTACAGGAAGCTGCTCCCCCACGGCGAGGGGCTTGATGCGCCCATTGTTGAGCACGCCGGATAAAGGAAGCCCTGCATGATGTTAGAAATTAAGCAAAACATGCATTTTTTTTTCCAACCGAGAAAAGCTTCCACTTACATTCTTTGTTCACCTCTTTATGTGAAAATGCCATCCAGTTTTGACAAAACAGCCACTAAACCAGCCACACCACACTAATCTTCTCAGCGGCAGCGAGTCTCACTTCCTGTGTCTCTCCTTCTGTGGTTTTAAGGAGTCATTTTCGTCATAACTGCATTCAAATCGTGGCTCTCGCTAAAATGGAAATTATTTGAAAGGTCAGAAACTGAACCGACAGTGAACCGCTTCATCGGAATGACACAAGCGGGAAATGTGTGGCATTGCCTCCTACTGCCGACCCTGTTTACATCCATGAATGCAAAATATTATTAGCAAGGATCGTCACTTTCATTTATGAGTTATAAAACTGGAAGCTGGTGCAGAGTGCGTGGGAGGATCTGGCACCTTGAATAACTTTCTGAAAGTTAGTCATGACTTGTGGTTTTTTCGGTGTGAGAAGATGCAGTAGCTCATTCTTTGCTTGAATCTTGCTGTGTGTGTGTGCGTGCGTGCGTTCATGTTTTTTTTGTTTTTTTTAGCAGGCCGATGTAGAATCCAGCAGAAGGACATAAAGGTGGGGTTAATGTACTGTGGGGTCAATAGTCCAGCACAGGAGGGAGAGTGTGGGAAAGAGGTGAAGAAGGTCGTCCAAGCAGGCTGGAATGGGTGGAGAGAAGTGTTGGGAGTGATGTGTGGTATAAAAAAAAGAGTGTGAGCAGAAAGGTGTGGAAGCGGTGGTGAGAGCGGCGACACTGTTTGGAGACGGTGACAGGAGGCAGAGCTGCAGGTAGCCGAGATTAAAATGTCGAGCTTCTCTCTGGGCGTCGAGGATCAGGGATGAGGACATCAGAGGAACAGAGCAGGTTCGATGTTTTGGTAGAAGAAGCCAGAGAGGCCACAGATGGAGACGGTTTGGTCGTCCTTGACCTTGCAGTAGTGTTGTTGTATTGGAGATTGGTCTTGGTCTCCAGACCACTTTTTAAGGGTATCAGCTATCGTCTTGGTCTCGAACCCCAAATGTCTTGGTCTTGTCTCGATATTCTCTAGTCTCTATAAAGTCTTAGTCTCGATTGGTGCGGACTTGACTGCAACACAGGACAAGGTGATTGGTTGGATTTCCCCTCAG
Source organism: Nelusetta ayraudi (assembly GCF_046127955.1). Classification (NCBI taxonomy): domain Eukaryota; kingdom Metazoa; phylum Chordata; class Actinopteri; order Tetraodontiformes; family Monacanthidae; genus Nelusetta; species Nelusetta ayraudi. The sequence continues at coordinate 7,275,177 of NW_027466110.1, forward strand.
AGTTTTTTTTTAGAAGTCTTGGGAATCAAGTGTTAAAAAAAAAAAAAAACCTAAACAAAACTCTACAGTCTTTTTTTGTGGTGGAAGTCAATCAAGAGAAGGTCTCAACCGAATGTTCCTCAGGAAGCTTTAAAATGTGACTGACTCCAGTCAAGTCACCTGAGGTGAGTCCCCTCCTCTTGCTGCTGTGATGTAACACATGAAAGAGGAAGAGGGCAGACGCTGAAATGACAGCAGCTTTTTTTTTTTTATTTAATAAAGACTTTTTTGTACTTCGCAAGCGCACGTGACACGAGAGACTGCGTTTCTCTTTGTGCTTTCCACATATTTCACACACACGCACATGATGATAAACAAGACGGTGCATTTCAGGGAACCCTGAAACAAAGGCAGCTCTGACATGAAAGTGAAACAGCAAAAAAACATGAACGTTCGGCGTAATATATATTTTTTTTGCCTGAGGCTGTAACGACAGAACAGCAACACAGAACAGGGAGAGCGGAATGGGAGGATTTCCTCCTCATCAGTGGAGCAGAAGAAGGTGCGTGGGAATCAGTACGAGGGAGATGTGGGCGTCAGACCTGCTCAAGCTGACACGCACGGAAAGAAAAGCTTGAAGCAAACGTGACGAGACTGCGTTGACTTTTCTTTTATGTGAGCAAATTTTCAGCAGCGAAACACAAACTGGTGCAAACAAACTAGTCTTGCTGACCACTTTATTAGGTACACATCGCTGTCTCTCTCTCTCTCTCTCTCTCTCTCTCGCTCTCTGTGCATGTGTGTGACACCATAGCATTTCAATCAAAGGAAAGAAATGGAAAATTTCCATATTTATTAAGAGCTGGTGTCACTGTGAGCAGCACGTCTAGAAATCCTTTTTCATTTGCATTTCCCCGGACCTGTTGTAGAAGTCAGAGACAAATGTAAGCTGATGACGGAAGGAAGAAAAGAAATTGTGTAAAAGATGAGCACACACACACACACACACACACACACACCTGTCTCCATTGTGAGGGCGAGGATGAGGGTCTCCATCCTGATATCTCAGCTGCTGTGAGGAAGACGTGGCTTCAAAATGGGGAAACGTGGATATTGGAACACGATGACCCACCGTGAGATGCCACTAAATGTCGTGCAGTGGGCCTTTAAAGCCTTGTATTACAGTGTTTGATTGCGTTTATTTCGGTTTTCAGTGTCTCACCATCTGCTATCCAGAGTGCCACAGTAACAAACCTCTGCAGTCACCGCATTCATTTTTTGATTGTTTCCTGCGTGTGTTCAAACAAAGCGCTTGTTTTGTGTGACAAGGCAGAGATCCGGCAGTGCTTGGCTGGACATCGTCACTGACATCTAATCCCTCTTGTTCTTCTGTATCTGCAGCTCCCAGGCACCTCCTGCCTAATGTAGCCGCCGACAAGCTTTACGTTCCCTCCAGCCACTCTGGCTGGCTCACAGACCCCCCCCCCCCCCCCCCACATCCCCCCCACTGCACATCTTATCGTGACACTACCATGGTTACGCTCCACATTGCAGAGCACTGTCTCCTCCTGATGCCAAAGGGCACCTCAGGCGTCTGGGCAAGATAAGGAGGATAGGTGTAGGACTGCCGATGATGATTACCCTTCACACCAACCTCCCCCCCCCCCCCCCCCCCCACAAAAAAAAAAAAAGAAGACAAAACTTTTGGCACAGGGTGATGCTTGCTCGTCTAGGTCCTTTTTTTTTTGCATAGCGTTATTAGCAGCTAGCAGCTAGCAGCCAGCGCAATATTTTGCGTGTGGGACAAATGAGGTCATCTTGTCTCGACTGGTGACTGACTTTCAGTATTTGACTTGTCGTGAATCAGATCTGCGTGGTTTTAGGTGCTGGACTGTTACGCCGTTATAGTTGTCGACATTTACCTCAAGATCCAGAGCTCAGAATGCTGCTCGTGCTGTTGTCGTTAGCATTGTCAGCAGACCAGGCGTGCCAGGGATAATATGCAAAAATGATGCAAATGGTGGGCAGAAAATTTGCTCGATACCGCCGTTGCGTGACACAAAAAGCGACGGAAGTGGCCGGTAAACATTCCAAGGCAAGGTTTTCACTCAGCAGTGTGGTCGAGGTCCCTCTGACTTCTTTCCCACCTGGAACTCTGAATTCACAAGCTCGTAAAACCTGATTTCCAAGAAGCAACTGAACATACCGTCAGCCTGAACGTCTGGGCCAAAGTGAAGCTCCGCGATCCGCCGCCTTATGAAAGATGACATCATCACATGACTCTGCTCCCGGTGGGGGAGAGGGAGACGGCCGCGTGGTGTGATGGATTTAGTGGCTTCTGCTTCCCAGCCGGTCTCACATTGCGGCGTGTCAGCTGGCCTGTCAGGAGCCGCAGTGTGGGATCAATTAAGGGGGAGTTGATGTCAGACTGAGAGGGGACGCTGGCAGTAGGTGGGCAGAGCGCCATGCTCATGACACGGAGACGGACAGGTTTTTCACTCGCTGGGTGGGGGAACCTCCAAGTTTCTGATTCCTTCGTGCCACCAGTGCAATTCCTCTCCTGACCAGGACCATGGAAGTTTCTATCATTTGTCACAGCACGTTCTTCTCCTCAGTGGCTGGTCAGAGGTTCTTTCCAACTTCTCTTTTGTTCCCTGTTTATTTATTCTCATTTTATTGTGTCTTCTAATCTGGCACATTAGCTTCTATCTGTATAAGCTACTTTTGACCCATTTGGCATCTGGAGTTGGAATGGGAGTCTGACTGTGGAAGCAAAGCTTCACAAGAGTGAATTTTTTTCCCCCTCGATATTCTGTTTGAAGCAGAGGTTCCTCTTGGTTGAATGTTTCCCTTGTCTGCTCGGCCCCTTTGAGAGCCTCCATTGCTGTTCTTACATCATCCTGAGGAAGTAGGAGTTATCCAGCGTTTTTTTCTCTCCAATTGCTCACCTAATTTTGCCTTCTTGTGGCTTTTGATAATCCATTTTTGTAACTCAGCCTTAGTGTTGCATGTGGCCACCAGGCGCTAGGAGTTTTACGGTTGAAGAAAAGCTTCTATGAAGACTCCTGATTCGTTGGCATCTTCACCATCACTTCCCTCCTCAGTTTCACATTGAATTCACCCTGAAGCAGCCACCAAAATAATTTGATTTGCCTTTCTGCACAAGAAAGCAATTTAAACCAATGTTAAAAAACAACAATGTAAAATAAACAAAAACAAAGCCTAAATCTAAAAATGTTTCCTCTGAATCCCACTTGTCCGCTTGAACATTTGGAGGGATTTAAAGTTTTGGAGAAAGTTCAGAATCAGGGAAGACAGACTGTATGCTGCCAAGTCCCCCCCCCCCCCCCCCCATCCATTCAACAAAACAAGACAAATCTCTGCATTTTACACAAAACTTCAACAGAGTAGGTTTGAAGTCTATCCCATTAACCCTTTTAACAGCGGCTGCAATCAGCGCCACCACACTGCTTTCAGAGATTCTCCGCAAGAATGTCCTTGCCGCTCTCACATCGCCGCTACTTGTTGAAGACTAAAGGGGGAAAAAAGACCTTCAAATTGCGGCGATCAATCATCCATTGTGGGGCCTCTCTCGACCCACACTGTCATCATTGTACTGAGGGGCTTGCGAGAGGCCCGCAAACTGTCTTGACTGGTTTGAAAGATGGACTGAGTGTTTACTCCTCGCTTTACCGGGTCGCTTGGGCTAAAAGGCAACGACCACTGATTTATACCTGACCTCATCTTTAGCACTCATCTGCTGAGGTCACATGAGAACATCCCCGGCCAGAATGGAGGATGTTTTACGGCCCGTGCGCTTTGACGGCTGACAGATTTTTGTTTTTAAAGTGGAAAACATCAAACCAAATGAGCTAATTTGCTAGGTTCACCAGAACCACCACTCATGCCAAGTCAAGTGTCATCAAGTGTTTCCGCGCCCCCATCTAAAGTTCTGCAGCATTTTCTGTTAGTTGATGGATAGAAGATGTGATTTAAGTTCCCTAACTAACTAACAGTAGCCTACTTCCCTTGGCCAGTTGGAAACAGTCTTTGTAGTTGCGTTTCCATTACAGTTTTTCGCAAAATAAAAACAATGTTTCTAAAATTAGAAGCTACCATTCACCGTCATAATTTCTGCAATTTCCACACTCGCAGCTAATCAGCCGAGCTAACCAACTTAGCTCGATCGCCTCAGAAGACCTCAAAACGCAACCCTCTCTGAGCGTCGTCTCCTTTTGTTGATCCTGAGGAGGCAGAGCGACAAGCGTCGCGCACGCTTACACACGGCATCGTGGGCAACGGACACGTGACCGCACTCTTCCTGTCCGTCCAGCCTCAGGCAGGACGCTGATGCCACCACTGATTTGCTGACGTGCCTGCCGCCGCCGCGGCTAAAAGGTTAAACCGCATGCACAGTGCAACCACACAGAGCTGGTTTCTGACCTCACGGTTGCTGCACAGGGGGGGGCAGCAAGGAACGCTCGGCGTACAATCACCTCCTCCTCCTACTCCTCTTCCTCCTCCTCCGCCTCCTCACAAACACACACACACACACACACACACACTCAAACACACAAACAAGCAGAAAGAGGCCAAGACTGAGCTCGCACTTATGTAATAGAAATTATGTATATGTGGCCGCATGGCCCACGCTTTCATCTGAAGAGACACGCACTTAACATTCATCACGTCCGACCCCCTGATAGGTTGCTGTTAAACGCTGCCAGATAGAACGCGACTGCGCGCATCCCGTCTCGCCGCTGCTTCCATCCATCGCGCGTTTGTTTAAACGGTCGCTCCATCTCTGCCTCCCTGCGTTTGCGATGCAATATAAATGCATGAACGTGCGCAGGATGGATATGTTGTATGTATACGCTCGCCTCCCCATGTGACCACGGGGCAATAACAATAATAAACGCCCTCCCCTTGCTCTGCAGTCAGCAGGAAGCCCAGCCCAGCCGAGCGGCCTCATTCATTTCTTTTTCCTGCTCCTGCGATCTGGCGCTGCGTCCTCGCCGCTCTGCCTCGTCTTTCTTGGTGCGCCCGTTCACGTGCATCGGTGGGGGCGGGGGGATGAAAAGCCAGCGCCGCACGCATTTGTTTAGAGCAGACTTGGCGACGAGTGGATGTCCTCCCCTTTGTTTGGCTTTCAGGGTGATTGGAGAGACACAACCTGGCACACTGGGAGGAGACGCTATCAAAGAAAAAAATACAGATATTAAAAGGAAAGACGTCTATTTGCCGCCTCCCACTGCACAGACTGTATTATAGTTATATGTGTATGTATATATATATATATATATATATATATATATATATATATATGTATACATATACATTTTTTAAATTTCTATCTCAAAATTATTCCACGCCGGCTGAAACCAGGTTGTAATGGAAATACCCATGTTGCTTTTGTTCTCGTTGCTCAACATTCCTGGTTCAGTGTTTTCATTCCCGCTGTAAACTCCGCGCAGGTGTTTAGTCAGAGGGATGATTACGAGCCATGAACTAACCCGGGTGACGGCGCTGTCGCTGTAGAACGCAAATTGAATCTAATGTGCCGATATGGGAAATCAATTAAAGCTGCAACTCAAAACCGTCTCTACCGTCCTATTAAATCCTCACTGTTCATCCGTGTGTGTGTGTGTGTGTGTGTGTGTGTGTGTGTGCGTGTGTGTGTGTGTGTGTGTGTGCGTGTGTGCGTGTGTGCGTGTGTGTGTGTGTGTGTGTCAACTCTGCATCTCATGTGTGTTTTTAACTGCTGCCTAAGTACAATATTGTGCATGTTAGGTTGCTGCTCCCCCCCCCTTTTTTACTGACGTCTCACCTGAAGAACGATGCAGCTGATGCAACTAAACATTTCCAAATTCTCTTCACAATAGTGAAAATCGCACTTGTTGTCCTAAATCTTGTGATTCCCGACGTTGTTTGTTCTTCACCTGCACGACTGTGTGTCTGTAAATCCGAGTCCTGCTGCAGCAGTAGTCCCCCCCCCCCAGCCTCAACACTCCCCTCAGTAACCGGGGCTGATAAGATCTCACTGTGTTGTGTAACTGCTTGGTTTCACTTTTTCTCCCCCTTCCCAAACCCAGCCATCGTCTCATCTTCCCCTGCAGCTCTCTCTCTCCCTCTCCCCACTACACACCTTACTCACCCATCCTTCTGTTTTCATTTTGGGTTTTGCTCCCGACTAGATCAAAGGAATTTTAGAGCAACCTCAAAATATCTCTCTTCAAACAGCAGCGGCGGGGGAGGGGCGGGGGAGGGGCCTCGTGCGTCTCTGTTTGTTTGATCGACGCTCTGACGAGCCAAAGTCTCGCTAAAATGGAGTAGGTTGTGCGTCTGTGCGTGCGTGTGCGTGTGCGTGTGCGTGTGCGTGCGGAGGCGGGGAATACTCGGCACCTGCCACTCGCTCTGACATCCAGCCTAAGGGGACAGGTGTGAAATCACCTGAGTGATGTGAAGTGTAATTCGCGTGCACGTACGCAGGCGGGCGACAAACTGAAGGCGCCTCGGAAGCCTGAAAGAGGTTCTTCAGTTCACTCGTGTCGTTGTTGTCGACGCTGTTGTTGTTGTTGTTGTGAGTGAGGTTAAATCCACCTACAGACGAGTGGTTTTTTGTACCAAGGATCTCAGCGATGCTGAAGGACAGACCAGGACGATCAGGAGATCAGGACGATCAGGATGAGGTTGAGGACTGAGAGGGTTTGGACGAGTCCAGAGGAGGAAGGAGGCTCAGTGTCGGAGGAGCAGCAGGATGCTGAGGAGGAGGAGCAGGGAGGAGATTTATGGGTGTTTGTGGAAGTTTTGACGTGGAGTTACTTGAGTGTGGGAGGATTGGAGGGTTCGGTGGAGGCAGCTGATTGGCGGTGGCCATGCCTGAAGGGAACAACCCAGAAGAGAACAAGAAGAAAAGGATGATGATGATGATGATGATGAATTTAAAGATGAAAATTTAAAATTGACCAGGCAAGCAGAGGCCAGCTGCTATTGTTTTGCATTTTCTTTTCTAAAGGGGTTTGATTAATATTTTCTCAAAGTGCCAGATGGAAAGTAGGCTCTGGAAAATGCATAAAGTTGCAACAGGCATTTTTATTTATTTATTTTTTACCTTTACATAACAGCACAGTTTACGAGAAAGACAGCAGCCTTTGTATTCTTTAAGAATGATTTGATTTGTCCTTGGATTTACATTCATTATGGAGACTTTGAATATAAAATTTTTAACACAGGTCAAACCTGGGTTTTGCTCATCTGAAATCCTCCTTTTCTTGACACAGGGCATCAAATTTAAATTTGCTGTTGCCCTTTCCAGAGGGCTATACCCCCCCCCTGCTGTTATTTAATTGTAAAATGCAACTGCTGACACGCATCGCATGCTCAAGAAAAGATGAATCGCAGGTAGAGTCTTGGAGGGCTTGAAGGTGAGAGACTCGCAGGTAGCGTGGAGTCGGTGGAGCGGCAGGGCAACGATCTGAAGCAGAAAGCGGCGCCGCACTGTACATACGAGCCGGGTGGGTTGAAGCGGCTGCGTGCCGTGAGATCAGTTACCGCCGTGACGGGTGGAACCGTCTGCTGACAGGCGTCTGGGGTTCTGAGAGACGTAAACAGGAGCTGATGAGTTCGATGAGAGGCAGGTGGCGGGCGGCAGGAGACGGCGCCGAGGAGGCGGGGGGAGGGGTGTTGGGGTGAGGGTTGGGGGGCAACGTGGAAGAAAAGGCAGCGAGGGAGAGGAAGTGACAGAGAGAGAATCAGGTCAGAGCCGCCGCACAGCGCTCTGCATTTAATGACCTTTTGCTTTTACATCCGTAACGTCCATTACTGAGCAAGGAAGGGCGAGAGGAGGGGCTGCTATCTTGGGAGGAACTGAGGTTTTTGTCTGTTTATTCCTCCATTGGCCAGCAAACGAACAATACAATGGCTGTTCATGCAGATTTATTCAGGGTCTCTACTTGGGTACCCCAAGTTTGAAAAAAGATAAAGAAAAAAAAAATACAGAAAATTTAACTTTGTTACCAAAGTTGAATTTTCTGTATTGCTGAGAGCAGACTTGGCGACGAGTGGATGTCCTCCCCTTTGTTTGGCTTTCAGGGTGATTGGAGAGACAAGACCTGGCACACTGGGAGGAGACGCTATCAAAGAAAAAAAATACAGATATTAAAAGGAAAGTCGTCTATTGTTGCCGCCTCCCACTGCACAGTCCAAGGTTTATGACCTAAAAATGAAGTCCAACTTTAAATTCTCACTTTTATTACTTACCTTGAGCTTTTTCATAATATCTGTTTGCCAACTCCTTCTTTAGCCAAGTGGTCACATTCTTGGAAAAAAAATCTTTCATAAATTCTTTTCAAAATCATTTGAGTGCACTGGTGTGTAAAACCTCCAACTGCTGCAGGGTTGGTTCATTTATCTTTATTTCTTGTTATTAGTGTCATCCCTCCGTCCTCTGGCCGTCTTCTAACTTTGCCGTCGTCCGCAGAGAGCTCGAGCGGAGACGCCGCCGCCACCGCTGTGGCTGAACAGCGAATACCGAATGAAAATGTGCCGTACTTGATGTACCGGAGGCTCTGTCTGTCTGCCCTTCATGCAAATCGTCCCCGTACATAAATTTTTCTTTTTGTGCTTCTTTCATTGGACAAAGGGAAATGGTTTTGTTTGCGAAAAATAAAGGGAGGAAAAGTTTCCGTCGCTAATTCCTGGTTGAGGTTGAAGCTTGAATGAAAAACCCCATCCTGACGTTGAGCAGTAGCGCTGCAAAGATTCTTTTTCCTTCAAGAAAATATATTAAAATGACGCTTCGAGTTATTTCAACTCATGGAGGTAATGTAGCTTCAAGTGTTTTTGCTTATATTTTAAATATTTCTTTTGCTTATTCCTCTTGATTAACTTCCCCTTTAACTTTTTCGAGTAAGAAAAACTCTCTGAACCACCTCTGTGCCTGAAATGTGTTTGAAATATGTTTTTTAAAATGATCAAATTACATTTTTGATGAGTACTCGGGTGATATAGATGCCGGTCGGATGTTTTTTCTTTTCTCTCCGCTGCAACTCTGTGACGACGAAAGCCTTTAAACTTTAAGCACGTTTGACAGTCGAGCACATTTAATTTGAAAAATTAATGCGAAGGCTGCGTTACGCGGCTCGTCCATCTGCCGAGCCCGTGACTGCGCCTGCACGTGACGTGTCGGCCGTCAATATTCTGACCTGCCGCACACAATCTCTGCCCACGACAATCCAACACAAACGCAGCGTCACGGCTCGGTTTATTCACGAGGCGACGGAACGATTTATCTCCTCTGATGCGCCGAGCGGCTGAACATTACCTCCGGTGGGCTCGGAACACTTTGCATTTCTTGTGCTTGTACACGCTGCCCCCACACACACACACACACACACACACACACACTACTCCCGTGCATTATTTACAACTTGTCAGCGCCTCTGACTGCAGATTACAGGACACCTGGCCCTCTGCTTGTCTCCTGCGCTGGTTTTGGCTCAATGGGCCGACTGGATCACCAGCAGCTTTGCAGGCCGGTGATGTCGTCAAAGCGAGCAGCAACAACTCGCGTGTCAGATTTTGTGTTTTAGCAGCCTGGCCGGGCCGTTGAATTGCACGTTTCAATGGCACATTGCACATTTATGGAGAGTTTCATCATCCAGCACCACCCTGCTGGTGGCGCCACACTGCAAGCTGCTGCTGCTGATGCCAAACACCATGTGCAACCCTGGACAGGTTGATAGTAAATCACATTCTGTGAATCTGTTGCCGTTTCTTTTTTCATGTGCTGCAGAACACAGGCAGGTAATATAACGTCCAAGTGATATCGGGACATTTTCCAGGAGCTTTATTGGCATCCCAGTGTTTTATTGGCGGTTGCAGCAGCTGTCGTTCAAAAGCAATAAGGGCCACGTTCCATTTCTCTTTTTCCAACTACCTGGGAGCCAGCAGCCAAGATGTCCGACTGCACCTCGGTGGAGTTTGCATGCTCTCTCTCTCTCTCTCTCTCTCTCTCTCTCTCTCTGTATGTGTGTGTTTGTGCACGTCGGGCTGACTATACAGCGACTGGATTATGAAGCTCACTGCTAATCTGCTGCGCGACAAGTCATTCTGTGCACGCACACAAACCGTCGCGGGTCAAGCGCCAGAACCCCTGAGCCGGAGCCGACAGCGGCAGGCCACTGATAAAATAGCCATTAGCCTTCGACCTCCCCCACCGCCCTCCCCGCACCCCCCGCCTCACAATTAATGATAGATGAAGATGATTGTTTTTCTGATGTTTTCAGCAGCAGCAACGTCGATCGGTGTTGTTGAGCAGCGATGGAGCTGCTCTGCGCACAACGCACCTCGCTGACAAGACACTGGAGCCGCTTTCTATTTATAGACGCATGGCTGGGTTATGGGGTGGTGGCTGCGGGGGTGGAGGGTGCTGGGGGGTCTAGACCAGCTCTGCATGTGAACACTGGGTGAGCGAGAGAGAGAGAGGTGCTAGAAGTCTGTGCTGGTTGGTTTGAGGGTTGAGTGGATGTTGGGTGGAGTCACCTGACTAAGCGTGAGGTGTGTGTGTGTGTATAGTGTTGTGTAGCGTTCGGCAGGAGGGAGGAAACACAACAGAGAGATGGAGGGGGGGGGGGGGGGTGATGGGTGTGGTCTTGGGAGGGGGCAGGGTGCAGAGAGCTGATGTATTGCCGCCTCCAGCAGCGTCGACACAAAGCGACAAAAGTGCAACAACGCAAAACGGAAACATTTACCGCTTTCTTTCTCATGAATTTGATCTATTCATTTATTTTCACCGTTAATTCCTCCTGGCTCTTCTGGGCCACAGCCACACAAACCAGACAAACCAATCCGATGGCTGATATATATCCATATTTTTTTTTTCTCATTATTTTTGCCTCTGTACCGCCAAGCTGCGGTCCTGCAGCCTGGAGCTGCAGGAGCTGAAGTGCTGTGTGGATTCACGTGGGCCACTTCCAGAGTAACTGCTCTCTCCCGCTGAGAAAGCAGGGCAAGGAAATGGCTTTATGGCTATATTTTTTTTTTTTTCGGGCTCTAAAATATATATGAGGCGCTCCTAGATTGTGCCGGACCAAATGTGTTTTTCATCCACTTCCCGGCTGTCTGAACGTACAGGCAGAGGCCCGGCTCGCCTGTATCCCAGCAACAAGGTGCTGGAGCTGGGAGCAGGACGAGGAGGCTGCCGGGGGCCTTGAGGATGAACATGTCAATCTCCTATGGTCGCAGTTTTCTGTGGATGAGAATCTTCTGTGTTTTCTCTACGTGAGAACGTGAACTGTTTTTTTTTTTTCCTGTAAGAATTCAAATTCAACAGTTTCACAACGTGAAAACATCAAGAGGCAAAATTGAGCTTGTTGCAAAGGATGAACACAATGTGTCTGATGATTCCTGAAGACACCAGGCTGTTAAAAGTGAGTTAACTGTAGCTGCAGCTGCTCTGAGCGAAAAAATGATCTCACAAATCAATGTTGTTGTTGTTTTCATTTATTTATGGGGACGTTTGTATGCGAGGCGCACGCTGCCCTGATTGTAGCCTTGGAACCATGATGTGTGTGAGTCTGATGACAATTACTGTACATGTGAAGGTCAGGTTACTTCATCACAGTGCTGCAGCACACACACACACGCACGCACGCACACACACACACACACACACACACACACACACACACACACACACAGACACACACACACACACACGCAGTCTCCTGTGACTCGATAGATTGTATATCATGAATGCTACATCACATATATATAGTACAAGCATAAATGATGAGTGTGTGTGTGTGTCGTGTGTGTGCATGTGCACGTGTGTAAAATTACCAAACACGATTCATGTATACACGTCTCTCTCTCACACACATTTTTTCATGTTTTTCTCCAAACCTGACAATGTTTTTTTTTCATACATGTTTTTATTTATTGACTTTCAATGCATCACGACGAAACCTTTGGGTAAGCAGTGGTACCTACTCACTGTCGTCCATATCGTTACTCAAAATGACTCGAAAGTCTTTCACGGGGTGTCAGTGTTTTGATACTTCCCCAGAAAGCAGGCTCATGCCATTGAGCAGGTGCTGAAGGTCACCGCAGAGGTCATCGGCACGGCGATCTCTAGCAGGAGAAGGGGGCTAACTGGCCAGGCGGTCAGTCTCTCTTACCTCCGTCAAAGCCAGCCGGCAGTCGAGCCCGGCAGGGTGCATGCTGGCAGCTGAAGGTCGACAGAAAAATGTTCCCAGTGTCGGAGAGCAGTGCTGCTGGAACTGACTGTCCAGTCTCAGGTGTGGGAGTGCAGGACTGCACACGAGGAGAACGTCAGGGAGGCTGCAGAAAGTCATCAGAATTAAGATCCAAGAATTCTACCGATTGGTTCTTGCTCCAATTCTAATTGGTTTGAGCCTCACGCTGCTGGTCTTTGCACACCAGACCTTCTTATCAGTGCACCAGCATGAAGCCACTTGCATTCTGTTTACAACCCCCCCCCCCCCCCCCCCAGCATACATTCTGCGTGTGCTGCTTTCCTCCCTGGCAACACATTGTCGAAGTAACGTGTCTTTAATCTTGTGCTAATCCTGTGTGGCTCTGGAAATCTGCTATGTAAATAAATTGGATTGGATTGGATTTGGGGACTCGGCTTCCCTGTTAGCCTGCAACCTTTGCCTTTGCTTCTTTTGTGTGACGCGGTATCGCCGCTCTGGGCCGAGATTTTCCGCTCCTGCAGGTTTCTGGTGAAACGGTAACATTATCCTTTCAGCGCCTCTGTGTCCTGCACACGGCTGTAATTGAGGCACTGCTGGGGAAGTCAACGTGTCTAATGGCAAGCAGCTGCAGCAAATGCACTGCACTTTGGTTTGCTTGGGTGTGTATGTGTGTGTAACTTTGCCTCCTCAGACCTTGGCATATGAATGCTGAGGCTCTCTTGTCAGTCTGCGTTGAACATTAATGGGAGCTGCTCACTCATTACTGCTTCTGGACTCCCCGTGTTTCACAATAAAAGGGCTGCAACCTTGTGGAGGGTCTTTGCATCTGAAAAGCTTCAATTTAAAACGACCCCACCTTTGCATATTATTTCGACATTTTATGCTAAAGCGGCAAGCTCGTAATGGAGAAATGGGTGCATAAGCAGGCGCTTGACCATTCGACATCCTGTCTGTATGCACAAGTTGCTCGCAGCGATCTTTTTGTTCTCTCTTTTTTTTTGTTGCGGTTAAATGTGACCAAAAACTTGCAAGCAGTATCGCAGAGTGAAAACGTATTCACAAGCAGAAATGTCAAGGCGACATTTGTGCAGCACATGGTTCAACTGTCCACAAATCTAATTGGAAAAACAAACAGAGCACAATTTCAGCGCCGCTACAAAATGAGCTCCCGGCTTCTTAAAATAAGACAATGAATGTCTGATAATGTCATTGAAAACCATGTTCAGCCTGAAGTGTTTCTCCTGTTTAATCCGGCGCCCCCTTGTGTCTCTGTGTTTCTGTGCCTGCAGACGGTGCGTCATGGTTTCCCTCACCAGCCCACCTCCTTGGCCTTTGACCCCGTGCAGAAGATCCTGGCCATCGGCTCCAGGACGGGCGGCATACGGATGTATCCTTCAAACCCTCATCTGGTCCTCGCCTCCCCCACGACCTCCCTCCTCTTCCCCCCACCCCTCCGTCCTCTCCTCCCTCCCTCCCTCCCTTCCTCTGGAGGCCCTGCAGTGATGCTCGGACCTTGTGTGCTGCTTTTGAGCCGTTTCTCCACCAAAAGCTGAAATCTGGTTCTAAATTCCCACCAGTGCACCAACCTGTTGCTCTGCTACGGTTTATCTCCAGGTCCCACCCCACCCCTCACCTTCATCCACCTCCCTTCCATCCCTCCTGCTGCACCGTCACGCCACCTAGCTGGGTTTTCATGTCGTGGACTCACAACTAATCCATCCATCCGTTCATCTCGGGTGTCACCCGGTCACTACGGAGACGAGACGAGAGGACGGGATATGCGAGTGCAAGTGAGGTAGGAGATTACACCCTCATAAAACGGCCTGCTTTCCCTTCGGCCAGTGTTCTGGGAACTGAGCGGGGGCGGGGCTTAGCGAGGCAATAAACAATTATTGATGCGGCAAAGGGGCGGCGTCGCCAGTGATGGATGGACGGAGAGCTGGAGAGATTTTCTCTCTTTACCGACAGAGGAGGGAGAGGAGGAGGTGTCGTTCTTTGAATATGAATAAAAGCAGAGGGGAGGCGGGTGAAGGTTGAGGGGGAGGGGGAGGGGGAGGGGGAGGGGTGATGAATATTCTGGTGTGTTTCAAGGCCATGCGCCGGTTAAAAGTAAGTGTAGAAAGTAGCTGTGAATTTGTGACTTGATGGCGCAATAAGCACGACCCATCAAATCTGGATGTCTGATGCACCCCCAGCGGGCCGCACTCTGTCCTGGTCCCCTGGTCCTCTGGTCCTCTGGTCCCCTAGTCCCCTGGTCCCCTGGTCATCTGGTCCACTGGTCCCCTGGTCCCCTGGTCCACTGGTCCCCTGGTCCCCTGGTCCACTGGTCCTCTGGTCCCCTGGTCCCCTGGTCCCCTGGTCCTCTGGTCCTCTGGTCCCCTGGTCCCCTGGTCCTCTGGTCCGCTGGTCCCCTGGTCCCCTGGTCCACTGGTCCTCTGGTCCTCTGGTCCGCTGGTCCCCTGGTCCCCTGGTCCCCTGGTCCACTGGTCCCCTGGTCATCTGGTCCTCTGGTCCCCTGGTCCCCTGGTCCACTGGTCCCCTGGTCCTCTGGTCCGCTGGTCCCCTGGTCCCCTGGTCCCCTGGTCCTCTGGTCCGCTGGTCCCCTGGTCCCCTGGTCCTCTGGTCCCCTGGTCCTCTGGTCCTCTGGTCCCCTGGTCCCCTGGTCCCCTGGTCCTCTGGTCCGCTGGTCCCCTGGTCCACTGGTCCCCTGGTCATCTGGTCCTCTGGTCCCCTGGTCCTCTGGTCCGCTGGTCCCCTGGTCCCCTGGTCCACTGGTCCCCTGGTCATCTGGTCCTCTGGTCCCCTGGTCCTCTGGTCCGCTGGTCCCCTGGTCCCCTGGTCATCTGGTCCTCTGGTCCCCTGGTCCCCTGGTCCCCTGGTCCACTGGTCCCCTGGTCATCTGGTCCTCTGGTCCCCTGGTCCCCTGGTCCACTGGTCCCCTGGTCATCTGGTCCTCTGGTCCCCTGGTCCTCTGGTCCCCTGGTCCCCTGGTCCTCTGGTCCCCTGGTCCTCTGGTCCACTGGTCCCCTGGTCCTCTGGTCCCCTGGTCCTCTGGTCCACTGGTCCCCTGGTCCTCTGGTCCTCTGGTCCTCTGGTCACCTGGTCCCCTGGTCCCCTGGTCCCCTAGTCCTCTGGTCCCCTGGTCCCCTGGTCCTCTGGTCCACTGGTCCTCTGGTCCTCTGGTCCCCTGGTGTCTCACCCACCAGCAATGAATTCCTGGCGGTGAGAGAAGAGTCGAGATCTCACCTGGACTGGAGCCCTTGAGTGGCTATTTGTATTGACATGCAGCGCGTGCTCTCTCTCTTTCACACACACACACACACACACACACACACACACACACACACACACACACACACACACACGGCCCCCTGACTCTTGTTTCTCTCAAACACTCTTCTCTGTTTGGCTCTTTTCTCATTCTGTCTCACCCTCCGCCTCCTCCTGTCTAGAGGACACTGCTGTGTTTTTTCCTTCTCTTTTTTCCACCTCCCCCCTTTATTTCTCTTATTAAAGGCACTCCTCCACTGCCCTTCACGGCACCGCCCGAAATGTTCCTCCTTTTCTTCCCAGGCCTTTGCAGCGTTGACTGTCATCGTCTCTCTCTTTGTTTTATTCTTATTTTGCTCACTTCCGCTGCTTTTCCGACATTTTTTTTAAACTGGCAACCAGCGCAGGGATCGCTCAGAGGTCATGTTAGTGATGTCACAAAGGGCGATGGTCAGAGACAGCATCCTCATCCTTGTCTTGTTCTCACAGCTCACTGTTTTTTGCTGCGTGTTGGTGGCTAAACGTGCTGTTTTTCTCTCAGTCAACGCACTCCTCCTCCACCGTCCTTCACAGCCCGCCTCTGTTCTTTTCTTTTCTTCTCGGGTCTTTGAACGTCTACTGTCACGGTCTCTCTCTTTTGTTTTTTATTTATTTATTATTATTTTTCTGGCTCTCGCTGCTTTGCTAATGCATTTGCTGCCTCCTTTGAACTTTATATCACACACACACCGTCAACCAAACTCTGCCTTTTCTCATGCTTCTCGTGCAATTGCGCAATTTGTCGACGTCTGTCTGCGTCAGCGTCGCGTCCTCGTGGCGTATTAAAAGCTACTTTTTTAATCCAGACCTCCTGTGTTTGTGCGTCTGCAGCCAACCTCCCCGACACCGCAGTCGACTACGAATGGCATCGCTCCCGCGAGGAAAATCTCTATTGATCCGCAATTGCTCAAAGTCAAATGTTTGAGTGACATCATCATTGATCGGCCGCTGGTTATGTGGGATCTCAGTGGGCGGAGCCTTTTCTAACCAGCGCAGACGCTGGTGCCGATACACGTATGAGCCTCTGTGTCCATTAGTATTGACAGAGGGTCGATGGGCTTCATCTAGATTTCATTAGAGCCTGTCGGCTTTCTTCCTCCTGCGCATGTTTGGATGCTTCCACCGCAGGAAAAACCAGCGGTGGGTTGGAGTAAAAAAAAAAAAACCTGTGTGGGATTGAATCAGTAATGTATCGGTTCACACCAGGAGGGTTGTAGATGTTTGGGGGGGGGGGGATAAACTGATTGCATCCAGAATACAAAACAATGAGAAGACTTTGCCTGCGAAGGAGGCGGCTTCAACAGAAGGAAGCAGACAAAGACATATTAAGTTAGAGGGAGGGACGTAACTCATTCAATGATGGCACGGCTTGATTTTGCCAAGTCATGAGGACACAGCAAAGAGAGCTAAGAGTCTGTGCGTGTTTGTTGGCCTCAGAGGCCTCATAGATTTTCCAAAAGCAGGAGACCTTAAAACTAGATTGAACCTCAGTGTTTGTGCAGATAAATCACACGCGCCACACACTGCTGTGTGTTTAAAGGCTCCTGTTTTATTCCTATTATGTTCTCCAGCTACAAAATCTGGCAGGGAACTCTCCTTATTTACTTCTTTTGCTTGTGCCACTTTTTAGTGAGATGCCTGCTCGGGCCAGCAGTTCTGGAAGTCAGGCATTTGTTCTACCCGCTGAAACAGCCTTGGTCGATCTAGGAGGCATCAGCTGTAACCACAAGCTAAAATTGAGCATTTTCATTGATGGCTGTAAACAAAGAGCTAAATAGGCTGTTTTCTGAAGATCCATTCTCCCTTTTTTATCAATGA